>NC_073383.1:36714860-37914860 GCF_028641065.1 Leucoraja erinaceus
TTCGTTTATTGTCTGTGATTTTGTTTCCCTGCAGTCATACATATAATTAAAAAATGACAAAAACACACAATCAACACAAATTTAACATCCACCACAGTGAGTTCACCAAACACCTCCTCACTGTGGTGGAAGGCAAAATCTTAAAGTCTCTGTCTCTTCCATCTCTGTTCTCCCTCTGCGCCGAGGTGATGGTTCAAACTCCGCGGGTGGTCGCTGCCGCCACCACAGCTCCGAAGCCGAGTCGGGTCTCCGCTGCCGCCGCCATGGTTCTGGGGCCGAGTTGGGTCTCCGTTGCCGCTGCCGCTGCTGCCACCGCCCCCACAGCTCTGAGGCCGAGTCGGGTTTCTGCTGCTGCTGCCTCCGCCACAGCTTCGGGGCCGGGTCGGGTCTCCGCTGCCGCTGCAGCCGCCGCCACAGCTCCGGGACTGAGTCGGGTCTCCGCTGCCGCTGCTGCCGCCGCTACAGCTCTGGGGCCGGGTCGGGTCTCCGCTGCCGCTGCTGCCACCGCTACAGCTCTGGGGACGAGGCGGGTCTCCGCTGCCGCTGCTGCCACCGCTACAGCTCTGGGGACGAGGCGGGTCTCCGCTGCCGCTGCCGCTGCTGCTGCCTCCGCCACAGCTCCGGGGCCGAGTCGGGTCTCCGCTGCCGCTGTTGCCGCCACAGCACCGAAGCCGCCAGCTCCGCCATTAGGCCTCGGCGCAGACGGAGACGGGGACGGGGAATACGACAGAAAAAAAAGTCGCATCCCCCGAAGGAAGAGACCAAAACATGTTTCTCCCACCCCACCCACACACATACACAACTTAATAAAACAAAATTAACTAAAACATGACAAGGAACAAAAAGAAAGAAAAAAACCAGATGGACTGCAGGTGGGCCGCAGCTGTTAAGCCAGCGGCGCCATTTTTTTGCAAGTGGGCCACTTCATCAGGGGCCCACTTGATATAGGGGGCCCACTTCATCAGGGGCCCACTTGCCATCGGGCAAGCTGACACCCTGGCTAGCCCGCCATTACATATAGTTATATAGTTGGGCTGAAGGACCTGCTTCCATGCTGTATATCCCTATGACCCTGTGGCAGCTGATCATGTTTGCTTCATAATGATGCTGATGGATATTGATGGAAGTAACACCCTTCCTTTTATAATCATGCCCCTGCTTCAAACCAGCTTTGTGATGTACATATATTCTCACTCACCAATAACCAGTGTGTGACACTGTTAGCAAAGAAACCTCTATATTATAACCACCACCATAGACTTGCAACAAAGGCTAAAATGACATCCTAAAGAGAAACTGATGAATAGAAATTCTGAATCAATGTTATAAGATTGTTCTGAAAGACAAAATGGTTGGCCAGGTAGACTGAAACAAAGGACATAAGATGGCTGCTGACCAGACTTGCTGGAACCGGCTGCAATTAAGGAAATCACAATGTCTTGCAATTACTGTGTATCATGAATAAAGGATCACAGGCCCAGTCTGACAAGATTGAGGAATACACAACCCCCCCCTAGCCAGGAAGACTAAGGAATGTACTGGTCTGAGATTATGCGTGGTTCCTCTAACATCCCCTTATATGGACATACTTGGTTTCCTGTTTCTCCCAACGTGTTGGTCCTTTGATCGGGGGGGGAATGTGGGAGGTGCTAAACGGTGGCATTAACATATAAAGAGCCTTGCAATTAAGGGCAGGCAGCTTGACTCTTTGCCAGGTTGTAACCTGTGTGGAGATTCCTGCTCAATAAAACGTACGTTTAAAGCAACCCTGGTGCCTGGTCGATTATTGTCGAAACAACCGATGTGAGAGAGAAACGTGAATCAACAAAACCATTCAAATAGTGTGAAGAGTGGAAAGGTTTTGTCTAAATATATGTGGCTAGCTAGGTTTTTGTTTTTGCAACTGGTGTAGTTGCACATAAAATGTACTTCTTCTCTTCCCCACATTGAGATACGAGGGTGAGTTACCACTCGCATTGAACGGTCTGGTGTCTATGTGGTTTACACCATGAACTGAAGCATACAGGGTGAAAGAAAGGGGGTTTATGATCAGTAGCAGTCAGGGTGGACTGAATGGAATTAAGTTTCTGCAGAACATCACAAAGACAGTTCCTTTTGTTCTTTCTGTTCAGTTACCAGTTACCAGATAAGTGAACTTAAAGAAAGGCACGATCAAACTTCTCTTGCATCTGCAAACTGAATCTTTCCATTGTTAAGTAAGTAGCTTGTGGTTCATTTACACAGAATATAAACCAAATAGCCCATGTTTGCCTGCCGCTATAATGGTCTCACTCAAACACAGCTGCGGCACAGCATTTGTAAAATAAAATCTTGCAACAACTATCAAAGACTGCACTTCCGTATAATTAACTTTGCATCTTACTTATTATATTTGTAGAGTTATACAACATGGAAATTGATCCTTCAGCCCAACTTGGCCATGCTGACCAATGTGGTTCAAAAAAAGGATTGCAAATTGCTGCCCACTATAACTTTGCCTTATCCCATTATTTTTCCCCTGAATTCAGTGTGTCATTAATGTAGGAAAACATCGCATTCTCCAGGAGTGCATCTGACAACATTTAAAGTAGGACTGAGTATGATTTCTGACAATAATTTTGAATATTTTCCTGATAACAGAGGAAGAGAGTTTGAAGGGAGAATTCCAATTCGTGGGGCCAAGGCCACTGAAGATGCCAATGAAGGACAAAAGGTATTGGGTTTGATTTGGAATGGAGCTTATGAAGCCCGGTCTAAAATTGGTAAAATATTGGAGTGGTTGATAGGACTGAAAGAAAACTGGCTGAGAGATCTGCCCTTTTGGGTTTTAAAGGAGGTGGTGATAGAAATAATGAATATACTGATTGTCATCTTCCAGAATGGTTCACATGGGTTGGGTAGAAAATTTAATTTCACTATTTAAGAAAAGAAGAAAATAAACAGGGGTCCATAAATCAATAAACCAAATATCAGTAGCAAAGTATATGTTGGGATTTATTATTGAAGAAGCAGTAACAGGGCCTTGAGAAAATAATATAATTTGACAGATGGACTTGGGATAAGAAAATCTTGTTTGACAAATCTGTTGGTGTATTTTGAAGTTGTAACTAGCAGAATAAGGGCGATGCTCGTAAATGTGATGTACTTGGCCCACATGGCCTTGAATAAAATGTAGCAGAAAACACAGTTAGACAACATGAGAGTGCATTGGTTGTGTGTAAAATGGTCTGGATTGGAGAGTGTTGTCAGAGGATAGAAAGTAGGAACAAGGAGAATGTGATTAGGGGGGATTCTGCAGGGATTGGGGTTTGCACCGCTCCTATTTAAAATCTGTATTAATGATTTGAATGAGCAAATCAGGTGTAATATATCCAAGTTTGTTGATGATACAAAGCTAGGTGGCAGTGTGGGCTGCAAGGATAGTTCTGAGAGGAAAGATTCTAAAGGATGTAGACACATTAAGTAAATGAGTGAGGACATAGTGAAATAGAGATAGTGAAAACTATGATATCATCCAGTTAGTAGGAATAATAAGAGAGGCAGTTATTTTTTAAATGGTGAAAATTTGAGATCTGTTGGTGCTCAGAAGGACCTGGGTGACCTTATACATAAACACTTTAAATTTAACATGCATGTTGAGCAAACAATGAGGAAAACAATTATTGCAAGAAGATTTGAGCACAAAAGTGGAGATACCTTGCTCCAATTATATGGAGCCCCAGTGAGATAACATCAATAATGTGTATCAGTCTTGTCTCAACTAAAGTGAAGCTATACATAACAAAAGGAATGCAAAGGAGGTACACTAGATTGATTTTAAAGATAGCAGAGTGGGGAGAGTTGAAGCAGATGGGCCTATGCTGTCCAAAGTTTAGAAAAATGAAAGGTGATCTCATGGGAACATAGAAATTGTTGCATTCTGGATGGGTGAAGGATATCAAATTCCATAACCAAGTGTGGTTTGCGATTGATGAGTCCATTGGAATTTGTGGCACATGGTAAAAGAACCAGACAGGGGAAAACTAATTCAATTGTTAATCTCAGCTAACCAGTCCATTTGTCCATAATCTTTCCATAATCTGAGGAATCCATGCCTCCGACATTGTCATAGAATCATAAAGCACGGTAACAGGCCCTTTGGCCCAACTCATCCATGCCACCCAAAATGCCCATCTATGTAATTTGTAGTCAAATTGAACCAGTCCACGCAATGCCAAAGTCCTTATGGAGGCAATCTTCACACTAGAATTTTATGATCTGATTGCATATTGTGAGAAATAGGATATATCCAGTACATATACAAGCTTTTTTGGAATAAAGTCCCCCAATCTAGTACATCCATTAACTAAGTTGGTTGTTCAATTGCGGTTTATGAGCAGCACCGGGAGTAGCAACAAAACTGTCTAACTGGCGTAGTGGTATCATAAATTATATTCCAACAAAACAGAGCTAAATAGTCCCACAATCAGATCTGTGAAATCTTACTCCATCCAACCATGTTTGTTGATGGAAGTGAATCAGCTGAGGACGCAGCAAGAAACTCAGTGCAGCTCATCAGCACCAAAGTCAAGGCCAAATTATTTGCGGCTTTTTTTTTAACCTGAAGTGTTAAGTGAAAAATGTATTTCACTTTCCTTTTGAGGCCCCCACCACCCAACTTCACAGGTCAGTCCTTAGCCAATTTGATTTACCCCATATGATATCTAGCGAGCACTGGATACGCCAATGCTATGGGAGCATCGTGTGCTACAGAACTGGCTGCATCTCAAGCCAAGCTGTTCCAGTACAGTTAAATCAATGACATTAGTTGCAATGTTGAAAATTGGGCAGCTTTATCCTGGCTATGAAATGAAGAAAAATCTAATTTGAATCATAAATTCATTGGATCACAGAATTGTACAGCGTGGTAAAAGGTCATTCAGCCCAACTCCTCTCTGACCAATGGGCACCCTTCCGTATTAATCCTATCCCCCAGCAATTGATCCATAGCCTTCTATGCATAATGGACCTATCCCATTTTTAGGCGACTGCCGGCGATTGTCACAGTCATAGCAGATCGCAGAAAAAACGGCGACTGGACCCCCTTTCGACATAGAAATAGAATCACACTTTAACAACAAAAAAAACCAAAGTCAGCACCGGTGACAACCTACGTCATACTGGCGACAACCTGGCGACAACTTACGACAGCACCTACATCAGGAGAAGTTAAGCTACGCTCATTGGCGTCAAGCCAACTGTCGCCGAAAAGTTTTGAACATTGAACAACTTACAATCGGTAGCATTTCCTTCCACATGCAATGCAATGAAGCTTGGATCAGTGTGCCCCAGCACAATCCAAGTATCAATGACCAGGTTATTGGTGAATATGTATTGCTTGACATCACTCTCAACAACACTTTCTGTCACTGCCAGTCGTATAAAGCTTTGGTTTTGATCTGATGTCTAATGACAGGTCAACTGATCTTTAGAGACCAGTATTGTTTTTGCAGATGACCTTTTTATTACCTGACCAAACCACAGGAGAATACAATGGTTGTACATTGTGGACTCCTATTGATTATTTTACTATAGCATTAAAGAATTGGTAATTTTTTGAAGTTATTTTCTGCAATTAATGTCTTCTCCTCAGCCCATTACTCTAATCTCTCGTGGGGATATTGGATCAGGCTGAAATTATTTCACAGCCGACTGTAAATTACTGCTCATATAGCCAAGGCACGGCTGTGCAAAAAGACAATCTAAGTGGGATCAAGAGAAAATTCAAAGTCCCTCTCAAGAGGGATGTGTTGAAAATGCAAGTGAGTGGAGATGAACTTCACTAAAATTCCCACTGTATAAATCACGAAGGTTGTATAAATATGCAAATCAACGAGACATGAAACATTAAACAATAATTCAAATCTGTTTTCAGAAATAAATAATTTTCTGGCTAGCAAGCTCTAAATGAGGTACATGCTTATTACACAACTAAATTACAATATATTATAGTTCACAGATTGTTTTTCGGTACGTTGGCACGAGTCTGCTATGGCCTCCTGCTGTATACTATCGATTTGTCCATCTGTTCCTCTCTTAAGGGTTTCCTCAAGCATATCTATACTATTTGTATCCACTCTTCTGTTTGTAATTTTATTTTTGCAGTTATATAGAATATTAAAAAATATTATCTTTCCTGCCACTAACTTTAAGTTAACACAATTTCTGATTCCATGGATGCACTTATTTCCCTAATTATGGGCAATGCTATCTGTTCACGGATGTTGATTAGTATGCATGGATATTTTAAGATGATCAGTTTATCAATAATCCTTCTTTCTTTAATTCAAATATTACATTCTTTCTTGAGTGTCATGTCCACATTATCAGGCTCCCTGACAACTAATTCAAACAGTCTTATATTATTAAATGGGAACTCATTGTGAATTCACATTTACTATTATAAACCCTCGGCAATCTCATCAATATCCTAATCAACCTTTTTTTATTTAATTGAATCACAGAATTACTGCAGGAGAGGAGGCCATTTAGCCCATTAAATCCAGGCTGGTGCCTGGTCCCATGAATCACACTACCTGCAATCCTGAAAATTATTTTCTCTCAAGTGCCTACCAAGTTCCCTCCCAAAATCTCTGAACTTTTTCCACTACAGTCACTGAGACTCTTGACTTTAAAAAAATCTTTATTTTACATGACCCCCCAAGTCTTTGTTTCTACAAAATGTAAACTTTTCCACAAATCCATTCACAGTTCCACTTTGCCTCCTGATTATTTTTACGTTTTCCTGGTATTTTTGTCACCTTTTCCATTCTTGGTTGTGAGCTTTCCCATGTTTTCCTATTGTTCCATCGTTGCTTTTATGTCTATGTTAATTCACTATTCTCCATCTCACTTTACTTTTTCACAAGCTTACAGTCATATCATTCTTGCTCAAGTATCAACTAATCTTAAAAATTTAGAATCACAGCCTGCCTAACTCCGAGCTATTGATATTCATTTGATTTTCAAAAACTGCTTCCACAGATATCCCCTTCTAAATTTAGCCTGTGTTCACAGAAAAAAAGAGTGTGTGAATAATTGCATTTACTTATTGCCTTTTCAGTGAAATCTCCTTCCTGTACCATTTCTATCTCGGTATGCCATTTGCCTCAAACATATTTCATTAACAGAACATTTGCTCTGACCTTTTCAAAACCTTGCCACCCACATTTCTCTTTCATCTTTGAACCATGTGTACCTTGAATGGGTCACATCAGTGATTTGTCTAATAGATTTGGGAGTGTATAGGGAATGGAAATATGCACATTTGGTGGTAAATTCCATTTCCGTGGGTTTTTACTACAGCTACATATTTTCCAATAGAAACGTAATGCTGCATATAAGCAACAACATTAAAATATCAGTGGTCGTCAGTTAATGGGGTTATATTCCATGCAATAGAAGGAGACCGCATGTGTACAGAATCTTTGAGATCACAAAACAATTCAAAACGTCAAGAATGTGTAGAGCGGGAGTAATAGATCACATGGAGCAAATTAGAAAAGAAGGTAAATGACCGAGGATATGAGCAGAGATAGGTTTTCACGAATCTTTAAAAAAAAAGATAATCCATTTATATGGCATTTTTGCAACCGCAAGGTCCATTTGTGCACCAGAGCTGTGTGGTTACATTCCCAGGAAGGCCATTGTCATGAAGGTATTCTGCAGAGGAAGGTTTAATAAATTATGACATTAAAATAGATGCTGTGTTAATGTGGCGTTGACTGACAGATACATGTCAGGAGCACTGGTGCGATTCATCTGTTTCTTCCAATAGAACATAGAAACTGGCAAAGAAACTGGCCCTTTGACCCACAATGCCCAAACCAAACATGATGCACAGTAAAATTAATTTCCTCTGTCTGCACATGATCCATGTCCCTCCCTTCCCTGTATATCCATAATGATACCATTGAATTTGTCTATGTCCACTTGGACAGGTAGACAAACTCTCAATTTAACAGTGCAAGTGGAACCAGCACTCTCAATAATGTGGCACACTCAAGAAGGAACTAATAATGCGTGTCCTGGATTATGCATTCAATTCATTGACTACAGGTTGGTTCTCATGAAGGGATTTGAAATGGGATTGAGAAATGTTATGTCAAAATTTACTTTCATCCAAAAATAAATAAAGTAAAATGCAAATGTTGAAATTTATTTTGAGTTTGAGAATTAGGCTGTCCTGATCAAGTGAGCAATGTTCTCCCCCATGTTAAAATAAATCCATCACGGACATCTCCGACTTCTCAAACTATGACCTTGAGGGTCTGCGTAAGAGAAGAAACAACAAGGAGATGAATTGCACTACAATGGGATGTTCCCATTGAGGCTAATACAGTACACAATTCATTCACACGCCCACTGGAAACTCTTTTTAAGTCTGAACAGTGGGGCAGGTTTAAACCTTCTGCCCTTGTGTTGTCATAAACAACAAGAAGATTGCTCTTCATTTTGAATCAGGTGACCCTATATTTTGGTTTGATAGTTTTGTCATGATAATACTGAATTGTGCATGTTTCATTAGTCTGATGGTATTACAACACATCACCAACCATGTAAGTAAGAACAATTTATTTATATAGCACGTTTAAATCAACTCGCGTTGAGACCAAAGTGCTTTACATAGAAAATAAATAAATAAATAAATAAGTAAACTTCCATACATCCATAGAAAAATTAAAATTAAGAAAAATGGCACAAAATATTCTATAATTCAACACAAACGTCCCCCCACAACAGAATAAAAAATTTCCACTGTGGGGAAAGGCATCAGAAAGTTCAGTCCTCTCCCTCTGTGATCATTCGAGGTCGGGGCCTATTTGTGGCCTCCGCAGCCAATCCGATGTTTTCAGGCCCTCGTGCCAGAAAGCTGGAATGCCGGCATCGGGTGAACACTCCTCGGCGGCTTGGATATGTCTGGAGCGGCCGCTTCCTCCCCGGAGACCGCGGCACCCGAAGTCTTCAGACCGCGCTGGTTGGAGCTCCGACTCTGGTGATCTCGAATCCCAGGCTCCGCGGTGTTTAAATCCAGTGCCGCCCGCGATTGGATGCTCCGCGGCCACAGCTCCTCGGATGTTGGTCGGCGGTCACAGTACTCCGGAGTTTACCGCATGGCGACCCGGCAAGGCATCACCCACTCCGTGTTGGTGTCCCAGCACTGCACCGCCACCGAAGCTGTAGTCCTTGCCGATCCCGACAGGAAACGCTGCAACAGTCTGATGGTAGGCCGCGAGGAAGGGGCAAAGAAGCAGCTCGGAGGAAAACCGCCTCTCCGACCAGGTAGGGACCAGGAAAAGTTTCCCCCTTCCCCTCCCCCCACCCGCCACATAAAAGAAGACCTCCAACAAACATTTTGAAGTAACGGGACTAAAAATAAAAATAAAAAAGGATGAAAGGACGGACTGCAGGCGGAGCAGCCATACACAACGGCGCCACACTCCTGCAGTCCGCCATGAGGGAAAAAACAGAATTGTAGGTCAAAATTTATTTGTCAACTTACAGTTACCTGCCTTTGAAATGACTGGAGGATTTCTTAAGTGGTAAGGCAAGTGAATCAAGTCCTGAATTTCATCCACTGCCAAGTAAGAATAGGTCAAAGGGGTGGAGGTATCATAAAATGTGCTTAGGCCACTTGAATGAATACTCACTGTATCCAAGAAATCAATGGTGGTGTAAGCTTTCCCCACTACCTTCGTAGCACCACCAGAAAGTGAGCTCCCCATTCCCTGATTTTGCCTGGCCTATTATTCATCTTGTTTATTATTGTTACATGTTTGGATGTACAGTGAAAACTTTGGTCCTGCATGCCATCCAGTCAAATCTTATCATATGTGAATACAATCAAGCCATACACATATACAGTGGCTTGCAAAAGTGTCCATACCCCTTGAACCTTTCGACATTTTGTCACGTTACAACCACAAACGTAAATGTATTTTATTGGGATTTTATGTAACAGACCAACACAAAGTGGCGCATAATTGTGAAGTGGAAGGAAAATGATACATGGTTTTCAAATTTTTTTACAAATAAAAAACTGAAAAGTGTGGCGTGCAAAAGTATTCAGCCCCTTTACTCTGATACCCCTAAATAAAATCCAGTGCAACCAATTGCCTTCAGAAATCACCTAATTAGTAAATAGAGTCCACTTGTGTGTAATCTAATCTCAGTATAAATACAGCTGTTCTGTGAAGGCCTCAGAGGTTTGTTAGAGAACATTAGTGAAAAACAGCATCATAAAGCCCAAGGAACACACCAGACAGGTCAGGGATAAAGTTGTGGAGAAGTTTAAAGCAGGGTTAGGTTATAAAAAAATATCCCAAGCTTTAAACATCTCACGGAGCACTGTTCAATCCATCATCCGAAAATGGAAAGAGTATGGCACAACTGCAAACCTACCAAAACATGGCCGTCCACCTAAACTGACAGGCCGGGCAAGGAGAGCATTGATCAGAGAAGTAGCCAAGGTAACTCTGGAGGAGCTGCAGAGATCCACAGCTCAGGTGGGAGAATCTGTCCACAGGACAATTATTAGTCGTGCACTCCACAAAAAGCTATGTGTGGCGGAAAACTAACACTGCACATCACCCTGAACACACCATCCCCACTGTGAAACATGGTGGTGGCAGCAGCATCATGCTGTGGGGATGATTTTCTTCAGCAGGGACAGGGAAGCAGGTCAGAGTTGATGGGAAGATGGATGGAGCCAAATACAGGGCTATCTTGGAAGAAAACCTGGTAGAGTCTGCAAAAGACTTGAGACTGGGGCGGAGGTTCACCTTCCACCAGGACAACGACCCTAAACATACAGCCAGAGCTACAATGGAATGGTTTAGATCAAAGCATGTGTTAGATGGCCCAGTCAAACGCCAGACCTAAATTCAATTGAGAATCTCTGGCAAGACTTGAAAATTGCTGTTCACAGACGCTGTCCATCCAATCTGACTGAGCTTGAGCTATTTTGCAAAGAAGAATGGGCAAAATTTTCAGTCTCCAGATGTGCAAAGCTGGTAGAGACATACCCCAAAAGAAAGGTGGTTCTACAAAGTATTGACTCAGGGGGGCTGAATACTTTTGCACGCCACACTTTTCAGTTTTTTATTTGGAAACAAATTTGAAAACCATGTATCATTTCACAATTATGCACCACTTTGTGTTGGTCTATCACATAAAATCCCAATAAAATACATTTATGTTTGTGGTTGTAACGGACAAAATGTGGAAAAGTTCAAAGGGTATGAATACTTTTGCAAGCCACCAACAGATGGTGCAAAGAAAAAAATAACCCATTGTATTCAAACAGAATGAGGATTTCTCAAACAGCTCATTAAACACCAAGGATGCCAGATTTATATATTTGAATTTGTGTTCCCTATCTCTTCTCTGTGTTGTGGCATCATTATCTATAAATAAGAAAAAGGGTACCGATATGGAATAGGGGCTTGCAATCTTGGCTTGTGCCCAATATTTGCACAATGAACAGGTGACAAGAGTTAAATACTTAGTTGCATTGTGTTTGTGCTAAACAATGCTTCAGTATCGAAGTGGAATAATTGGGATAGATATCATGATGGTCAGCTGGGTCAGTTCCACAGGGAACTCTCAGCTAGCTGCCATGCATCGGTCTGGTGAGATCTGACATTTCTCGACCACTGGACTCCCATTGAGAAAAGGAGCTTGATGCATTTTACATCTGGTCCTTCAGCCTTTTACTAATGGTAGCTGACAACTATTCTCAATCTTGCCAATCTTCATTAAAAGTTTAGACAATTTTTTACATTCTTTCATTTTGTTTTTATGTTTTCAGTTAACTGTATGCTTTTCGCTATTAATTTTTTACTTTTAATGATTTGCAATTATTTGAAACAATGTCAGTTATTTCCAAGGCCTTCTGATTTCCAAGGCCTTCAGAGGTACTTCAGAGCAGTGGAACAAACCCCAGGTAGAGGCCATCAGGGTAGGAAATCATGCCCTGATCATGATTCCCAGCCCACTCTGCCCCAGGTAACAGTAGTTGTCCCACCACCAGCTTAACTGTTTTTTCTCATCATCTCAGGATGACAGGCCCATTATGGTCCTCTCTTTGGCCACTTCCACTCTGACAATTGCAGTCTTTCAGTCATCCACCAACGGTAGATGCTGGACTCAAATATACAATCCCATGCATTCCTACCTGGGCCCAGGAATTCTTGTAACCACTGCTGACTGGAGCAAGAAGCCTCCTTGATTTCAGGATGCTAGTTTTATGTTCTAGATTATTGAATTAATTGGGTTCAAGCTCCTTATTACATATTGGATGAGATCGTAACACTCTCCTCTTTAGCTATTCCTGTCTGATACAGCATCAGCACTAGCTCACAGTTTATGATATGCAAGGAAAAACTGAACAAAGCGTTAAGATATTATCACGATTTGTTTATGATTTTCTTAGCATTTGGGTTTACATCAACAAAAAGACTAATGAAGAATTCTGCAGCTCTTGTACAGTGCAGCCTGGCTTTCTGTTATTAAAGTTTTTCAGGTTTTTTTTATTCAGTTACATGAATAGCCACAGGCCCATCCAAAGGTTTGGAATAGAAATTAGCAGTGTAATTATATGAACCCCAGATTGTATTTAGCTTAATAATTACTTTTTCTCCAAATTTCCTAAAAATACTGGTCTGCATTTCTAATTTATGAAATGGGGCATAACATTTCTTAAAAATGGAGATTGGTGTTACAACCCAGAAAAATAATAGCAACATTTTTAAATTAGTTAATTATAATATTGTGTAGACACTGGATATGATTTTGGCCATCAATTTCACCCAAACATTCTGAAGAAAAACATTCATAATCACCTGGTCAAATATTGGGAGAGGCCACTTAAATTTATCTGATCTCATAATGAGATTAGATTCAATGGGAATTCTGATAATTTAATTCAACTAACATTTCTTTATGTGAAAATTTCACATATTCCCTGTGAATTCCTTGAGCTCACTGGTTAAGGTGTTCAAGTGGAATTTGTCTCTCTGCTTGAATAGAGTCGATAATCTGATGCGTAAATTTAAAGTGTACACATTAACTGGCACACTAAAACAAAATGCAGAGAAAGTTAAAACTATTAGTATCCCTGTGGAGATACAGCTTCCATTTGTATACACAAAATAGCTCAACATGATGAAGGGGTAATACATTATTTATTCACCAGGAACAGGATATTCCTACCTAATGACATGGAAAGATATCTGCATGCAAAAATCTCTCATTAGAAATGTTGCTCATCAATCTGAGAGCGCCTCGCTGATTATATAGTATAGGACGTAACACAGTAAGAAACATTACTCCCATTGGATGAAGAATTGATTTTCCAGTGTTCTCACTTCCCCCATGAAGCCTCATGCCTCTTTTAAGGGACAGTTCTGCAACTAATACAGTACTTCATTGTGAAAAAGATCCCAACCCAAAACGTCGCCTAGATGTTACCTGACCTGTCGAGCTACTCCATCACTCCATGTCTTCTTTTGTAAACCAGCATATCCAGCATCTGCATCCTGCAACCAGCATCTGCATATCTTTGTTTCTACAGATATTTGGCATGTCTCCAGATACTATTGAAATTCTACAGATGTAAAGTGGAGAGCATACTGACTGGTTGCATCATGACCGGGTTTGATAATTTGAATGCTCAAGAATGAAAGAGGCAACGAACTGGGGTGGACATTGCCAGTCCATTGTGGCTATTTACCTCCCCATCATTGAAAGGATCTACAGAAAGTACAGCATCAACTGGGCAGCTAATATTATCAACGGTCCACACCACTCTGGCCAGGCTCTCATCTCGCTGCTACCAGTGGGAAAGAGGTACAGGAGCCATGACTTCCAGGGTCTAGAACAGATTCTTCCCATCGACCATCAGGCTCTTGAACCACCCTGCACAACCCTAACCGTAATCCTACTGGTAGATACACAGGGTCTTTCACCCAGAGTGTGGGAATCAAGAACCAGAGGACATAGCTTTAAGGTGAGAGGGGAAAGATTTAATAAGACCCTGAGGAGCAACTTTTTCATAAAGTGGGAGATGGGTTTATGGAACGAGCTGCCAGAGGAGGTAGTTGAGGCAGATAATATAACAACACTTAAAAGACATTTGGACGGGTACATGGATAGAAAAGGTTTAGAGGGAATGAGTCAAACAGGGGCAGGTGGGATTAGTGTAAATGGCTTCAGTCTGAAGAAGGGTCTCAGCCCAAAGCATTCCCCATTCCTTCTATGCAGAGATGCTGCCTGTTCCGCTGAGTCACTTTAGCATTGTGTGTCTATCTTCGATGTAAACCAGCATCTGCAGTTCCTTCCGGCACATCAGTTCAGTTCAATTCAGTTTAGTTTATTGTCACGTGTATTGAGGGACAGTGAAAAGCTTTGGTTGCATGCTAACGAATCAGCAGAAAGATAATACATGATTATAATCGAGCCATTTACAGTGTTGTAATAAAGTCAATCACACACACGACATGTTTATTAAAGTCCACTCACAGTATACCTCAGCATGGTTTTAAAACCAGCTTAGCAGCTACTCAGACTAACTATATGAACTAAATTCTGATAATATAAACTGCGTAGTAGGCGGAGCTTCTACTAACAGAGCACTACAATTGGTTAGTATGAAGTAACCAATCTACATCTTTCCTTGTAGAAATTAGATAAAACACAACTAAATTTCAAATCAATAAGCAGAAATACATTAATACGTGATGGCCAAATATTACAGTAGCTGAATAGCTATTAATGCATACAGGAACGTATAGATGATTACACAAAATCTCTATATCTAAGGGGTTTAGCATACTGACTCATCCGGTGCACGTGTGATATAAATCCGCGTCTCCTCCTTTCACCGGGAAAGCAACTGGGAAGTGACTGGAGACCCACAGGGTGGGGGCGGCGAAGCAGGCGAGCATGGTGCCGAACGCTGTTAGAGACCGCAGGTGTCATGGTCAATGGTTCTGCAGCAACTGGGCGCAAGGGAACAGTCGGCCCATCAGTGGGAGGGTACATCAACCATATGACCTCTGGAAATTGAACCGCAGGATGTGGTTCCTTCACAGGAAAGAGATGTTGACGGTTGCGTCTGTAAAGGCCTCCGTCCATGCTTACCAGGTAAGAGCATGGTTCTCTAGCAAGGCTGTGAATGTGACCCAAACGGCCATACCCATGTCGGTTTGAAGGCGAACAACCTGTCCAGTGGTTTGCTGGACTTGTCAAAAGATCGTTTTTGTGCATCACTTTTCAGCTGGAGTTATTTCTCGGCTTGAGATGAATGTCTTTAGCACAGTCTAGTACTCTCTTCAGATTGGCGTCATGTTCAGCATGTTTAAAATCAGTAGGAGGAGGGTTGGTGGGGGGTGGGGAGAGGGAAGATAATGAAGGAGGGGAAAAGGGGACGAACTCTCATCTTGTTTGTTATTATGTCAGTCTGTGTGTCTGTGTATGCCAAAATGGTACACGATAGCACTACAATTTTTGACCCACATTATTCACCATGTGTTGTATCAAGTTTCATTCAGATTGATGGTATATTTTACATTATTGACATTTTAAAGTTTACAAAACCCCACTGAAAATACTCTTCCATCTGCGCTGGCAGTTAGCAGCGTATGATGTCACAATGGGGTATGATGTCACAATGGGATCTCATTTACATAAACTGCCCGTCAGCAGTGTTCCACCCCACAATGACATTACAATAGGATCTGATTTACATATTTAAAAAATCAGTTAAAATAAAACACAGCAGCTTCCACCTCACAATGACATCTAGGGAGGTAGGGAAGAGAGAGGAATTATGGAAAGAGGGAGGGAGTAACTGAGGGTAGGGGAAAGGAGAGGGATGGAGAGATGAGGGAGGGAGTTGTGGAGGGGAGGCGAGGGGAAAGAAGGGGGAGGGTCAAGAGGAGGGGGAGGGAGTGCTGGGGATGAGGGGGAATGAAGGAGGTTAGGGGTAGGAAGAAGGATGTCAAGGCACATTTGGGGAGGGTTGCTGTGACTCACATCACAACGGGAATCTCTAGCGTCACAATGGGAACCCAACAGCCATGCCTGCACATATGGGGCCTATGAGTGAGTGGTGGAATATTGTGTTTGGGGGCCAGACCTCGCGTGTGACAGGCACCCAACGGATCCCACTTGGTCTAGTATCTATCTATATTACTAAAAGTCTGATCTTGACCACTTCCTGCTGTTCTGTATATTGATTTTAGAAAAAATGCTGTCACTTACGACTGTGATTTTTGGCCATCGTACTCAGTCACCTTCCGCTCTGCAGGACAAGAGGATTTTTCCCATCGATGAAAAGTAAAAGACTTATTAATGTTTAAAAAATGTTGAGATTCTCTCTCCTGAAGGCCACGTCCCTTCCAGAGGGACTAGAAAACCCAGAAGTGTTGAGTACCTCAGTCAGTCTCTGCAAGATGGGGGAGCGAGATGGTCACATCTCTCAGTCTGAGCTATGAATAACACTGAACACATGTTTACTAAACTGTGAGTGCCCTTAATGCGGTTTGAAAATGCTTGCTAAAAGTGTTTTTTGGTTTGAAAATACATGCTAATGGTGTGTTTTGGGTTTGAGAATGCAAGTTGCCTTGCCTAATTGAAAAGTTGATTTGAGAATGCCTTGCCTAATTGAAAAGTTGGTTTGAGAATGCCTTGCGTAATTGAAAAGTTGGTTTGAGAATGCCTTGCCTAATTGAAAAGTTGGTTTGAGAATGCCTTGCCTAATTGAAAAGTTGGTTGGAGAATGCAAAAGTTGTTGCCTAATTGAAAAGTTGGTTTGAGAATGCAAAAGTTGCCTTGCCTAATTGAAAAGTTGGTTTGAGAATGCAAATGTTGCCTTGCTTAAATGAAAAGTTGGTTTGAGAATGCAAAAATTGCCTTGCCTAATTGAAATGTTGGTTTGAGAATGCAAAAATTGCCTTGCCTAATTGAAAAGTTGGTTTGAGAATGCAAAAGTTCCCATGCCTATTTGAAAAGTTGGTTTGAGAATGCAAAAGTTGCCTTGCCTAATTGAAAAATTGGTTTAAGAATGTTAAAGTTGCCTTGCCTAATGGAAAAATTGGTTTGAGAATGCAAAAGTTGCCTCGCCTAATTGAAAAGTTGGTTTGAGAATGCCAAAGTTGCCTTGCCTAATTGAAAAGTTGGTTTGAGAATGCCAAAGTTGCCTTGCCATTTATATCTTAACCACTTCCTGTTTGTGCTGTATATTGATTTTAGGAAAAACGCTACAGCTGTGAGTTTTGGCCATCTTACTCAGAGTCACCCTCCACTCATCAGGTGCCGGGGATTTTTCCCATAGATGAAAATTATAAGAGTTATTAGTGTTTAAAAAATGTTGAGATTCTCTCTCCTGTCAATCACGGCATGAAAGCCACGCCCCTTCTGGTGGGAGGAACTATAAAACCTGGAAGTGTGGGCGTGGCTCAGTCAAGAAGGGGGAGGGGGAGGTCACGACTCTCTGTCTTTAGTGGCCTTGCACCCTGGTTGAAATGGTATGAAACTGCATTTGAATTTGGTGGCCTTGCACCCTGCTTGAAATGGTAGGAAACTGCACTCGAAATTGGTGGCCTTGCACCCTGCTTGAAATGGTTGGAAACTGCACTCGAATTTGGTGGCCTTGCACCCTGCTTGAAATGGTAGGAAACTGCACTCGAAGTTGGTGGCCTTGCACCCTGCTTGAAATGGTAGGAAACTGCACTCGAAATTGGTGGCCTTGCACCCTGCTTGAAGTGGTAGAAAACTGCACTCGAATTTGGTGGCCTGCACCCTGCTTGAAGTGGTAGGAAACTGCACTCGAAGTTGGTGGCCTTGCACCCTGC
This sequence comes from Leucoraja erinaceus, assembly GCF_028641065.1. Classification (NCBI taxonomy): domain Eukaryota; kingdom Metazoa; phylum Chordata; class Chondrichthyes; order Rajiformes; family Rajidae; genus Leucoraja; species Leucoraja erinaceus. The sequence goes on from NC_073383.1 coordinate 36,732,755, forward strand.
TTGAAATGGTAGGAAACTGCACTCGAAATTGGTGGCCTTGCACCCTGCTTGAAGTGGTAGGGAACTGCACTCGAATTTGGTGGCCTTGCACTCTGCTTGAAGTGGTATGACTGTACTCAAATTTGGTGGCCTTGCACCCTGCTTGAAGTGTATTGTCACACTTCAAACTTAAAGCACACGGTATTGGGGGTTCAGTATTGATGTGGATAGAGAACTGGCTGGTAAACAGAAAGCAAAGAGTAGGAGTAAACGGGTCCTTTTCAGATTGGCTGGCAGTGACTAGTACGCAAGGCTCAGTGCTGGGAGCCCAGCTATTTACAATATATATTAATGATTTTGACGAGGGAATTGAATGCAACATCTCCAATTTTGCGGATGACACGAAGCTGGGGGGCAGTGTTAGTTGTGAGGAGGATGCTAGGAGGCTGCAAGTTGACTTGGATAGGTTGGGTGAGTGGGCAAATGCATGGCAGATGCAGTATAATGTGGATAAATGTGAGGTTATCCACTTTGGTGGCAACAACAGGAAAGTAGACTATTATCTAAATGGTGGCCAATTAGGAAAAGGAGAGATGCAACAAGACCTGGGTGTCAATGAAAGTAGGCATGCAGGTGCAGCAGGCAGTGAAGAAAGTGAATAGTATGTTGGCATTCATAGCAAAAGGATTTGAGTATAAGAGCTGGGAAATTCTACTGCAGTTGTACAGGGTCTTGGTGAGACCAAACCTGGAGTTTTGGTCGCCAAATCTGAGGAAGGACATTCTTGCCATACAGAGAAGGTTCACCAGACTGATTCCTGGGATGTCAGGACTTTCATATGAAGAAAGACTGGATAGACTCGGCTTGTACTTGCTAAAATTTAGAAGATTGAGGGGGGATCTTATTGAAACTTGCAAAATTCTTAAGAGGTTGGACAGGCTAGATGCAGGAAGATTGTTCCCGATGTTGTCCAGGACAAGGGGTCACAGTTTAAGGATAAAGGGGGAATCCTTTAGGACCGAGATGAGAAAAACATTTTTCACACAGAGAGTGGTGAATCTCTGGAACTCCCTGCCACAGAAGGTAGTTGAGGCCAGCTCATTGGCTATATTTAAGTTGGAGTTAGATGTGGCCATTGTAGCTAAAGGGATCAGGGGGTATGGAGAGAAGGCAGGTACAGGATACTGTTGGATGATCAGCCATGATCATATTGAATGGCGGTGCAGGCTCGAAGGGCCCAATGGCCTACTCCTGCACCTATTTTCTATGTTTCTATGTTTCTATATGCCCAGGTGCAGTGAAATTATTTATTTTGCACACGATTCAGATACATTTTTTGGCACATCTACAACAGCCAATTACCCTGTCTGCATGCCTTCAGGATGTGGAAAGAAATTGGTGCACAGGGAGGAAACCCATGTGGCCATAAGGAGAGCAGACAAACACCACTCATACAACATCTGAGGTCAGGATTGAACTGGGTCCCTGGAGCTGCAACACAAATTGGCGGCGCGACTCACTCGTTGCAGCGGCCCCTACAGCCTGTCTGTCTTTTTTTTTAAATTTTTTGTCTAGTTAAATGTAGTGTTTGGTGTTTTTTAATAGTGTTTTTAAATGTGTATATGTGGGGGGGCGGGGGGGGGCAGGGGGAAACTATTTAAAATCTCTTCCCTGTCTGGCAGACCCGACCTTTTCCCTGTCGGGTCTCCGTTGTCGTTGGGGGCTAGCACCGTGGAGCAGCCTCCAACCTGAACGACCCGAGGGCTCGGGAGACTGTGGAGCTGCGGACTACTCACCATCGTGGGACTGGCCGGCCTCGGAACGTGGGGAGCGGTGGTGACTCGCTGCTGTGACTCGACTCCTGGGGCCCGGAGGCTCCAGCAACGCAGCCGCAGGTCCGGTGAACTGGGACATCGGGAGCTCGCGGGTCTGGGGGGAGAGAGACTGCTACCCGGTGCTCCTGCAACGCGACTTCTCCAGCCCGTGTCGCGGGGTTGGAATGACCCGGACCGGGACCGTACATCGCCCGGCGCGGCTTCATGGCCGTGGGACTCACCATCGCCCGTGGGGGTTCCAACCTTGCACTTTCAGACCGGGAGCGGGGCCGCAAATCGCCCCGCGCGGCCTAAAATGGCCGTGGGACCTATCATCACCCGCCTGGAGCTTGGACATCGGGAGAGAAATTGAGAGCAGGGGAGAGAAAAGACTTTGCTTTCCATCACAGTGGGTTCACTGTGATGGATGTTTGTGTGAATTTAATTGTGTGTATGTCTGTAGGACATTGTCTTTGTTTGTATGGCTGTGTAAACAAAATTTCGTTTGAGTCTCACTGGGGCTCAAATGACAATAAATTTGTATTGTATTGTATTGTATTGTATTGTATTGTATGCAAATGTACCAGCCTGTGATAATCATCAGTAGATAGAAAATTAATTTTACTTTCGTCATTGTGAGGTATTTATATTCAAAAACCCTCCTCCCTCCCGGAAGGATGTTATGGGGAGAAGGCAAGAGAATGGGGTTAACAGGGAGAGATAGATCAGCCATAATTGAATAGCGGAGTAGACGGTGGGCCGAATGGCCAATTTCTACTCCTATCTCCTACTCCTTATGACCTTATAACTTTAAAACTAGAAAACATGCCAAAGGACACAAAGTGCTGAAGTAACTGCACAGTTCAGGAAGCATCCCTGGAGAACATGGATAGGTGACAATTCAGGTCTGGAAGGCTGGAGAAGGAAGCTGGAAAAGGGGAGAGGCAGGACCTGCGTAGTAATTAATAGGTCATCGGTGGGGGGGGGGGTTGATAAGCAGCTGGATGGAACAAAGGACAAACATATGAACGGAAAGAAGGTGTGAGACAGGTTTGAAGAGTTGTGTATTGTAAAGCTAGAGGGAGGGAAATGACTGGGGGCTGTAAGGTAAGTAGGGAGAACTAGGTGGTAGTCCAGGAGGGGCACATGGAAGGGAATGGGAAAGTTTGGCGGAGAAGTGGAAGTTGTGTTTTGAGAGGTTACTTAAAATTGGAGACCTCGCTGCCCTCTCTTGATCTTTCTGTCTCCATCGCAGAGAACAAACTAGCGATTGATACCTATTATAAAGCTACCAAATCTATGTGGACTACACTTTCTTCCACCCTGCCTCTTGCAAAGATGTTATTCTCTCCATTCAATTCCTCCGTCCCCACTGCATTAGATCCCAAGATGAGATTTTCCATCTTGGATGTCCAAGATGTCCTCATTCTTTTGTAAACGCCCCCCCCCCCTTCTGTCATTGGTGGGTCCAGCACATGTGTCTCATCTGTGACTCATTGTTCTGCTTCTACTCCACCTCCCACCAGTGTGAACAAGGACAGAGTTCTCCTGGATCTCACCTTTCACCCCACCAGTCTCCGCATCCAATACATCGTACTCTGACATTTCCATCACCTCCAACCTGATCTCCAGGTCACATCTCCACCCATTTTGATCTTCTGCAGAGACTGCTCCCTCTGCAACTCCTTGGTTTACTGATCCCTTCCCACCCAAACCAACCCCTCCCCAGGAGGAGATGTACAACCGCAGGAGATAGACAATAGGCAACAGACAATGGACAATAGGCGCAGGAGTAGGCCGTTCGGCCCTTCGAGCCAGCACCACCATACAATGTGATCATGGCTGATCATCCTCAATCAGTACCCCGTTCCTGCCTTCTCCCCATATCCCCTGACTCAGCTACTTTTAAGAGCCCTATCTAGCTCTCTCTTGAAAGCATCCAGAGAACCTGCCTCAACCGCCCTCTGAGGCAGAGAATTCCACAGACTCACGACTGAGGCAGAGAATTCCACAGACTCATGCCTAAAACCCCCCCCCCCCCCCCCCCCCCCCCCCCCATCTATTCCCCTTCCCACCCCTGTGCCTCACTTGGACTACCACCTATATCTCCCCTCCAATCACCAGCCCACTCTGCAGCCTGCCCCCCCCCCCCCCCCCCCATGCCCCCCCCCCCCCCCCCACCTTGCTGATTTCCTTCCTCTGGCTTTCCAATCTGTAACTCTTCAAACTTGTTTCACACCTTCCTTCCATTCTAAGCTTTGGCCTTTTGTTCAAACCAGTTGCCTATCAACCACCTCCCCCTTCGTCCGGCATGTGTTTCCTCTCCTCTTTTCCAACGTTTTTCTCCCACCTACAATTAGAAGGGTCTCGACCCAAAACGTCACCTATCCATGTTCTGCAGGGATGCAGCCTGACCTGCTGAATTACTCCAGCACATTGTGTCCTTTTGTACATTAACGAGCATCTGCAGTTTTTTTCTGGAAAAAAATGCCTTAGTTGTTTTCTGTTTGGACACATTAAGTGTACAACACACATCGATGTAAGCTCTTCACTGACCAGAGTCTTCACAATGGTACACTGGCTACATGCTCTGTCAGTAAAGTTTGGCAGAATATCTTGCAGAGCTTGTAAAACCTTCCATAGAATGAGAGGCGTTATTTGTCTCACCACAGGTACCACTAATTTTCATCTTTAACCAACATGTTAACTGCTTGCCAGGGAAATGAACAACCACAGCTAATATGCAAAGCTGTTTTAAATTAGTAAAAACAAGCTTTATTACAGATCATATACTGCTGTCAGCGAAAGGGTGAATGCAGGGTTTATTCAATAAGTGTGACTGAATTGCCACACATTTGAATTAATGGGTGTATCTTTGCAGATTGCATGCATGCCATATCCCAACGCTTCCTTCAGTATGGGATTATTATCATCCCTTTCATTTTTCCTGATTAAAATCGCTGATGAATACATCATGAATACATGAAGTAGGAAAAGATTTTGAAGCAGTGGGAGAAGTCTGGCAGTTCCTCCTGGAGATGGCAGTGTGAAGGGAAATGCCAGCATCCAGTGGTCATTGTTGATGAATCCCTGACCCTTTACCATCTCACCACCTTCTCCTGTGCAAAGTGCAGAGTTTCAATAAGCCAATATGATCTTTTGGAGATATTCATGTTGTACAACACCATGAAAATTTAGGACAATTCCAGAGGCAGAGAAGAATTTTACCTGCATGTTGCGCAATAATTACCAACTACCAAGCTCTCATTCTCATTAGGCAGCACGGTGGCACAACGGTAGAGTTGCTGCCTCACAACGCCAGAGGTTTGATCCTGACTACGGTGCTGTCTCTATGAAGTTTGAACCTTCTCCCCGTGACTGCGTGAGTTTTCCCTGAATGCTCCGGTTTCCTCCCACACTCCAAAGACGTACAAGTTTGTAAGTTAATTGGCTTTGGTAAAAATCATAAATTGTCCGTAGTGTAAATTGCTGGATGGCATGGACTCGATGGGCCAAAGGGCCTCTTTCCGCGCTGTACCTCTAAACTAAATTAAACTAAACTAAATCATGAATATATTCCCTTGTTTTTAGATAATTATTTTAAAGTGTTTTACTTGTTTAAGGTAATTAAAATTATATTTTATTCTTTTAAAGTTCAATATGTGTTAGTGTCAGTGGAACTCCTGAGATCACTTGGAGCAAATGCTGGCAACAGAGCAGATTGAAATCCACAACAATGAGATTGCTATAGCTTTCGTTTACGCTCGATGGGTATTGCTCTCACCAACAGTAGCGGTCATTATCATTTAAGTTTAGCTTTAGGTTTATTATTATCACATGAAAATGGGGTCAAGAAAAGAGCGTTCACGTCGCGGCCCTGTTTTCACCAATCTTTCCACCACCACGCACAAGAAGCGCAAGAAGCGCAAGACAGACACCATTGTATACAGATGACGACAAAATTGTTCTGACTGAACAATTTCTAATCTTGTGTGTGGACTCGATAAGAAGAAGATCACATGAAAATAATAATAAAGCTGCAGTGAAAAGCTTGTTTTGCATGCTACTCAATCAAATCAGATAAAAATGCGCATAAATACAATTAAGCCAGACTCAAATACATTTGGTATAACAAAGTGGAAGATACAGAGAGCAAAATATAGTTGTCAGCATTGTTATGCATCCGGTCCATAGACAAAGTCCAATGTTCGTGGTGGGGTAAAAGTGTATCGGACAGAGCCATACCTAGCTTAAGGAAAGACCATTCAGAAGCTTGATAGAGGGGAAGAAGCTGATCCGATGTGTCAATATAATTCTGTCAGTATAGTTTCGCTATCTGTGATAGGGTAGGCTTGTACCTTTTTGGTTTATTTAATCCTCTAGCCTATTATTGAATACTACCAGATAATATTGCCAAGAGCTACTCATCTATTTAATAGAGCTATCTTAACTGAAGAAATAGATCAATAGTAGGAAGCTAGTTGTGAAATGCAATCCTGAAAGATTTGTTTAATAAAGAAATAGAATCAAATTCGAGATCGGGAATTGGCAGAAGTTGGTCTCTGAAAAGTTAAATGAGGAATTGCCTGGAAGGAGGAACAAAGCAAATTATTTTGTTGGAGATATGTTCAGTGTGGACAAATTGGGAAAGGATTGTGGGGAGATCTGTGAGAAGTCTGGATACCTTTTTGGCCCCTTCATCCATTCTGGTCCTGTTAGAACTATGGAGAGTTACAACAGGCCTTTGTCCCACCAAGTCAATGTCGACCATCAACCACCCATTTATACTAATCCCATGCTAATCTCATTTTATTTTATTCTCCCCACATTTTCTTTTTGTTTGGTTCATTTTCCACAATAGAAGATTCGCCTGCCTCACAAACTGGAGCTGCGATGGATGAATTCAAAAGATAGGGTCCATGCTGCCTCTACCAAATCCTTCACTCTTCTTCCAAATTACTCTGTAACTTTCAATCCGTTTGTGGTGAAGGACGACTTACGTGAGGACATGTTCAGGTTAAATGGCTGCACCACAAAATTTTCAGACATCTGTATGATAATAAGATGCTGATATTTTCCACTGGAACAAATGCATGCACCCAGCTGAATGTCAACCGTCTGACTTTGTGGTTGGTCGGTGCTTGGCTGTGGGTGTTAAAACTTGAATCACTTCAGGCTGTTTGTGTAGGCAGGTGGCTCATTCAGACTCTGTGAAGTGTGAGCAGATAAAATTGAGCGACAGGTGATTTTTGTGCTCCTTATTATGTGGGGGAGCAGCCCATAAAGTGTTGGATGAACTCAAAAGCATGTCAAAATTGCAAAGAAGTTAGTTTAACATTCAATGCAAACCCTACATCAAATTTCAGTCAGCATTTGTTCTAGTTTTCCCGACATTCTTCAGCATTCACAGCTTTAATGTTAATTTGCATCCCTTACAGTGTGCTTTTACATCATTATTCACTGACTTTGTATCTTTATCTGTTGGAGAATCTGGAAGTGAACTAAACATCATAGTGAGTCTACGTTAACTCTCAAGCAATCCTTTTCTCTCAATGATGCAGATTTTTCCAAAAATAAACCAAAAATAAACTACATAACATAACTGGAGGATAGTTTGATTATTGCATTATTGTTAGGGTCTTCTAGTGTTAAACAACGGCTGGGAAAATAAGCACTTCCTGCATTGTTTCTCATAGAAAGTCATTCAGCACGTATATGGGGCCTATGGCCCAACTCATCCATGCGGACACAATTTTATTACTGAGATAGTCACATACAGTGGTACAGTGGCGCAACGGTTAGAGTTGTTGCCTCACAGTGCCAGAGACCTGGCTTCGATCCTGACTAAGGGTGCTGTCTGTACGTAATTTGTACATTCTTCCTCTGCCATGTGGGTTTCCTCCAGGCGCTCCAGTTTCTTCCCACAATCCAAATATGTTCAGGTTTGTAGGCTAATTGCCTTTTGTAAATTGTCCCTAGTGTGTAGGATTTGTCTAGCCTCAAATTAGGACTAACTTGTGGACTATTCCTATTTTTTACCGTAACTATTTTTAAGTGGAACCTAATATAATTATAATGAACTCCTATATAAACAATAATTATGTTTAAACTAGCTGTTTGGTGGAGAATTGCTACTTTAATTTATTCTCCAATTATTTATTGACATTTTCTGCAAATTATGGAAACTCATCTATAGAAGGGTAAATATGAGAACATTTTGCTCATATAGGATAGTTCTGGTGTAATGTATGGCATGTGTGTGGAATATGGATTTATGTTACTTGCAATTGTACACATGCATTAGTCAACAGCTTAAACATTCCCAACAGAGATCAAGTCTTGCACTGGTGGAAAGTTCTATTGCTAACCCACAGAGAATAGCCTGAAGATGTCTGATAAAACAATACATTAGCAGCAGAACCATTGAATACAAATGGAGTCAGACGGAGACAACTTAGTGGAGTATGATAAAGTATTTATTTCTTTATCTTCAGAATTAAAACATTTTAAGAAGGAATTAAGAAGGGAGTGAAATATGCAAAGAGAACAAGCTTCTCTGATGTAATATGTCCGTGGAGGAAAGGAGCAACTTCACTGAGTCCACGAAAACAATGCAGTGATCATAGCAGTGGATCATGAAAGAGCCATATTTCACGGTCTTAAAGGCGATTTTTACATTCTTCCTTAGACATCTGCAGCATGAAAGAATGCAAACATGAAGAACAGCACCTCATATTCTGCTTGGGTAAGCCTGCATCAGATCGCCCATCACTCCCATTTGTTCAACAGCTTGTTCTTACAGTTTGTGAGGACAAAGGTAGAAATTGGAGGAAGATTTATTACACTGATCACAACATGGTACAGAGACCCATTTATGTAGGAGGAGTGAAGCGAGATATCCTGGTGATGGGGAAGATTGTAGTAAAGGGCATAGATTTTCTCTACAACCTTCAGTGCAAGACAAAGGATGTGTTGCTTGACTGCTTTTAAGTATCAAGTCATCTCATCAGACCTGTTGCAGAAAGTGCTAGTTGCTATGATCTATGTGGGAATCAATGACGGAGATAAAACCAGGAAGGTTCTTCTTCTGAAAGAGAATGAGCTACATTGGTGGAAGTTGTGCATAGGTCCCCAAACAGTGGTGGTAATGATATAAATCAGGACATTAGAGCACTAGTAACAACTAGAGTCATAGTCATAGTGTCTTCCAGCGTGGAAACAGGCCCTTCAGCCCAACTTGCCCACACCAGCCAATATGCTCCATCTTTGCTAGTCCCACCTGCAATAAGCCCATATCCCTCTAAACCTGTCCTATCCATGTACCTGTCAAAATGTTTCTTAAATATTGCCATAGTACCTGCCTCAACTACCTCCTCTGGCAGCTTGTTCCATGCATCCACCACCCTTTGCGCAAAAAGGTTACCCCTCAGGTTCTTCCCCCATCACCCATCTTAAACCTATATCCTCTGGTGCTCAATTCCCCTACTCAGGGCAAGAGACTGTGTGTCGACCTGATCAATTCCTCTCATGATTTTATACATCTCTAGAAGATCTGTAGAGTTGTAGAATTGTGGAAACTGTAGAAACAGGCCTAGTTAACCTCCTCCATATCAACCAAGTTGCTTAACTGAGCTAATCTCACTTGTCTACCTGGTCCATATTTCTCCCAACCTTTCCTATCTTTGTACCTGCCTAATGGGCCTGTCCCACTTAGGCAAATCTTTCGGCGACTGTCATAGTCGTAGCAGGTCGTCGAAAAACCGGCGACTGGATCCCCTTATGACAATATCTACAACAACCTACCTCCTAGTCGATGTCAAGCTGCGGCAAGATACCGAATACCGGCGACCCATTAGGATGTCCACCTACAACTACAACTACACCTACGACAACCTACATCCACCCGCGACAAGCTACGACCAGATAAGCCAATTCAGTCGCCGGTACCTGTCGCCGATTGACGTAGGTTGACGTGGGTAGTCGCCTATGGAAATCACCGGTCAGCACTGGCGATAACCTACGTCATTCTGACGATAACCTGCGATGTGCTGTGACAGGAGAAGTCAAACTACGACAAGCCCACGGTTGCCGACTGTCGCTGAAAGGTTTTGAACATTTCAAAATCCAGCGGCGACCAGAAAAATGCTACGATTCTTTGGGCGACTAAGGAGACCTTACAGGCGACACCCCGGCAACCATGTGGTGACAGCCTAATCGCCTGTAGTCGCCTAAAACATCACCTAAGTGGGACAGGGGCATAAATGTCTGTTGAATGTCATAATTAAACCAACCACTTCCATTTCCCCAGGCAGCTCAATACATGTACAAATCAGTATGAAAAAGGTGTCCCTCAGGTCTCTTTAAAATATTTTTCCTCACATCTTAAACCTACTCTCTCTAGTTTTTGAATCCCTTACGAGGGGGAAAGACTGCAGCTTATCTATAGGTCTCACGATGTGACATACCTGTATAAGGTCACCCTTTATCCGCCTACACTCCAGGGAAAAGAGATCCAACCTATCCAGCCTCTTGTTATACTGTAGATCAAACCCTCCAGACCTGACATCATCCTCATAAATATTTGTTGCACCTTTACTAGTTTGTAATATGATAATCATGCTGGACTTTACATGGGGGAAATCAAATTAGCAGCTACAGTGGGAGGCCAAATTCATGGTCAATAAGATATGGATTTCTAACGGATTTCTAAGCCAATATATTAAGGAAATAACAGACCATTTTACATCCATTATTATGAAATGAGAAAGGAATTAATGAGCATTTTTTTTAAGGTAAGATACCCCTGAGAATGTAATTGTAACATGATAGAATCCTAGATAAAAATTCAAACATTGGATCAATCTGAAACCAGGGTCTTAAATCTAAACAAAGTATGTTACAAAATATGGGTGTGGGTTGCCTATGGTAGTTTGAGAGATTACCTTAAATGGTATGAAGTAGAGAAATTGCTAACATTTAGAGCAATAATGTATAGTTCACAGGAAACACTCTTTTAAGATAAGAGAAACCCAACAGGACACATATCGGAGAAGTTAAAATAGTATTGCATCAAAGAAACAAATTGATAATGTTGTCAAAATGTTCAGTAAACCCAGTTTGGGAATGTTTCAGATTAAAGAAAAATGAAATAGTTGATAAAGAAAAGTAGTTTGAAAGAGTAAACAGGTGAGAAACACTAAAGCATCTGCAGATAATTTAAAAAAGGAAAAATTAAAGGATGGAAAGTCCCGACCTGACCCATCATCTAACCGTGTTCTCCAAAGATGCTGCCTGACCCGTTAACTTACTCCAACACTTTGAGTTCTTTAACGATTAAAGGGTTTCTTCCAGACGGAAACAGGAGAATTTGGACTTGGGAATAAAAGAGTGACAAAGATATTTGTCACATGTACAACTACACAGTGAAATTGTTTTAGCATATATATACATGCGGACGCCGCCGTGTTTTGGCATCATTTCCAAAGTCCAAATTTCAAAGTCTAGCCGCCAGCACATTCTACTAGAGCATTTCCCAATCCCGGTAAGCCCCAGGCTCCTGCAGGGCCCTCCTCCATCACCTTTGATCGGATTGGCCCACGAACCGACGTCCCTTTCTCACCTAGCCATCTTTGTGTCCCGGGGGTGTCTTCTACAACTGAATTTGAAAGCATTACCCCAGTTCACCCTCCTACCGACCCTTGCTCCTAGCATCTGATATCTCCGGTGGCCAAGGTCCACCAAGCCTTCGGGTCCTCCATGCGGGCACCACGGCCACAGCACCTCAGCAAGCTAAAATATTAACCAGGATCTAGAGCAGGCTCCTGTTTCTACATCTTATGGTTTTGCTGTGTATGAACAAGAACAAATTGTTTAATTCTATATTTATTTTCTTGCATCTGATAGTAAAACCAAAGATAAATGTTGGTTAGTTTGCTTTTGGGATGTGAATTGAGTACCATTTCATTCCACCACACTTGTCTAAGAATCAGAGGATGATGGAGCTGATGCTGAATGAAGTTTTCCCCTCTTAGAGTGAAATTAGGTCTATGTGATTCAGCCAGTTTCTGATTCAGGGAGAATAACTGGGTACACGAGACTGCTAATGCTATGTTCTGGAGAAATTTAAAAAAAAAACTGCTGATAAAACTCAGCGGGTCGAGCAGCATCTGGACGCAAAGGGATAATCGACATTTTGGGTCAACACTCTTCCAGACCAAACTGAAAACATTGTTTTTTATTGGGTGTGTGTTAATTGACCACACACAAATGTGACCTTTGCAACAGAGACTGTCACTCCCGCATTGGTCTCTTCAGCCACAAGTGATGCTGCTCTAGCCGTGGTTTGGAGCAAGCAGCCAACAACTAGGATGCATCACCCGGGTCAGTCATGACCGAGGGGGAGGGAGCTACAAGTGTTAATTGGAATTTGGATGATTGGAACCCTTTAACCATTTTCTGAATACATGTTCCGTATGCAGTTTTCCGACATGTATGTTGGCTAAAATCCAAGTAACTGGATTTAGTTGGGTAAACTTTGGTTCCTAGGTGGGGAAGTTATAAATTAAATACAACAACATTAGTATAAAAGCAAGTTTAGAAAGAGTTGACCAAATCCAGCGCTTACCTGAAGAAGTTGGTACAATAAAATAACCCAGAAGGTGCAGAAAACACTCAGCAGGTTAGGCAACATCCGTGGAGAGAGAAACAGTTAACATTTGTGTCCAAGGCCCTTCATCAGAACATTCTGCTTTCTGGTGCAGGATCTCAGATCTGAAATGTTAACTGTTTTTCTCCCCACAGATGATGATTGACCTGCAGAGTGCTTCCTGTATTTTTCTATTTTAATTTCAGGTTTTTTAAAAATCTGTTTTTATTTTTCAATTGGAATTTACTGAGTTGGACTGAGCGGTTCCAGAGGTCAAATCCTGCAATCTGTACATGCACAAGCAAAGCTTAAGGGTCTTGTGGAGATGCCCACAATAAGATTGTCCAGTTTGTGAGGTGAACTTAATCAATTACTGCACAATTGACCTGGCTAATAATTAATGAAGATGGGTGGGGAAGGGGAAGTAAATGGCAAAAAGGTCACATAGGGATTTACATGAGGCTGTGAATTAAGGGGGACAGGAAATTGCAAGGGGGATTTTTTAGTTGTAGCCTGGAGAGAAGAAATGCTCCAAAGGAAATGAGCTGGCAGTTTGTGCAGGGAAAAGCTGGGAAAAGCTTGGATGGAGAGGTAGTTTGTGAGCACAAATTGGGAATCACAATAATATGAGGAACAAATGTGCAATGTTGGGAGAATGATGTTGATCTGCAAATTAAAATAATTCCATTTCTATTCTAAGTGCAAGATATTGGGGAGAATGTGTAACGGTCAAATCCTGCAAGGTTTGTGGCATTTTATTACCGAAAGAAGGTGCTTGAAAAATTATCTATGTTGTGATATCTTTGAGGTTCCTCCTGGGGTAAACGTAAGAAAATGATTGCCAGATATTGCAGCTTAGGTGAGTTGGCAGTCATGCTAAAGGATAGGATGGCACAGAGGCAAGAAGTACAGAGAGAAGAGAGCATAAGCAGCCAGGTCAAGGGCAGACACAACAGAATGGCAATTTGGCAAAGAATACATAATATTTATTCTTCAATTTTCACTTGCAAAATAAATGAATTGAACATTTCCCCTGTTGTTAATTGGTGGTAGAAACCGAGGAAAGTTGGAGATTTGAGGAGAATAAAAAAATGCTATTAAAGTAGGACTTGTACAAGTGGGTACTTGATGGTTGGCGTGGTCACAATGCTTTATCTCACCATAATGTCATGACTATGACATGAGCTGGGGACCAGAGCGGGAATAGTGAAATAAACAAAATAAGGGTAATATTTTTCCCCCAGTTAAACTAATGGAAGCAGAAAAGTTTGGGCCACCATAAATGTGAAATTTGGTTTGGTGAGTGAATTAGGCACAAGCCAAGCAATTAGGTTTCAGATTGTCGTTTCTTCTCTTAGTGTGCATTTACTGTACATACACAGTGCACAGTGACATAGTAGGTGGTGCAGCTATCCCACTTCTCCAATAATCTGGGTTCAATGCTGAGCTTGGGTGTTGCCTGCATAGACTTTGCACATTTTCCCTTCCACATACTAAATACTGGCTTATTGATCAGTTAAATAGCTGTAGCAAATTGTCTGTAGTTTATATGGATGTTTGGAATCAAACGGGAAGTGATGAGCATGTGAGAGAAAACACTTTACAGGGCTTTGGGAAAATAAGAGATAGGAAAATGAGTCTTATGGACTGCTCTACCAGGAGCTAGAATAGATCTGGTGGGTTGAATGGCCTCCTTCTGCATCACAGCAGGCGGGGATAGAACCCCTATTGTTAACCACACCATTACTCCAGGAGGAAAATCCAAGATTTGTAGTAAAGAGAAAAGCTGGAATAGAAGTGAGGGTGTGACAAAGCCTAGCAAGTGATAGGTGGATACAGTGAGGTGGATACAGTTGATATGGCAGATGGTTGGAAAAAGCCCGGAGATGAAAAGATAAAAAGTGTGAGAAGAGGAGGTAAGGATAGAAGGGGCATGACATGTGAAGCCAGAGGAAGGAAAGTAAGTGTTTAATTAATTTTATAGCCTATCCAATTTGTTTTCCATTAACATTATCAGAAAACAAAGTGGGATGGATGTAAAATGAGTGAACATTCTAATCTCAAATGTTTTCAATGGCAGGGATAAGGTCAATATTATCCCCCATAAATCAATAAATAATATATACTCAATAATTACATAAAGTGCTGGAATAACAGAGGGTTGGGAAGCATCTCTGAAGAGCATGGATAGTTGATATTTCGGGTTGGAACCCTTCTTCAGACATAATTCCTATAGTGGACAAAATTCCTTCAGATAACGGAGAAATTTTTCCTGCAGATGAAGGAACTTTGTCCACTCATATCTTGATTCAAATATTTCATTGCTGCTTTGGTCAGTGGCCCAGCAGAGTTTTGGATATGGATGGATTGACACCAAGGACAGCAAAGTTTCTAATCCTGTACTCCCTTTTTAGTTCAGAAAAGTCCATATAAAATCCTTGCCAAAGCACACAAAAACATGAATTATCCATAAATTATACATAAAATTGCAAATAAAATTCTGCAATACAGTAGAAAGAAAAAATACTACAAAATGGACTACAAAAAGTGCAATTTGAGACAAAAACAAGTCCAAGGCAGTACAAGAGGTGGTCTGTAGGGTTTAATTGTCGTAAGAAAGTTACAATTTTGTGTGAGTTTGTTCAAGAACCTGCTAGTTGTAAGAAATGAGCTGTTCCCGAACCAGGTGGTGTGGGACTTCAGGCTTTTGTATGCCCTGCCTAACACTAGCATTGAGAAGAGGCCATGGCCCAATGGTGAGGATGGTCGGAAAATGTAGTCACTTTGGTGGAAAGAATAGAATAGCAAAGACAATACAAAATGTTGATGTGCAAGGGGATCTGGACATCCTTTTACATAAAACACAGATTGTTATATATGTGGGAATCCAGAAGTAAAGGACATACTGTAGTTCAATAATGTTTAAGAAAGAACTGCAAATGCTGGAAAAATCGAAGGTAGACAAAAATGCTGGAGAAACTCAGCGGGTGAAGCAGCATCTATAGTCAGATAAATCTTTCAAACAGCAGAGGAGTTGAGATGTTGTGAACTTTCTATGAATTCCTGCAAGGAATAGAGGAGTCCTGTTCAAAAGGTGTTTTCTAGAGTATTATTGCTTAAAGATGCATTGTTTCCAACCAAAAGAAACAAACTTCATTAAACATAACATAATCTGCTGTGCTCGTTAACACAATTGCTTCTACATTAATGTAAAATCAAAAACATTTGCACATAATTCTATTTTTCCTCTTTTCACATCTCCTTTCTTTAAAGGCTGTGTAGCAGGATAAAGCCACATTTACTTTACCAAATTCTGTGTGTGAATTGTAATCTAGGTGTGAAGCAACAATGTGCTCAGGAGGTGGTGCTATTTAGCAGCCTTTTCAATGGTTGTATCTAAAGTTTGTGCCTAAAGCTAGAACAGAAAACTTGCAATTCACATGTTTATATGTTACAACTCTTACAAAGGATAATTCCAATGGTCATGCATCCTGAATGAAATAAAACCTATTCATGTTGTTAGTATCTTTCCCCCAAAGGAATGAGCACTTACTTCAGGATGAAAGTGGGGACTATTGATAGCAGCTGGCCAATTTTTGTATCCCAAATCAATCGGCATAATCTTACTTTGGTCGTTATCATACATGAGCATGGAGCTGTGAGTGTAATTGGCAACTTTACTTCTAAAGGAGAACTGTAAAATACCACACTGATTCAGTTGGGAGAGCATGTGTGAGCTTGTGAGTATGGTTCACTTAGGTCTTGGGTCTGACACAGGGTGTATCTGAACAGGGATCACCTGTTGAGGAGGTGTTGAGGCTGTACATTGGACTGTCAACCAAATCTGGCCAGAGGTATTTGTGAAGAACCCTAAGCTTGGACCTTTCACCGGCCTCATGGAATTAGCTTTTCTAATGCAACCTCTCATCAATGCAGAGTGTGAAGATCGGAGAGGAAATGATTTGGAGAGTGATTAATTGGACAAACGGTCATAGGAGGGGGGTTGGAGAGGTAAAAGTGCAGGGGAAGGGGATGCAGGGTTGAAGGATGTTGGCAAGGGGTTCAGAGAGTGGTTCATTGGGGAAGAATCAGAGAGAGGATTAGTTGAGAAATTGGATCAGAGACAGGATTTTGTGGGAAAATTACAGGAAGGTTTGAAGAAGTAAGTCAGTGAGATGCTGGGCAAAATGATGATAGGATGGATGGTGGCGAAAATGCAGCAAAGTCATCAGAAGGGAGTTTGGGTGGGAAGTGTGGGAAAGGAATATTATAATAATCAATGATTGAAAGAAGTGTTTTAAAGAAGTGACCAACCCTGGAGGAAGAAGATGGTCTCAAATGCATCAAAACAGAGTTTAAAATGGTTGTAGCCTTTGAGTCATTGCAGAGGCAGGTCTAAACCTTCCAGTTAAGATGTTCTTCAGTATTTTCTTGGGCCAGGTAGGCATTAGGATGTGTGTAATTGGCATTGGGTGTATATAATACATTGCTTGATCATGCCATGTCATGGTTATTTTTATATGTAAACTAGACCAAGTGCAGACCCGTTGGGCGTTTAGGGGGGGGGGGGGGCTGAGGCATCACACTCACATTAACCACCCCCCCAAACACACAGGTGGGGGGGAGTGAGGGTGAGAAGAGAGGGGGGGAGGGAGGGGAGAGGAGGGAGGGATGAAAGGGACAGATTTGGGAGGGAAAGGAGAGCGGGGGTAGGGGGTGAGTGAGGAGGATGGGGAGAAGAGATGTGGGTGGGGGGGGGATGGGGAGGGAGGGGAGGAGGGTTGGAAGGGGAGAGGGGTGGGTGGAGAGAGAGGAAAAGAGTGGGGACGGGGAGAGTGGCGGGGGAAGGGGGGAGAGAAGTGAAGTGGAAGAGAGGGAGGAGAGAGGGATGGGGAGGAGAGAGAGATGTGGGGGGGGAGGGATGGGGACGAGAGAGGAGGAGGGAGGGGTAAGAGTGTGGAGGGGGTAAGTGGAGGGAGGGGGAAGAGTGTGGAGGGGGGGGAGAGAGGTGGGGGGAGAGGGGGGAAATAGTGGGGAGGGATAGTGGGAGGGGGCAGAGGTGGGAGAGTGGGGAGGGGTAGGGGGGAAGGGGTGGGGGTGGAGAGTGGAGGGAGGGGGGAATGGAGGGGGAGAGAGAGGGGTGGGGGAGAGAAAGGGGTGGGGCGAGGGAGAGAAGTGGAAGAGTGGGGAGGGAGGGGTAGGGGAGTGGTGGAAGAGGGTGGAAGAGGGGTAGAAGGGGGCGGGGGAGAGGGGGGGTGGTAGGGTAGAGAGAGGAAGGAGGGTGGGAGAGGGAGCGGGGTGAGAAGAGGGAAACTTAGAAACATAAAAATCAGGTGCAGGAGTAGGCCATTCGGCCCTTCGAGCCTGCACCTCCAGCCAATATGATCATGGCTGATCATCCAACTCAGTATCCTGTACCTGCCTTCTCTCCACACCCCCTGATCCCTTTAGCCACAAGGGCCACATCTAACTCCCTCTTAAATATAGCCAATGAACAGGCCTCAACTACCTTCTGTGGCAGTGAATTCCAGAGATTCACCACTCTCTGTGTGTAAAATGTTTTTCTCATCTCGGTCCTAGAAGATTTCCCCCTTATCCTTAAACTGTGACCCCTTGTTCTGGACTTCCCCAACATCGGTTTCTATAAGATCCCCCCTCAATCTTCTAAAATCTAGCGAGTACAAGCCGAGTCTATCCAGTCTTTCTTCATATGAAAGTCCTGACATCTCAGGAATCAGTCTGGTGAACCTTCTCTGTACTCCCTCTATGGCAAGAATGTCTTTGAGCATTGGACATTGTGACATCACACAATGGAACGTTCACCATGGGCTGGGGCTCCTGCAAAGGCATATGTAAATGATCCATTCCGATTGGACATATGTGAACATTGGGCATTGTGACATCACACGATGGAACGAATTAAAACTAAGAAAGGCAGCCGGCAGCCGGACGGATGGACGGCAGGTGACAGGCACACAGTTTTATATATTAATAGATAGATGTATAGTGAGGTACAAGTATAATGAAAATCGTGTTTGCAACTACTTCACAGGTAGGAAGACTCAGCAAAACATTAAAAGATAAATTATAAAATCACTCAAATTCTACATGACAGTAAAAAGCAAAACATTAATGGAAAACATAATTAGGAAACAAGTCCATAAGATCATAAGTAATAGTAGCTGAATTAGGCCATTCGGCCATCATCTATTCCGCAAGGGGTGGTCAGTAGTGTTCCATTGCTGAAGTTGAATTAAGATTGTGTAATTTGGTTTAAGAAACTGACAGTTATAGGAACGTAGCTGTTCCTGAAGTTGGTCAGGACTACAAGCTTCTGTACTCCCTGCCTGATGGTGGCATTGAGAAGAGGTCATGCTCCAGATAGAGGGGAACCTTGATGATAGATGGTACACTAAAATGCTGGAGAAACTCGCCTACTTGAGGTGGTACCTCATGCATATGCTTTCGATAGTGCGGAAGGCAGCACCTGTAATGGTCCGAGCTGAGTCCATCATTCTCTGGAACCTCTTTCATTGCCAGACCAGACCATGATGCAACTAGTTAGGATACAAACAGTACATCGGTAGAAGTTTATGGAAGTATTTGATAACATGGCCAAATCTCTTTGAATTTTGAAGAAAGCAGAGGCTTTGTTTGTGTGCGGTTCCCAGGCCAGGTCATCTGAGATGTAAATGCCAAGAAATTTGAAGCTGGTAATACTCTCCACCACTGAACGATCAAATAATATCAAGCGGTATTCAGTCTCTAGTATGTCAGCCACACAAAGCCGCACAACATTGGCCTGTGGACCCCAAGAATGGATCAACAAGCATAGATGTGAGGACAACACCAACTTGGCAAGTCTTCAAAACGGCACTATGCTAAAAACAAGAGTCCTTTGGTAGACATTGCGCAAACAAGCTCGATTCTGTAGTTAACTGGGAAACAGGAATGGGGGCAAAAGGTGCTGATGATGCTTCCTTGAAAGGACCACAGCATTTCTGCATTGAACTTTTATCCTGCAACAAGTTAAAGAAAAGTTAAAACCTTGAACAGTCAGAATGCAGAACCAAGCAGAGCTGTGGTTAATATGGTGTCATTGTGACAGACGCCTAAAGGGAGAAGTCATGGTAAGCTCCAATTAACCAACACATGTTGAGTCAGAAGCCACAGATGGTTTTCTTGAAAGTATCATTACCCTAACCTTCATCTGGAATCCCATATACCACATTAATTCCTCGACACACGGAAATATTACATCCGTGCTGGGAGAACTCTCCTCACTGTTAGTCCTGCATGGTAGATTGAGTATACTAAGCTGGAGGCAGTGAGGTCCCAGAAGACACCAAATGTCCTGCTTTCCTTAGCTAAATCTACCTTAACATAAAACCCAGTGAGATTTCATTGGCTGCCTATTTCATAATCTATTCTATTTCTTCAGTTCTAGACAAATTAATATACAGTCAACCTCTTGGAGAGAGGTTTGACCTGTACCCTGGATTACAACTCAGATCAAAAAGCATACAATTACTATTATAATGTGAATATTATAAAGTACGGGACATTTTTGGGGGGTAGTTAAGTATTTTTGAACTCTTACTCAAAAATGCTCTCCAGAATTTACTGCAATAAGCCCTAAATTAAACTGAGAGACTCACGGCTGCTGAACGAGATAGTCAATGGAAATGCAGGGAATGGAGGGATATGGATAATGTGCAAGCAGATGAGATTAGTTTGTCTTGGCATCATATTCAGCACAGACTTTGTGGGCTGAATGGCCTATTCCTGTGCTTATAATTATTCCCAATCATAAACCATTTTAAACTCCTTTATTCGCAGATTGTTAGAAATTTCAATTAACTCTTTAGTTATCACAGGTAATCTTTCAGATGATCTTCCTACTCGTTAAGTGTGACCCTCCCCCCAAAGGCCATTTATTTAGAGGATATAAGGTAAGAGAGGTAAGCCTTACTTCTTCTTATATTGGGTAAATCTATAGACTGAGTTCATTCTGCGAGCCATGGAGTCATTATATCACATGTTTCTACTGGCAGTTTGGTGAAATTTCCATCCTCCCAAAAAACAGCTTCCAGAGATATTACACAAGAACATGCTTTTCCATTATTGAGTACTCTCATTTTAATGTCATTGTGTTTCAATATCCAAGAGGTTAACTGCACCTATCCTGCCCCAACTTCTTCCAATACAATATCCGTTAGATGTCTGCCACACTTTTTTTATACTTTTAAAATGAAGATTACAGCACATTCTGTGTTATTGCAATAGCTGTCTTCCTAAAAAAAACCTTGTATATACATTGAGCATCATTGTACAAGTGTCAAAGGAAGTGATGGCTTATCAATTTCAATATCTGCCTGTGGTAAAAATGTGTTCATTAGAGACAATGGTATCTGATTACTGTGGGGAGGTAACATATTTTTCCTTTGACAGATTTTTTCCTGCTTGTCAATTCCGAAATCATTCACTTAGGTGCTTTTCCAGTCCCTGATCGTATTCGTGTTACACACATTATGGCCCACATATTAGTGTTCCCATATTATCGATCATGTAATATGATTCAATTCAATGATTTAATAGTAAGATTAAATGAGAACTTACCAGTTTGAAGTTTGATCTTTATTTTATGAGGAGTAACGTTGAGGGATTACGTGAAGACCCCGTCCAGTACGCATGCGTGTCAATCTTCAAAGCAGCGGTGTGAAATCACAGCTAACAGTTATTGAACTGAACATAGTAAGATAAGAGAACCATAATACCAGTTGAACTTTATGATAGAGGGCTGGGAGCGGAGGGCACGTAATCCCTCAACATTACTCCTCATAAAATAAAGATCAAACTTCAAACTGGTAAGTTCTCGTTTATTCTTACTATTTTACTTCAGAGTCACGTGAGTGACTATGTGAAGATTTTAAAGCTCTGTGATTTCATGCCGTGGAACCGAGTCCAGGCATCATACACTGCATCAGTAGGCCAATGATGAGTGAACATTAAGAATGCATTCAGACATGACATAGATATAGACACGTTGATGCTATTAATGAATAATAGTGGCAATAGTAACCTCCCTCAACCTGGAGGAAGTATGAACCATACCCAACATAGAGTTGGCAAATACCCCTGATCTGGCAATAGGTTTATTCTGAATATTTGGACAGATCAATAGTTTGACCATCCTGCAACCGCTATGATGTGGTCCATCCCTGCTGCTGAGGTATAGCGGTTGTGGTGGAGTGAGACTCAATGTCAATGTACACTCCTGTATATGCCAGACCCATATAACCATCTGGAGAAGGTTCGTAGTGATTCCTTCTATCAAGATTTTATGTAACTAATAATATTGCTGTCAGTCTATGAGGCTCTTAGAAACCTTGACATACTGGTGTAAATGCGTGATCACACGCAACCCAAGGTCCATGGGATATGCAACATCTAGTTTGGTCTTGTGTCCCTGTCTAATCTGCTTCATTAATCATAAACAAAACATGTTATTATAGCCCACAGATATGTTCTTTTTAAACCTTCTGCTGCGGGGCAATGCTCCTCCCGAGCCTGGTCTCGTGGTCGTGGTTTGTTACAGCTTCGGTTCCTCTGTGGTCTTTTTGTAGAAACACTTCCATTGCGGGTTATTTCTCCCCCGAGCTTTTTCTCCGCGGTACCTTATAACAGGGCTTCTCCACGGTGTTCTCCAGTCGGGGCTTTCTTCCCCCCCCCCCCCCCCCCCCCCCCGATCTGGGTATCCCCACAGTAACTGCAGCCGGGATATCCCCGTGGTCCCTATAAAAGGGATAGCCGCGATTTACAAAGTCGGGGGGGGGGGGGGGGGGGGGGTATATGAAGCCGCTAGTTTAACTGCCAGCGCACAGTAGGTGACTTACTACCGTCCGCTTCTCGCATCCCGCAGTCTACGGAGCGGGTTCTCAGGTCGCTCCCCGTATCCCATGGTCTCTGGAGCGTCTGTCCAGGTGCCCCCGGCACCAATATGAAGCCGCTTGCACCACCGCCAGCGGCTCGAACGTGAATCCACCGCCGTCCGCTCCCCGCTTCCCGCGGTCTCCAGAGCGGCTGTCCAGGTGCCCCCGGCACCAATATGAAGCCGCTGGCTCCACTGCCAGCGGCTCGAAGTTGAATCCACCGCCGTCCGCTACCCGCTTCCCACGGTCTCCCGAGCGGCTGTCCAGGTGCCCCCAGCACCAATATGTAGAGGTTCCTGCAAGAAGATTTAACCTGAAAGTTTTTTTAAAAACTTACCTCAGGTCTGTTGCTGGCAGGAGAATCACGTTCACCCTGCCAGTCGTCACGCAATGCTATAGATGATATGACATGCATGCGTACTGGATGGGGTCTTCACGTAGTCACTCACATGACTCCGAAGTAAAATGATACGTTATTGTCACATGTACCTAAGTACAGTGAAATGCTTTACTTTGCATATAACCCGGTAAAATCATACAGCAGACCTCACCGAGGTAGTACACGTGTTGCCACATTTTGGTGCTGACAAAGCTAATTCACGTTATGGAAACACATGTTACGAATAGAACCAGATGTATTGTATCCACTTTAGCCATAAATGATGGGTAAACAGTGCACAGCTCATTTTATAACTTTGGAATCAATAGCTGTCCACTGTTGGCACTCTCATGATTCCTACTTGACTTTCAACTTTTGGAATAAGACTCAACCACTTTGGTTTAAGCACAAGAAGGCTCATCAGCGTCTCTTCTTCCTGAGGAGACTGAAGAAGGTCCATCTGTCTCCTCAGATCCTGGTGAACTTCTACCGCTGCACCATCGAGAGCATCCTTACCAACTGCCACAGTATGGTATGGCAACTGCTCTGTCTCCGACCGGAAGGCACTGCAGAGGGTGGTGAAAATCCTGCCCAACGCATCACCGTTTAAAAACGCTCCCCTCCATTGAGTCTGTCCAAAGCAAGCGCTGTCTGCGGAGGGCGCTCAGCATCGCCAAGGACTGCTCTCACCCCAACCATGGACTGTTTACCCTCCTACCATCCGGGAGGCGCTACAGGTCTCTCCGTTGCCGAACCAGCAGGTCGAGGAACAGCTTCTTTCCGGCGGCTGTCACTCTACTAAACAACGTACCTCGGTGACTGCCAATCACCCCCCCCCCCCCGGACACTTATTTTTTTTTTTTTATTCAAATCGTTTGCTATGTCGCTCTTCAAGGGAGATGCTAAATGCATTTCGTTGTCTCTGTACTGTACACTGACAATGACAATTAAAATTGAATCTGAATCTTTGAATCTTGAATCTGAATTGTGGCTACCTAGTATTACGGTTATTCATTTACTGATTTTTCAATTATTATATTTCCAATTTTTTGCAAACACATTGTTTTTATGAAACGCAATGTTTAAGATTCTCTCTCTCTCTCTCTCTCTCTCTCTATATTTTTTCCTCCTCCTCCCCCCCCTGCACCCTCCCCCCTCACTGTCTCCCTCCTTCTCTTTCCCCCTCCCTCTCCCCCTCCCTCTCCATCCCTCTCCACCTCTCTCCTCTCTCTCTCTCTATCCCTCTGTCTTTCTCCCTCCACCTTTCTCTCTTTCTCCCTCTGCTGCTCTCTCTCTCTCTCTCTCCTACCTCTCCTCTCTCCTCTCTCTCTCCCTCTCTCCCTCTTCATCTTCCTCAATGCAAAGGAACTTGGGAGTGCTGGTGCAGGATTCCCAAAAGATTAATTTGCAGTTTGATTCGACGGTAAGAAAGTTGACATTACTGACATTCATTAATCTATATAATTAAAACCCTGATCTTGACCACTTCCTGTTGCACTGCATATTGATTTTAGAAAAAACGCTACCTCTTACGGCTGTGATTTTTGGCCATCTTACTCGGATTCCCCCCCGCTGCGCAGGACAAGCATATTTTTCCCATCGATTAAAAATAAAAGACTTATTAATGCTTTGTAATAAACTGAACACTGAACACATGTTTACTAAACTGTGAGTGTGTTTGGAAGGAATAAATGTTTTTATGTGCCTTTTGACTGTACCTTTTGACTGTGCCACTAATTGGCTTTAAGTGCAAGCCTCTGATCAACATTTGGATGTCTCATATATAGATACAACAGGGGCCACGGAGCGTTTTTGAAAGTGGGTGGGGGCTGAGCAATCACTGATCACTGGCCTTGGGGGTACCCAGCGGAAAGTATGCCTCTTGACTGTGCCACTAATTGAAAAGTGTGCCTTTAGACCGTGCCGCTAATTGAAAAGTGTGTCTTTAGACTGTGCCGCTAATTGAAAAGTGTGCCTTTTGACTGTGCCGCGAGCGGAGAGCGGAGACCCGGAGGCCTGAACACGGATACGGATGGCGGGCAGAGACGGAGAGTGACAGAGAGAGAGAGAGATAGAGAGGGGGGGCCGCCCAGAGTTGAACAGCAGGTGTCCTGCCTTGGTTAGAGGCCCCTCTAGATCTCGATAGCATCTGAAGCCTATACGGAAATCCAGCCCTGTGTACTAGCCCAGGAGGAGCCCCTTCAGCCCATCAGTAAGTATTCCCCATGTATTATTACACCTCACCCCAGTTTTTTTCTCTCTTCCTTCATTGGGACACTGTGAGATCCAGGGCAGGATAAAGTTTCCTCCTTCATTGCTGTGATCTGCAGAAAAAGATAAAAAATGTCTAAAATTGATTTTCCATCCTCTCCCCCTTCTCTCTCTCTCTCACACACGGTTTCTCACCTGTTTTGGGCAGAATTTCTGACAGTTTCTGAGTGACTGATCTGCCAGCCCACCAGGCCTGAGTGACTGAGCTGTCAGCCCACCAGGCCTAAGTGACTGAGCTGTCAGCCCACCAAACCTGAGTGACTGAGCTGCCAGCCCACCAGGCCTGAGTGACTGAGCTGCCAGCCCACCAGGCCTGAGTGACTGAGCTGCCAGCCCAAGAATCCATTCCACCCACAATGTCCACACTAGCCCTCTGGAAACCAGTCCCTTCGACCCACAACACCCATACTAGTGTTCCAGAAAGCCATCCCCCCCCCACTGGCCACCAGTATTGGAATTGGTGGAGAGATGGAATATTACATTGGGGGACCAGCCCTCCCGTGTGAACATGGGACCCAACGGGTCCCACTTAGTCTAGTAGAATATAACAGTAAGGATGTAATGCTGAGGTTTTATCAGGTGCTGGTGAGGCTACATTTGTGGACCCCATATCTGAGGAATGATGGATGGCTTTGGAGATGGTCCAGAAGAGGTTTACAAGAATGATCCCAGGGATGATTGGGTTAACTTATGAGGTACATTAAAAGTTCTGGGCCTATCCTCGCTGCAATTTAGAATAATGAGGGGGGATCTCATTGAAACCTGCTAGATAATGAAAGGCAAAGTGTATGTGGAAAGGATTTCCAGTAATGGGAGAGTCGAGAACCAGAAGACACCACCTCAGAATAAAATAACCTTCAGAATCGAGATGAGGAGGAACTTTCTGAGCCAAAGGGTGATGAATCTATTGAATTCATTGTGACAGATGGCTGTGGAGGTCATCATTGGGTATTTTTAAAACATAATGATAAATTCTTGATTGGTAAGCATGTCAAAGGTTACAGGGAGAAGGCAGGAGAAGGTTGGGTAACCTGCAACCCAATAATGTGAACAATGAATTTTCTAATTTCAAGTAATACCCTGCTACAAAGTGGGGCACCCACATTTCTCCCATCCTCTCGACCATCTAACCTCAGTAACTACCCTCCTACACATACCTGCGGGAACTTCTTTCCCCTTCTGATAAGAGTATGCAGGTCCTACATTGTTCTCAACAGTCATATCAGAACCCACAGTGACTCACCAGGTAGAGCTGCTACCTCATAGCTCCAGTGATCCAATTTCACTCCTGACCTCCAGTGCAGTCCATAGTGAATTTGCACATCCTCCCTTTGAGCATGTTGATTATTTTTCCAGGTTCCAGTTTCCTACCATGTGGCAAAGGCATACAGGTTGATAGCTTAAATACTGTAGCTAGTATTTTATGCCTCATGGATTTGTGGGTGTTAGAGTTCCTTGTTCACATGAAGCTCACAGACTATACTGTATACATACACTAATGATAAATAAGGCAAGTACTACAAGTGCAAATAAGCAGAATGATGCAGGATTGTAACGTAATTCAAAGTAGTGCAAAATAATGATATCAAAGTTACAGTTGTTGCTGGTCTCATTATACCTCAATAAAAGGGAAGTGCGAAGCTGTATAAACGTTACATGAATCAAGCAGAGCCTCATTTAAATATAATTTCCCGCCCAGCAGCCAAACAAACAGACAGCCTGGCCAGAGATGAGAGCGATCACAAAGACATGGAGTCAGAGTAGGTCATCGCTTGGATGGCCAGTCTTCAAAGCTTCATGCCGCGACCAAGAGAAAAGAGAAAACGATGAGAAAGCAGGTGAAAATTTTGACATGTAACATCTTTTGTAAGGCTGTGTTTTTGTACAAAAAATATTTTTGATGAGGGATATAATGGGGAGGGGGGGGGGGATTAGCATGGCAACTCAAGGGACGCTGAGGGCTTGTGAGACCCAAATGAGTGGTACACATCCTGAATCAGATGGAGAGTGTTGCTTTCACTGTCTGCAGAGGAAGTAACCACGACAGTGAAACATACAGTATTATTTCCCATTGTTTTCTGTATGCATTAGTCATACGATTGAGACATTTGCTTTTGATTTCAATTAGCAGTTAGCATTTATTTCAAGAGGGCTTGTATACAAAAACAGGGGAGTAATGCTGAGGTTCTATAAGGCTCTGGTAAGGCCACGTTTGGAATATTGTCAGCAATTTTGGCACCATATCTGAGGAATTATCATAGGAATGAGTAGGTTAACCTATAATGAGTGTTTGTCGGCAGTGGGACTGTACTCGCTGGAGTTTAGAAGAATGAGGGGGACCTCATTGAAACATACAGAATAGTGAAAGGCTTGGATTGAATGGATGTGGAAAGGATGTTTCCACTAATGGGAGAGTCTAGGACAAAAGGTCATAGCCTCAAAATTAAAGAACGTTCTTTTAGGAAGGAGATGAGGAGAAATGCATTTAGTCAGAGGGTGGTGAATCTGTGTAATTCTTTGCCACAGAAGGCTAAGGAGGCCACGTCAGTGGATATTTTTAAGGCAGAGATAGATAGATTCTTGACTAGTACAGGTGCCAGAGGTTATGGGGAGAAAGCAGGAGAATGGGGTTAGGAGGAAGAGATAGATCAGTCATGATTGAATGACGAAGTAGACTTGCTGGCCCAAAAGGCCTAATTCTACTCTTATCACTTATGACCTTATGACCGTAGGATCTTATGACCTGTTGCCCACATATGGCCACAGTTTTGGATGTGAATTTGCCACAAGCAATATGAATAGGTCCAACAACATAAAGTGGATCATCTGACATGGACAGCTCATTCTTGTTGGTTTGGCTATCGTGCCATATTTTTTAAGGTCTTTTTTATGGTCAGATGTATTAAAGAAACACATTCACTCAGCGGCTGACGCATTTTGGCCGCACTGGGCAACTAAATACAGATTCCTGGATGCTCTCTCAATTGCACACATTTTGTACAAATGATAAACTGTCAGTGATAGGGCTCTCCAGTTTTCTCAATCAGCATCCCTTCCACTCCAGTCTAAATGTAAGGTGATTGCCGAGGAGACTGTTGTAGCCCATGTTGAAGCCCATAGCCTCTAAGATGGTGAAGTGGATGCTGTTAGAGGCGGGTTATGTCTTCTGCTGCATTCACTCAGCTTCCAATACTCTTGACAAATAGATTGCAAATTCTCAAAGACAGCCTGAATACTCTTTTGCCATTTAAATGATCATGGGCCAAAGATTCCAATGACTGAATGGAGATGCTGCACATTTTCAAGGAGGGTTTGAGAACTTCTGTCAATCATCTCATCTGTCCTCTAGGTAATGGAGCTGACCGAATGTATTAGGGCCATATTGCTGCCATCGATTTGCTTAATCTGCCAGGGAGTTTGGAGGATTTGACAGGGGTCGTGTTGGTCCTACCTTTGCAGAGTTTAGGAATGCCTCTTGTATTTAATAAATATCTTAGAGATATATAGAAGGGCGGGCATGACTGATGTCCAATAGACCTGAAGCTTTAAACTGAGTATGTCTTGATATTTCCCCCAGTCATCCAAAGGCTGTGCTGGCTAATTAAAGGTAATGGTGAATTTTGTCCCTGATGTCTGCCTTCAACAAGAAATGGGAAGTGGTTCACAGTTTCCAGCGTCTCAAGATGGAGCCATTTTGCAGAAGGGGGGGGGGGCAGAGATGGTATTATGTAGCGGGCTTTGGCAGGTAGAGGACATGATTTTGAAAAATTTAGCGTTGGCCCATCCTCATTTGCTTCAATGAATAAGTCAAGGATGGCTTGCAGCTTGGCTTCTGAACATTCATGTGTTCTACTGTGGCTCTGAATTGGAGTGAATTGGTTTAGTTTAGTTTAATTTAATTTGGAGGTAGAGTATGGATACAAGCCCTTTGGCCCACTGAGTCTGCACTGACCAGCGATCCCCGCACACGAACACTGTCCTACATACACGAGGGACAATTTTATATTTATACCAAGCCAATTAACCTACAAACCTGTACGTCTTTGGACTGTGTGAAGGAAATCGAAGTTCTCGGAGAAAACCCACATGGTCACGGGGAGAACATGCAAACTCTGTACAAACTGCACCCGTAGTCAGGATCGAACCCAGGTCTCTGGCGATGTGAGGCAGCAACTCCACTGCTATGCCAATGTGCTGTCCAGTTTGAACAGTTTGCTTTTCCCCAGGTGATTAGCTTCATTCCAGCATGAAGTTTGTTGGAGGTGAGGTGCAGGATTATGTTTCTAGGGTACACAAAATTGCTGGAGAAACTCAGCGGGTGCAGCAGCACTTGTTTTTTTCTAGGGCAGTGTATCCTGTGGAAATGATAAGGCTTCACTCTGCTGGCCAAGATGTCTTCCTTCAAGATTTTTTCACATTTGTGTCCTTGGTTTAAGAAGCAGCTTGTCAGGGTTTCCAGCAAAACAGAGTGCCCTCTTTATAAAGATAAGTTCATATTTGTTTGGATGGGAAATACAGATTTTTGGAAGGAAGTGAGAGCTCTTAGCAGTTGCAAAACATCTCTACCATGTACTGTAGATGGAATCTCCGGAACAGCTAATATGGCGACAACATTATAGCACTTTATTCAACTGTGTCCAAGGTGACTTGTATAGGGTGGAAAATATTGAGAGTAATGACTCGATGGTGATTATGTCACATGAGGTGTATCATGCCATGAACAAGCTCTCCAACAACAAAGCAAGTGGCTTGGATCATATCTCTGCTGAACATCTTAAGTATGCGAGTATGAGGATAGCTCCTCTCCTAGCTATTTGTTTTACTGGCTTTATGATTCATGGCTTGTTACCAGACTCAATGTTGTCTGGCCTGTTAGTGCCGGTCATTAAGGACAAAGCTAGTAAAGTAGGCAGCCTAAATAATTACAGGCCCATAGCTTTAGCCAGCATATTGTCAAAAGTCTTAGAAAGAGTTCTGCTGGATAGTATAAATGAGTTTGTTAACTCCACAGATAACCAGTTTGGCTTTAAAGCTAAACATGGAACTGACATGCATATATGCCCTAAAGGAGATTATAAACAAATATAGAGGCAAAAACTCTTCAATCCTTATGTTCTTTATTGATGCTTCCAAAGCCTTTGACCGTGTTAATCACAGAAAGCTGTTTGGTAAAATGAGTCAAAGAGGGGTGCCTGAATACATTATTAGAATTCTGGCCTACTGGTATGCCCACCAGACTATGCAAATAAAATGGGGCAATAGGGTCTCAGCCCCATTTGGGGTTAGCAATGGTGTTAGACAAGGGGGAATTTTGTCCCAGGTCCTTTTTAATCTATATAATCGATGATCTGTCTAAACAATCGAAAGCCTGTAACACTGGGTGCGTGATTGGTAATATTTTAGTGAACCATATTATGTATGCAGATGAT
The DNA here is from genome assembly GCF_028641065.1 of Leucoraja erinaceus. Classification (NCBI taxonomy): domain Eukaryota; kingdom Metazoa; phylum Chordata; class Chondrichthyes; order Rajiformes; family Rajidae; genus Leucoraja; species Leucoraja erinaceus. Next base: position 36,763,204 of record NC_073383.1, read on the forward strand.
CTTGTGGTCTTCAGTCCATCTAGCACTGGTCTCCAGCAGCTCCTTACTATATGTTCCGTGTATGGTGTGGAACATGATATTAAATATAATGCTAGTAAGAGTGCTGTTATGGTCTGTAGAACCAAAGAGGATAAATGCCTAAAATATCCTGTTTTTAAATTGTCTGACAACAATCTTAGTGTCTGTAATAAGATAAAATATCTAGGGCATATTATTACAGAACAAATGACAGATGATGAGGATATTTATAGGCAACGACGCATGCTGTATGTACAGGCAAATATCCTCTTGCGTAAATTTGGTGCGTGTGCAGATGTGGTGAAGATGTCGCTATTTAGAGCATACTGCACACCCCTCTACACTGCGCACCTGTGGTCGAACTATTTAAAGACAAGTATGCAGAGACTAAAGGTGGCATATAACGATGCCATGAGAACACTGCTAAGGCAACCTAGATGGTGTAGTGCCAGTAATATGTTTGTGGCTGCAGGAGTCAGTACTTTAGAAGCTATCCTAAGACACCACATGTATAAATTCATTTGCAGGATAAATGACTCTAAAAATGTGCTTATTGTGGCCTTGACAAACATAAGGGTTAGCACTACACGCTACGAATCCCAGTTGTGGAGACACTGGTATCGTTGTCTCGTTGTAGGACATTGATCATCTTCTAATCTGGACTTTTAACTTAAGTATTGTGGGTTTTTGTTAAATATAAATTATGATGTTTTTATGTAATATACCATGATTTTATATATATATTTATGATATTTGATATGCAATGCATTTTTAATGTAATGTTGCCCCTTGTCTGGACCTTGAGTCTGTAATAAAGTTTATTATTATTTTATTATTATTATTATTATTATTATTATTATTATTATTATTATTATTATTATTATTATGCAAGGTAAACAGGGCCACAGGAGACAAAATATACTTTTCTAATGCCGAAATCTTGAGCAAAAAACAGACTGCTGGAGGAACTCAGTGGGTCAGGCAACATCTGTGGAGGGAAATGAACAGAAACATTTTGGGTTAAAACTTTACGTGGCTCTGATCCAGAAAACTCAATAAAAGACATGTTTAGATTTTAAATACAACACACAAATAAAGGAATTGAGATGCAATGCTTTCACTGAAGCACAAATATTGATTCACTTTGATATTCCCTTACATGTTGAAAAAATGACGTGATGAGAATAACGTATTAATAAATGCAAGTCCCTTCTTATATCTGTTGCAAGCACACTCACTTCTGGGTCATTGCCCGGATTAAATGTTAATCAAGGTCATCATCGCAGTGTACTATTGTCACATCAGAAAAAAAAAGTTAGAATGTATTCTACACTTTTTCTCCATTCCTTTCTTAACCAATGCTCCCATAAAACCTCTCATATGGTAGAATAGCTGAATAGACCATCTATATAACATTACACAATGATCATTGAGAAAGTGCAGCATATTGCTACATCATAAGAGATTTCAAGGCGAATTATGATATTAATCTTACCAAAAATATTCCAAATAATCAGCAGGAGGGATTTCATTTGTTAATGAATCTCCCATGTTAGTCTTGAGAACATTAAGCTGAACTATGACCAAAGGCATGGTGGTTTGAGATGGGTGATCATTATAGTTATGCAAATAAGTGTGTGATTTTCGAACCTTGCAGTGTGAAAACTTACTTTCATGAGAAGCGCAAGTGCGTTTTTTCACTTGAGAACTGCAAAACATTCGTGGAAGGTGTTAACGCAAAAACCTAATGTAATGCAGATCTATTTATACACTTAAATTCACAGAGTATGCAGCAAATGAACAGGCCCTTAGGCCTAACACACCAATAGTGAGCTGAGATAGGTGCCTCAGTTCAGTTCAGTTTAGTTCAGTTTAGTTTATTGTCCCGTGTACCGAGGTAAAGTGAAACGTTTTTTGTTGCGTGCTAACCAGTCAGCAGAAAGGCAATACATGATCACAGTGTACAGATACATGATATGGGAATAGCATTTAGTGGAAGGTAAAGCCAGCAAAGACCAGTCAAGGATAGTCCGAGGGACATCAGAGGTAGATAGTAGTTCAGCACTGCTCTCTGGTTGTGGTAGGATGATCAGTGCGTCTTGTCATTGATTATGCTACTGGCCTAGCCAAGGCAGTGTGAGCATCAATCGGAATCAATGGAATCAATAGAAGGGAGGTTGGTTTGTATGATGGCCTGGGCTGCATCCATAATTCGCTGCAATCTCTCACGGCCCTGGATGGAGCTGTTCCCAAACCAAGCTGTGATGCATTCTGATAAAATGCTTTCTATGGTGCATCTGTAGAAGTTGGTGAGAGGTGTAGGGGACGTGCCAAACTTTCTAAGCCTTATAAGGAAGTAGTGGCCTTCTTGGTCATTACTTCAACATGGGTGGTCCAGGAGAAGTCGTTGGTGATATTGACTATAGCTAAGTTAGTCCCATTTCCCTCTAAAGTCTTCCTATCGACACAGCTATTCCATTTTTTTTTTAAATTAGAATTTAACCTGCCTCGAGCACCTTGTCTGGCATCTGATTCCACATAATCTCCACCCACTCAATATCCTTTCAATCTATGCCCTCTTGTTTTAGACTCCCCCTACCACTACCATATCTGATGGGGTGGGAGATTACAAACTTCACGTGGTCCGCCCTGTTTTGACGAATGCTATCAACCTGGTGTGCACAATTAACTAAGATCAAATAGAACAAGTTGTCGTTCAACTTTAGGCTGTGCACGCCATACGCAAGAAGCAGAAGACCATATCTTATACCTCTAGTCCTACACTCTGCTATCCTGACTATCTAACTTAAATGCTCCTCATGATTTTAAGAACCTCTATGAGGTCCTCAGCTTCCTTTGGTCCATTGAAAACAGTTCTAGCTTATCTGATAAGGCAGGCAACACCCTTGTGAATCCTATCTGCACCACTTCTAGTTTAAGAATATCCTTCCAAAGGCATAGTAATCTGAACTGTTCCAAGTACACTCTAAGCAATGTTTTGTACGGTCCATTATATGATGTCCCAACTTGTTCTTATTGCCTAGGCTGGTAAAGCAAGGATTCATTACACTATTTTCTTCACCCTGTCTATCGGTGTTGCCATTTCAAGGGAATTATGAAGTTAATCCTCCAGATCTCTCTCTTTAACAACACCCCCCAGGATCCTGCCATTCATGTCATGCACTGGTTTAACATCCCACTTGTCTTAGCTAAATTGCCATCTGCCCACTTTTTCATTTGGCCTCTAGGAGACAATTTCCACTTGCTAACCAAAGTAATAACCACAGACAGCAGAGGGGCACAGGCAAATTTAAAACTGAGAGAAAAAGCATTAAAAAAACCCCATCAAGCAAAACAAACAAAAATGCATTGAAGAAAAGACGTAAAAAAGAAACTTGCAAAGGATATCAATATCAACACATAGTTTGCCATGAAGGTCTCCCATTGAGGTTCTGCTACCTCAATGCACCACCTACACTACGGGTGGTGCGTTTCTTGTAGATTGCAAAGTTCCCTAAAGGGGAGAAAGTTGATGGGTAACAAAGTGCAAACATGAGCGAGAAATATGACACAAAAAGCTGGAGTATCTCAGCGGGCCAGGCAGCATCTCTGGAGAGAAGGAATAGGTGACGGTACTTGAAGGGTCTTGACCCAAAACGTCACCCTTTCCTTCTCTCCAGAGATGCCTGTCCTACTGAGTTACCCCAGCTTTTTGTGTCTATCTTCAGTTTAAACCAGCGTCTGCAGTTCCTTCCTTCATATTTAGTGAGAATTATAATGGATTGGGGCAATATCCTCCCAAATCTAAACTGGATTAAGTATATTGAGGGGAAAAGGGTAATTTTAGAGAGAATAGGGTTACTCAGAAACCAAAGTGACCATCTATGTGTGGAACCGCAATGAAAACCTTGGGATCTATACACCAATAAGCTCACCATCTGTGGTAGGAAAGTTACTAGAAAGGATTCTAAGGGATAAGAAATACATGCATTTGGATAGAGGCGCTGATTGGAGATAATCAGCATGGTTTCATACCTGGCAGATCGTGTCTCACAAAGATGGTTGATGCGAGCAGGGCTGTAGCTGTAGCCTTCATGGATTTTAGCAAGGCCTTTGATAAGGTTCTGCATGGTAGGCTGCTCTTGGAGGTTAAATCTCATGTCTTGAAGGTTAAATCTTGGGGGAGCTATCTAACTGGATACTGAATTTACTTCATGGTCGGAAGCATAGGGTGATGGTGGAAAGCTGGTTTTTGGAGTAAATGCCTGGGACTATTGGTGTGCCTTAGGATTGGTGCTGGCCCTTTGCTGGTTGTCATCTATATCAACAATTTGGATGAAAGTGCACAAGGCATGATTAGTAAGTTTGCAAATGACATTTAAATAGGTGGTAAATAATAGATAGTGGTGATGATTATCAAGATTTACAGTGGAATCTTGATGTCATACCAGGGCAGGATCTTTCACAATGAATGGTAGAGCTCTTGGGAGTGTTGTAGCACCCGGATAAACCTCTTCTGAACCCTCTCCAAAGTCTTCACATGCTTCCTGGAAAGGGACGACCACAAAGGAACTGAACCACCAAATGCAGCCTAACCAAAGTTTAATAAAACTGCAATATGACTTATTGACTTAATTTCCCCACTGATGTAGGCAACAACACCCTACACCATACCCAACACATGTTGCCATGTAGAGGGAGCTATGTACTTGGACCTCAAGATCCCTCTGTACATGAATGGATGTTTTTTAAAAAGCAAGGCTTGCTATTACTGAAAATCTGTAATAAAGGCAAACGCAGGTTGGAGATGCACAGCAGGTCTGGCAACATCTGTGATAAGAGAAGCAGAGGTAATGTTTCAGGTTCATGACCTTTCAAATCAACTCATATCCAATGTTACCTGACCTACAGATACTTTCCAGCATTTCTGCCTCTATGACCGATGCTTTCTTAGATAAGGTGAGCAGATGTAATGATGCGATGGATACACCCTCACTACATCAAAACAAGCTCGGATGATTGTTTCTTCAACCATTTCATTTTTTTCTCAAACCGTAAAATAAGGTGGCACAGTGGCACAGCAGTTGAGTTGCTGTCTTGTAGCACCAGAGATCCAGGTTCGATCCTAATTATAGGTGCTGTCTGTACGGAGTATGTACTTTCTTCCTGTGACTATGTGGGTTTTCTCCGGGTGCTCCGCTTTCCTCCCGATCTCCAAGCACGTACAGGTTTGCAGGTTAATTTGAACGCTGTATCTCTAAAGTCTAAAGTAATAGATCCATTTCACTATTCAGTTTAAAATCCTCTGTTTGGCCCAAGCTGCACCTATGATTTTTTGCAATTAACTAGGTGGTCTATTTCTTGTGGAACTCATCCTTGGTGAAACCTAATAGAAATAATAATGAATGGTAGTTATTTTTGTAAGGTGGAAATCTCTGGGTATTAGCTGAGAGGTATTCGTGATGTCGTGGTTAACACTGCTTACTTCCTGTCACCAAATCCTTGTGAAAGGTTATGAAGAAAGTAAGGCTTTCACTTGCATCGTGTCTTTTCATATCATTCACAAACACATCAATACCGACTGTTTGAACTGTTGCTGCACACAAGCATGCAGCAAACATTTTACATGTGAAAAGATCATCAAACCACCAAAACAAGTACAAAACTTTGTTTCCACTCAAGGAACAGCTAAAAGAGCTCCTCAGTCATATTCCATTTGGTGCATAGATTCTTTTACATCCATCTACATTAGTGATAATGATTCTCATCCAGAGGGCAGCATTCTTCATAGAACAATCCTTTCTTGTACATGAGCCGCGGAACCGGGAGGCTGGGGGGCTGCAGCACCCCCCCCCCCCCCCCCCCCCCCACTTTTTTGGCTAGACATGTTTCAACGTCTCCGGCTTTTGACGAGGCGCTGCTGTGCTCTGAGCAACCTGGTCATGGGTGTTGGAGAACCGGGGCGGAGGGAGGGATGGAAGCAGAAGCAACGGCGGGGGCAGATGCGGACAGGGAGCCAGGGCTGGTGAGTGTTTGCCTGGCTGGCGAGTCGCTCACTGCAACTCCGGCCATGGAGCAGCCTCAGTGCAAGAGTCCCGGGCCGTCGGAGGCGTCGGCTGCTGCCGTGAGTGTCTGTGCCGAATTTGCCCTGGTGACCAGCATGGACCAGGCTGCAGCTCAGTGCATCCTGGAGGGCAACCAGTGGCTGCTGGAAGTAGGTACCAAGCACTGGGTAAAAGCAGTGGAAGATAGTGGCCTTCAAATGGGGGTAGTTGGGGAAAGCATCCTGCTTGCTTGCTAGATTTTCACTTACTGTAACTGCAGGAAAAATGGTCCCGATGTTGGGGGAGTCCAGAACCAGGGGTCACAGTTTAAGAATAAGGGGTAGGCCATTTAGGACTGAGATGAGGACAATCTTCACCCAGAGAGTTGTGTATCTGTGGAATTCTCTGCCACAGAAGGCAGTGGAGACCAATTTGTTGGATGTTTTCAAGAGAGAGTTACATTTAGCTCTTTGGGCTAGCGAAATCCCCAAGGTCGCTCCACTCCCTCACTGGGTACCCCCACGGCCAGTGATCAGTGATTGCTCAGCCCCCCCCCTCCCCACTATCAAAAACGCTCCGCGGCCCCTGTTGTATCTATACATGAGACATCCAAATGTTGATCAGAGGCTAGCACTTAAAGCCATCTGGGCCATAGGATACCTACTGTGATTCAACAAAAGACAGAATAGGTACCAGAGATTCTCCAAGCCTGATGATGTATCTTTTAACACATAGCATTTGTATAATGTGGTATTTAGTCATTTTCAAATCGGCAATATTTGGTGTGATTTGTTTTCTCTTTATGGGCTTCTTTTTACTTTGCAAACTGTTAGATTGCATTAGTTCCTGGAGATCAGATAATGAGCAGATGCTTCTGAATTTTAACTATATTAATAATGTTCATGATGGGCATCTGAAAAACTGAACTCATACCTGCAGAATGGAAATGAAAATGAACACCCGTATTGATGGAAGGTGGCTTACCATCTCTCTCTCCCAGTCCTGACTGGCAAATTACAGAGAGGGGCATGAATAGTTACCCTAAGCTGGGGAGTTTTCTTTAACGCTATGGAGCTCAATTGCATCGCTGCGGCCTGTGTCTCCCTTTCAAGGGAGATGCTAAAAATGCATTTCGTTGTCTCTGTACTGTACACTGACAATGACAATAATTTGAATCATTTCATTTCATTTTTGCAATGATGGGAGAATTATCCAAATGTGCTGAAAACTAGAGGAGATCTTGCAAGCAATGTATTTTTCTGGGGGGTGTGTAAATGCCATGGTGCCTCCAGAGAAATACTGTTGATCTACAAATGCTCAGGGCTCCTGCAACGGCGACTTCTCCCGCCCGAGTTGCGGGGTCGAGGAGCTCCTGGAGCGGGGCCTAACACCACTGCCCCGCGCGGCTTGGAATGGCCGCGGGACTCTGCGAGCGCACACCGGGGGCTCCAACACCAAGACCCAGTGTGCGACCTCGCACCACCCGGCGTGGCTTAAATGGCCGCGGGACAATCGCCATCGCCAGCCGGGGGCTTTGACTTTGACTCTGTCATCGGGGGGGGGGGGAGAGTGCAGTGGAGAGATAAGTTTTTTTTGGCCTTCCATCACAGCAATGTGATGGATGTTTATGTAAAATGTAAATTATGTTGTGTCTGGGGTCTATTTGTTTGTAATGTATGGCTGCAGAAACGGCATTTCGTTTGGACCTCAAGGGGTCCAAATGACAATTAAATTGACTATTGACTATTAACTATTGACTCTGGGCATCATCTTCTCCTTATGATTATTTCTATTGCCTAAAATCCAACTCACTTTAATCAAAAAGCAAAGTAATGTAGATGCTGTAAATCTGAAGTAGGTCAGGCAGCACCTGCAGAGAGAGAAACAGAGTTTAGGTTTCTCTTCAGTTCCCACCAGCATACAGGGATCGCTGGTCGGCATGGACTCGGTGGGCCAAAAGGCCTATTTCCACTTTGTATCTCCAAAGTAAAGACAGATACATCTGTCATATTGGTGAGAACAAAGCTAACCAGATTTATCCCTTGTGTGGTTTTAGACCAGACTAGCACCTGTGTCCTTCCAGTCTAGAGCATTTGGCTCCGCAGTTTCCCAATCAAGCCACACTTGATGACAGACATTGAAGTCCCCACCCAGGGGGCGCTGTCCTGTGCACGGCTGCCCAGCCAGCAGCTGTCTGTCTCTTCATCTTTTTATTTTTTATTTTAGTTAGTTAAGTGTTTTGTTTGGAGGTCTAGACTTTTTTTTGTGGGGGGGGGGGGGGGGGGGAAGGGGGAAACTACCTTTCAGGGTCCCTACCTGGTCGGAGAGGCAGCTTTTTTCCGGGCTGCAGCTTCAACCCGTCCTCGCGGCCTACCATCGGGCCTGGAGCGGCGTTTCCTGTCGGGGACCGCCCAGAACCTCGGCTTCGGCGGCGGCAGAGCGCTGGAGCGCTATTGCGGAGCGGGCGATGCCTTGCCCGGGTCGCCGCGCTGGTGCTCCGGTGACTGTCAAGCGACCAGCTGCGGGCGGCAGCGCTGATCTTAACATCGGGAGCCTGAGATCTCTAGATGAGATCGCCAGTTGTGGAGCTCCAACCGGCGCAGCCTTGTTGGCTTCCGAAGCCACGGCCTCCAGTGCGGAAGCGGCCGTTCCAGGGTTCCCAGGCCGCTGGGAGGACGCCGGAGCAACATCACCCGGCGAGAACGGCCAGGAACATCGGGCCTCCCTAGAGGCAACTGTGGAGGCCTTAATAGGCCCGACTATGGGTGAACTGGGGTTGGGGACTGGACTTTGTGCCTTCCCTCATGGTGGGAGCCATTGTGGGGGGATGTTCTTTGTGTTCAAGACGCTCATTGGTGTTATGTCTGTATTCTTTTTTTTTGTGCTGCAAAATGGCAAAAAGCATTTCACTTCACTACACCTCGGTGTATGTGAATGTGACTAATAAAATACCTTTGACCTTTGAGTGCATTCTGTCTCCTTGCTACTTTCAGAGCTTCTTCCAAGCATTGTTCTTTATCAGCATGGAAGAGAACTGGTTCATCAACCAAGGGAGGACAATAGATAAATATTCTGCCTAGGCCTATTCAATCTCCCGGTTGCTAAACTCTTTAACTCCCCCTCCCATTCCCACATTTACCTTTCTGTCCTGGGCCTCCTCCACTGTCAGAGTGAGACCCAACTCAAATTGGAGGAACAATACCTCATATTTTGCTTGGGCAGCTTATAACCCAGTGGTATGAATATTGGTTTCTCTAACTTCAAGTAACCTTTGCTTTTCCTCTCTCTCCATTCCTCCCCCATCCTAGTTCTCCGACTAGTTTCATTGTCTTGATTAAATGTTACTGATTGTATTCTTCATTGCCATTTTTCCCTCAGATGATGATGTACAATTCTACATTTCTTGATCATCATACCCTTTGTTCTGGGTTTTCACACCTTGCCCTTCCATATCTCAATGTCTCCCTCTCCCCTGACTTTTAGTCTGAAGAAGGGTCTGGACACAAAACCTCACCCATCCCTTCTCGCCTGAGATGCTGCCTGTACCGCTGAGTTACTCCAGCATTTTGTGTCTATAATTAGGAGGACGCTTCCTTGCCCAAATTTGACCTGACACCATGTCTTCATTAGGTGTGGAATCAATGTTAACTTTACCGTCTGTCTTTTTTTAATTTTGTCTCGTTAAATGTATGTTTTTGATTCTAGTTTTTATTATTTTTAAGTTGTGTATATGTGGGGGGTAGGCAAAACCGTTTAATCTCTTCCCTGTACGGGGACCCGACCTTTTCCTGTCGGGTCTCCGGGGTCGTTGGGCCTAACATCGCGGAGCCTGCGGACTCGCCATCGCGATGCTGGAGCTGGCCAACTTCGAAGCGGGAAGAGCTGTGGTGGCGCACGGCTGCGACCCAACTTCAGAGCTTCGGAGGCGCCGGCTGGGGGCCCGGTGGACAGGAACATCGGGAGCTCGCAGGTCCCTGGTGGGAGAACGCTTTTCCGAGCTCCCGCAAAAGCAACTTCTCTCGCTGGAATCGCAGGGTTAAAAGGACTCGGAGCGGGGCCTAACATTGCCCGGCACAGCTTAAATGGACGCGGGAATAAACCTTCGCCCGCAGGGGCTTTAACATCGTGAGCCCCAGTCGCTTCGACGCTGCAGTTGGACTGCTGGACCACGGGAGAAGAACAAAGGGAAGAGATAAGACTTTTGCCTTCCATCACAGTGAGGAGGCGTTGGAGATTCACTGTGATGGATGTTTGTGTAAATTGTGTTAAGTGTGTGTCTTGGGTTTTTTTGTAATGTAAAAAACTGTAGGAACAAAATTTCGTTCAAACCTTGTCTGTTTGAATGCTAATAAAAGGCATTCATTCTACCCACCCATTTGTAAATCACTGAAACAAAGGTTGTTGGTAATGAGTTGTCAGTCAAGCTTAATTCTATTTTAGTGTAATCATGATAGACTCAGTGGCTTGTTCGGTTATTTTCGAAAGTCAAGATTTAGATTTCAATTAACTTCAATTAATTTTCTCAATTGCCAAGGCGGATTTTTAACTCGTAACTCAGGATTGCTAGTGTGGTAACTTACTCTCTGTGCAAATGCCGTTACTCAATCTGCAAGGTGGCATGGGCCACCCAAGTATCAGTGCCGGCCCTTTATACTCTGGCTGTATTGGAGGTTTCATTGATGACAGGGGGCAGAATGATTTGAAAGAAAATGCAATTTCTGCTTCACCTTTGATTCAAAGAAATCCGACACTGGCGACATGAACGTGTGGGAAAAAAGCGCACATGAATAACACAGTGCTCTTGGTGAAGTTTCATGTTCTTTAATATTCCTGTTTTTGACTCATCCCTCATGAACCACCGCAGCTACAGAAATAGAGCTTTTCGTACTTTTATGCGTGTTGAGACTTCTCAGATTGTCTGTCTTTGGACAGGTACTTTCCCAGTTGAAACAGAGAGAAACTTGTTTTTATGAAAAGGATGTTCTCTTCCATAAGATTCAGTACAAAGAAAATAATCACCATGTAGAAACCAGTAGTAGAACATATTATTTCAATCATTCAAAGTCGACTTGCACAGATAGCAATACTGGGAACGGCACTTGGTGGACTCTGGTTCTCCACATGACTAGGTCCTCTTCCAGAGGTAATTGCGATGGAAGTTGAAGCTACATGTGAGCTCACAAACAAAGAACTTCACATGGTATTTTAATGTCAACTGGATGCATGGCTTCAATAGTAGGGGTCCTCTCCAGCTTATGAACATTTAACATATACTCTCTGTGCATATAAATGAGCATTTAGGAGATTGACAAGATGGAGTTCCTGGCTGCTGCAGGGTTGCAGACATCTTCTGCCATGTGGGAACTCGTTTTGCAGCAATTTCTGAATGGTTGAGAAATGAAAAGAGTTTGCACAAGGAACTAAACTAGTTTCATCACGAGTAGGATTTTGGGAGAGAGGGACAAAAAATTCCACAATGCGGCCATAGCTGATAGTGATGAGGTAAACCTATGGGTTAAGTATGAGAGGCTCTAAATGGAGGAACACAGACTTAGAAACTCAAGCCAACCCTATTTTGATGCACTAAACATGTGTTGCGATTAACACCACTCTGACCATCTGAAAAACTGAGCAAAGTTTGTCAAAAAACCTGCAAAATAGAGCAAAGCTATTTAGCACCCAGTTTCAGAAGGAGCGGAGTCTCAAACAAGGGAAATAGTTATAAGCTAAGGGGGGCAAGGTTACTTAAAGGAGAAATATGTTGCAATTTCTCCATACTTAGTACGGTGAATCTTTAAAGATTCATCACCCTCTTGTAGAAGAATTTAAAGAGCAGGCAGATAATTTTTTGGAAGATTAGGGAAATGGAGTTCACCCGATGCCAGAGCTTCATCATCTGGCGAGAGGGCCTGAAGCATCGGGCTGCCATAGCGGCGGCTGCGGAGGCCTCAATAGGCCCAACTATGGGTGAACAGGGGGATGGGACTGGACTTTTGATGCCTCCCCCCATATTGGGAACCATTGTGGGGGGGATGTTTTTATGTTTATTGTTCAATTCTTTAATGTTGTGCCTTATCTTTATTTGTGTGCTGCAATGGCAAGTCAATTAGTGTATGTGATAATAAATGTCCTTTGTACCTTTGGAGAGCAATGGCACAAGAGGAATTGGGGACTAGAACAGATCAGCCAGGACCACACTGAATGGCAGGGCAGGCTTGAGGGACCAAATGTTCTTCTCCCACTCCTATTTTCTTGCATTTTCGCACAGTTGATGCAGAAATCTTACTCCCCCACAGCTGGGGTACTTGAGGCAGAGATGATTGTTCGGGCAGACATAAGAAGAGATTACATTTCTCAGTGAAGCTTAGGTATGGTCTACCCAAGAAGGCTAAGGAGGCCATTGAGGACAATGTTCAGGACAAAGATCAATAGGTTTTTAAGTATAAGGGGAACCAAGGGATGCAGAGAGGTAGTGTCGTTAAAAAGGTTATCCTGAGAAGCACCAATTTCTACCAGGATTAGAGGAAGTCTGCTTTAAGTGACCAAAGACCTTTTCAGCTGCGCAACTGGCATGCAGAAAAAGCATAACAAAAACACCCATGGAGGTGCTATATTTAGGCAACGGTGGTTAGGTAACAAGAAGTTATTTGAAACCAGGGAAGGTAAAGACTCCGACTGATTTAAACATAATCTTAATAACTTCGAAAATAGGATATTATACTCTATTGAATCATATCACACCTGTGTATTAAATACCATTTATTTATTCAGTAATCTCTTTGTCATTTATTTATCAATCATTTGTCAAAATAGGTTTATCAGATATCTGCTATCTAGTATCCTCCATTGATTTATTATAAGATGGGCCATCGTGCATCTATTGTAATCTGTCCTTTCATCAGTTTTTGGTTTTTTAACCGTTTGTCTTTTGTCACCTGTATGTCTTTCTTCTCAGTCTGCTGTCATTTATTTATGTCCTTGACATTTCTTGTAATTTCTTGCTGTGTTAGTCACCCATCATACTTCGGTCTACTTTACTATAAGGGTTGCATTATCTATCATTCAATGTCTATCGAATTGTTAAAGGCCTGTCCCACTTGGCGATTTTTCGGCGAGTGCCGGCGTCATATCAGGCTCGCCAAAAGATTTCGAACATTTCAAAATCCAGAGGCGACAAAAAAAATCAAGTTCAAGTTCGAGTGAGTTTATTGTCATGTGTCCCTGATGGGACAATGAAATTCTTGCTTTGCTTCAGCACAACAGAACATAGTAGCCATTGACTACAAAACGCATGAATAAATAAACTGATCAAGTGCAAATCACAGATAATGGGTTATTAATGTTCATAGTTTTGTCCGAGCCCGGTTTAATAGCCTGATGGCTGTGGGGAAGTAGCTATTCCTGAACCTGGTTGTGGCAGTCTTCAGGCTCCTGTACCTTCTACCTGAAGGAAGCAGGGGGATGAGTGTGTGGCCAGGATGGTGTGGGTCTTTGATGATACTGCCAGTCTTTTTGAGGCAGCGACTGCGATAAATCCCCTCGATGGAAGGAAGGTCAGAGCCGATGATGGACTGGGTAGTGTTTACTACTTTTTGTAGTCTCTTCCTCTCCAGGGCGCTCAAGTTGCTGAACCAAGCCATGATGCAACCGGTCAGCATGCTCTCTACTGTGCACCTGTAGATGTTAAAGAGAGTCCTCCTTGACAAACCGACTCTCTGTAATCTTCTCAGGAAGTAGAGGCGCTGATGTGCTTTCTTGATAATTGCATCAGTGTTCTCGGACCAGGAAAGATCTTCAGAGATGTGCACGCCCAGGAATTTGAAGCTCTTGATCATTCCAACCATTGACCCGTTGATATAAATGGGACTATGGGTCCCCATCCTACTACTTCCAAAGTCCACAATCAGTTCCTTGGTTTTACTGGTGTTGAGGGCCAGGTTATTGTGCTGGCACCATATGGACAGTTGCTCGATCTCTCTTCTATACTCGGACTCATCCCCATACAAAAAAATGTTGCCATACTTGAGCAAACACCGTGCATCAATACGTCATCACACTGCTTCACGCCACATCACGCCACATCATGCCGCGATATTTTTGGTGACCTGATACGTCATTCAATGAACCATTCTGAGGCGAAGCTGAGGTCCATTATCAGAAGCAAGTTCTTCCGGTAAACCACAGCATGCAAAAATGGATCTCAACTCATCTATGGTACACTCAGTAGTAGTGCTTGACCCCATATGCTTAACCTCAATCCATTTGGAATGACAATCTACTAGTACCAGAAAGTGATCATTACCCTTTTCACAAAAATCTACATGAATTCTCTGAAATGGTCTACTTGGCCATGACCAGGGTTGCAGTGGTGTGTTTGGTGGTGTACTCTGCCAATTTTGGCAGATGCTACATTTGCTCACCAGTGACTCGATGTCACTGTCAATACCAGGCCAAGACACAAAACCTCTGGCAATTGACTTCATGCGTACTATGCCAGAATGTTCGGCATGAGGTTCATTCATAATTTTGTTTCTCAAGGACTCTGGTACAACCACTCTGTAACCCCACTTAATGCATCCCTGCTCACATGATAATTCATGGCGTCAATTATGGAAAGGCTTCAGCTCTGAGTTCAGAACTGAGTTCAATCCACTATCAATTTCAGTCCAACCAATGTCTGTTCATAGACCCACTTCAACACAGTGTCTTTCTCTGTTTCTGCTGCAATTTCTGTTGCAGTCACTGGAAAATCTTCATCTACAACTTGCAGTGTATAGATTTAGTTCTCACTTTCCACGTCAGAGTTCTCATGGGGCAACCGGGACAACACATCTGCAACTGCATTGCACTTGGAGCTTCTGTTTAGTCTTTGAATAGTAGAGTCTGTGCAGTATTTTAAATTAAATTAAAGTATGTCTAACGCTAATCGAACAATTGTGTATATATAAAAGGTTTTCTTCCCATCTGTCTTTTGGAATTTTTAGGCCTAGTTCCTCTTCCCAGTCTCTTCTAATTGCTTCTGATGATTTCTATATTTAGAAGGGTATACAAATATGATGTTAAGTTGTTTGAATTTCTATTCATACATTCTATTCATACATTCTAGTATATCTGGCAGCAGAGTTTGGTAGTCATGGGTTTATGTTTTCAGATAGTCTCGAATTTGAAGATATCTGAAATATTGATTACTTTTCAGGTGATATTTCGACGACTGTAATTCCTGAAATGAGAGAAGAGTTCCCATCTCGTAGAGATCTCCAAGTATTTTGATTCCTAGTCTTTCCCAATAAGTAAACGTGTTATCTATAATAGATGGCTTGAACACAGGGTTATTGGCTATTGGTGAAAGAAGGGCTAAATTTCTTAGTTTGAAAGTTGATTTTACTTGTCTCCAGATTCGTAGAGTGCTGTGAATAATTGGATTTTTTATCATATAGCGTGTTCTTCAAATTTGTTGGGGAGAGGAGAATCGTGCCTATATTAAAAAGCGAGCAATCCTCTCTCTCCATTATTAACCAGTCTACCTGCTGGTATGAGTTATCCAGCCAGTAAATTACATTTTTAATATTCGTTGCCCAATAATAGTGTAAGAAGTTGGGGAGAGCCAATCTGCCCGTTTCTTTGGGTTTACATAGATGTCGTTTATGAATTCTATGTGTTTTATAATCCCAAATAAAGTTTGTAATCAGAGAATAAAGATTTTTGAAAAAAAATTTAGGAAGGTATATTGGTATTGATTGAAATAAATACAGAATTTGTGGGACGAAGATCATCTTTATAGCATTTATTCTGCCTATTAGAGACAACGGGAGTGTTTTCCAAAATTGAATAAGTGCTTTTAATTTAGTAACTAAAGGCAGGAAGTTTGCGTTGATTAGAGAGGTATATTTTCTGGTTACCTGAAAACCAAGATATTTGAATTTTTCTGTAGCAATTCTGAAAGGGAATTTTAGAAGGTGTGTCGGCCCTTCAGGTTTTATTGACATAATTTCACTTTTGTTCCAGTTTATTCTATATCCAGAAAAGGAGCCGAATTCCTCTATAAGATTTGTCATGTAGTGCGCGTCCAAGAAAGGTTCCAAAGTTACATGGCAAAGTTACATTTTTCAAGGCAACAATGTACTCATTGATTGTCTCATTCTGCTTCTGGTTTCTAGTGCCGAATTTATAGCTTTCTGTAATTTCCAGAGGCTTTTGGTTGAAGTGCTCCTTCGACTTCTTCATAATGTCATTGAATGGCACGTCATTTGCCTTTTTGGGCGCAAGGAGACTCGCGGGTGTGCCGTACACTACAGGACCGATCTCCATGAGCAGAATCGCTTTCATGCGTTCGCAAATGGCCTGATTTGTTTCAGTCGCTATCTCTCCTTCACCACTAATCTCCATTATGTTGTTTGCCATGAAAACCATGTTTGCTCTCTCCATATAGGAGCTGAACGGCTCTCTACTCTTGTCGAAAGTGCCAAGGTTTCCGAGGTATTCTGCGGATGCCGCCATCGTGTTGTTCTCTTTTTTTTTTAAGTCCGTTCAAAAACCACGATTTCCTGTCTGTTCTGGTGAAGAAATTCACCTAAGACTTAGCTGTATAAAGGTATACCATCTTGAGGAACTCGACAAAAAAAAAACTAAGTCTAAAATCCTCTACAATCCCTAGGATGCCATCTTGCCACGTAGACAGAACATAGAGGTATTGTGACAAACTCCCGATGATTTGTACAGCTGCTGTTTTAAACTACAGTCTCATACATCGAAGGATCTGCAGCCTATCAGGTCCAGTTCGCAAACAGCTGCGACACAGTTCCGTATTTACTGTTTAAAATGTTAAACAATTCCGCATGTTGCAAAACAGTCCTGCACTGTATTTAAAGGATGAGTTCACAAACTCTATCCTATCCTCGTCACCAATTTTATTATATTCCGGACGGCAGAATGAAGAACAAGACTTCAAAGGTATCAAAGGTATTTTATTAGTCACATTCACATACACCGAGGTGTAGTGAAGTGAAATGCTTTTTGCCATTTTGCAGCACACAAAAAAAGAATACAGACATAACACCAATGAGAGTCTTAAACACAAAGAACATCCCCCCACAATGGCTCCCACCATGAGGGAAGGCACAAAGTCCAGTCCCCAACCCCAGTTCACCCATAGTCGGGCCCATTGAGGCCTCCACAGTTACCTCTACGGAGCCCCGATGTTCCCGGCCGTTCTCACCGGGTGGTGGTGCTCCGGCGTCGGGAGAATCCTCACAGTGGTATGGGAACCCTGGAACGGCCGCCTCCGTACTGGAGGCCGCGGCTTCCGAAGCCGACAAGGCCGCGCCGGATGGAGCTCCACAACTGGCGATCTCGTCACAAGATCCCAGGCTCCCGGTGTAAAGTTTGGCGCCGCCGCCCGCAGCTTGCCGCTCCACAGACCCGCAGCTCCGCGATGTTGTTCCCGGTGGTCTCAGCTCACTGGAGCTCCAGCGCGGCGACCCAGGCAAGTCATCGCCCGCTCCACGATAGCGCTCCAGTGCTGTGCCACCGCCGAAGCCGAGGTTCTGGGTGGTCCACGACAGGAAACGCCGCTCCAGGCCTGCTGGTAGGCTGCGAGGACGGGTCGAAGCTGCAGCCCGGAGAAAAGCTGCCTCTCCGACCAGGTAGGGACCCTGAAAGGCAGTTTCCCCCCCCCCCCCCCCCTCTCCCCCACCAGACAAAAAATCTAGACCTCCAAACAAAACACTTTAACTAACTAAAAATAAAAATAAAACGGTGAAAAGACAGACAACTGCTGGCAGGGCAGCAATGCACAGGACAGCACAACTTACACACTGGTTGCCTGGATCACGAGAGAGAGATTTATTACCCAGCATTCCCTGCTCATATTAAACACCAACTCATTAACATATACATGAATATGTATGAATACATTACAATCACTAGCAATTTGTCCTGGACCAGCCACATCTAAGCTATGGCCAAGAAAGTTCACCAATGCCTCCACTTCCTTAGAAAGCTTAGGAAGTTTGGCATTTTCCCAACAACCCTCACCAACCTTTATTGATGCAGCATAGAAAACATTTTATTGGGATGCAACACAGCTTGGTTTGGGAAAGCTCCATTCAAGACTGCAAGACATTACAGAGATTTGCGGACATAGCCTAGACTATCACACAAACCAAACTCCCTTCCATTAACTCCATCTATACTTCACACTGTCTCGGCAAGGCCACCAATATAATCAAGGACCAGTCTTGTGTCTTCCCTCTTCTCCCCTCTCCCATCAAGCAAGAGGTACAGGAGTTTGATAAGGCATACCTTCAGATTCAGCAACAGTTGTTGCCAAGTTGGAAAGGGTGCAGAGAAGATTTACGATGATGTTTCCAGGACCCGAGGGCCTGAGCTAAAGCGAGAGGTCGAGCAGGCTAGAACTTTATTTTGAACTTTATTTTGAAACAGTTTCAGTTTAGTTTATTGTAACGTGTACCAAAGTACAGTGAAATGCTTGTTGACTTGCTATCCAGTCAGCGGAAAGACAATACATGATTACAATCTTGAAGATTGATACATCATCTATGCTTATATCACTTTCTTACACCATAATCTGCCCATCCCTCCATCAACTTTCTATTTGCATGCCTACTGAAGACTCTTCTCAAATTTTCTCTTTGCTTGCATTTCTGTTTGTTTGGAAGATACAGCATAGAAATAGCCCTTCGGCACACCAAGTCCATGCTGACCATCATTTAACTCGTTCACAAGAGTTCTACATTTTCCTACATTTTCATCCCCTCTCTAG
The DNA here is from genome assembly GCF_028641065.1 of Leucoraja erinaceus. Taxonomy (NCBI): domain Eukaryota; kingdom Metazoa; phylum Chordata; class Chondrichthyes; order Rajiformes; family Rajidae; genus Leucoraja; species Leucoraja erinaceus. Next base: position 36,782,047 of record NC_073383.1, read on the forward strand.
ACACTAGGGACAGTTTACAGAAGGCAATTAACCTACAAATTTCAATGTACTGTATTTGGGATATGGGACACCCAAAAGATACTCACGCGGTCACAGGAAGAACGTGCAAACTCCACACAGACAGCACTTGAGGTCAGGATTGAACCTGGGTTTCAGGCTCTGTTAGTGAAAGCTCTATCATCTGCACTTTCTTCCAACATTTCTTCTCCCCTTAAGATAATCAGCCTTATTTCACCTCAATTATTCAATTGACATGCATGAAGCACTCCCTGTTTTGTTTTATCTGAGAAGCGGGTGTTGTTTTATTTATTAATCTTTAAACCATTTGCAAGCTTTTCATTTATCTACTTATGTATAACTGATCCACCATTCATTAATTACTTATCTCATGCAATCAATAAAAAAATAAAGTAAAGCCTGGATTGAAATAGAGCCTTCCCTTGTCTCTGGATCAGCCCCGTGCATTTGGCAAACAAGGAAGCACACTTGTGGTATGGCACATAATCCAGACTGCTGGTACAATTCAGGGCCCGCGGAGCGTTTTTGAAAGTGGGGGGGCTGAGCGATCACTGATCACCTACCTCGGGGGTACCCTGCGAGGGAGCGGAGCGAACAAACGGGGTGGGAGGGTGTGGGACGGGGTCCCACAGTGGGGATTTTTTGAAATTTTATGTATTTAAATCATGTTTTAGTGCATAGAGGTATGATTTCAATATTTTTTATTTGACGTATTTTTAAGATAATGTAGAGCCTACATGAGAGATAGGAGCAGGTGATTGTTATTTCTGTTATTGCTCGACCTCCAAAAACTGGGGGATAATAATACAGGCCATCCCCCACCTCAAAAAATGGGGTGATGTATCCCCCACCTACCTGGGCCACCGGTCACCGGGTATTAGGTATCAGGGGAATCGGTTACCGGGCGATCCGGGCAACAGGTTACTGAGGCACTGGTTATCGGGCACCCGTGCCTGCTCCATTTATTGCTGTGTTTCGGGGCGTGTAGATGGATGGGGTGACGACGGGACTGCCCAGGGAGCAGGTTCTCAGGGTCAGTGAGACGGGGTGGCACACGTAGTGTCTGAGGGAGGGCAAAGCGCCCCTGGTGGGTGGGGTATGCCGTGATGGGAGGGGGGAGGGGGGGAGAAGAGAGGGCTGTTGGGGCAGGAGGGTGGTGTTGGGCAAGAGAGGTTGTGTTGTGCTGGAGATTTTGGCATGGGAGGTGTAGAGTTGGCACCAATATTGCTGCTGGAGTCAATGGGTGCAGTGGATGGCGGCCATTTGGTCCATTGAGCCTCACCCTCCTAGGTCCCCTTTTTACCTTGTGTAGGAAGGAACTGCAGATGCTGGTTTATACCAAAAATAGAAACAAAATGCTTGAGTAATTCAGTGGATCAGGCAGCATCTCTGAAGAAGCGTCCCGACCCGAAACGATACGTCACCCATTCATTTTCTCCAGAGATGCTGCCTTACTGAGTTACTCCAGCATTTTGTGCCTATCTCCCCTATTGCCTTGCCCTTCCTCCCAGACTTTTACAAGGTTTCCCCTTCAGTGCTAGGCCCAGCCCTCTTTGTGAAAGGTCTCCTGAAGCGCTTCCCTATGAACTCTTGACATCCTTCCTGGTATGAGACCAGAGCTGATCCTGGAATCTATTCAGGGTTAGCCAGTGTTTGACATGGCAGCTCTCTGTGTTTTTTTTGTCCCTGATTCCACTATAAATAGGAGCAGGAAGGTTGGGTTGTTCAGCAGCGTTCTCCATTAGTCTGACCCCTTTAAGTGCCCTCAGACCCCGGGCCCCTCCTCCCACCGCTCGCTTCCACACGGATCCGTCACACTGCAACAGTCACTGCTCAGGAGAAGTACTTACCACTTGTGCTGGGACACACAGAAATCAGGAAAGGCAAGCTCCTTGATTTTATGTTATTAATTATTAATGTTTATCTTTCCTTTGTCCATTTCTCTGTGATTTACCCATCTATCATTATTTATCATTTATTTATCGCTCTCCCTAAGCTATTATTTGTAACTGTCACCGATTTATTAAATTTCTTCCTCATTTGCCTGATGTTTATCTATCTGTTATTTGTTCATTATTTATTCATCTTGCTCCAATTTATCATTTTGCCAATTATTTATTTGTTTTCAATCTATCCTTCATCTCTGTATCTCTCATTGTTTGTCTGACTATTATGGTATATGTCTGCATCTATTGACTTGTCGTTTCACTCTTACTTTCTTGTCCCCGAGTCATCTTATTCTAAGCATTATTCATATATTCTTTGCTTGTGCATTATTCATTGATCTATCCATTATCTTCAAATCATTCTAAACATTTTAAGTTATTTATATTATACCCATCAACCTACATGAAAATGTTGAGTTAAAATTGCCATTTAAAAATCGTCAAGAGATGGCTCTTTTGGATTAAAAGGCTTTTTTTAGTATTTCTGTTCATGGTATTAACATGAGTGAATGATGTAGCATGATAGCCATGGGTGATTTCAATGACTCCCAAATAAAGGTGCAAGAAGAAGTAAGGGAAGTGGAAAGAGGAAAGGAGTTTCTAAGATCCATCCATAAAAATCCAAAACCCACTAAGATGCTCGATGTTGGGGTCAGTAATAGGAAATGAAGCAAAGCAGATAAGAGCAATAAATGTAGGGGAACATTTTGGCAAGGGATGCTTAAAATCAATGAGAAGGAGATCTAATAAAAGCCTCAGAAATACTATAGATTAGAAATCAGATAATGTTAAGGGGAAGACAATTGAATGAGAGGAAGTTGCAGGAAGAAAAACATTTTAACAGAAAGGGAGACTAGTAGTATATATTAAATACTAGACTAAGTGGGATCCATTGGGTCCCATGTTCACACAGAAGGGCTGGTCCCCCAACACAATATTCCACCTCTCCACAAATGCAAATATTGGTGGGCCAGTGAGGGGGGGGGGGGGGGGGGAGCACTATTATGGGTGTTGTGGGCCAAAGGGACTGGTTTCCAGAGGGCTAGTATGGACATTGTGGGTCATATGGATTCTTGGGCTGGTAGCTCAGTCACTCAGGCCTGGTGGGCTGGCAGCTCAGTCATTCAATTCAATTTCAAGTAGAGTGCAGGCCCCCAAATTCAATTTCATAGCATTTCAAGCAGAGTACAGGCCACCAAATTCAATTTCATAGCATTTCAAGAAGAATGCAGGCCACCAAATTCAATTTCATAGCATTTCAAGCAGAGTGCAGGCCACCAAATTCAAGTTCATAGGATTTCAGGCAGAGTGCAGACCACCAAATTGCCAAACAACTCATTGCATTGTCAATAAAGGCTAACAAATCATTTATTTCAAGTATATTGCAGACTCACAGTTCAGTTGATTCACTGCTTAGAATCACAGTTGTGGACTCTCCTTCGCGCTCTTCCAGAGTGACTGACTGACGGCCAGGCATCCGGGGTTTATAGACCTCCCCCCCCCCCCCCCCCCCCCCCCCCCCCCCCCCCCAGTTGCAATTTGGAGTTGCATAGCCACATTCTTCCATTCATTTGTACACAGAAAACATTTTTTTTACAGTCAGGTTAACCCAGAAGTTGCAAGTTTCGTCATTTAACAAGAACAAGTTGCATGTTGAATGTTGTACAGTGCACCCTCCCAACGATCATATCTATTGGCCCTGCTATCATCAGTCATTGAGTCCTCTCCAAACTACTTTTACATTTCTCAGTAACCACTTACTTACTGCTTAGCCTCTCCACATGGGCCCTTACTATTAATGTATTGAGCCTCATTCTGGCAGAAAAATATTTCATTTATGTGATAAAATATACCTTACAGTAAAGTAAGTAAGTTAAATTGATGTCAACAATAAAATTCAAATGGTCTCAGTAGGTTTTACAAGTTTTCAGTTACCATTGATTAATACATTTTTGGTGAATGAGAACACAAAAAGTAAAGGACCTGGCTTCAAATCTTGTGACGCCCCATCTCTCATTAAAACTTCCTTTGACCATAACTCTGCACCTCCTTTCCCAAACCAACTTTTGGATCTAGCTTGCCCTTGGATTCAAGAGGCTTCTTGCACTTCTGATCACTTTGTCATTTGGAACTTTGCCAAGTACTTTATGCGGGCATCCAGATGTGCAGACAGGTAAAAGTCCAGATAAGTCCAGAATCGGCTCTTCCCCACCGGACACCGCAGCTTCAGGTTGGTGTAGGCCGCAGGCCGGCGGTCGGAGGTTTAAACTTCGCGCCGCAGCCAGAAGCACCGCAGAATGCAGGGCCGGCAGTCGAAGCTCCCCTCCAGGGATTCCCGTCGAGGGACCCCGCTCCTGATGGTAAGTAAGTCCCCGCCACGCCTGCGGTAGAAGTAGGCTGCGGGCCGGTAGTTGGAGCTCTTCTACCCCCGGGACCCCACGAGGGATCCCAGGCTGTGGACACGACACCGGCCAGAGCTCTGCAGACCGTGACTTCAGGCTGCCGCGGGACAGCAAACGGAGCGCCCCTCTCCGGCGAGCCCCAGCGAGGGCTCCCCCACTCCACGCTGAGAGTCCGTTCTTTATCTCTCTGCATCATCGTCTATATCTCTCATTTCCCTTTTCCCTAACTAGTCTGAAGAAGGGTCTCGACCCAAAACATCTCCCATTTCTTCTCTCCAGAGATGCTGCCTGTCCCGCTGAGGTACTCCAGCTTTTTGTGTCTATTGTGAGTTATGACTGGTTGGATGAGAGTTAGCTGAAGATGTTATTGGGTGAAGGAGGGGACTTCGGGGTGTTTGTAAGTTGTAAATGTGCTGAGAGAAGAGGGTAGCCCTAACTAAATAATCTGGGAGTACTGTCCATCAGGAGTTCCCAGTGCTGGCCTGGGACTCACTGAGAGAGATCCCCTGCAAGTCAGGTGAAAGGGGTTTTTAGGGAGAGGTTGGAAGCCTACAGCTGATGAAGACTTCTCGAGCTGGAGGGCATTGCTTCAGAATTAGAGATCATAATGGCTCATTTCCTATGGCGATGAGGAGGAAGAATTAAACAGAGCAGGCTTCTGTGTAGGAAAAGAGTAGAGAACTATTGCTAGTGTTGCACTGAACATGTCTATGGTCATTTGCTTCTTACATTCAGATGCACAGAGAAACCTGGAACAATAATCAAAGGTCTAACAAACCATTATTTACATTTAAAATGTATTTCTTGTGGTAACTCACATAAAGCCACACAACGCAATTTAGTTGGTGTTGGTTGAGGTTGATTAATTAAAACAGTGACATTATTACTGACGCAGTAATAAACCATCTACAGATGGCAATGATTGAAGTAAACCACATTGCAAGTGTTTTGCAGATTAGCTGAAATTACCGCTTGACATTTGGACAAATCATGAAAAATAACATTAAATCGAGAATAAGTGCTTAAGGGAGGTACTTTGGTTTAATGCCCCTCTCGGGTTTCTCATGCAATGCCAATGTATACTGGCAGAAGTATTGTATTAAAGTTATCTCCAGTAAATGCTTTGCAATAAACTGTACAAATGTTTGAAAAAAATGTTGAACAACTCATTTTCCCTTAGCCCTGTTCTGCAACCTAATATTTTTAAGATTACGCCTTCCTAGTAAGATGATTTGCTAATTTATCTCATTTTCTGAATGATACGTTTCTTGCATTATTCTTAAGTATGAAGCTTTTGAATTAGTTTATCAAAATAAATCAGATTTCAACTCATGGCGATCATAGTCTAGCAAGAGAAAGGTGAGGGTGTGTGCGTGGGGGGGGCATATGGGGCAGTGGGATTGGCAGCGAGTCCACATAAATGTCATTGTATATTTGAATTTAATTTCTTACTTTCAGTGTGGGGGCATCGATGATGGAATTTGTGATGGTAGTTGTGCAAACAGCACAGAGTAAAGCAAATGAGTTGCTAACCTTCCATCAGTCTTTTGACTACTGCCCAAGATATACTTCACCACCATTCTCTGACAGAAGTGGTAAATTACAAAGAGTAAAGTTTCAGGAGTTTCTTCGCGACTTGACACCACAGTCCTTGTGACCAAATCAAAGGCTGAATAGTACCTAATTATTTGTTTAATAATTGGATTTCACTTTTGTGACACGTTATCAATGTTAGAGTTTCAGTTCCAATTGTGTGTCTTTTTTTCCAACTCCACCTCAATGATTAATAGCAATTTTGTGGTCTTAATCGGCACTCTTAATCATTTGTTCATGTTTCCTCAACCAATATGTAACCAATGTCTGAGTGATTCATGGTTTTTAAAGGTCCTCATGTGAGGAAAGCTCTCTGATTTATAAACGTAAAATAAAGCAGATCAGGTGCTTTCATAAATGTATCAAAGCCAATAATTGACCTTTGAAGTGTAATTGCTGTTATTCTGTGGTAGATATGATAATTTCATAAACATCCCATGGGTAACATTGGGACAGACTGAAATAGTACTGTTGGTTCAGGGATAAGTGTTGGTCAGGCCAAAATTTATAGTTGTTGGCCAATACTGGTCAATGGGCAATAAATGCTGCCATCCCATTGATATATGAATGTCATAATTCAGCTAAAAAGGGACAACAGAGTAAGTTCTTCAACACTGCCTTTGTCGCGTCATTTTGGATTATGTGCTGCACATTTGGAGTGGCCTAGATTCCAGCACATCAGAGATATCAGATTATGTGGTTAAATGCATCCGAGAAAGGGATTTTAAAAAATGTTTTAACAGTGTGCAACGTTTGTTGTGCACTACCATCTAAGCAGCACCATCCTGGAGCCATAAACCTATAAAACTGACAGTGAAGGACAGACTTTATCACGTGCTCCCAGAGAATTTGCTTGGTTCACTTGCAAGGGTGTCAGTAGTAAAATTTAGGTTGTTTCAGGCCCTTCTCCCCTGCATCAGGCAATATGCTATCTCACTGCCATTCTTTGAGAACATACAGAATGTGTCACAAAGCACTTCTGTCCTCATTTCTCCACAGTATTATTACTTTAAAAAATGAAGGAGAGGAAATAGTAATTTGTTTTTTTAAATAGATACTTTTATTTCCTATTTGGTGTAATGCAAAGTGCAAAAATATAAGCACAATGCAATGGAAAAGATGTCCTCAAATTGCCTCAAAACTTCTTTTAGCATTTAAGTTAAATATATTTCAATGGACCTATAGTTTTTATAAGCATTTACCCTGTTTTTAATTGGATTTGAAGGCTTTTACTAACGGTTTCTACAATTTGTAATGGCATCTATTACACGTTGAAGTTCATTGTAGATATATAAGCAAACTTGCCACTGATAGATGTCATAGAATGTCCTTGCAAACAAAGCAAAAGCTACCCAACAACATATATATATTTCAAACTTCAAAGACTATGATTTTCAGCCAAATGATTAATTCATTTGCATGAAGTTCACTTTTATTAAATCCATTGTCACTGATGTGACAACTTGTGCTATTTGAATATTGTGAATTAATAATTCCTTACAACACCTTCTGCATTAAAATTGTTCATTTAAACAAACAGTGATTGCCATAAATGGATCCTTGCTGCCAGTATCTAAAGCTACATAAAGAACCTAAACTTGCACTCTTGTAAATTTATGTCTATCAGTGGGACTCTTACATTTTACAGCAGTTGAATCATTCTGGGTTTAGGGATAATCTACTATTTTGTTATGTAGTCGTGTTGAGTAGATGTTCTCAACCTCGGCTTGATTTCTTCTAATGATATTTTACTACACAAAGCACGATATAAAAGCAGGTTATGACTATTGGCGATTATGTTCTCAAAAGTTCAAAATAAAAGTTCTAAAAATCCATTTTATAACCCATAATCTACACTATTTCTCTTTTGTTTCTTGTACTATAAATTGTGCTTTCTAACATCAATCTCATCAGTGTCAATAATCTTTTGCAAACCAATTCAATAACATCATTAACCCATGATAAAATAAAGCTGGTATTACTGCCATATTGAAAGAATGAAGAAAGGGTTGCCCAGAAACATCATCAGAGATTCAGAACTGATACCCTGTCTGTGCTGGGCAACAAAACTTGACCTCAGTATCATGGATTATGAATGGAAAAATTAGTCAGGGTCCCTGCTCGTCAATGTTAATAGTGGCACACTACCTGTGAAATGCAAATGTGCGAATATTCGCTGAATTCAGGTTGGATTAAACTTTCATGGTTTTTCACCACAATTTAAATAACCCGCAGTGTCTAGGTTCATGCTGAAAATTAAATCATACACCAACAGAATCAATTTTAGTTGTTTCTTTTTTATGGATAACTGGTTTATCTCAGTTTTTGCACAGATTTTGTTCTTAAATGTTTAATTACTAACATTTCTATCTGCCTTTACATTACGATCTTGGAGAATTGATGTCTAGAATGTTTGGAGGAATTTGTGTACAATCGTTTTCATATTCTGAAACAGGAGGTAAATTCAAACCCCACCCTGGTATTTAGCCGAACATTTAACCATTCGTCGGAAGGATTATTATCATCATTACCATCTGTTGTATGAAATGTCAAACCAAGGCCTGCACCGGTAATAACGTATCTGACAACATTGACAGCATGCTGCTCAACATTCCTCCTATATTCAGTATATTCGAATTATAGAGGGACTGGTTATTTATTGCTCTTTCCCTTCATAGAAGCAGTGGTCATGAAGCTCTTACCTTGCTCTCTATCCATAAGAACAAAGAACAGTTGTTACAGACCTATGTTTAAATGCAACTGGAATTTGAGAATTCTTCTTTCAAAAATATCAAGTTAGTGTTCACCTGAAATTAAAGATCACTTGAAACCTCAGATTTAAATAAAGCATCATATTAAAATGATTTTAATATCCATGTTGTAATATGTTTTACCATAGTAATTCACAGCATTTCCTAACTTTGTTTCAACATTTTTTATCAAATGCTGTGAAGAATTCCTCAAAAAGATTAAAGGAGCAATATTTTGTTAAAATCATGTAAAAGCATTTAAAGATTTGTGTAGTCTCTAATGAGGATTTTTTATTTGCGCAAATATTTAAACATATTGCCAATACAATGGATGGTATGATTGCACTGTTTGATTCTTCAATTGTTCTTTACATTAAATTTATAATTAAATCAAACAGTGAAATTAATTTAGAATTGCTCTAGAAGAGATCCAGCATAAATATATTGTGAAAATGTATCTCCCACATTACAATGCATAGCCTTATTATTATGGTTGAAGTTCTTATTTTGATGTCATTCATTTTGGTGACATTTTTTACAGCACCACTCCACCTCCATTTCTTATCCAAAAATGAATTCAAAAGTGATGACAATGTCTTATATCTAAAGAACAATAAAAGTTAATTTATTTCCTATAAAAATATAAACCATCATTTTTTAATGTAAGAAATAATCAATCCAGAGATAGACACAAAAAGCTGGAGTAACTCAGTGGGACAGGCATCATCATCTCTGAAGAGAAGGAATGGATGATGTTATGAGGCGAGACCCTTCCTCAGAGATGCTGCCTGTCCCGCTGAGTTACTCCAGCTTTTTGTGTCTATCTTCTACACATAATCAATCCAGATATTTTTTTGAATAACATCACAACCTTCAGAAGCTGAATATGAATCCATTTTCTAATCCTACAAGGCTCCCTTTTCACTATTTGGGTGTTAATCATTAGTTGTACTATTATTTGCATTTTTACTGCATAAAATCACCTTCATTTCTACCACAGATGTGAGAAGGTGTTAAAATGCATTGACCCTATTTTCGTGATTCTATTACTGGATCTGACCAGGTGCTATATACTTACTTTCCTACTTGAATTATATTTGTGACTAAAGACAGAGATGACCAGGTAACCTTGGATTCTCTACATCCTACTGTCAAAGACTGCACCATTCTGCTGCATTGTGTGCAGCTGATGTCAGGCAGCCCCCTACTGATCTGTCAGCTGTTGGTCTGTTGGTCAGCTTGATTCTGCTCTACAGATTCCTGCAGTGTGCTAATTTCACCAGCCTATTCTCTTTGGGGAAGAAATTCTCACGTGAGTGCTAAAAATAAATTTTCAGTACTACACACCAATTTCCCATAATTTATTACCCACCCACGTATTTCTTGCTGGAATTAGTGAAGAAAGGAGCATCTGTACATGAAACTGAGCAATACAGCCAAATCTGGACAAGAAGTAAGTGGCTGAAAAATCACCACCATTCACCTCGAGAGTTTCAGAGTTAGAAATTAATCTACTAACTATATGTGAGTAGTCTGATTATTTCTCACTTGGGGATTTACCAACTAAAAGATGAAAAAAAGTGTTGTTTTGGAGACTAATTCACAAACTCACAATTACATGTCCCCAAAGTTAAAACTCAAAATGCAAGGAACCACTCAGAAAGCCTAACAGGAAAATAACATTTTGTGTCAATGGCCTTTCATCATTAATAACCTAAATTCTTCATCCAACCCTCAGGATTTCCTGTTGGTTTTACTTTAATTTGGTTTAAAGTGGGAGATGTATGATTAAAGACAAGAAATGGAAAAAAAATAGACAGTTCAATAATAGGTTAGGAGAAAACTGAGTTGCTTTCAGACTGAATGGACATCAACTGCAGAGCAGGAACTCAAAGAGACATACATCACATTTAGGAAAGTTGCACGTTATCAGGTAGATTATTTATTTTTATTTTGTTTTTCTTCATTCAGGAGACTGGTTATCTTGGTGAGTTGCAAGCTGCCTTTTCATCTTGTGACCTATATTCAATAACAGGCAAACTTTGATAATGACTAACCAGCAGGATGCTACACAGCTTCTTCCCACAGGCAATAAAACTGGTTAACGGACTGTGTCCCCTCCCCATACATCATACACCAACACACCTAACCTCGCCCATCCTTTGACATCTAGACACCTGTCAAAGCAAAGCCACTGTCTGAATGTCTGTTTTTAGTTCAATTTTAAAGTCTATTTTAGATAGGTTAATTTTAAAGTTGTGTGTATTAATTCTGTTTATATTAACTGCACTGACAGGAACTGATTGAGAAACAATTTTTCGTTTCCTCTGTGTATGTAAGTACTCAGTGAAAATGACATTAAAGTAAATACTGAATACTGAAAACTGATACTCTTGCTGTCTTTTCCTTTGATGCCTGTTCTGAATTCATTCGCAAAAATAGCGTACAAGTGGTCTCAATACATTTTCCTAATGCTGCACTTCCCAATTGGTCTTTCTTGGACTACATAGCTAGTCTAGTGAGTGGAACACCTTGCTCTGTCCAGGTTTGGTATGGCAGCAGATTAAGTGTCAGGACTGAAGCATGTAGTAGAGCAAAAGGGACAGTTGCCAACACTGATAGTAAAGAGATGGAAGGTGTTCTCAATGGCACAATCACATAGGATAATTTCACCAACGCCTTGGTTACCAAAGCTCATTGGCTTATGCCAGAGACATTCAACTCCAAACCTTAAAATAGATTTAAAAAAATAATTTGAATGCCAGAGATGGACTAACATCAAGACTGCATGTTAACAAGCAGCCCTGGTAAGTCTTATGCTTACTCTTATAATGTTAGAGTAAGGAGGCAAATAAGGTCATCAGAGGAGCAATCCCATCTGTCCTACATTCTTCTCCTTAATTTCCTGTACCCTACAACATTGTCTCTCCTGCATTTTGGTCAACAGCCCTTTGATTCCTTTGCCTTTTACCTTCAACAAAGAGTCAGTTGCCAATTAATTTATTATTACATCTCGGATGTGGGAGAAAACTGGGTAGAAAGGCTCTGGTTAGAAAGCCACACTGTCACAAGGAGAGAATATTGAAACTTCACAAACAGCAGTCAGAGTCTGGATTGAAACCAGTCCCTGAGGTGTGAAGCTAATTTTGTTCATTTTTTTAATCTCTTCCCTTTTGTTACCAATACCTGCCTCCTTTATGTCATCAGGTTGCACTTATCACCTACTAGCTTCTATTTCAGGCCTTGGCCTTCCACCTCCCCTCCGTCACCTGGCTCCATTTGTCCACCACCTCATCCCTCAACCCAGTTCCACCTATTGCCTACCAATCTCTATCTCACCCTCCCTCTTATTACTATACACTGCCTATTTTCCCTCTCCACTCTGTCCTGATGCTGGGTTTCTATATGAAATGTTGGCGATCTGCTTGCCTCTGCAGATGCTGCTTGACCCGATGAGTTCCTCCAGCAGTTTGTTTACTGTCTGAATAGAAAGGAATGTTGTTTTCATTTTAAGAGGTTGGAGCACAACTTTTGCAGATGGAGTCGATTAGTCCTATATATGTAACAGCATAGCTACATGTCACCAATGTAGCAGGATGTGGCACTGCTAATGGAGGAAGCACTTGCTGGCCCATCTTATAGAATTCAAAGCCACTAATGCAAGATGACACAAATGTACTTTCTACTTTGCCCTAGTTGCTGGGAAAGAGTTCAGAGGTGTCAACAGGATGTAGAAGTCAGCATCGGAGACCCACAAACTTCAGTTTACCAAAGTGTGGAGAAATTGGAGTTTATTTGCAGAGTGACTTGTTTCATGTATATTGGGAGTCGGGCAGTTATCAAAACCACAGAAAGCTCTGTTAATGTCATCGAAAATTCTCCATGCACAGAGGGTTGATCCATTCTATGGGTTACAATGACCAACAGAGGTACTATCTCGTCTCAGTAGGCATCAGTAGTGAAAATGCCCAGCTCCACATTTACCTTTGATGTGTTGAACACATCCTGCTCTGGCTGCTGCCTTTGATGATAAATGAAGATGATTTACATTCCGGGTTGCATAAATAACAGACTGCAATCTCATCTGTATTTTTTCCAGCCAACCAGGCTATGAAACCAGCAAGCAATTTCACTTTTGTTCGAAAATCGTTCAGCAAAGCAACAGCTCTGGGCCTGTGATCTCTGGATTGTTGCATATCATCAGGCATTTCACCAAGAGTGGCTTACATTCAGGCACCCGAGGCAATGGCATTATCTCATTTTTTTGCACCGTGTTGTTAAATATTCCTGTTCTGCCATGAGCAACCTCACCACTGGCATAGCTGAAGGGCGATCAATATAATGAGCTAACTACACATTATGACAAGCACACAGCACAGGTAGGCATTGTAAGTGCATTGGGCTCTATTAGATACCAAAAGCAAAATACTTTACAAGTTGGAAGCTTGAAATAATAACAGGTTTTCCTTTAACTTGACTCAATTGCTTTAAATAAATGGGGTGTCTACGAGAGCCCACATGGACAAGCTACTCCTGTTTCTATGAGGTGGTATATGATATTTTCCATGTTGTGATCCCCCTCAGGCCCTCCTCCCTCCGTTCTCTACCAGGTACATTGATTGCTGCATCAACACTGCTGATTGCATATACAGAACTCCGCAGTGTTATCACATTTTTCATCAATTTCCACACTGTCTCATTTTCACATGTTCATCTCTTCCTTTCCCTTTCTCGACTCCCTATGTCCATTTCAGGGAGATGGTAGCCATCAGCAGGCAGCATTAACCCATAGATTCCCACATCTAACTTGACAACACTTCCTCCCAGCTAGCTTCCCGTAAGGTCTGTTCCATTGTCTTAGCTTTCCACCTTCCCCACCAGCGCACCTATAAGACTCGGGCCTGTTGGAATTTTAGGGCGGTCACAGTGATGCAGCGTTAGAGTTGCTGTCTTACAGTGAAAGCAGTGCTGGAGACCCCGGTTCAATCCCGACTAAGGGTGCTGTCTGAACAGAGTTTGTACGTTCTCCCTGTGACCTGCATGGGTTTTCTCTGAGATCTTCGGATTCCTCCCACAATCCAGACGTACAGGTTTGTAGGTTAATTGGCTTGTTGTAAATGTAAAAATTGCCCCTTGTGGGTATGGGATAGTGCTAATGTGTGGGGGTCGCTGGTCGGCGTAGAACCGGTGGGCTGAAGGGCCTGTTTCCATGCTGTATTTCTAAATTAAACTAAACTAAACCTATATACCCCATTCTAGTAATTTATTTGCATTCCTTTCAATTTAGTGTGCTGCATTTGAAGATTTAGTGTCCTCTGAGTTGGGGAAACTAAAATCAATTGGGTGATGTTTAGCAGAACAGCCCCATTCAATGTGTAAGGGTGACCTTGAGTCCTTAGTTGGCCATTATTTTGATTCGCCACTCTTATTCCTTCACATCCTACGATGCTTCACTGAAGCTCAACCTAGGTTTTGGGAATATCATCCTTAAGTAGGTATCCTTATTGTCAAGGTGATTGGGAGCTCAATGTAGTGCAAGCATGATGGTATCATCCGTAGTTCTATTTTACTTCGGAGTCACGTGAGTGATTCCGTGAAGAACCCGTTCAGCACGCATGCGCGGCATTACGTCCAGCAGAGCAACAGCGGCACAGCGGGAGTCAGGCGCTCCCGCTATGGAGGTGAAAGAACGGACCGTCAGGTAAGCTGACGTCGGGTTTTTCTTTCACAGGGAGCCTCCTGCTTTCAGGCAGAGAAGAAAGGCTCTAGAACAAACCTGTCCCCCGCACGACTCCACGGAAGAGCATTCCATCTGGGGAGGGGGCAGCAACAGAATAGACCTGTCCCCCGCTCGACTCCACGGAGGAGCGTTCCATCTGGGGGGCAGCATCAAGGCGGTAGGATCACTTACCCGGCGCTCCGCTATCCCGACACCGTGCCGAGCCCAGCCCGCTAGCGCCTGAGCAGCGGGCTGGAAGTACCGCCACGGAAGAGGCGTCCGGCCGGTGGCTCCGACTTATCGGATGGGACGTCTGAACAGACCTGCCGCATGGGGGGAAAGACAGCCGCCTGAACAGACCTGCCCCCCGCTCGACTCCACGGAGGAGCGTTCCATCTCGCGGGGGCAGCAACAAGGCGGTAGGACCGCTTACCGGGCGGTCCGCTATACCCCGACATCGCACCGAGCCCAGCCCGCTAGCGCCTGAGCAGCGGGCTGGATGTAAAGCCATGGAAGAGGCGTCCAGCCGGTGGCTGCGGGGACGTCTCTCCACCCAGGCGGGGAGAGATAGCCGCCTGAGCCGCCTGGAGCGGTTCTTGGAGCAGGAGCTCCAGCGAGGTGCACCCCAGGAGGGGCGCTCTCGCAGAGGGGGGTCAGGCACTCCCTCCACAGTGCCTTGTGCACTGTCCATTGCTTCCTCCTTTCCAGAGGATAGCTTTGGTGACCAGGACTGGGCTGGTCAAGAACAGGGGCAATGGCTGAAGATCTCGGGAGAATGCAAAGGGTGCAGGAACAGGAAGAGCTGCTAGGTGTGGTGGACAGCTAAGTGGAAACCCCACGTGCAGGAGGCCGTTAAAAGCCTGACGTCAGCCATCACATCGTTTGCTCGTTCCGTGGACAAATACGGAGATGACCACAACCTTCGTAAACAAATCATAAGACCTGCCATAAAATCCTACATTTGCGGGGTTGTGCATACCGCAGCCACTGAGCCAGACCCACTGCTCTTTGGCAAAAACCTCACAAAGCATATGAAGGACATGAAAGAGGTTTTACAAAACTTTCAGCTCATGAGGGCAGGGCCGGGACGAGCAAACCAAAAACAGTAATTCCTACGCAGCAGCACCCCATCGCGTCCATCAGTCAACGTCTACCATATCGGACTGATGAAAGCTCGGGGTCCGCATTCCATCACCGAAAGTCTTCTTTAGACCAGGGCCCAGACCGGACCCCATGGAAAATGTGCCACCCCCCAACGTCATCGCCACGTCAGATGACGTGCAACACTCGTTGGACCGGCAGGAAACAGAAGAATACCCATGACCATGGAGGTAGGTGGGTCTGGTTCCTACCAGTATATAGAGTAATAGTAACACATGGGAGTCTATCACGAGTGATCAGTATACACTCAATGGCATTAGTGAATACAAATACAATTCATACTAGAAAAATTGCCACCAGGTTAACATTCACCCCAGAGGGTATTTTTCCCCTCTCCGTTAAAGAAACAAGAGGGACAAGCTGAACTGGTGAGAATAATTACAAAGGGTATCATGAGAAAACCTGAACCCTTGCAATTTGTATCAAATATTCGTCACTAAACCCAAAAAAGAAGGTGGATGTCGCATCATCATTGACTTAACTTCACTAAATATGTTTGTTAAGTATATACATTTCAAAATGGAACCGGTTGTTACTGCCAAACAACTAAATTCCAAAGGATACTTCATGGCAAGCATTCATCTTAAAGATGTTTACTATTTAGTACCATTCACAAGGATCATCGCAGATACCTGAAATTTACCTGGATGGGGCAGCTATAGCAGTTTAAAGCGTTACCCAATGGGTTCACATCAGCCCAAGAGTGTCACCAAGACACTAAAACCAGCTCTGGCAATATGCAGAAGACAAAAACATATTGTCATGGCATATCTTGATGATATCCTAAATGGTAGGCAAGAACATGAAATTGACTATGTTAGCTGTTCAGCTACCAAACAGTTATTCAAAACCCTGGGGTTGTCTTACATCCAGATAAATCTAAGTTGAAGCCATCCACTATCATGGACTAATTGGGCTTCACAATTAATTCAGCCTACGTGACTGTAACATTGCCAAGAGACAACATAGTTGAATTGGCACAATCATGCAACAATTTAATGGTCAACAAACTACCAACTACAGGTGCACAACCTTTTATCCGACGATCCAAATAACGAAAAGCTCCGAATAGCGGACATTTTTTCGGTCCTTGAAGAAAGGTCCTTGAAGACGTTCACCGAGGGCGGCCCGCAGAGGTGACAGCGGAACCTCCGGTCGGTCCTCGAAGAAAGGGGAACTAAATCCCCATTCATAAAAGAGAAGGTGAGGGTATATTGCGCGGGAGGGTTAATAATTTACAATCTGCTGCTGCCTGCCCGCTGAGTTAAAAAGTTCCCACGGTAGACTCACGATACACAGTGTATTGTGAGTCTTGCGTGGGAACTTTTTAACTCAGCGGGCAGGCAGCAGCAAATTGTCGCTCCCTTCAGTTTCACCCCACCTACACCCCTCTGCTTCCCGGCCATATGTGTGACCCCTTCCCTCCCCTCTCCAGCTCCTCGCCCATTGCACCGGCGTGGGGGCTTTGCACTGCCTTCACGTCGGAGCCAGTGCCAGTCACCGGAGACGTCAGGACCAACGGGACACCGGCCCCCAGGCCCACTGCAAGCACGGAGATCCCAGAGACCCACAGCCAGCAGCAGCCCAGCCCCGCTCCAACTACAGAGGAACACGCTCCCCGTAGGGACAGAAGCTGATGGTGTGCAAGGTGCGTCTTGGTCTTGAGGTTGCGGATGAGGGGGCGCAGCTCGGGCTGTGACGTCTCCGGCCACCCCCCTGTACAGGAGCTGAGA
The DNA here is from genome assembly GCF_028641065.1 of Leucoraja erinaceus. Classification (NCBI taxonomy): domain Eukaryota; kingdom Metazoa; phylum Chordata; class Chondrichthyes; order Rajiformes; family Rajidae; genus Leucoraja; species Leucoraja erinaceus. Next base: position 36,799,369 of record NC_073383.1, read on the forward strand.
CTGGGAACTGTGGAGTTGTTTGCAGTTGCAGAGGGTGGGGGCAAGGGCGGTAAAGTTCCCAGTCTCAGCTCCATTCCAGGGAGGTGACCGGAGACGTCAGGACCAACGGGACACCGACTGCAAGCACGGAGATCCCAGAGACTCACAGCCAGAAGCAACTCTAGCCCAGCCCCGCTCCAACTCCAGAGGAACCCGGGTTGCGGATGAGGGGGCGCAGCTCGGGCTGTGGGCGAACTGCCACTTGTCGCTGTAGCGGCGCATCGGGGAGCGGGTTCCTGTTGGTCCTGACGTCTCCGGCCACACCCCTGGACAGGAGCTGAGAGACGTCATGACCACCAGAAGCCGCTCCCCGATGGGCCGCTACAGCGACAAGTGGCAGTTCGCCCACAGCCCGAGCTGCGCCCCCTCATCGGGACACCGACCCCCAGGCCCACTGCAAGCACGGAGATCCCAGAGACTCACAGCCAACAACAACTCTAGCCCAGCCCCGCTCCAACTCCGGAGGAACCCGGGTTGCGGATGAGGGGGCGCAGCTCGGGCTGTGGGCGAACTGCCACTTGTCGCCGTAGCGGCCCATCGGGGAGCGGATTCCTCTGGAGTTGGAGGGACAGGGAGACACAGCGGCTTTTGAGAATGGTGGGCAATCACTTCCAAAGTTCTACCCACACAGTCAGTACACCTCTCCTACACTTGTCTCCTGCACTAAGATCATCTCGCAGAGAATGATCCCAGCTTAACCCTCCCTATTCTCTCCTATTCTGCAAGAAAAAACTACATTGAACTCAAACTCGTGATCGAGTAACTGCCGGGATCGAGGCGCAAACTCGCGACCTTGCGGATATGAGCCGAGCACTCTGCCACTGTGCCAGCCGTTAAAATCTACGCTAAAAATCTTCCATTCCGAAAGCCGAAAAATTCTGAATTACGAAAAGTGTCCGGTCCCAAGGCTTTCGGATAAAAGGTTGTGCACCTGTACTTGATATGTAACAGAGTAATTGGGAAAATGGTAGCAGCATTTCCGGCTACATAATTCGGACCTTTGTACCAAAAACGACATACAGGTCATTATGATTGTTTCATGAAGTTACCCACTGAAGTAATATCAGAACTACAGTGGTGGGCAAAAAACGTTTGACATAGTTTCAGCCTATTATCATCACTAACCCTACGTCAGTTATCCAAACAGATGCGAGTGCTCAAGGCTGGGGAGCAACTAACTCTATATCCAGCAGTAGATGGACTAACCCAGAATCATTGTTACCACTTACACTGGGCATTAATTATCTAGAGATGTTGGGTGACTTTTATGGTTTAAAAGCATATGCATAAATATGCATCACTTGCATGTACGGTTATAAATAGATAATACTACGGAGGTGGGCTACATTAACCATATGGGCGGCATAAAATCGGTATCATGCGACAAGTTGATCAACACAATTTGGCAATGGTGCGTCCAAAGACATATTTGGCTATCAGTAACTTACCTGCCAGGTAAGCTAAATACAGTGGCAGACACCAGGTCACGTAAATTTAATGACAACATCGAATAGATGTTAAAAACCCCAAAATTTTTCTCACAAACGATATCAAGTAATATGGCACGCCAGATATCGATTTATTTGCATCAAGGCTAAATCACCAGGTACCTATGTAGGTCACTTGGGAACCAGACCCTGAGGCAGCAGCGGTAGATGCGTTCACGCTGGATTGGGGAAATTCTTCTTCTATGCATTTCCTCCCTTCTGCCTCATCAGTCGGGGACTACGCACAGTACAAATGGACTCTGCTTCAGGTATTTTGATAGTACCCGACTGGCCTACGCAGCCATGCTTCCCAATACTCCATGACATGGTTGTTGAAACTCCGATGGTATTCCCCAGTGTCCCACAGTTATTAACACCCAGTGTCGGGCACAAGCCACCCGTGCCATGAAAAAAATCAAACTCCTGGGTTGCAGATTCTGCACAAACCACTTCAGGGACTGGGATTATCATAACAAACCGTCAACACCATGTCAGCATCCCTCCGAACATCCACTAAAAAACAGCACTTGTCCAGCATCAAAAAATGGGAGAAGTACTGCTTGGATACAGGGACCACCTACTCAACCGCTACAGTTACCAACGTACTGGAATTCCTGGCGAACCTTCACCACGTTGAAGGACTCAGCTACAGAGCCATCAACACAGCTAGAATTGCCCTGCCTGTCTATTTAAAACCAGCTCCAGAACAACAGGCCATGGGGTCCCACCAGCTGGTGGTCAAACTAATGAAGGGTATTTACAACTCTAACCCCCTAGACCAAGGTACACCCATATATGGGATGTCAGTGTGGTCCTGACATACCTCAGGGGATGGCCACCAGCCAGATCCCTCAACCTGGAACCATCTATGCTCAAAACACTCATGTTGATGGCACTTGTATCTGCACAGAGGGCCCAGTCCCTACACCTATTGCGACTGGACACCATGCTCACAGCTCCAGACCAGATCTCTGTCATTATCCAAGGAACGATCAAACAGAGCAGATCAGGAACACGTAATCCAGTCGTGGAATTCCGGGCTTACCCGCCAGAAACACGGTTATGTGCCATGACCCTACTATCCTACATAGACACAACCAAAATATTCGAGGGAGATGAAAAGCCTTGTGGGTCAGCCATAAAAAACCTTATGGTCGGGTGACGAGCCATTTCGAGATGGCTCAAGCAGGTGCTAAAAGCTGCTGGGATAAAAACTAACATGTACAAATTTCATTCCACCAGGGCAGCATTCACGTCGACGGCTAAAAGAATGGACGTGCCTATAAACCCCATCCTGGCTACAGCATTATGGTGGGGGGAAAGCCCGTTCAGAAATTTTATAATAAGCCGTTGGCAAAACCTGTTTTATTTGCAGGAAAGATTTTACAGACTGCAAATATTTAATTTAAGCCGAGGGGAGCAATTTAATTTCTTTGTTGTTATTGTTTAAAAATACCATTGTGTTTTTCTACAAACAGATTCATTGGTTGGTTACGATAACACACTTTCTCCCTCAAAGACTTCGGCAGTGATGTAGTAATAACTGTTACACGGTTTGAAATCACAGAGCTTTGAAATCTTCACGGAATCACTCACGTGACTCCGAAGTAAAATAGTAAGATTAAACGAGAACTTACCAGTTTGAAGTTTGATCTGTATTTTATGAGGAGTTACAATGAGGGATTACATGCCCTCCGCTCCCACCCTCAATAATATGGGTCCAATTCATAAACTGATGTCTCCTTATCTTTACTATGTTTACTTCAATAACTGTGTCTATCTGTGATTCCACACCGCTGCTTTGAAGTATGCCGCGCATGCGTGCTGAGCGGGTTCTTCACGTAATCCCTCATCGTAACTCCTCATAAAATACAGATCAAACTTCAAACTGGTAAGTTCGCATTTAATCTTACTATTTTTCTAGTATGCAAATTGCAGGGAGTCAAGATTGTCCAGGACACTGGTGCAGATGTGGGTCATGTCCAATCTTTTAAAGCATTTAATTATGGTCAATAATAGTGATTCTGTAAACTGAGCACAACGCTGTTAATTATTATTGGAGAGAGGCACACTCTATCTTATATTCAAATTGTTTCAGATCAAGCTGATTTAAAGGAATACACAATATGTGCCAGCTTCAGTAGTGGTTACGCCAACTGAGAAATATCAAGACATCTTATCTACTGTGCATTTCTTTCTTTTTGGAGATGTAAAGTACCTACTCATTGACAACAGGATGTAATTTTCTCTGTGTGTAGATATCTCAAAGGTGGAGGCATGGTGATCAGGTTTGTTCCTACAGTTCACCCTTGGCTCAATATGAGGTGCTGGTAGTCATAGGCTTGTCCTGGCAGCACAGCCTTGGTCTTGAAGGGAAGGCTCTGGTGGTTTCAGGCTTATCCTGAAACCATGTCAACCTACTTATAAACCCAGACATTTCAAGCTCAGCCTTTACCTCTAGTTGTGGGCACAGTCCTTTGGTGTCTTTGGACAGTTAGAGGCACTGGCGGTCTCAGATTTCTCTGGCCATTCCGTCTTGGCTTCAGAGGAAGCTCTCCATTTCTGTTATGTTACTGCAAGTAAGTATTGCTCTGTTTCAGTGCATATGACAATAAAACAGTTTTGACCCCGACCAAATACCATCCTTGCTAGTGATATACCCATCCCTTCTGCAAATTAACCCCATTTTGGAAATGTTTACCACAATGTTTCTACCAGAGGGGAATCCAGGATGCACATAGAAACATAGAAACATAGAAACATAGAAAATAAGTGCAGGATTGGGCCATTTGGCCCTTCAAGCCAGCACCACCATTCAATATTATCATGGCTGATCATCCAAAATCAGTACCTCGTTCTAGCTTTTCCCCCATATACCTTGATTCCCTTAGCCCTAAGAGCTAAATCTAACTCTCTTGAAAAGAGTTATGAACAGTGCAAGTTATAAGATGTTAAATTTGCAATCTGTTTCATTCAGTGTTGTCTCCAGAGTGCAACCATCTCTGTTACTTTCTATGTCTCAAGTAAACCTGGAATATTTCCTCAGTTATCCGAAAAAGGTAGTTGAGCGAAAACACCATGCAATTTACAGACTGTGACTTAAGGGCCTGTCCCACGAGCATGCGACTGCATGCGGCAAGCGCGACCAAACCAGAAGCGGGGGCCGCTCGGGGGTCGCACGGAGGTCGAGAGATCACCGTACAGGGCCGGTCCCACCAGCATGCGACTGCATGCGGTGAGCGCGACCAAACCAGAAGCGGGGGCCACGCGGAGGTCGAGTGAGTGACGTGAAGTTCGAGCGAAGTCCGCGGGAAATTCACGCGTGATGTACGGCGTCAAGGCGCTGCGTACGGCGTCAAGACGCTGCATATGCCCGTCGAGGCGGTGCGTACGGTCACAATGCGGCTGCGGGCTGGCAGGCCATTGCCGCCTGGAATCTTTGAACACTGTCACAACACTTTTCCAGAGCCCCGCGTGATGTCAGGACCAGCTCCGTACAACTCCATACTGCTCCGGTGATCGAAGTGGGACCGGCCCCGCGAAGCCGTACGGCTCAAGCGACCACGTTAGGTTGCGCTTACCACATGCAGTCGCATGCTCGTGGGACAGGCCCTTTAATTATTGACCTGCTGATTCCCTCATTATAGTGTTCATTTAAAGTGACATCTACATGAAGACCATTCTATATCCATGAAGCATAGTGAAAGGTTTTCTCTAAAAATCTTATCTCACTCCAAACTTCTCTTCTCATGTACTCTTGGTGGAATTACCATAAACAAAAACAAAAGAAACAGTCCAGTTTTGTTACACAAACAATATTTGTTGTTTCACACTTGAAAGGACTTTACCAACTAACGGTATATTTTGTCATTTGCGGCATTTTAAAATCCGTAATGGGCCTGTCCCACTTAGGCGATTTTTCAGGCGACTGCCGGCGACTGTTATGCTGTCTGAAATTCACACAGTGCAGAGCCAAGGTGATAGAAACACACACCGCGATGAACAGGAAGGTTGCTGTAATTGACGGCAAAGCACAGTGTACGGTAAATCCTTTAAAAGGGGGGGGGGGAGGGGGGAGATAAGTGGGGGGGGGGGGGAAGGAAGGGAGAGGAGGGAGGGGGGAGGGGGGAAAGGCAGGGGAGAGGTGGGGGAAGAGGCGGTGAATGGGGAAGAGAGAGAAGGAGTGGAGACAACCTTTAAGAAGCCAGCCAACTTTTAAGAAGCCAGAGATACACGGCTGTGAAGTTTGGCTGCCATTTAACATTACCGGTCGGTTATCCTCGGTTCTGAAAACTACTGCTTACGTTTTTTTCCCCCAATGAGCCAATGAAATTCACCAGTCAGCACCGGCTACAATCTACAAGAACCTATGAGAATCTTCGACCTCTGGCAACCCACTAGGACCTCCTGGCGACCCACCTACGGCACGTGAATTCTCGCTACTCTCCATGGAGGCTTCATTCTAGTCGCTGCTAATTTTTCAACATGTTGAAAGATTCGCGGCAACCATAATGAGGCTGTGACTAGTTCCCACAATGTGGGAACTTCTCATGACCACGAAGGTGACTCCCCAGCAACTACCCGAGAACATGTTGCGACCATGTAGCGACTGCATAGTCTCCTGCAGTCGCCTAAAAAGTCGCCTAAGTGGGACAGGCCCATAAGAATGGCAAATACACATAGGTGCCAATTCCTACTAACCATTTATAACATTGGCACAACAGAGTTGGTAAACATAGGAAGATCTATGTTGCGAATGATAATTCATTAATACAGCTTATCATCCATAAAGACCTCATGGAGATGTCATTTTGATGGACAAAATATCATGACAGCTAGTGCAAAGTCCAAATACCAGATTTTTAAGTGGTTACTTTCACATGGGTTCTTTGCTGTAAACAATAATTGAAAACTGTAAATAGACACAAAAGCTGAAGTAACTCAGCGGGTCAGGCAGCATCCCTGGTGAAAAGGAATATGTGTCATTTTGGATTGAGACCCTTCGTCAGACTGAGAGTCACATGAGAGGGAAATGAGAGATACCTGTATGTAAATGTACATAGAATAAATAAATGACAAAAACTGTCATTCTGGAAATCTGAATTTAAGTAAAAAATGAAGGAAACCTGCTCTCTTTCACATTTCCAATTCTGATGAATGGTCTTTGACCTGAAACTTTTTTCCACAAGCACTGACAAGCAATCTCAACTTTTAATAGTGTTTTTTTCAGTTTTTTTCTCTGATTTGTTGTTCAAGGATAAAATGAAGATCGTCAAAGATTGTCAATCTGTTTATCACTTAATTAGCCAGTAAATGCATACAGTGCATTCAGAAAGTATTCAGACCACTTCACTTTTTCCACATTTCGTTATGTTACAACCTCATTTTAAAATGGATTCAATTCATTTTTTAATCATCAAACACACAATACCCCAGAATGAAGAAGTGAAAACAGGCATTTAGAAATGTTTGCAAATTATTAAAAAGAAATAATTGAAATATCACATTTACATAAGTATTCAGACCCTTTGCGAAGACACTTAAAGTTTAGCTTAGGTTCATCCTGTTTCCATTGATTATCCTTGAGACATTTCTACAACTTGATTGGAGTGCACGTGGTAAATTAAATTGATTGGACATGATTGGAAAGGCACAAACCGAAGGTCCCACAGTTGGCAGTGCATGTCAGAGCAAAAACCAAGTCATGAAGATGAAGGAATTGTCCATAGAACTCCAAGACATGATTGTGTCGAGACACAAATCTGGGGAAGGGTACAAAACAATTTCAGCAGCATTGCATGTCCCGAAGAACACAGTTGCCTCCGTCAACGTTGGAACAACCAGGACTCTTCATAGAGCTGGACGCTCGGCCAAACTCAGCAATCGGGGAGAAGGGCCTTGGTCAAGGAGGTGACCAAGAACCTGATGGTCACTCTGAAGAGCTCCAGAGTTCCTCTGTGGAGATGGGAAAACCTTCCAGAAGGACAACTATATCTGCAGCACTCCACCAATCAGGCCTTTATGGTAGAAGGCATGAGAAACAAGATTATATGGTCTGATGAAACCAAGATTGAACTCTTTGGCCTGAATGATAAGCGTCACGTCTGGAGGAAACCAGGCACCGCTCATCACCTGGCTAATACCATACCTACGGTGAAGCATTGTGGTGGCAGCATGCTGTGAGGATGTTTTTCAGTGGCAGGAACTGAGAGATTAGTCAGGATCGAGGGAAAGATGAACAGAGCAAATTACAGAGAGATACTTGACCAAAAACCTGCTCCAGGGTGTTCAGGACCTCAGACTAGGACGGAAGTTCACCTTCCAATAGGACAACGTGTCAGATACTTCAAACAGATAACAACACAAAAATTAGTAATACAGCATTAAAATCTTTATTCTGCCCAGGCGGTCGTGGCATTAAATTCTTACAGTATGTAAAATACAGACTATAGATTCACTCTATCCCCACACAAAGAGGTAATGTTCCATCAGATATAAGTATACCCCAATAATCAGCAATTCAGCAATACTTTATCTTACAGAGCATTGTACAGCCTCTTGATGTTAGGATTGACAGGTTCTTCCGAGAGAGGAAAGATTAGCCCATATATGGTTATGCAGAAGAAGCTGTTTTTTGCAGATCAAGCACTTGTTTTTTTTACCTTGTTGATGCACATTACAATCTTATAGAGTAAAGAGTACGAACCAAGTGTCTGAACATTCTCCTGAATAGGGGGCGCTGTTCTGTGCATGGCTGCCCTGACAGCAGTTGTCTGTCTTTTCACCGTTTTATTTTTAGTTAGTCAAAGTGTTTTGTTGGAGGTCTAGACTTTTTTATGTGGGGGTGGGGAGGGGGGGAGGGGGAAACTACCTTTCAGGGTCCCTACCTGGACGAGAGGCAGCTTTTCTCCGGGCTGCAGCTTCGACCCGTCCTCGCAGCCTACCAGCGGGCCTGGAGTGGCGTTTCCTGTCGGGGACCACCCAGAACCTCGGCTTCGGCAGCGGCACAGCGCTGGAGCACTATCGTGGAGTGGGCGATGCCTTGCCTGGGTCGCCGCGCTGGAGCTCCGGTGAGCTGAGACCGCCGGGAACAACATCGCGGAGCTGCGGGTCTGAGGAGCGGCCAGCTGCGGGCGGCGGCGCTGAACTTTACACCGGGAGCCTGGGATCTCGCAACGAGATCGCCAGTTGTGGAGCTCCAACCGGCGCGTCCTTGACGGCTTCGGAAGCCGCGGCCTCCAGTACGGAGGCGGCCGTTCCAGGGTTCCCAGGCTGCTGTGAGGACTCTCCCGACGCCGGAGCAACATCACCCGGCGAGAACGGCCAGGAACATCGGGCCTCCGTAGAGGCAACTGTGGAGGCCTCAATAGGCCCGACTATGGGTGAACTGGGGTTGGGGACTGGACTTTGTGCCTTCCCTCATGGTGGGAGCCATTGTGGGGGGATGTTCTTTGTGTTTAAGACTCTCATTGGTGTTATGTCTGTGTTCTTTTGTGTACTGCAAAATGGCAAAGAGCATTTCACTTCACTACACCTCGGTGTATGTGAATGTGACTAATAAAATACCTTTGATACTTTGATGTTTATATCATAGAGGAAAACATTCATGTATTTGTGCTGTTATCTCGCTAATGTTATGGAAGAAGGGCGAAAACATTTTTGTTCTGATGCTGTAGCCTTGCCAGTGTAATAGGAGAAAGGAGAAAACATTTTTGTGATAGTGGTGTAGCCTTGTTAGTGAAATAGGAGAAAGGTTAAGTATCCATTTTATTGCTTCCAAATCTACAGCTGAATCCATTTTGTAACTTTTAAATCTTTAAACTTTCTCAAACTACCCTAAACACACAGCCAAGACATTGCAGGAGTGGCTTTGTGACATGTCTGTGAATGTCCTTGAGTGACTCAGCCACTCACGGACTCGAACCCGATCGAACATCTCTGGAGTGACCTGGAAATAGCTGTGCATCGATGCTCCCCATCCAACCTGACAGACCTTGAGAGGATCTGCAGAGAAGAATGGGACAAATTACACAAATACAGGTGTGCCAAGCTTGTAACGTTATTCCCAAGAAGACTTGAGGCTGTAATTGCTGCCAAAGGTGCCTCAACAAAGTACTGAGTAAATGCTTATGTAAATGTGATATTTCAGTTATTTCTTTTTAATTACTTTGCAAAAATTTCTAAACACCTGTTTTTGCTTTTTTATTATGGGTTATTGTGTGTAGATTGATAGAAAAAAAAAAGAATTTAATCAATTTTAGAATAAAGCTGTAACAACAAAATGTGGAAAAAGTGAAGGGGTCTGAATAATTTCTGAATGCACTGTAGTTGTGACAAGTGCCGAATATTAAGGTTGTCTGAGAGCCACCAAATGGTTCTCACCTGCCCATGGGTTCCAATCACTGCAGCTGAAAACAACAAATTATCTAAGATGAAATTGAAAAGAAAAAAATCAAGATCCACTAAATGTATTTGGAACAACAAATATTTTCAAATTAGTAACCACATTTTGATGGACTTTTATCTTACATTGAATATCCAATTTGACGAATGAATATTTCAAATATTAGTAAGCCAAAGTCTGACGCAGCAAACAGCTGGATCACTGAAAAATAAAACAAATTAAGTGTCACAAAGCAGGGGAAACGTTGTCCAACATGTGTTCTTGAGCTAGTCCCATTTGCCTGTATTTGACCCACTTCACTACAAACCTTTACTATCTAAGTACCTGTCTAATCGTCTTTTAAACATTGTAATTGTACTCGTCTCTTCATGGCAACTCATTTCATATACTATCACCCACGCTGTGAAAAAAATTGCCCCTCAAGTTATATTTTAATCTTTCCCCTCTCACCTTAAATCTATGCCTTCTAGTTTTAGAATTCCTACTCTAGAAAAAATACAGTGACCTTTCACCTTATCTATGCTGTTTATGATTTTATATAACTCTACAAGGTTACATCTCAACCTCCCAAACTCCAGTCAAATGTTCTAGCCTGTCCAGTATATCTTTACAACTCAAAACCTCAAATTATGGTAACATCCTCATAATCCTTTTCTGCATCATTTCCAGCTTCATGACATGCTTCCTATTGCTGAGCACCAGAACTGCATACAATAACTCAAGTGTGGTCTCACCAATATCCTGAACAATTGTAACTTGAATGTCCCAATGTACTCAATGCCCTGACTGGTGAAGACGAGCATGCCAGACAACGTATTCACCACAGAAGTCTCGGTTTCTACAAGGTTAGAAGGGTAGCAGTGTCTTCATTGTGCTGACTGCTACTGATATAATTGCTTATGCTAGCTGAATATTTTTAACTGCAACTTTGATATTTCATCAATTTGTGTTGAATTTTCAATCATTTACAAAAGGCCGCCTGCCACTAGTTACACTTTATTGGTTGCCTTTGATTACCTCAGTCTATTTATCCTTGAAATACTTTGAATGGTTCAATTGCTCTGCTTGGCAGTCTCTTGATCTCCCACCAGCTTGCCCTTATCTCTGCTGCACTTCAATTGCCAGAAGATAGAAGGCTATAGACCAAGTCCTGGTAAATGGATGGGTACTGGATGGTTGGCATAGGTATTCCATGCATGGTGATGCAGAGGGGCCTATCTATGCCATTCAGTTACCCAATCAAGTGCATGCTTATCTGGCATGGTAATCTTTTAAGTGAAAAAGTGGTTTGCCAGATTACTGCCTGGATTAGAGGGTGATAGCAAATTGGCTCCATGGAAGGAAGCAGAGGAAGATGGTGGAAAGTTGCTTCTCGGACTGGAGGCCTGTGACTAGTGGGGTGCCTCAGGGTTTGGTGTAGGGCCCTTTACTGTTTGTCATCTACATCAATGATTTGGATGAGAACATACAGGGCAAGATTAGCAAGTTTGCAGATGATACAAAAGTTATTGGTTTTGCAGATAGTGAAGATGGTTGTGAAAGATGATCTGGATCGATTGGCCAGGTGGGCAGAGGAATGGTTGATGGAATTTAATACAGAAAAGTGTGAGGTATTGCATTTTGGGACGTTGAACAGGGAAGTACACAGTAAATGGCAGGCCTCTGGGTAGTGTTGTGGAGCAGAGGGATCTAGGAGTACTGGTGCATTGTTCTTTGAAGGTCGAGTCGCAGGTAGATAAGGTGGTCAAAATGGCTTTGGCACTTTGGCCTTCATCAGTCAGAGGATTGAGTATAGAAGTTGTGAGGTCATGTTGCAATTGTATAAGTCGTAGGTGAGACCACATTTAGAATATTGTGTTCAGTTCTGGACACCATGTTATAGAAACATAGAAATCTAGAAAATAGTTGCAGGAGTTGGCCATTCGGCCCTTCGAGCCTGCACCGCCATTCAATATGATCATGGCTGATCATCCAACTCAATATCCTGTACCTGCCTTCTCTCCATACCCCCTGATCCCTTTAGCCACAAGGGCCACATCTAATTCCTTCTTAAATATAGCCAATGAATTGGCCTCAACTACCTTCTGTGGCAGAGAATTCCAGAGATTCACCACTCTCTGTGTGAAAAATGTTTTCCTCATCTCGGTCCTAAAACATTTCCCCCTTATGCTTATACTGTGACCCCCTTGTTCTGGACTTCCCCAACATCGGGAACAATCTTCCTGCATCTAGCCTGTCCAACCCCTTAATAGGAAATATATTGTCAAGCTTGAAAGGGTTCTGAAAAGAATTACGTTGCCAGGACTAGAGGGTGTGAGCTCTAGGGAGAGGTGAAGTAGGCTGGGTCTCTATTCCATGGAGTGCAGGAGGATGAGGGGAGTTCTTATAGAGGTATACAAAATCATGAGAGGAATAGATCAGGTAGATGCAGAGTGTCTTGCCAAGAGTTGGGAAAATTGATGACCAAAGGATATAAGTTCAAGGTGAAGGGGAAAATATTTAATAGGAATCCGTGGGATGATTTTGAAAGGCACACACCTGTCTATATAAGGTCGCACAGTTGACAGTGCATGTCAGAGCAAAAACCAAGCCATGAAGATGAAGGAATTGTCCGTAGACCTCTGAAACAGGATTGTGTTGCGACACAGATCTGGGAAAGGGTATAAAACAATTTCTGCACCATTGCAGGTTCTGAAGAGCACAATGGACTCTGCCATTCTTAAATGGAAGAAACTTGGAACCACCAGGACTCTTCATAGAGCTGGCCGCCCGGCCAAACTGAGCAATCGGGGGAGAAGGGCCTTGGTCAAGGAGGTGACCAAGAACCCGATGGTCACTCTGCCAGAGCTCTGTGGAGATGGGAGAAAATTTCGGAAGGACAACCATCTCAGTGGCACTCCACCAATCAGACCTTTATGACAGAGTGGCTGGACGGAAGGTACTCCTCGATAAAAGGCACATGACAGCCCGCTTGGAATTTCCCAAAAGTGCTCTGGTCTGATAAAACCAAGATTGAACTCTTTGGCTTGAATGCCAAGCGTCACATCTGGAGGAAACCAGGCACCGCTCATCACCTGGCCAATATCATACCTACGGTGAAGTATGGTGGTGGAAGCGTCATGCTGGGGGATGTTTTTCAGTAGCAGGAACTGGAAGACTAGTCGGGATCAAGGGAAAGATGAACGGAGCAAAGTACAGAGAGATTCTTGATGAAAACCTGCTCCAGAGTATTCTGGACCTCAGACTGGGGCAGAAGTTCACCTTCCAACAGGACAACAACACACAGCCAAGACAACGCAGAAGTGGCTTTGTGTCAAGTCTGTGAATGTCCTTGAGTGACCCAGCCAGAGACCGGGCTTGAACCCGATTGAACATCTCTGGAGGGACCTGAAAATAGCTGTGCATCGACGCTCCCCATCCAACCTGACAGACCTTGAGAGGATCTGCAGAGAAGAATGGGAGAAATTACCCAAATACAGGTGTGCCAAGCTTGTAACATCATACCCAAGAAAGCGAGGCTGTAATCGCTGCCAAAGGTGCCTCAACCAAGTACTGACTAAAGGGTCTGAATATTTATGTAAAGGTGATATTTCAGTTATTTCTTTTTAATTACATTGCAAATATTTCTAAACACCTGTTTTCGCTTTTTTATTAATGGGTACTGTGTGTAGATTGATGATTTTTTTTTTTTAATTAATTTCAGAATAAGGCTGTAACATAACAAAATGTGGAAAAGTGAAGGGGTCTGAATACTTTCTGAATGCACTGTATATGAAAAACAAATCATGCTAAAATGATGTAGATCATGCAGGTCAACTGAAATGATAGGTCTTGCACTGTGAAAGGCAACATTATGTTATATTTGCAATATTAATGAATGAACTAGATGTTGTTTGGGAAAAGTGAGATAGATCACGTATTGCCTCCAGTTGAACCTTACAGAAGTTTGGAAGGGATAATTTTTCACTTGCTGTGATGTTTACATAATTCAGAATTAGACTGCCATACTGTGTAGGCGTATTTGCCAAATGCAGGTTAATAGTGCAATAAAAGATTTGGCCAATAATTTTCAAGTTTCAATCTATTCATTCATTGCAAGGCAGTTCAGTTTGGTTTATTATCATGTGTACCGAGGTACAGTGATTTAGTATTGAGGTAAATTTTGGTTTATTATATATTTGACCCATGTAGAATTTTGTGTGATATAGATTGAATACACTTCTGGTGGAATAAAATTTGATATGTTGGAAATGTATAACTTACTTTGAAAAGAAATGCAATGGAGGTGAGTGGTTGGTGCTAAAGTAAGCCATCTCAAGTATTATGTGACCAACCATGACAATCTTACCCTCAACAAAATAACCTTCCATTACATGAGTGCATGGCTTGTCACAGGTAATGTGTGACGCATAGACAGAATTACTTTTTGAAGACTGGCAGTCGACAGAGAAGGCTCAGACTATGTCATTTATATTTAATTAATTACACTTAATCTATTCAATATTCATATTAACACGAAGAATATAATGTTGTGAAATCATATTGTGTTCCAGTAAGCATTTATACATCCTACATATGAATTTTAGATCATGAGGTTGCATAACACTCTTCACCACATCAAGGCTGTCATCAAGGAAAAAGCTAAAGAAGGCAGAGATCATGACTTTTATTTTAAACCACCCACCCCAATGAGACTCATGCCCACATTGTGGAAAATTCACTGTGAAACCAAGAAAGCGTACCCAAGTTAGTATTCCATTGAGATCACCACAGTCTGAGGGCTCTGATATCATCAGCGTAACACCATCATTCTTCAGCTGGGATCCATGAGCTAAATGTGGCATTGGCAAATCAATGGCTGTAAACCATTACAAGTTTGAGGGTAGCTGGACTGCAAGCATTGAGCTGTGCTGAATAGAAAGGGCACAATTATTTGGACCCCGCAGAATGTCAAACCAATGTGCTGGAATTTTGGCAAGTGCAACATAAATACATAGTGCAAATGAACAACTTCAAGCCATGTAGCGGGCACAGTGGTAGAGTTGCTGCCTTACAGCGCCAGAGTCCCGGGTTCGATCCCGAGTACGGATGCTTGTCTGTACACAATTTGTACGTTCTCCCCTTGACTTTCATCAGTTTTCTCAGAGATCTTCGGTTTTGTCCCACACTCCAAGACGTACGGGTTTGTAGGTTAATTGGCTTATTATAAATGTAAATTATCCTTTGTGTGTGTAGGATAATGTTAATGTATGGGGATCATTGTCCGGCGCGGACATGGTGTGCTGAAGGGCCTGTTTCCACGCTGTATCTCTAAACTAAACTAAAATATGCTTTATCAAATTTGACTCCCAAAGAATATTGTACAATAAACAGTCAATTGCATATGCCAGTTCAATTGAAGATTACAGCAATCTTCACACAGAAAGACCTCAGTGATAAAACAACAACCTTGGAGAGTTTAACACTTTCATATTGGTTTGACCATTAAAGCCTTTTCTAAGAACGATTGTTATTTTGTTAAATCAATAATGAATTGTGGCGTCGGGGACCATGCCGGTTTAGGCATCATTGACACTTGCAGTAGGATAAATGAGTTTATCCTACTGCAAGAAAGTCCAGGACTGCATGGGGCTGCTGCCTCTTACATGCAGGGCACATATGAGTTGGAGCTGGCAATCTCGGGTTTGTCCAGGCAGCTCAGTCCTAGTCTCAAAGGAGGACGAGAGGCGATCTCAGGCTCTTTCTGCATTTCAACTTGCCTTGAGAGGAGGTGCTGGTGGTCTCAGGCTTATCCTGGCAGCTCAAATTTGGGTTTGAAGATGTGGCTCAGTGTTTGCCTATATGTATATGAGCGCATTCCCTCATTATCTGTAGGTAGAAGGTCAAACTGGCCATCTCAGGCTTGCCCCGATCACTCAGTCTTAGCCTCAGCTAGCGCTTCTTCCCATCCACTTGGTCTTGACCACACAGTGGCACTGGTGGTCTCAGGTTTGTCCCAGTAGCTCAGACTTCCTCAAACCTGCAGCAGAGGAACACAGCTAGCAGGGAGGCCTCCCACTTCCTCCCACTTCTTCCCACTTCTTCCCACTTCCTCCCACTTCCTCCCACTTCCTCCCACTTCATCCCACTTCATCCCTTCTGGCTGGAATGCCTGGGTTTTGTAGGGGGTAGGCTGATGAGGTTTAGGTGGCCAATACAATGTCAGCTAATTGGACCCCACTGTTGCCAATGATGCTGAGGATTGGCCTCTCCTGGCCTGTCAGCCAGCCAGTAGGATAAGAACGGCATCCGAGGGAGGAGGAACTGTCACTGAAGGTTGTAATAGAAGGATTGGTGATGGAGGGAAAAAAATTGAGTCTTGAGACATGAATTACTTTAATCATGATGAAAGTGTTACAAGGAAATATGTTTAACGTATTGGCAATGCAATTGATTCAGCAATTTATAGGACCATAGTTAAATTGAACAGCACTGAAAGCACAGAAACAGTCTATCCATTATAGAGCCATACAGTCATACAGTATGGAAACGGGCCCATTCGGCCCAACCTGTCCATTCCGACCAGCATGCCCCATCTACACCAGTCCTGTGTTTGGCCCATATCGCTCTAAATCTACCCTATCCATGTATCTATCCTTTTTGTTTCAACATTATGATCGTACCTGCATCAACTACCTCCTCTGGCGGTTTATTTATATATCTACCACTCTTTGTGTAAAAAGGTGCCCCTCAGGTTCCTATTAAATATCCCCCCTCCCTCATTTTAATCCTTTGGTTCTTGATTCCCCTACTCTAGATAAAATACTCTGTGCATTTACTCTATCTATTCCTCTCATGATTGTGTACACCTCTTCAAGATCACCCCTTATCCTACTGCCCTATAGGAAGATAGTCCTAGTCTACTCAAACCCTCTCTATAACTCAGGCCCTCGAGTCCTGACAACATCCTCATAAATCTTCTCTGTACCCTTTCCAGCTTGACAACATCTTTCCTATAACAGGGTGACCAAAATTGAATACAATCTAAATGTGGCCTCACCAATGTCCGAATTAACTGTAGCATGACCTCCTATACTCAATACTCTCTGATGAAGGCCAATTTGTCAAAAGCCCTCTTGACCACACTATCTACCTGTGCCACTACTTTCAAGGAACTATGTACCTGCATACCTAGATCCCTCTGCTCTACAACACTTCCTAGAGCCCTGCCATTCACTGGGTAGTTTCTGCCATGGTTAGACTTCCCAAAATGCATTACTTCACACTTCTATGTATTAAATTCTATTAACCATTCCTCAGCCCAACTGATCAAGATCCTGCTGCAATTTTTGACAACACTCTTCACAATCTACAATACTACCCAATTTAGTGTCACAACTACTGCTTTCTGAATGCAGCATTGAACCATTTCTCACCTTTCGTCATCTAACCCTATTAATAAAGCGCTCCTTTTCCAACACCTAAATGAGGTGATGAAGAAGCCTGAAACTATGATTTAACCTGCATTCATTTTGCAGGCTTCCTCAGAAGGAAATTTGCTATTCACATGGCTATGTGCATTTTTAATTTCATTAGTAAATATATAGATTGGGGGTATTAGCAGCAACTTGTATTAGCAGTTGAGGTACAGGGCAGATCATATTGAATTAAAGGGTAGGATTGAGGAGCCATTTGGCCTACTCCCACTCCTAATTACATAGGTTCTTATGTTGTGAAACATTGTAGTTTGAAGGATGGATTGGAGAGTTAAACGATAAAATTTCTGTAGATGGCTTATGGGATACCATTACAATATATAAATTAGTCCCTGTATTGGGACTGCGGTTGCAATAATATTTTTAATTTTTTTGTTTTTTTTGGGAATTCCAATCTTTTAGTATGTTATTTGTAGATTAATAACAAGGTGTGGTGGAATAGTAAAGATATGGGAGGGAATAAATATTCTGGCGATTCAGACTGAAGAAGGGTCTCGACCCGAAACATTGCCTATTCCTTCCTCCATAGATGCTGCCTCACCCACTGAGTTTCTCCAACATTTTTGTCTACCCTGGAAATTTGTTTGTTTCTTTTCCGCATGACTTCCTATTCACAGCAGGACATGGGAGTGGGCAAATCCGCGTGCAATTCTACAGTGTGTGCAAACAATGGGTGTGATGCATGTGCATCAGCGTGTTTAATTCTAATAGCTTCAACTTGACAAGCAATATTCCGTTCCCACATGATGAATTCATACCTTTGAGAGGCAACTATAACGTAATATCATAATCTTTTGTATCAGTGAATATGGTAAATCCCCCAACTGTGGCAATTCATTTGAGTAATGTCAATTGACATTCTTTCACAGACAGTCAATCTTCCTTTTTCCTTCACTTTGACATATCATTGCATTGTATAAACCATGATTGGAGGTTGATTTGTGTCAAGTGAGCTGTTATTTCCAATGATGTTGCATTCATTATACTTGTCTCAGTTTGGGCAGCCAACAGGATTGACATTAGTAATCTAAATAAAATTGTACTGCATATTCAGTGTGCAACAGGTTATGCTGATTGCAATGTTCTGTAGTTTAAAGGTTTGGTGATATAATGGGGTTGTGGCATTGGTGCAGAGGTTATTTGGAATACTTACTTCCTTTACTTTATTGTCACATGTGACTAGACACAGAGAAAATCTTTGCTGCATACAAATAGCAGCCACTTACGGTGCTGACAAAGTTAAAAGGCACACCGGCTCCTCCTCCGTAAAGGGTACAGATTAGAGCTCAGAGGCCTGGCCTACAATTTTGGAGAACGAATTTCAAATCTTATCATGGCAGATGTAGTATTTAAATTGGATTAATAATCTGGAATTTGTTAAGCAAAAGGTAGTTTAATTCATGACAACTATAATACACACAGATTGTCACTAGTGTGTCCTGTGCAGCAGCCACTGAATTTGCTGTTTTCCTGGTTTTTAATCTATATCCTATCAACTCTGTTTTATAGACTGCTAATAAAAAAAATCTGATACTACTAATAAAAAAAATCATAATCTGATATTTGAGAACTGGTGTTTGGTCCAGGGCAGCAGCAATCAATGCTTCAAAGCTGCAGAGACTCGGGATTCTGACCTCTTGTACTGGCGCAGTGGAGTTTGCACGTTCTCTTTGTGACCACATGGGTTTTAGGCTAGTTTAGTTTAGAGATACAGCAAGGAAACAGGCCCTTCGGCCCACCAAGTCTGCGCTGACCAGTGATCCCCACACAATAACACTATCCTACACACACTAGGGACAATTTACATTTATACAAAGCCAATCAACATACAAACCTTTGGAGTCTTTGGAGTGTGGGAGGAAACCAAAGATCTCGGAGAAAACCCGCGCAGTCATGGGGAGAATGTACAAAATCCATACAGACAGCACCTGGTCTGGGTTGAACCCGGGTCTCTGGCGCTGAAAGTGCTTTAAAGCAGCAACTCTACCGCTGCACCACCATGCTGCCCACGGTTTGTCTGGGTGCTTCGGTTTCCTTCCAAATTTTGACGATGTTCCTGTAGATTCATTAACCACTGTAAATTATCCATTGGTGTAGGTTAATAGCTTAAAGGGTGGTTGATGGGCATGCATGAGATAAAATAAATTGGAGGCCTCCAGAGATAGAAGGAGAGCATGAATGATACTAACAGAACTATGCTCCTGGGAGATAACATAGACCTAATGGTCCAAATGGCCTCCTCCATGTCATTATCAGTGTTGTCAAAACGCACTAATGCTTCTTACATGAAAACACTGCTTTCTATGTAAACTTTCCAGCAGCTCTCAGACAATATTTACAGACATCAAGATGTAACATGGAAAGTTATCTTTTATTGGACCACAGATAAGAATGTTTCAGTATTGAAAGGGTTAAGCAGGTGGCTATTTGTGTTGAGTGAATAGGAAGTGTGAATTCGCAAGATTAATCATTGGGTTTCTACCTCTGCTTGAGTCTGATGTGGAATGTCCTAGCACTGTTTCAGATCACCCACAAGTTTTCAGATGTTGCATCGTAAAAAGCATATATCACCGTCTGGGCTAAAAAACTGAATCAGCTGAATAAAACTTTCCAAATACACCATGGAAAGAACAGAAGGATTATAGAATTGAGATGGAGTCATCAATAAACTGCAGCAAAACCTAATATTTAATTGGAGGAAAACAATGTAGGAAAGCACAAAAGTTCACTTCAGAAAAAATGTATGTGCTAAACTCATGCAATGAAAATGTCCTTAAACACTGAATACTGAGTTAACTAAGGTACACAAAAAAGCTGGAGAAACTCAGCGGGTGCAGCAGCATCTATGGAGCGAAGGAAATAGGCAACGTTTCGGGCCGAAACCCTTCTTCAGACGTTTCGGCCCGAAACGTTGCCTATTTCCTTCGCTCCATAGATGCTGCTGCACCCGCTGAGTTTCTCCAGCTTTTCTGTGTACCTTTGATTCTCCAGCATCTGCAGTTCCTTCTTAAACACTGAGTTAACTAATGTGCTTTAGTGAGGACAGTTTATTCAGTTTATTCTGACTCTGCCTGTTTAGGTTAGTTTAGTTTAGTACTTGACTAAGTGGGATCCATTGGGTCTCAGTCACACGAGAGGCCTTGTCCCCCAATGCAACCCATTCCCCATTGCAATATTCCACCTGTTTCCCCAACGAAACGGCAGAAGCGTTCTGTAGCTGGGGGACGGGGACGGCTTCAGACGGGAAGCGTCCTGCTGCCACCTGGTGGGGACGGGGGGGTGGGGGGGGGGTGTGGTAGGGGGGTTGTAGGGGGGGATGTGGGGGGTGTGTGGGGGGGCAGGGGGGTGTGTGGGGGGGGGGGGGTTTTGTGTGGTGGTAGTGGGTGGGAGGGGGTGGTCTGGTGTTTGTGGGGAAGGGGGGGGGGGGGGGGGATGTGTGGGGAAGGCGAGGGGGTGTGGGCGAGGGGGATGTGTGGGGGAGGGGTGTGTGGGAGAGGGGGGATGTGGGGAGCGGTGTGTGGGGGAGGGGGGTTGGGGCGCAGAGGGGGTGGGGGGGGGAAGGGGGTGTGGGCGAGGGGGGGAGGGGTGTTTGTAGGGGAGTGGGCGAGGGGGGGTGTGGGGGGGGGATGTGGGGGGGAGGGGGGGGGGGAGGTGTGTGTGGGTGGTGTGTGGGGGGGTGTGTGGGGGGGGGGTGAGGGGGGGGGGGTGTAGGGGGGAGGGGTGTGTAGGGGGGGTGGTGTAGGGGGGGGTTAAGAGAGGGGGGGCTAGGGCAGAGGGTGTGGGGAGTGGGGGGGTGTGGGGGTGGGGGTGGTGTGTGGGTGGGTGGTAGGGGTGTGCGGGGGAGGGTGGTGTGGGGGGTGGGGGTGTGGGGGAGTGGGGGTGTGTGGGGGGGGAAGGGTGGTGTAGGGGAGTGGGGAGTGTGTGGGGGAGGGGTGTGTGGGGGATGGGAGTGTGTGGGGGAGTAGGGGGGTGTGGGGGGGGGGAGGGGTGTGGGGGTTAGGGGAGTGGGGTGTGTGGGGGAGGGGTGTGTGGGGGGGGGTGGGGGTGGCGAAAAATCCTGACCAATGGGTCCAAGGGGTGTGATCCCAGGCCCAATTTGTGTAGCTCCGAGTGCGCTGTGGGGATAGTGTTTAAAAATAGGCATCTAGTTGGGTGGGGGGGGTGGGGGAGGGGGGTGTGGGGGAAGGGAGGAACGGTGTGTGGGGGAGGGGTGTCAAGGTCCCAGAGTTTTGGGGGAGGGGTAGTGTGGGGGAGGGGTGTGTGGGGGAGGGGTGTGTGGGGGGATCCTACACACTAACGACAATGTACACAAACGAAGCCAATTTTACTTCGGAGTCACGGGGGGGGGACTACGTGAAGAGCCCCAGGGGACGCATGGGTGTAGGGGAGGGGGTTTAAGAGAGGGGGCGTCTAGGGGAGGGGGGTGGTGTAGGGGAGTGGAGGGTGTGGGACGGGGATGTGTGGGCAGTATCCAGGGATATACCATTGAATTGTGCAAAAGGGGGAATGGGTAAACCCAACACGATTGGCTGGAATACATTGTACTATATATTCAGTACAAAATGGGAACTGGTAACTGCTAAAGGACTGATTTGTAAAGGCTACTCCATGGCTAGCATCGACCTAAAATATGCTTACTATTCTGCACCTACACGGACTGATCACAAACTTTATTTAAAAAAATTCAACTGGATGGGGCAGCTCTGGCAGTATAGAGCTCTACCAAATACATAATCATATGATCATACTAATTGTGGGCATAACTTTGGAGTTGGCCGAACTAGCTGTAACAGCCACCATACAATTGGGTGAAAATTGGGGTTATCATCCATCCAGTTAAATCTAAACTAACGCCTACCAATATAATGGATTATGTGGGGTTCACTATTGACAGCTCACAAGTCGGTGACTTTACCAAAGGACAAGGCTACAGTCTTAACTGAGGCCTGCAACAACCCCACTGACATCAGTGAACCATCTATCAGATTGGTAGCAAGTATAATTAGCATATAGTGTCTGCCTTTCCAGCCACACAATTTGAACCTTTTTATTACCAAAAATCTACAAAGGGCAAAATATAAACACTCAAAGTTAATACTGGTCATTTCGACAGACCAATAAGCCACCAATCAAAGCTTATGGAATTAAAATGGTGGAGGGATAACATTCGTCATTTTTCCAACCCTATCGTTATCAGCAAACCCTTAGTGGTGCTACAAACTGATGCCAGTGCGCTTAGTTCGGCTACTACAAATTTCCATCTCCATCTGTGGAGGTAGATGAAAGGCACAGGAGGCACCATTATCACAGACGCTGGGCATAAGCTACCTGGAAATGTGGGGTGCGTTCTATGGCCTAAAGTCATACTGCTCTGGGATAAATCACCAGCGTGTTAGACTACAGAGTGACAATCTGACTAATACAATTTGGTAATGGTGTATCCAGAGGAATATTGGAATATCAGCTACTTACCTACCAGGTAACCCAAAATTCAGTGACAGACATCAGGTCACGCAAATTCAATTAAATAAGACTTAATCACCAGTTAACAAACTGTGTTTCTTGGGAACCAGACCCTGGGACAGCAGGGACAGATGCTTTTCACTGCATTGAGGGGGCAATTGTTTATCTATGCATTCTCTCCTTTTCTGCATCATCAGTCGAGTATTACGAAAAATACAACAAGACTCAGCGTCTGTTAATTGGTAGTGCCGATTGGCCTACTTAACCATGGTTCCCTGTGATACTCAACATGGGGTTTAACCATGCATCACCATCCTGAAACAACCAGATTATTGGTTCATCCTGTAACAGGGGAACCCATCCATGTCAAAAACAACAAACATATCAATTTGTAGAGTCTAAAGAAACCTCTACTGCAACTGGGACTGGCGGACCGAACATTGAACATTATCTCAGCGGGCCACAGACAGTCTACCAAAAACTATATCTGGTATACATCAGGAAATGGGAGATATATTGTCACAGAAACAACATCACCTACAGTTGATGAACATAACGTCTGTTCTCGAATTCCTGGCAGGCCTCCATTATGATGAGGGGCTCAGTTACAGTGCCATTAACTGCGCCAGAAGTGCCCTATCAACATATCTATGATCAGAGCATCATTCTGTTGGGACTCACCCCTGGTAACCAAACTTATGAGGGAATTTTTTAATATCTATCCCCCAAGAACCAGGTACTCTCTAAATGGGATATGAGTATTGCCCTAATGTTGCTAAGGAATTGGTCTCCAGTAACAGCTCTGTCCCTGCATAAGACTGATGCATAGAACTGTCATGCCGATGGCTTTGGTCACGGCACTAAGGGTACAGTCGTACATAAGTTAATGCTGGACTATATGACTTCTTCAACAGGAATATAACGTTTCATATTACGAATTAGTCAAACAGAACAGACCGGGATCATCAGGCCTCAAAATAGAATTTAGGGATTACCCTACAGATATCGTCTCTGTATAATAAGACAACTATTGTTCTATATGGAGAACACCAAAAAACATCTGAGGCTATGAGATGGCACTACTAATCAGCCACAAACAAACCCACAAAAAAGTGTCGGTTCAAACTATTTCCAGATGGCTGAAACAGGTTTTAACAACAGCTGGGGTGGATACTAATATATTCAAATCTTATTCCACCAGGGCTGCAACTACATCGGTAGCTATGAAGTTGGATGCACCAATGAACCAAATTCTCGAGACAGCAGGATGGATCAGGGGAAAATGTTCCAACTATTCTACTACAAACCAGTAGTTAAACTGGAACTTTGCAGAGCCAATATTAAGTTCTGTAATATAATTTCACCCCATAAATAGGGGCTATAATTTGTTGTTAACAATTTATCATGGATTTCAATGTTGGATTCATGTCTAAACATATTAACACAATTCCTCCCACAGTCAATTAAGGCAGATGTGATGCATGGACTCGTTTCCATGGCATGAAATCACAGAGCTTTGAAATCTTCAAGTAGTCACTCATGTGACACCGAAATAAAATAGTAAAATTAAATGAGAACTTACCAGTTCGAAGTTTGATCGTTATTTTATGAGGAGTACGTTGAGGGAAAACGTGCCCTCCGCTCCCACCCTTGATCATATACTCAACTGGTATTTTCTTCTCTAATCTTACTATGTTCAGTCATTACAGTTATCTGTGATTTCACACCGCTGCTTTGAAGAATGACACGCATGCGTCCTGGCGGGGTTCTTCACGTATTCCCTCAACGTACTCCTCGTAAAATAACGATCAAACTTCGAACTGGTAAGTTCTTGTTTAATCTTACTATTAACCTGCAAACGTGTAAGTCTTTGGAATATGGAAGACAACCAGAGCACCCAGGGAAAACCCACGCGGTCATGGGGAGAACGTACAAACTCCGTATAGACAGTAACCATAGTCAGGATCAAACCGGAATCTCTGGCACTGTAAGGTAGCAAATCTACCACTGAACCACCATATCTGTGCAAAACCTTCAGAGGTATCCCACTATTTTCTTCCTTCCTTCCAAACAAAAGAATGCATTTAGCCCATTGGGTCCATACTTGTTTTGTGCAAAGTAACCTCATCAATCCTATTCCTCTTCTTATTTGCCTGTACCTCATTCTCACTCAGGTACCCATCAGTGGCCTCTTGATTTATTTGTACCAGCTACTTATACTAGGGGTTATTCTCAGAAGCCAATTAACCTACCAGCCTACATTTGGGATGTGGTGGGAAATTGAAATACCATAGGAAACTCACGCAATCACAGGGAGAACGTGCACACAGCACAATAACAGTAACAGAGTTCAAGATCTAACCTGGATTGCTAGAGCTGTGAGGCAGCAATACAATCAAAGGCACTTCCCTCCTACTCCCCACGTTAATTTATCACTATCACTGATTGGTTCCTAAACTCCCTGTTTTCATGGCATCTCAAATGAACGTACTCACGTGCTAGCCAATTTTGTGAAAAAACATTTCTTCTGATGTTTCCTCTTGATGCAATTTCCCATTGTGAAAATGTTCCTTCCTTGCATTTTCAAGCATAATTTGTTGATTTTACTACAGGGCCATGGGGCAGAGATGTGCTGAAATGTGATTTTGTATCACTGTTTAATTCTGAACATTTATTCAAACATTCAAACTCGGAGATGCCAGCTGTAGGTTCTCGGGGCTTTTTTTTTTACTTGTGGACATTTTTCATCATGCTGAAAAAGGCGTCCTGACTTACCAGATGTCCCGGTTACCTACGGCTGGATTAACGAGCTGCTACGATATCTTTGCGGTCTCCCACGGCCGTAATATATCTTAATATCTTGATACTGCAAGTCAGGTTGTTGAAAGAGGTGAAGGGAAGAGGAGATAAAGGGCAACTCTCACAGAGTTATCAAGGAGCAATTCTCCACCTGAGCTTTAGTGACAACCAACATTTGACACGTTTTATTTTACTGAGGAAGTATCACTGATCTCTGCCAACTGCCAAAACCACTAAGTCAACCTCACACTAGGTGAGGAACGACTGTTTGTGGCTGTGAAGGTGGTGGCATCTGCGACATTTGTCCATCACCTCCAGGCTATTAAACATAGAAACAGAAAATACATGCAGGAAGAGGCCATTTGCCCCTTCGAGCCATTCATTGTGATCATAGAACATAGAACATAGAAAATAGGTGCAGGAGTAGGCCATTCGGCCTTTCGAGCCTGCACCGCCATTCAATATGATCATGGCTGATCATCCAACTCAGTATCCTGCACCTGCCTTCTCTCCATACCCCCTGATCCCTTTAGCCACAAGGGCCACATCTAACTCCCTCTTAAATATAGCCAATGAATTGGCCTCAACTACATTCTGTGGCAGAGAATTCCAGAGATTCACCACTCTCTGTGTAAATTTTTTTTTTTCTCATCTCAGTCCTAAAAGATTTCCCCTTTATCCTTAAACTGTGACCCCTTGCTCTGGACTCCAACATTGGGAACATTTTTCCTGTATCCAGCTAGTCCAGTCCTTTTATAATTTTACACGTTTCTATAAGATCTCCTCTCATCCTTGAATCTAAATTCCAGTGACTACAAGCCCAGTCTTTTCAATCTTTCCTCATTTCACAGTCCCGCCATCCCGGGTATTAACCTTGTGAACCTATGCTGCACTGCCTCAGTAGCAAGGATATCCCTACTCAAATTAGGAGACCAAAACTGCACACAATTCTCCAGATGTGGTCTTATCAGGGCCCTGAACAACTGCTGAAGGACCCCTTTACTCCTATACTCAAATCTTCTCATTATGGCCATTAGCTTGTACAATAATGCATTTCGTTGCCTGCTGTACCTGCATGTTTACTTTCAGTGATTGGTGTGACAAGGACGCCCAGGTCTCGTTGCACTTCCCTTTTTCCTAATCTGACACCATTGAGATAATAATCTCCCTCCTCGTTCATGCTGCCAAAGTGGATAACCTCACATTTATCTGCATTATACTGCATCTGCCATGCATCTGCATGCATCTGCCCACTCACTCAACCTGTCCAAGTTACCCTGCAACCTCCTAGCATTCTCTTCGCAGTTCACACTGCCACCCAGCTTTGTGTCATCTGCAAATTTACTAGTGTTACTTTTAATCCCATCTTCGAAATCATTAATATATATTGTAAATAGTTGCGGCCCCAACGACAAGCCTTGCAGCACTCCACTCGCCACTGCCTGCCATTCTGACAGGGACCCGTTTATTCCTACTCTGTTTCCTGACTGCTGACCAATTTTCTATCCATGTCAATACCCTACCCTCAATACCATTGGGTGTTCCAATTTTGCCCACTAATCTCCTGTGTGGGACCTTATCAAATGCTTCCTGAAAGTCCAGATACACTACATCCACTGGCTCTCTTCATCCATTTTACTTGTCACATCCTCAACAAATTCCAGAAGATTAGTCAAGCAGGATTTCCCCTTCATAAATCCATGCTGACTTGGACCAATCCTTTCACTGTTATCCAAATGTGCCGTTATTAATTCTTTAATAATTGACTCCAGCATATTCTCCACCACCGACGTCAGGCTAACTGGTCTATTATATCCGATTTCTCTCTCGCTCCTTTCGTGAAAAATGGGATAAGATTAGGTACCCTCCGATCCACAAGAGCTAATCCTGAATCTATAGAACATTGGAAAATGATCGCCAATGCATCCACGATTTGCAGAGCCACCTCCTTGAGTACCCTGGGATGCAGACCATCAGGCCCTGGGGATTTATCAGCTTTCAGTCCCATCAGTCTACCCAATACAATTTCTCGCCTAATACAAATTTCTTTCAGTTCCTCTATCTCCCTAGATCCTCTGTCCTCTAGTATATCTGGGAGATTGTTTGTGTCTTCTTTAAAGAAAACAGAACCAAAATATCTGTTCAACTCGTCGGCCATTGCTTTGTTCCCCACAATAATTTCACCTGTTTCTGCCTTCAAGGGACCCGCATTTGTCTTTACTAATCTTTTTCTCTTAACATACCTAAATAAGTTTTTACTATCCTTCTTTATATTCTTGGCCTGCTTACCCTTGTAATTCATCTTTTCACACATTGCCCTTTTTGTTGCCCTTTGAAAGTTTTCCAATCCTCTAGCTTCCTGCTACTCTTTGGTTTTTATACATCTTTTCCGTTAGTTTTATTCCATCCCTAACTTCCCTTGTTAGCCACGGTTGCCTCTTACTCCCCTTAGAATCTTTCTTCTTTTGAGATAACGGCAACATTCTGCAATCTGAGGGCCATTGATGCATCAAGATAGTCGAATAGGTAGTGTCATTGAAAAGAATGAACCTCATTTCGTAGAGCAATGACAGGATCACTGCAGTGCTGCTAAACCATTACATACAGTATGTTGTTGGTCGGACATTTTATTTCATTTCCTTTGCATAGAACACAGTGTGTTTAAGATTGCTTAGAATTCAAATCATGTACAATATCTCAGGAGAGAGGTAATTCACTGCACTTATTAAAATAGTTACAGCCACATACATTCTAATGATGTCCCAATTACTGCATGCACCCACATACCCATGTTGAAGCTAATGCATATCCACTGACAAGGCATCATGCAAATACGTTCACAGAATTCATGATGCTTCCTGCAAGGCTATTGAATGTTGTGGACCTGGAGCCCATGCATGAGTGTCAGCAATGGGACCAACATAGCCACAGAAAATGGAGTGTGGGCAATGGGAGCCACAGAAAACTTGGCTCAGTGGGTTATTGACACAACGATGTTATGAAGTTTCAATGCAGTAATGATGGAGGTGATCGGATGATCCCTGGGCTCTGTTGTAGGTATCCCTGTCATTAACAAGGTTGCGTTGCCACCACCAGCTATATTTCCCTATGATAGAGAGACAGATTGAAAGAGGCTATCGAGCTCATTAAATCAATGCCAGCTCACAGACCTACTCCATTCCCCACTAATTTTCTTTGCACCCAATTCCCTCCACAATCCCAACAATTATGTCACTCACCTGCAGTCTTGGGACAATTTACAGCGGTCACTTAACCTACCAGGCTGCATGTCTTTGGGGGGAGGAAACCTGAGCACCCAACGGAAATCCACACAGTGACATGGAGAATGTGTAAACTTCGCACATTCAGCACAAGAGGTCCAGATCAAACCTGGGTCGCTGGAGTTATGAGGCAGCAGCTCCACTATGCTGACCATGAGAAGAAGCTAAGGAATTGGAACTTGACAAGAAGAGAATAACAAGGAAAGCATGTCGTAGCTGAGACAAATCCTTCCTGCTTGGATTAAACTAAGAATTATTTCACCTACACTGCAATGCTTAGTGATAAGGAGCAGAATTAGGCCATTTGGCCCATCAAGTCTACTCCGCCATTCAATTATGGCTGTTCTATCTCTTACTCCTAACCCCATTCTCCAGCCTTCACCCCATAACCTCTGACACCCCCTTTTCTTTTCCATTCCTTCTTTTCCCCCTGGCACTGATCAGTACTTCATCCTCTTGATCACAATACAAACATGAAAAGCAATCACAAAATGCACATTCCAGGCTCAATTTGCAGATAAACACATGCATGGTGCAAGGACTTTCAAGCTAATGATCTTGTGCCTTTCCTCAGTAGTTTTCATGAGATTCAATACATGGCACTGGCTTCTAGGTAACAGACTGCTCCCGAGACCGATGGGAGGTAGCCATCCTTCCCAACTTCTGCGTGATTTTGCCGCCTTTAATTTTCCAACATCTTCAGCTGTGACAGAGCGTGACAGAGAGTGGGT
Organism: Leucoraja erinaceus; assembly: GCF_028641065.1. Lineage (NCBI taxonomy): Eukaryota > Metazoa > Chordata > Chondrichthyes > Rajiformes > Rajidae > Leucoraja > Leucoraja erinaceus. The sequence continues at coordinate 36,829,048 of NC_073383.1, forward strand.
ATAAATAGATAGATGACATGGTTCTGTTGCTGGCAATCCAAAATGTGCATCTGAGGTTTGCCTTACAGGAAGATGAGGTGAAACCTACTGGGTATGAGAACTTAATAACAGAAATTACTTACAGGTGAGTGATGGGCCTTTGGTACTTTGAACAGTGGCTGCGGCTCAGTGTGGATGGCAGGATATCGGGCTGAAGCATTACGGTTAGGTTCGATGGTTTAAGAGGGAACCATTGGCATTTAGACACTCCATCTTATAAAATTGCTACATTTCCATGGATTCCCTAGGTTGGACACAGTCACAGATTTATACACAACCAGAGAGCATAAGCTGAAGGTAAGCTGAATGAGTGGGAAGTTTAAAGGAGAGATAAGAAGAGCTATTTTCACACACAGAGTGGCTAGAGTTTGTAATGCACTGCCTGAGAAGGTTATAGATGCAGACACACTCACAACATGCCAACTCCTTCCTCTGATACTGCAGCCTGTCAAAAGGGCTGTCAAAGCATACTGGGGCAAGGCTTCGACAGTGTGGCCCTCTGCAGCTTTATCAGCGCTAGGTTCTCAACCCATTCAGCTTTCCATATTCAGCCCAGTAAGCAGAGGGCAAAAAGGAACTGAATCCAGCTCAGTTTAAGGTGCACTTACGGTTTTTGTCCACTCGTGGGAACCCTAGCCTTGGCAGTCCCCTCAAAGCTCAATCCTGTTCTTCCATCAAAAACCTGGTGAAGTCCAACACACTCTAATCTTTTTATCTGTCTATGAGTTACCCCAGCGTTTTGTGTCGTGGAGTTACTCCAGTTTTTTGTGTCTATGAGTTACACCAAAATTTTGCGTTTAATGAGTTAATCCAGCTTTTTGTGTCTATCCTCATCTTTTTAAAGATCAACTCCCACCAACTTCCCGGATGTTTCACCTACTACCCCTGTTCTATCCTCTCAGCAATTCATAAAGTCTTTGCCTCTGGCTGATCTTCTGGTCATGAAAGTCCCCTGTCCTCAGTCTTTGTAAATTAGTCTTGGACAACAGGGAATAGAAAACGTTGTGAGGTAGAAAAGCAAAGATGAAGAATTAAGAGGAGATCTGAAAACCAGACGACTAAGATAATACAAGTGCAGCTTAAAGAGTAAGTAAGTAAGTAAGTAAGTTTATTGGCCAAGCATTCACATACAAGGAATTTGCGCACATGTAACAACATGACATACAAATTACTCAGAAAACACTAAACATTAATAATAATAAAACATTAATGATAAAACACCATTGATCAAGCATGTGAACCAACAAAATACCAGATCAAAGGGAGGCTACAGATTCTTGGCTGTTGAGTAGAGCAACTACTCGTGGATAACAACTGTTTATATGTCTGGCTGTGGCAGCTTTGACAATCCGGAGTTGCCTTCCAGAGGGAAGTGATTCGAAGTGTTTGTGGCCAGGGTGAGAGGGGTCAGAGATGATCTTTCCCACTAGCTTCCTGGCCCTTGCAGTGTACAGTTCATCAATGGAGGGAAGGTTGCAGCCTCTCTGCTGATCGGACGATTCGCTGCAGCCTCCAGGTGCAACCTCCAGGTACTTAAAGAGAAGATGACAATAAAATGAGGGGGTGAAGTAATTGTAAGAGTTGGGTTGGGTGTGGATGTGGCCAGAATGGGTGGCATGATATACTCAGGGCAGGGTGGTTATCATTGATATGTGTACAGACACCCTATAAATGCAGAAGAGATTAATGTGACTTTGTAAGGTATCCCTCCCATTTTTGTGACAATGAGACCACTTGCAATAAAACTTCCCAAACCACTATTAAAATTCATAGCTTTTCTCTTTTAAACGTTGCCATCCACTCTAATATCCTTTAGCTCAAGTTTCTGTTGTGATTACTTTTGATTTTTTGATGTCACCGGAATGATTTATCTCCTATTTTTCAATCATATCCAACCTCTGTGCAAAATTATCCATAGATACCAGTCCAACATTCATACTTTTACTGCTACTGCCAGTATCCCAAACATCTGGTATTGGTGCTGTACCCATCATTGCATCCACTGATGAATCAGTTGGCATATCTGCCATACCATCATTGCCTTCCAGCCTGGAACCTTGCCTGCTCTCCCTCTGCCTCACTCCTTTCTATTAATTTTTTAATCGATTAATTTTACTGATCGTATGCCTCTTTGTCACCTTCCATTCACCTAACAATGAAACCATATTTCCTTATCATCATCTGCCTTAATCTGTTGTTTACACACCTTACCCTTCCATATCTCTAGACTTCTTCTCGCATGATTCTGTCTGAAATAGGGTTTCGACCCGAAACGTCACTCATTCCTTCTCTCCAGAGATGCTGTTTGTTCCACTGTTACTCCAACATTTTGAAGTCTATCTTCAAAGAAAAAATAGTACTGTGCTAGTTTACATACATGGTTATGTGCTAACAAGGGACCTGCACTGTATGTACAGGTCATATCAGGTTTTTTGCAATGTTAATCTCTAAAAAGACCAGGATTATTTAATTGAAATCTTCTGCCACATAATATTCAAAATTATAAGCAGCATTCACCCATTGGTTCTGCAAACCCACTCCACCAATTGTCAATATTGTGGCTGATTATTTATCTCAACTACATTTATAAACAATATCATAATAAAGGATAACGTGGGTGGCAAGATAGCACAGAGGTAGAGTTGTTGTCTTACAGCGCTTGCAACACCTGAGCCTCGTGTTCGATCCCAACCACAGGTGCTGTCTGTACAGAGTTTGTACGTTCTCCCTGTGATCTTGGTTTTCCCCAAGATCTTTGGTTTCCTCCCAAATTCCAAAGACGTACAGGTATGTAGGTAAATAGGCTTGGTATAAGTGTAAATTGTCTCTAGTATGTATAGGATAGTGTTAAAGTGCGGGGGTTGCTGATTGGTGCGATCTCGGTGGAACGAATGGCCTGTTGCCGCACGGTATCTCTAAACAAAACTAAACATTCTTCCTAATTGGTTGCATCACCTTCATGTTGGCTTTCAGCAACTTTGACACAGAAAATACACATAAAAGGCTGCTATGGAGGTGAAGGGAAAGGCAGGCAATGGGGAACATAACCATCTCCCATGTAGCTGTGCACCCTATCACGGATGACAGTCCAGATTTGTCACAAATTAGACAGAAATTGCAGGATGTAACTCTTAAAGTAAATAGAAAAAAAGTTGCAATCAGTGATGAAACTAGCAGTGACAAGGTTTACAATATTCTGAGCAAAGAAAACTGAGGCCAACAAATGTCAGAGATGGGGATTTATTGGCATCTCATTCATGATCTCAGTATAATGTGCTCCTAGTTATTTGTGAACGAAGATCATAGATTGTATGCACAAACTGACAAGTGAGGTATTTTAATAAAAATGAACTGCAGATGCTGGTTTATATCAAAGATAGGCATAAAATGCTGGAGTAACAGTGAGTCATGCAGCATCTCTGACGAAAATTGATAGATGATGTTTTGGGTTGGGACCCCTCTTCAGATAGGAATACACAGTAATAATAAGTAATAATAAGGGAGGCAATAAGCAATGCATAGTATATTAAGTCATTAGGTACCTGACTGACTCAGGAGAGGTGCCAGATATTACATGAAAATGCTCAGTTTTCCAATTAGGGCATGTTTTCCTAAATGTGAATGCTAGTATGATCTATCCCAAAATAAATTGCCAATATGTGAAATTAATACATAACAAATGATTTGGCTTGGATTGAACTACTAGATTTATGGGTTTACCATTGTGGCATATGGCATCTATCCTCACATCATATTAACAATGCCATTTGAAAACATAGCATTTTGCATTTCCAACAGTTGTCAAATTTAAACACAATTGTAAGACTCTTTCCCCGCCATAGAATAATGTAAAATAGTAATAACCTGTTGTGTGGAATTAGTCACTACATTGTAGCGTATCCCCCCGCAGTGAGAATCAATAGGGGTAGGTCTGGATTATATTATTATGCATGTAAAATTGGTATTGAATCTGAAAATCAAATATCTCCAGTTAAAATAATCCATTATTTTTTCATAGAGTTCTTCCATCAATGTTTACAAAGAGTTTTCAATAAATTATCTGTAAAAAAGCCTGTTTCCAAATGTTTTGTGATTTCCCATCTTGTAACTTGTCCCAATTATATTATCTTTTCAATGAGTCTCAGTATTGGTCTTTTCATCTTCCTAGTCCGTTGGGATCAAAGATCACTTGTGTCCATTCTGGTTCTTTGAGGCAAAGTGGGAACCATAGTCTCTTCCACAGAAGGGGCAGATGTGGCCAATCAGATAGTGTGGTGGACCATTTGTGTAGTGATATGCTCCTACCATCACTCACACTTCTCCATTTTAAGCTGTTCATGCGATTCATTTTCTAATGAATAGAAATCCTGAATTGCTTCTTTCTGGCTCACTCTTGGTGCCTATCTACCTTCCTATAAACCAATACTTCACAATCCATTCAATGGAGGCAACTAAATAACCAAAGCCAGCACACCAATCTAGACAATAGACAATAGACAATAGATGCAGGAGTAGGCCATACGGCCCTTTGAGCCAGCATCGCCATTTAATGTGATCATGGCTGATCATCCCTAATCAGTATCCCATCCCTGCCTTCTCCCCATATCCCCTGACTCTGCTATCTTTAAGAGCCCTATCTAGCTCTCTCGTGAAACTATCCAGAGAACCGGCCTCCACCACCCTAGAAACATAGAAACATAGAAAATAGATGCAGGAGGAAGCCTTTCGGCCCTTCGAGCCAGCACCGCCATTAATTGTGATCATGGCTGATCGTTCCCAATCAATAACCCGTGCCTGCCTTCTCCCCATATCCCTTGATTCCACTAGCCCCATAGAGCTACCCTCTGTGGTAGGAAATTCCACAAATTCACAACTCTCTGGGTGAAAAGGTTTTTTCTCACCTCAGTCTTAAAAGACTTCCACTTTATTCTAAGACTGTGGCCCCCTGGTTCTGGACTCACCCAACATTGGAAACATTGTTCCTGCATCTAGCTTGTCCAGTCCTTTTAAAATTGTATATGTTTCTATAAGATCCCTGGGGCAGCGAATTCCACAGACTCACAACTCTCTGTGTGAAGAAGTGTTTCATAGTAATGCAATGAAACCCCTGAATAAACCACCAAAATAGGTGAGTATTTATTCGGAATATGGCTCAGTTACTAAAGTCTTTACATAGCACAGTAGCTTTAAATCATATCTGATCCAGTTCATTTCCTAAAGACATTTTCTAAACATATCCAGTTATTAATGATCCATTTGCAAATAAAGCTGACCATACATAGAGGTGTCCAAAATCATGAGAGGAATAGATCGGGTAGATGCACAAAGTCTCTTGCCCAGAGTAGGGGAATCGAGGACCAGAGGACATAGGTTCAAGGTGAAGGGGAAAAGATTTAATAGGAATGCGAGGGGTAAACTTTTTGGTGGTGAATGAGTGTATGGAACAAGCTGCCAGAGGAGGTGGTTGAGGCTGGGACTATCCCATTGTTTAAGAAACAGTTAGAAAGGTACATGGATAGGACAGATTTGGAGGGATATAGACCAAGTGCAGGCAAGTGGGACTAGTGCAGCTGGGACATTGTTGGCCGGTGTGGACAAGTTGGGCCAAAGGGCCTGTTCCACACTGTATCACTCTGTCACTCCATGACTCTGAGAAATTTTGATGATTGAACATAGCACCAAATAACTTGACCTTGTTAATAGCATCCAATAACACAACAACCATATATAAACCACCGTCTGCTGTTCTCAGCAATGAGAAACTAAAAATACATTAAAAATATATGATTTATGACATTCTTATCATAAACACAATGTCAGCTGATTTGTGCTCAGCATTTTGTTAAAAAGTCATAGAGTTATAACAGCACGGAACAAACTCTTCGACTCTACCATACATGGCATGGGTTGATAAATAGGAGCTGAGAGAAAGACAATAAGGATTTAGTAAATGTTCTTCACTTTAATTGGTGGAATCTATCAAGTGGTGCAATGCAACCTCACTATGATCAAAGGCAGGGTTATATGTTTTCAGATGATCTCAGGTTATGGTTCAGGCAATAGGAGCATGGAACTGTGATGTGGTTTGTATGGATTAACTTGGAATATAACAACATTATAAAACATTGGCTAGGCCACATCTGGAATACTGTGTATAGTTCTGGTCACCACACTACAGAAAGGAAATGATTATACTGGAAAGGGTACAGAGAACATTCACCAGGATACTGACTGGGCTGGTGCATTTAAATAATGAGGAATGACTGGATAGGCTAAGTTTGTTATCCTTAGAACATAGGAGGCTGAAGGGAGATCTGACAGAAGTTGTGAAGGACGTAGATAGGGAAATTAGTATGAAACTATTCCTTACAAAAGAAATCTCTAAAATTAGAAGTCATGGGTTTAAGGGTAAGAGGCATAGAGGTGATTTGGAACATAACAGGACAGCACAAGAACATACTTTTCAGCCCATGCTGTCTGTGCCAATCATGGTACCAAATTAAATTAACTCCATCTGCCTGCACATGAACTATTCCCCGCATGTTCACATGCCAGTCATAAAGCCTCTTAAACATTACTGTTGTGTCTGATTCCAAGTTTCAAGATTCAAGATTCAAGAGAGTTTATTGTCATGTGTCCCTGATAGGACAATGAAATTCTTGCTTTGCTTCAGCACAACAGAACATAGTAGGCATGACTACAGAACAGTTCAGTGTGTCCATATACCATTATATAAATATATACACACATTCCACCACCACTAGCAATGTATTCCGAGCACCTACCACATACTGGGTTAAAAAAAAACATGCCTGAACTCCTTAAAACTATACTCTCCAGCATTGGACATTTCTACTCTTAAATAAATAGTCTATCTAGTATACTATCTAAGCCTCTCATAACATTATATATTTCATTCAGGTCTCCCTAAGTCTCCAGAAAAATAATCCAAGTTTGTCCAACCTCTCAAAGCTAATACCCTCTAATCCAAGTAAACATTTTCTGGTGCCTCTCGAAAGCATTTTTACTCTTCCTGTAATGCGAAAACAAGGACTGCATGCAATACTTCAAATGCAGCTGAGCCAAAGTTTTATATAACTGCAACGTGTTTTTTAATTCATACACACACTCAAAGATCGCCATGGACATGGTGTATTGTTTCTTTGTTCTATGATTCGATAATTCTGATATCGTTTAAATAGCAAAAGTGCACCAACAATGGGATTTGGGTGCTGAGATCAAAATCCATCAAAGCTAATGCACGTACAATAAGGTAATCAAATAATGAATTAAATGTTGCACTTGGAGTTTGCTCATAAGTAATTTTCAATTGTGACAATTTGTTCTTGGTACCATCATTCATGTAATCAGTCTCTTTACCCTATTGAAACATAATGTCATAGAAACATAGAACTGTACAACATGGAAACAGGCCTTCACCTTAGGTCCAGGCCAAACAAGTAGGCACTCTAGGCTCGTCCCATTTGCCTGTCTATATAGCTGTCCAAGTGTTTTTTAGAAGTTCTAATTGTATCTGATTCTACAGCTTTCACTGGCAGCTCATATATATGGTAGGCCATACAAGTGAAGATGTCCATCTTGAATATCTATCCTCAACCTATGTTGTTTACGATATATCAGTTCCATCAGACTATAATCTGATAAACTCAGGGAATTATAAATCAATTATGCAATGATTCATAATGTTAACGGATTACAAAAAAACTGTATAAAAGGAGGCAAGCTAGGTATTTGGGTGATGTAATGGCATAGCAGGTAGTGCAGCTGTCTTGCAGTTCCAAAGACTCGAGCAATATCTTCCCATTGCTTCTTCCCATAAATAGACCAGAGTTGTGTGGGTAGATTCATTAGGCCATGTAATTTATCCCTGAGGTAGATAAGTGACAAAATATTCAAATTTGAGTTGATGGATATGTAAGAGAAATCAATTTGCAAGGCTACGAGGTCAGAAGGAATGGGGAATGTGACTGATGGGATTATTCTTCTCGCGGCTGGCATGGACTTAATGGCCTTCTTCTGCACTGTAATGAGTACGTTGCAGAAAGCCTTGTCCAGATTTGAGCTGCGCATTATATCAGCCCAAGGCATTGCAACTTCATTTGGTTGTACCTTTAAACAGTTTGATGTAGCACATTACCTCCACCAGTGCTGGAATTGAGAGTAAATAAAATTGATATTAAAATTATAGCTCATTTACTAATGAGATGAGAAAGCATTGTTTTATCACAAATAGTGGTAAAAACCCTGAACTTGGTTCCTGGATCTTAAAATTGTCCAGACTGCAATAAATAGTTTTATGTTTCCCTGTACTAGGAAAAGCTTTGTATCCCTGATGTTGAACAGCCAATTAATCAGGGTCGGAATGGCAATACCGTCTCTGGCACCCGAGCTGAATCTTGCAGACTCAATACAGCTTCAATTGAATGGTGTTTCATCTCCCAGTGGGTTGATGAATGTCAACATCCTGCCCACCACAGCAGCTCCATAGTGCTGCATTGGTGGAGTTAAGGTCCAACATGCTGCAATTGGCCAAAGTTTTAATTATTCTGCAGTCCGAATGATCTGGTCAATTTTTGATCACCAAGATATAGTAACATAGCTGGTAGAGATGTTTTCTCACATCGCCAGAGACCCAGGTTCAAACCTGACCTTGGGTACTGTCTGTGTGGAATTTGCATGTTCTCCCTGTAACTGCATTGGTTTCCTCTGGTTGTTCCAATTTTCTCCCACTTCCCAAAGATGTGTGGTTTAGTAGGTTAATTGGCAACTGTAAAATTGTCCCTAGTGTGAGAAAATGGGGATAGCATAGATAAGTGTGAACTTATGGTCGATGTGGACTCGGTGGGCCGAAGGGCCTGTTTCCATGCTACATCCCTAAATAAACACCTGAGAAAACTGGAGATGTGAAGTTAATATTCAGCTGCTAAACAAAATAGGTTTTTTTCAGCTTTACTTGGATTTTTGACACTCTTATCACAAAATATTTACAGCATGGAAGGAGGCCAATCAGCCCTTTAAGTTCATACTGGTTTGACAATCCAGCTAGTCCCATTAACCTTCTCCCAGAAGCTCGGCACATTTGTTCCTTTCAGATACCTACCCAGCTTTTTCTTGAAGTTACAGTTGCATCTGCCTCCATCCCCACTACGATAGTACATTTCAGACCCTAACCACTCACTACACAAAGAAACAATCACCCTCATTCTACATTCCTTGTTTCTTGACCTCTACATTCATGTTTCTCCAGAACGTTTCTCTAGAACGATTTAATCGCAAACTTCATTCTTCTTGATTTTAAATACTTGCATCAGATCACCTCCAATTCCAAATAGAACAATCCCAGCTTATTAATGTGTCTTTGTGTAACTAAAGTGACTCTTCGCTGGAATAATTGTGATAAATCTCTTTGGTTCCCTTCAAAGCATTCATTTCTTGCTGAAGGTGTCATGCACAGAAAGGGATGCAATGCTTCAGTTGTAGGCACACCAGTGTTTTATACAAGTTCATCATGGCTTCCTTGCTCTTGTACGCTATACTTAAGATGCGTTCAACCTGCCCTGCCACTTACAATAAAATATGCAAAAAGTAACCCCAGACATCTCTGTTCTCGTACATCTTTTAAAATTGTGGCTATTAGTTTACCTTGCTCTTCGCATTCTTAAAAGGAATATGTTACAGAAGTTTGTGGTCAGGTTTGGCAACAAACCACGGCTGTGAAAATAACATTGGATTGCTAGCAATGCCAACACTTGGATGAGGTATTGAAATAAGCCTCAAGCTGTCTGGTTAAGTAGGCAATAAAAAACCTCTGTTACTATTCAAAGTAAACAAAGGGATAGAAAGGCTTGATTTATTTCAAGCTTTGGCAGATGCTTAGGAACATTTGAAGTATAGTCACTGTTAGAAACTCGGAAACCCATTAGTAATTTAGCATCAAAAATGCAACGATACATAAGCCGGTCATCGTTTTTTGTGATATCATATGTGGAATACATTTTACTCAGACCTCGGGGAAAACTCTTATTTGAAAGAGTATCTTGTGATTTTTATTTTTGCGAGAGGAGATAAATGGGGTTTCAGTTCAAAGTTTTATCTAAACCACCACATCTCTGACGAAGTGGCAGACTCTCAGTACTACATTCTAGTGCCATCTAGATTTGCGTTTGGCACTCGGGAACTGATTTTGCTGTCTCGTGTGATATATCCAGAACCAAATCTAACACAACTACTGTCTGTGAAAACCAGTGCTCCAGTAATATTTCTCTATAAATTACCACCATATTTGTGATTGATACATTTTTTAGGAGATGTTGTATGAACACAGCGTGCTTACTTTATAAGTAGATTAATCTTAATTCTAAGAAAGTCCCCTGGGATTGACGGTGTCTTGCTTCCACTGGGGTTCTGAGACTGTGGAGACAACTGCAGAGCCCAATATGGAACCCAAAAGCCTGCTACAGATGGGGCAGGAGTAGCTTGATAGGGCTGGCAGGTGGGTGGTTTTGAGATGGTGTTTGCTTTGGACTTCTTCCTCCTCCTGAGGAATGTGCTCAGTGCCTTTTTGGATGCTCTTTCACCATTTTACTTCGGTGTCACATGAGTGACTACGTGAAGACCCCGGTCGTCCGCATGCGCGTCATTACGACGCTCGCATGGCGAAGCACCGGACTGGCAGGCACGTCGCTCCTGCCAGCGGTGAGTTTAAACTTCAGGTAATTATGTATTTCTTACCTGTTTTTTAATTTTTTGCAGGAACCTCTTGTTACAGAGGTTTCCTGTCCGATCCTTCGCGAAGGCCGATGAGGGAAACCAGCTATGGGCTGTGGGGAAACCCGGGTCCGACCGCGGAAGCGGGTAGCTGGCGAATGTTGGGTTCGTGATTACCAGTCACTGACAAGACGGTCAGTGACTTCCAGACGCTGTGGTTCCCGGGGAGGGGAAATCCAGCAGCAATGCGGCGCCCAGACCGCAGAGGTCCCCAGGATATGGGGTAAAACCGACCAGAACAGTCAGCCCTATTGCCGGGAGGGCTCCCCTCAGGTAATGTATACAGACGCTGGGGTTCCCAGGGAGGGGAAATCCAGCAGCAATGCGGCGCCCAGACCGCAGTGGTCCTCAGGATATGGGGTAAAACCGGCCAGAACAGTCAGCCCTGGTGCCGGGAGGGTTCACCTCCGGTAATGTAAAAAATTTGGAGGTTGGCCAGGATGGAGCTCCTTATGGAGAGGATGCTCCATCTAGATACACTAGCAGGAGTTGTGTCAGCGCGGGACTATGGGAGAGCCACGCGCCAGCGGCGCCTTGGACAGGTCTGTTTTATGTGGATGCCTAGTCTGAGGCAGCGCCGGGCCTGTAAGAGAGCCCGCGCCAGCAGCGCCTTGTAACAGGGCTGCTTAATGTTAATGCCGAGTCTATGGCAGCGCCAGCCTATGGGAGAGCCTGCGCCAGCAGCGCCTTGTAACAGGGCTGCTTAATGTATCACAGCAGCATCTGTAGAAGGGCTGCATAATGTCTCCCTCATGGAGGAGGTGAGCTTACCGGGGCAGTTTTGTTATGACCCTGAGGTTGGAGATATTGCAGAACAGCATACCTCAAGGCTTGGAAGCTGCCGGGTCAGTATTATTAGTCTGACGCCGAGTTTATGCCAGCGCCGGCCTATTATAATAGGGCTGCTTAATGTCTCACTCTTGGAGGAGGAGAGCATGCGGGTCAGTGTAACTCTGACGCCGAGTCTGAGGGTATAGCCGTGGAGCATACCCCAAGGGATGAAGGGCACGTGTCAGAAGTACCATTCCTGGCAGCAAGGTTTGCCATCCCAACACAATGCAGTGAGCACAGCTATCAGGGGGACATTAGAGACAGCCGCTGAATCTTCTATTCAGGTAAGACCTATTCAACAGGAAAAACCTGGAGGACGAAGCACAAGCTGTTGGACCAATCGAGGCCAACGACGAGCAAAGCTTCATAGTTTCGGCGACAACGCACCCCACGTCTTCATCGGCAGTAAGCGGTTCACTGAAGCTGGTGGCAGCATGAAAGCTGGCCAGAGGTCCACGCACTCTACCAGTTCTACTCTACAACTAAGGGACCACTTACAAGTTGGTAAGATTTACACTTGGTTGTACAATACATGAATGATTAAGACATTGTCATATACTTAGAGGCATCTAACCATGTAAAATTGGACAATACTAGCATTCCAAGCAGGTTGGAATTGGGCCAGAATTGTGTTTTGAGGCAGGCTCAGTATTTGGCCAGGGTTGTGTTCGAGACAGGGTCAGAAATATGGGCAGAGTTGTCTTTCGAGGCAGGCTCAGAATTGTGGCTAGAATTGTCTTTCGAGACAGGTCAGAATTATCAGATAGGCTCAGTATTATGGCCAGGATTATCTTGCAAGACAGACTCGGAAATTGGGCCAGAATTGTCGTTCAAGGCAGGCACGAAATGATGGCAGGCATGGCCTGTCATTATGAAAGATGGCTGATTAACAACTGATTTCATAGGGTGTTCCCATTTACAGCAATCATCGGAGATATTTGGAGGAGGCAATTGCTATGATGAGGCAATAATAACAGTATGATGAAATGATTGAAATGAAAAATGATGACAATAAAGCACTCAAAGTGGACTACTCAGTTAAAAAACACTTGTTATATCTTGTCTGGGTGATATTTTAAAGTTGTATTTTGCTAAAATCCACTGTTTCAGTCTCAAACTGTATTTGAGAAGTTGGGCTTCTCTATCCAGTAAAAAATTACGTTTTACCAAATAGACTTGTTGGTCATTGGGATTTATCTTTAGCTATTTATTGGCCTTTGAATCCGCCCTGGGCAACAGATTGGAGTTAATAGAAACCCGTAATAGCCTTGTTGTTATAAAGCAGCCTTCTATTCATTAAGTCTAATTGGCAATATAATAGCTGTGATTCAGCTGTGTAAGTGGGAGAACTGACATCATGCTAAATGGCAAACTCTAAAATGCCATGTAGGTCATTGTTAACACACCTATGCTATTACTAGTTGAAGCTACCAAAGTCACAATGATGGACAAACAGTATTGAGTATTGCTCCAGTAGTTTGGTCAGTAAATATTTCAGTTATATTGCAAAATGATGCTAATGGCCCTAACATGGGAAATTGCGAATGTCATCTCTAGTTTGGAGGTGGAGGAGATTTGCATGAGTTACCAATTCTTCAGTTATTTATATCAACTATCTATAGACACTACATGCATTCTATGGGTTAAAGAGTGATTGAGCGAATATGCATAATCTGCATGCTCAATTTCAGGTTGATACACTACGATGGTGGCATATGTTAGTCACGTGGGTGCAATCAAGTAAAAGCATCCTGTAATAGTTACCTAATCTTATTTGCCACAGGAGTATCATCAAGTACAGATCAATGACAACACAGAATGGGTGTTGGGTCACACAGTGTTTATGAAATTCTGGTTCAATGGAACATCGAATATCGATATGTTGTTTTCATGCTTCTTCACAGGTTGCATAAATATGTGGCATAACAGTGGCGAAAGATACAAGGAGGAGGAATGGTCTTTATGTCTTCCTCCATTTTGCTTCATCAGTGATTGCAGCAAACGAGACCCACTCTGTTGGGTTCACCCTGGATATCGAATTTGTAAAGGATATCTTTAACACAAGTTCTCCCAGGACAAGTACAATGCAGTATGCGATGTTGGCATTGTGTTAACACTATTTCACCAGGGGGTTCCAGCTACATCCTTAGCTTTGGCCGGATCTCATAGGGTAATTATCCTCCTGGCGCTGGTTTCGCGCAACAGGTCAGTCGCTACATAATTGCGACGGGACTGGATGATTACATCTGTAAATAATATGTATAATATTTTATGTTTATAATTTACTTAAGCAGAGCAGAAGGGGTGTCAGGTCTCAAAATAGTTCAAGGCATACCCAGGGACCATTGGTTATGTGAAGGAACACATATACAACAATACATCAAGGTCACCAAGAACCTTCGAGGCTCTGAACTAGCAATGCTTGTTAGTTACAAAAAACGTTATAAGAACATATCTGTTCAGACCATTTCCAGGTGATAAAACGGAGTTTAATTATGCAGGAGTAGATACTGATTCCAGATCTCACTGCACCAGGGCTGCTACAACATCAGCAGCAAGGGTTATTTACGTTCCACTGGACCACATCCTAACGGCTGCAGCATGGTCAAACGAATGAATTTCCAAACATTTTATAATAACCCGTTGCCAGACAAGGGGTATTTGTCAACTCTATTTTACATTTTATTTATAGTTTCCATCCGGATGAGAGGTGTGACTATTATGATTACTTCATTTAACAGCATCAGCATGTTTTTAAATCTATGTCATGACTATATGCATTATGAATTTTTCCCTCATTTGTCAATGAAGCAGTTGTGGTTGTGTAGACTCGTTTCTCACGGCATGAAATCACAGAGCTTTGAAATCTTCACGTAGTCACTCACGTGACTCCGAAGTAAAATAGTAAGATTAAATGAGAACTTACCAGTTTGAAGTTTGATCTTTATTTTATGAGGAGTTACGATGAGGGATTACGTGCCTTTCGCTCCCAACCCTCATAAAGGTCATCTGGTAGTTCTAGTCTTCTCTAATCTTACTATGTTACTTCAATTACTGTTATCTGTGATTTCACACCGCTGCTTTGAAGATTGATGCGCATGCTGATGACCGGGGTCTTCACGTATTCATGTCAATACCCTACTATGTGCTCTAATTTTGCACACTAATCTCTTGTGTGGGACCATGTCAAAGGCTTTTTGAAAGTCCAGATACACCACATCCACTGGCTCTCCCTTATCCATTCTACTTGTTACATCCTCAAAAAATTCCAAAAGATTAGTCGAGCATGATTTTCCCTTAATAAATCTATGCTGACTTTGACCCCGATCCCATCACTGCTTTTCAAATGCGCTGCTATAACACCTATAACATCTTTAATAATTAACTCCAGTATTTTCCCCACTGCCGATGTAAGGCTAACTGGTCTATAATTCCCCGTTTTCTCTCTCCCTCCTTTCTTAAAAGGTGGAGTTATATTGGCTACCCGCCAGTCAACAGGAACTGATCCAGAGTCGAGAGAACATTGGAAAATGATCACCAATGCATCCATGATTTCTAGGGCCACCTCCTTGAGTACTCTGGGATGCAGCCCACCAGGCCCTGGGGTTTATCTGCCTTCAGTCCCTACAGTTTTCCAGTCTTCTGGCCAATTTATATGCCTCTTCCTTGGACTTAACACTATCCTTGACTTCCCAGTTTTATTTTTTCGCCAGACAGGAATGAACAATTTCTGGAGTTCGTCCATGCGGTCTTTAAATGTTTGCCATTGCGTCTCCACTGTCAACCCTTTAAGTATAATTTACCCGTCTATCCTAGCCAATTACCATCTCATACCTTCAAAGTCTCCTGTATTCAGGTTCAGGACCCTAGTCTCTGAATTAACCGTGTCACTCTCCATCCAAATGCAGAATTTCACCATATTATGGTCACTGTTGCCCAAGGGGCCTTGCCCAACAAGATCGTTAACTGATCCTTCCTCATTACACAATACCCAGTCTTGTCCTCTGGTCGGTTCCTCTACATATTGGTTTAAAAACCCATCCCGTATACATTCCAGGAAATCCTCCGCAGCACTGTTACCAATTTGGTTGGCCCAATCTATATGTAGACTAAAGTCACCCATGATAACTGCTGTACCTTTGTTACACGCATCCCTAATTTCCTGCTTAATGCTATCACCAACCTCCCTACTGCTGTTTGTTGGTCTGTATACAACTCCCACAAGCGTTTTCTGCCCTTGGCTATTTCGCAGTTCTACTTATACCAATTCTACAGCATTCAAGCTAATGTCTTTCCCTGCTATTGCATTAATCTCCTCTTTAACCAGCAATGCCACCCCGCCACCTCTTCCTTTCTGTCTATCCATCCTGAATATCGAATACCCCTGCATATTTTGCTCCCAGCCTTGATCACCCTGGAGCCATGTCTCCGTGATTCCAATTATATCATATCCCTTACCTATTAACTGCGCATTCAATTAATCCACCTTATATCAAATGCCCCTCGCATTAAGGCACAAAGTTTTCAGGTTAGTTTTTCTTATCATTCTATCATTTCTGTCCTCCTTTTGTGGCCCTCTGTCTCCTTGCATTGGGTCCCATCCCCCTGCCCTGTTAGTTTAAGCATGACCATTCCTACACTCTCTTTCCCGTTACCTACATGGATGCACTTCCACGTTGTTGACTCCACCCCCCTTCCCACTTTTTGGTTTAAACCCACCCGTGTAGCACTAGCAAACCTGCCTGCCAGAATGTCGGTCCCCTTCCAATTAAGGTTCAACCCGTCCCTTTTGTACAGGTCACCCCTGCCCCAGAAGAGATTCCAGTGATCTAGAAATCTAAATCCCTGCCCCAACTCCTCAGCTACACATTCAGATCCCCTTTCTCCCTGTTCCTACCCTCACTGGCACAAGGTACAAGAAGCAACCCAGAGATAACCACCCAAGAAGTCCTGCTTTTCAGCCTCCTGCCTAGTTCTCTGCACTCACGTTGCAGAACCTCCTTCCTCTTCTTACCCACGTCATTTGTGCCTACATGCACAACTACTTCCGGCTGCTCCCCTTCCCTCTCAAGGATGTTCTGAAGTTGGTCTGAAATGTCTTGGACCCTGGCACCAGGGAGGCAACACACCATCCTTGAGTCTCGCCTGTCGCCACAGAACTCCTGTCCGCACCTCGGACAATGGAGTCACCCACCACTATGGCTCTGCCTGACGTCGGTCTTGCCGGTCGCGTCTCAGTGCTAGGATTCGAGTCACAGTCCTGTCCGCCGCTCGGACTGGAAGCATCGTCTGCCCTGACAGCTCCCAAGAGGGTGTACCTGTTTCCAAGATGTACTTCCCCAAGTCCTCCTGCACTCACTTCATCCCCTTTCTTTCAGTGTCTACCCGTCGAACCTCCTGCACTCTTGGAGTGACGACCTGACTATAGGTCCTGTCCAGGAAGCTTTTGTCATCTCCGATGGACCGCAGGTTATCCAATTGCTGCACCATCCCTAACTCGGTCCTTGAAGCAGGGGCGGAAAACCTGGGGGGACCAGAGGGGACACGTCCCCTCCATGTTTTGAGAGGTGGGGGACATCCCCCCCAAGTTTTTGTGATCCGGATTTTAAAATCCGGTGATATGTCCGCTTTCCGCGAGACAGTAGGGGTGGGACTGCTGATCGAGGGCGGCGATTGGAGGAGAGAGACGTCGGTCAGCAGGCAATGGGGGCAGGACGTGATTCAGCGTGATGATTGGAGGAGGGAGGAGTGGGGGGCGAGTGGCACTGAGGATAGAGCACAGTGATTGGAGGAGGGAGACGTGGCACAGATCTGCGCTTTATCCGCAGACAGGATCGATCCTGGGCCGGGTCTCCGGCGCTGTCCTGTCCCCACCCGAGTACCCCCCCCCCCCCCCCCCCCCCGCCCTCCCCCAGAGTGGTCGGCAGCAAAGATCCTCTGCTATAGGATCTTTGGTTGACAGTCAGACGGGCCAGCGCAGAGAAACAGCGCTAAACCCAGCTAACTCTGCCTGGCCCGCCAGGTGAGCCTACATCCTTCCTGGACGTGGGAAATATGGCCAGCGCGGAGAAGTAGCGCTGGTGTCCTGTCAGTCCAGGCAGGGCTATAGTTAACCCGGAGAGAGAGGCAGAGTTGAGGTGCATTTAGCGCTGGATTGTGCCTCCGAAGCCTCGCGCGCGTGTGTGTGTGTACCCGTCCCCTCCATGTTTTGATAGCAAGTTCCGCTCTTGCCTTGAAGAGCTGCATCTGGACACAGTTCCCACAGGTGTGGTAGTCAGTGACACCAGCAGTGACTTCTCACATCCTGCAACAAATGCACTGCAATCACATTCCTGTCATCACAAGTTTAAATATTTAAATTAAATTAAACACACAACCTATTCAAGTGTAGCCTCCTTGCCTCAGCGCCGAAAACTCTTAAGCCAAAGACTCGCACTTTACCTCAACAAGGCCATGCCCAACAGGCCGCACCCCTAAACCTCAACTTAATTTTATCTAATCGTCAACTATCCACACAAATAATTAGGATGTCTCAGCCAATCTACTCACTCGCTGGTCTGGCTGCTGCTCCTCTGCGACCTTCAAGGTAATTGCCCCGGGCTGACACTTGGTGTTCTTTTTAAACTTCCTGAACTTCTCACCTAGTAGAAATCCTTCCTTCAGCCAATCCATCACTCACTCTCTGGTCTAGCTGCTACTCCACTGTGACCTTCAAGGTAATTGCCATTCTGCTGCATTATGATACGAAGGGCTATTTTTTATGGTTGGCTTCCTGAGGCAAATGCCATGCATTCTGTTCTACATTTTCTTTATCTGACCTGGTTTTGTTTTTTCTGCTACTTCTACATGAAGGATCCCATCTGCATGATCAGCCCGAAAAACTGAGAACTGTGATGTACTCGTGAAGTGAAGCAACATAACATTGAAAGATTCAATATCAATTTCTGACTTGTATTGCTAGGTTTTTCTTCGCGTTAATCAATGTCAGATTTCTTACTCAAAGATGAAAAATGGGGTAATCTTGACTACCTGTGTTAATGTAGGGAACCAACATTTAGAAAGAGAACTATCAGCCAATTTAATCTGACAGTATAATGGCACAACTAAGAGGACATGTTTCCCTGTAAAATCCAAGAAAAAATATTTAAAAAATAATAATGTTGGATATTTTCTTCATAATGTTTGTACCAAGTTAGGAATGAAGCTGAAAGAGCTCAGTAAGAAAAAATAACCATGGTTCTGCAGTTGTGAGATGCCTCTTTTAATGTAGGGCACACGCAGGAGTCCGAAAACCAAGGGGATGTCCCTTCAGCTGCACCATATCCTTTCCAGCAAACCGAGGCAGGTACTGATCTGCAGATATAAAGGAAGTGTTTATCAATTGGAAAGTAACACATAAAAATTCACATATTCTGTTTTAATAGACATGTGGCTGGCTTATTGTGAAAGTAACTAGCTGATCAAACACATCCCTTAACCATGTCAATAGAATTGGATTGTTAGTTATACTTTTAATTAGATTGACCAAATATTAAAGTCATATCTTTGCATTCAGAGCAGTACCTTGCACTAGTAAGACTTTTTTTCAATGTGGAATGTTATTTCTAAGCTTGTTTTGAATGCTGTAGCATAGTGGTAAATGTTGGATTTTTTTTTTATCTTGTCAGAAAAACTTTGCTGGCACTGCTTCTTTGAGGCCTACATGGCTTTGATGAAATCAGATTAACATTGTTGCGCATTAAAGTTGTTTTTAACAGTTGGCAATCTAATATTATTCACTCAGATATTTGAAGAAATGCTAAAAGTCACAATTCTATATAGTGAGATAAGCTACAGTAAATAGGACTATCTGAGCAGAGGAAAGATATTTATGTATGGCCACAATGGCCTATTTAGCTTTAGGTTTAGGTTTAGGTTTATTATTATTATCAAATGTACTGAAGGACAGTGAGAAGTTTTGTTGTACATGCCATCCAATCTGATCAGATAATACTATACATAAATCCAATCAAGTCAAACTCAAGTACAATAGATAGAGCAAAGCAGAAGATACAGAGTGCAGGGCATAGTCCTCAGCCTTGTAGCACATCAGCTCCATAGACAATGTCCAATGTCCGCAATGGGGTCAAGGTGAATCGGACAATATGCCAGTTCATGGAAGGACTATTCAGAAGCTTGATAACTAGAGCCAGGATTTTGTCATGAATGCCATGTGCCTTTTTTTATGATTCCAGGAAGATAATGCTTTTTTCACGATTGAGTGCCTAAATCAGCCTTTTTTGCCGTTTTAACGTAACTTACAATAATATTTACACCACCGGGGCGAAAACCGGGGCAAAAGTGGGTGTTAAGTGATGATTGGAGAGGAGTGCGTGGGAAAGGGTCCAGTCATTGCAAACTGGAGTAATGCTTTAAGTATACAAAATTGCTGGAGAAACTCAGCGGGTGCAGCAGCATCTATGGAGCGAAGTAAATAGGCGACGTTTCGGGCCGAAACCCTTCTTCAGACTGATGGGGGGTGGGAGGGGAGATGGAAGGAAAAAGGGGAGGAGGAGGAGCCCAAGGTCGGGGGGATGGGAGGAGACAGCTCGAGAGTTAAGGAAGGGGAGTAGACAGCAAGAGCTAGCAAAATTGGGAGAAATCAACATTCATGCCATCAGGATGCAAGCTGCCCAGGCGGAATATGATGTGCTGTTCCTCCAATTTCCGGTCTTGCTCACTCTGGCAATGGAGGAGACCCAGGACAGAGAGGTCGGATTGGGAATCGGAGGGGGAGTTGAAGTGCTGAGCCACCGGGAGTTCAGGTAGGTTATTGCGGACTGAGCGGAGGTGTTCGGCGAAATGATCGCCCAACCGCGGCTTAGTCTCCCCGATGTAAATCAGCTGACATCTAGAGCAGCGGATGCAGTAGATGAGGTTGGAGGAGATACAGGTGAACCTTTGTCGCACCTGGAATGACTGCTTGGGACCTTGAATGGAGTCGAGGGGGGAGGTGAAGGGACAGGTGTTGCATTTCTTGCGGTTGCAATGGAAAGTGCCCGGGGAGGGGGTGGTGCGGGAGGGAAGGGAAGAATTGACAAGGGAGTTGCGGAGGGAGCGGTCTTTGCGGAAGGCAGACATGGGGGGAGATGGGAAGATGTGGCGAGTGGTGGGGTCACGTTGGAGATGGCGGAAATGGCAGAGGATTATGTGTTATATTTGCCGGCTGGTGGGGTGAAAGGTGAGGACCAGGGGGACTCTGCCCTTGTTGCGAGTGCAGGGATGGGGAGAGAGAGCAGTGTTGCGGGGTATGGATGAGACCCTGGTGCGAGCCTCATCTATGGTGGCGGAGGGGAATCCCCGTTCCGTGAAGAAAGAGGACATTTCCGATGCCCTGGTATGGATGCCCGATGGATCCGATGCCCTTCCATGCTTTAAGTAGATGTGAAGTGGTGATTGGGGAGGAGTCGGTGGGGAGGGTCCAGTCTTTTCAAACTGGAGTCAAGCTGTGAATAGGTGTGAAGTGTCGGTTATGGTTTTCCATGGTTAAGTTTCTGTTTATCGAAACTGCAGTAGAATTCGTCTGGTCGTTGGTCAGCTAACAATTGTCCAAGAAGCGGGGGCTTTCCTCGTGTAGCTTGTGATTTCTTGCAAGCCCTTCCACACTGAAGAAGAGTCATTTGCTGAGAACTTGCTCCTCATCTTCTCAGAGTACCTTTCCTTGGCAGCTCTGATTCCTCTTCTTAGCTTGTGCTTGGCCTGCCTGTAGAGGTCTGCATCCCCGCTCCTGTAGAATCTACCCCTGCAAACGTCAAAATGCCTAAAGTCAAGTCAATGCCTTGTAAAAAATTGAACAATTTAGTGAGAGTGTACGGGAGTGATATATTCTCTACAGACGAGTGTGTGCTGTTTTGCAATGCATGTGAGAAAGCAGTGAATCATAAGAAAAAATATTTGATCTCCATGCATTTACAGACAGCTAAACACAAGTTGACGGCAGAGAAACAGAAGGTAGAAAATATGCAAGCTTGTCTCCTCACAACATTTACTGATGGCTCCAATCACAAATCTGAGTTTTCGAGTGATCTGTGCCACGCATTCATTGATGCTGGAATTCCACTGTGGAAATTGGAAAACAAATATCTCAGAGGTTTTTTAGGGAAATACACAGAGGCACATATTCCAAGTGTGTCATGACGGAAAGATTATGTTGACAGCAACTTCAACATTGTTGTGCAGAAAATTAGAGATGAAGTTGCATGCAACAAAATATGGATCTCAATAGACGTGATAACAGATGCTGTGGGGAGATTTGATGCCAATGGAGGCAGGTCAACCATCAAAGGAGTATTTCTTGACATCAGAAGTATTAGAGAAGTCAAAGAGCTGAACTATTGCTCAGTTGTTTACATCTTCACTTGCTTTACTTTGTACTTAAAGTTCCTGGCGATGTAGGTGAAGACATACAAGGAAAATGAGAGAGGGATTTTAACTAAGAAAGATCTTGAAGAAATACAAAACATAGCTAAAGTTCTCAAAGGTAGTTGTAAAGCACAAGATATCGACATGAATGTAGAGTTTGCAGCTTTGTTTCAGGTATGCACCAGGGATGTGCGGTCAGGGGAGGCAGGGAAGGCAGAGCCTCACCTGTCATACTCCCAATGAAAATAGCTGTTAACAAAGGTAAAGAAAAATAATAATAAAATAAAATAAATATAAAGATTTTTCCACTGTTATAAATGTTATAATGTTATTGTTATAAATGTCATTTCTATATGAATCTAATCATTTTTTTATAGTCAAAATCGCCAAATTTGCACAGCTCCGCTGCAAATACAGGGACAAGAGAGGTGAGGCAGCGGCGAGCTGAGCCTCCCCTCTGATTGCGCAACCCCTCAGAAACTGTATGGAGGGCGGGCAATAAGCGTGTGCCGGTTACTATATGTATGTCACCATTGTAATGTTTGTAAACCCCTTCATTACATGTCCTCACCTTCCATAGTCCGGGTAGCTTATTTCACATATAAATATATTAAATTTGTGCTCGCTGGTCTCACATAAAACTGCAATGAAAAAGCACCAGGGGAGGCAGCGATCACATCTGCCTCACAAGGGGGCGTGTCTTGCGCCCAGTGCAGGAAGAGCTCAGCCCATGTAATTGACGCTACCTCACTCTCCCTCCACGTTAGCTAGCTTCAGCAGCAGCGGTGCAGTACTGCATTCCACCACTGGTCATTGGGAAGGTAGACTTTGTTGGTACATTAGAAAATTATTAGATTTTTTCAAAATAGATCTATACTTATCACAATAATAAAATCATCAATTTTTGTACGTCTGTACATTTTTGTTTTTGTTCTTGTAAGGCAGGAGTCTCCAAAATATGGCCCAAGGGACACATCAGGCCCATCACAAAATTTTTCAAGCTCAGGTTCAAGTCCGGGAACACGGCGGCCAGGTGCTGCTCTTGGTGTTGTTACCGGTTAGATCCCTCGAATTGTCTGGGCCACCGTGAAGAAGGGTGCAATGGTGCGGTAGGGGGTTCGGCGGCGGTCAGAATGGGACGTCTGCACGTTATAAATGTGCCATCATTCCTCTCTCCCTTATCTCTCTCTCTCTCCCTTCTCTCTTCCCCTCCTCTCTCTCTCTCCCCCTCTCTCTCCCCCCCTTCTCTCCCCCTCTCTCTCTCTCTCTGTCCCTCTCTCTACCTCTCTCTCTCCCCCCTCTCTCTCTCTCCCCCTCTCTCTCTCTCGCTCCCTCCTCTCTCGAATACCTCCAAATTCCCCGTGAGCACCGCATGTTCCCTCTCCAGGGACACACGTGCACGGACATAGGCCCGAAAGAGGGGCAAGCAGCCGACTCTTGCCTGACCATCCATCGCCTGCTGCCTGGACCCACGTATGGCCATCTTGGCCAGGCCTAGGAGTAGACCGACAGGTAGGTCCCACCCTCCCACTTGGCTCTCCCCACACCCTGCCTTGTGTCCAAACACAAGAATCGTAGGACTAAAATGTAACCAGAACTTTAGGAACAACCCCTTCAGATATTGATACAGGGGCAGTAGCCTCTCACACTCCATATAAATGTGGAACACGGTCTCTTCCTCGCCACAAAAAATACAGGCAGCGGACGAGTCCGTGAACCGACTCAAAAGTTTGTTACAAGCCTCCGCTCTGTGCAGCACTCTCCACCCCAGGTCCCCCACGTATAGGGGGACAACTCCCTTGTAGAGGGACCCCCACTGGGGACCTTCCCCTCCTTCAGGTGGTAACACCGTCCGCCATGGTGTGTCGGGACGGGAGACGAAGGCAAGGAGGTGCAGAATGTGCAGGAACATTCTATACAGTGAGCGTCTCTTCGCGTCACGAAACGGCATGCTGGTCATCTCCGAAAGGCGGCTCATGTTGTGTGGAGCCGGTGCCCGAGATATATCCCGGAACCGAGGCCCACAGAGCAGATCTGACGGAGCGGGCAAGGGTTCATTTAAAACCACTCTGGGCGCACACCTCTCCTCGACACCCACCATGATTTGTTGAGGACCGGCCACTCCCGCAGCCGCAACATCCCCCTCCCCTCGTGGAGCAACACGCTGGCTGAAAACAACCAGATTCCTCACTCTTAACACATCCCGGTAGAAAACAGGCAAGCCCCTTAGGGCAGGTCGACTGATGCCCGCCACCGGGAGCCGCGAGACCCCCCTTAGACAACGACCCCGTCGGAAAAAATACGTGGCCAAAACGTGCCATCTGGGGGCGTTCTCTGTATACATATACCTCCTCAGAGTCCTGAGGCGGAGAGCCGCCACCTGGGTACGCACGCATACCAAGGACTGGCCGCCCTCCTCTAACGGGAGGCTCAGGACAGCTGCGGAAACCCAGTGCTTCCTATTTCCCCAAAAGAAGTCCACCAGCTTCATCTGTAAAGCATTTACAAAAATGGAAGGTGGGACAAGAGTAGCCAGCCGGTACCATAACATGGAGGCCACCAGCTGGTTTATGACCAACACCCTCCCCTGAAAAGAAAGAACTCCAAGCAGGCCTGACCAGCGCCCCAGCCTGGCAACCACTTTCTTCTCCAACTCCTGCCAATTTGCCGGCCAAGCATCCTCAGTGGGACTCAGGTACACCCCCAGATAGAGGAGGTGCGTGGTGCTCCACGCAAACATTGCCATCTCCTCTGGCAGGGAGTCCACCTGCCACTGACCCACTAAAAGTCCAGAGCACTTGCTCCAATTAATCCTGGCAGAAGATGCATCCGAGAAAATCTTCTGGCAATCACGCATCCTCCGCAGGTCACCAGGATCGGTGAACATAAGTAGTACATCATCGGCATAGGCCGAAAGAACCAACTCCACCCCTGGGCCCGGTAGGGCCAGGCCTGTCAACCTCCTCCGAAGAAGACACAGGAACGGCTCCACACAGACCGAGTACAACTGACCTGACATGGGGCACCCCTGACGGACCCCCCTCCCAAAATGAAAGGGAACCAACAACGCACCATTAACCTTCACAAGGCACTCCGCTGCAGCATACAAGAGGCGAACCCGGGCCACAAAATGCGGTCCAAATCCAAACGCTTGCAACGTTCCGAACAGGTATTCATGCTCTACCCTATCAAAAGCCTTCTCCTGATCAAGAGACAGAAACGCAGCTGACTGACCAGTTCCCTGTGCTAGATGAATCAGGTCCCTAACCAGGTGGATGTTATCCTGAATGGACCGACCAGGGACTGTGTAAGACTGGTCATGGTGAATCAGCTGAGACAGCACAGAGCCCAGGCGATTTGCCATCGCCCGTGCAAATACTTTATACTCTGTGCATAGGAGAGAGACCGGGCGCCAGTTTTTCAGCAGGCGGAGTTCCCCCTTCTTGGGCAGCAGGACAACCACTGCTCGACGCCACGAAAGGGGCATCTCCCCTGTCGCCAGGCTCTCCCCCAGAACCAACATGTAATCACCCCCCCAGGATACCCCAGAAGGCTCTAACAAACTCTACCGTCAGCCCATCCAGCCCGGGGGACTTACCCCTCCTGAGCTGATGCAGTGCACAAGTCAACTCCTCCAAAGATAACGGGCCATCAAGAAGATCGGCCACCTCCCTATCTATAACCGGTAGACTCTCCCACAGGTCCTGCTGAGCTTCCCCGCTGACTCCACCTGCGGAGAACAGGGAACCATAAAAGGACCTGACCAAGGCACTAATCCTCTCCGGATCTGTGACAGAGGAGCCATCATCTGCGAGCAGCTCCACGAGCTGCTTGCGGGCTCCCCGCCCTTTCTCCAGAGAGAAAAAGAAAGGCGAAGCTCGATCCAGATCGTGCAGCATCTGGACCCGCGCCCTCACGTAAGCGCCTCGGGACCGCTCAAGTTGCAGGTTCCTCAAGGCTTCCTTCTTCTCATGAAACACACCCCATTCGCAAGAGTCACCTCCAACCTGACCCAGGCGAGACTCTGCGTCCATCAGCTCCCTCTCAAGCTTCTCAACCGCTGAGTCCCGCCGCCCGGTCGACCCCCACGTGTATTCCTTACAAAAAATACGGATGTGAGCTTTCCCCACATCCCACCACTGCCTTAGGGAAGAGAAGCATCTCTGCCTCTCTCTCCACCGCACCCAAAACCGAGTGAATGACTCCCGGAAACACCGATCCTCCAGCAGCCGGTTATTAAAGTGCCAGTACGCAGACCCAGCCTGAACGCGTGCTGGATTAAAATCCACACGCACCAGACAGTGGTCCGAGCATGGCACCAGCTGCATTGAGGCCGCTGAGACACGGGAAACAAACGCTCGGGAGATATATATTCGATCAATGCGGGAACCACCGCCCTCAGACCTCCGCGAAAAAGCAGTGGAGTCTGGGTTGAGGTCCCGCCACGCATCAACCAACTCAAAAGAATCAATCAACCCTCTCAGCTTCTTTGCTACAGCAGGAGCACACTGAGTACCAGAACGATCTCGCACCTCAAGTGTGCAGTTAAAGTCCCCCCCCAAGGAAGACACACTCTCCCCGATCAATAGTGCTCAACAGAGCATTCACTTCCTGAATTAGGCCGGCCTGCATCGTGCCAGAGCTGGGGGCATACACGTTAATGAAATGCAACGGCATGCCATCCAGGCTCACGGCCAGATGGAGCAAACGTCCTGGCACAACTTCTTGCACTTTTATAATATTAGGCAAGAAATTCTGAGCCAACAGAATGGCCACCCCACTCGAATTTGAGCTAAGATGACTCATATAGACCTCTCCTTCCCACTCCAACCTCCAAGTGGGTTCATCCTTGACAACAGTATGCGTCTCCTGCAGAAAACACACTGCAAATTTCCCCTCCCTAAGGACCGATAAAAGCTGGAACCTGCGAAAACTCGCTCTACTCCCGTTTAAGTTTAGGGTAGCTAGCGTGAATGCACTGATACATTAAATTGAAATCCTCATACTTCTCCTCCTGGGCTCTGTAGCCCCCTCTCTTTTTAGGAGCTCCAAAAAGTCCCTAAACTGACACTGCTCAGAGCCAAGAAGATCACTATCCTTGGTCGCAAGGATAGCCTCGAGAGTTTTAACTAAGGACGACAGATCAGCCCACCGTCTCTTAGCAGCCTCTAACCTTGTTCTACTAGTGCGGCTTGTTTTTAAAAATTCCCTCACTTCGCAGATTACACTTCCATGAGAACCAAAAAATGAATCTGGGCCGTCGTCCAAGTTACTCGCACCTGACACAACATGCTCAGCATCCCCAAGGTCATTTTCAGAAATCGAAAAACCAGAGCTCTCTGGGATTTCGCCAACCCCTCCACACAAATCGGCCCCACCACTCTCCCTCTCCTCCGGCATGATACCACCCCCAGGATCAATGCCGGGGAAGGGTCCCGAAGCCCCTCTCCACGTCACGCAGCCCACTGACTGGCTGGGCTCCTGCGCTCTGTCCTCACCCTCTATATCTGGGCCCGGGGAAGAGAAAATAAGAGGCACCCCCACGGTCTGTGGTAAACTGGCACCCCCAGAAACTGAAAGAAGGTCGCTGCCTGAAGTAACTCCGACCTCCACAGCACCGAAAGCACCCCCTCCACTGGCAACACCCAGAGGCTCTCCACTAGATTTTCCCCCCTCCCCTGCTAAATCAGTCGGCAATACAATACACACCTCAGAACCACCATTGGCTGTCTCAAATTGAGCACTGATTGGAACACCACTCCCCCCGACCCCCCCCCCTTGGTCTGACTCTGCTCATCCCCCGTCTCAGGGTCCGCACTACCAGGGGAGCTTACCCCACCCTCCTGCGTGCTAACACCCTCAGTAGGCCTCTGAAACGAGGGGACCTCCTCCGACCCAGAAGACACACCCCCAGGGGAGCCAAGATCAACACACGATGAGATCCCCCCCTCGGAGGGCCCCTGAGACAAAAGGACATCCCCCCGCCCAGAGGACACAACTCCAGAGGGGTCTACCCCATCACCTGACCCTGTGGTACCCTCGAGAGATCCCTGAGGTGGATGCTCAACCTCCAACCCAGACGACGTCATTTCCTGACCTCCAACCACATCAGTGGTGGAAGATCTGGAAAACTCCACCCCCCTAACTTTGGACTCACGTCCCTGCTCTTCCTCACCAGGCCCAATCCTCCTTTTTGTCCCACTAGCATGCGGCGGTGTGGTAACCTCCATAAGGAGAGTGTCTTCCTCCTCCACACTACCCCCCGCCTCCTTACCACCCACGCGTTTTGCCTTCCCTACCCCCTTCAGAGCCACCTCCGCTCCTTGCTTGGCCACGGCAGTTGCACTCTGGACCCCCCCGGAGCTGACAGGCGCCCCTTGGGTGATCTCCGCACTCGGCAGTAGCACACCCTCCTGCTTTTGACTCGCTTGGGTGGTCTTTATCTGCCTATTCCTCTTCTTCTTCTTCTGCTGCTCCCACTCCCCTCCCCCCTCACCCTGTGTCTCACCTTCAGCCACCCCCTCAGGTTCAGGATGTGGAGGGCGGTGGCCCTTGCTGCCCTGGGTCC
Source organism: Leucoraja erinaceus (assembly GCF_028641065.1). Classification (NCBI taxonomy): domain Eukaryota; kingdom Metazoa; phylum Chordata; class Chondrichthyes; order Rajiformes; family Rajidae; genus Leucoraja; species Leucoraja erinaceus. The sequence goes on from NC_073383.1 coordinate 36,857,675, forward strand.
CCAAGGCTGAAACGTCAGACCCAGAAGGGCTATCCCCGCTGCCCCGGATCACCGAGGCAGAGCCGGCAGCCCCTGCCAGGTCAGCGATTCCACCCCGCCCCTCCGAGACATGACGAGCACCCCCTGATGGGCCAGCAGTGCATTCCTGGGCCGCTGCGCGAGAAGTTCTAGCAGCGACCCCTTGAACAGGACAGTCCTTTCGGAGATGTCCATAACCATCGCACGCATGACACCGTGCCTTTCCCCAACTCCAACGCACGGTTCTGGGGAGACCCCTACACTCCACCTCGAAACTCCCCTCATCACCTTCCCCCTCCCCCACCTTCACGAACACCCTCCTTTTGAAACTATAAATCCCTTTTTCCTCCGGGTCCCCCCCAGGGTGCATGATCCTAAAGCACTTAGACCGCACCTCCCCAATCTGAGACAGGTGTGGAGTGAGTATCGCATCCGGAATACATGTGGGGCAACTCCGCAGGAGAACCGGTCTCACCCTGGACACCCATGGGTCCACCTGCATATGGACCCCCCCCACTGAAATCCCCCTCTCCAACACTTTGGCCACATCCTCCCGGGTCTTCAATATCATCTCAACCTTTCCCCTCTCGAGCTCGGAAGAGACAATAGCCCCCCTACCAAGAAGGGCATTCATAGCCTTCGTAATTACTCCCCTGGACATCTGGGGCCCAGTTTGAACCGAGATACCAAAACTGTCCCAGTCCAAGTCAACATGATGCTCATGTTCAGATGGCCTCGCTTCCGCTGCTGATGTCGCTACTGCGTAGCTCTTCGCCTTCGGCCGAGCCCCCGCCATCGCCATCCGGTATAGAGGCACAAACCAGCTCCCGGCACTCCAGCAGCTCAGCAATTCAATTCCCAGGGACAGTCACAGTCCAAAGCAATCCTCAAAAAGCAAAGTCCTCCAGCCGAACGTAGAAACTCCTCCAAATTCACTCCACTGCCGATAAAAATCCTCGCCTTTTCTTGCTGACACCAAAAGCACCTTTTCACATTTAGCCAGGCAACCGCACTGTGCAAAATGACTTTAGGGCAGAGAATCAGTGCCAAAACCACGACAAAGACACCAAAAAAATCTCCATACCCTCGCTCTCCAGGCACTCTTGGCAGTCCGCCAAAGGCAGCCGCTCCCTCGACAATGTAGAGAAATCTCAGAGCTTTTCACACTCGTGGAGGCAGTCTTTTTCTCTCTCTCAGCACAGGAAAGTCTCCCCTCTCCCTCTCCTCTCCCATCTCCCTCTCCCTCTCCCTCTCCCCTCTCCCTCTCCCTCTCTCCCCCCCCCCCCCTCTCCCTTCTCTCTCTCCCTTCTCTCTCTCTCTCTCTCTCTCTCTCTCCTCTTCTCTCTCTCCCTTCTCTCTCCTTCTCTCTCTCTCCTCTCTCTCTCTCTCCCTTCTCTATCTCTCTCCCTTCTCCCTCTCTTTCCCTTCTCTCTCCTTTCTCTCTCCCCTTTCTCTCTCTCTCCCCTTCTCTCTCTGTGCCCGTCTCACTCTCTCCCCTTCTCTCCCCCTTCTCTCTCTCTCTCTCTCTCTCTCTCACTCTCTCTCTCTCTCTCTCTCTGTCTCTCTCCCTCTCTCTCTCTCTCTCTCCCTCCCTTGTCTCTCTCTCACTCCATTCTCTCTCTCTCTCCCTTCTCTCACTCGCCCTCCCTTCTCTTCTCTCTCCCTCCCTCCCAGCCACGGCTCCACCCCTCTCTCTCCTCAGGGAGACGTGGTGATCAATACAGGGAGGGCCAGGCCACTGATACTAGCCAGTGCCTCCCCAGCCATTGACCTCACTGCACATCACTGGTATGCACCAGTGACCTCACCTGGGGTAGAAATAAGTTTTTCACAACTGTAGCATATTCTGTCTGACAGACGACATAGTTTAACACCAGATAATTTGAAAAAAATGCTGGTAGTTATGTGCAACCAGGCAACTTTGGTCATTTAATGTAGTATACCTTTATAATTATCATTTTTTACCATATTTTGGTTGTGAAAATAAATGCCTTTCCAGGTCTTTTTTGTCAATAAATGCCTTTTTCGTGCCTTTTTTGTAATTTTATTTTGCCTTTTTGCCTGCCTATTTCAGAAATTTTCAGCGCCAAAACATCCTGGCTCTACTGATAACAGAGGGGAAGCAGCTATTCCCGAGTCCGGTGGTGCGCTCTTTCAAACTGTAGTACCTTCTACTGGGCCAATAATGATAGGTTCTGACTGGTCTTAGTAGGAAGTAGAGAGCATATTTTATATTTTTGGAGAACATAGAACAAACAACATCGAACAAAGAACAGCTCAACCCTGCCCTTAAGCCCATAATATCTGTGCCAAATATGAAGCCAAAATAAACTAATCTAAATTGCCTGTATACAATTCATATCCCTCCATTCCCTACATATCCATGAGTCTATCCATAAGCCTCTTTAATACCATGATCAGATCTGTTTCTTCCAATACCCCTAGCAGTACGCTCCAGGCACCCACCACCCTCTGTATAAAATTGACCCACACATCTCCTTTAAACTTTGCCCCTCTCACCTTAAAGCTATGCCCTCTAGTCTTTGATATGTCCACCCTGGAAAATAGTTCTAATTGTCTACCCTACCTATTATCTCTCAGATCCCCCACTGAATCTCCAGTGTTCCAGAGAAAACTATCTGAGTATGTCCAATCTCACCTTAAAACACTGGCAAGTGTGAGATGTTGCACATTGATAGGTCAAATGTAAGTTAAAAGTATATTGTTAACAGCAGAATCCTTAATAGCATTGATATACAGAGGGATGTTGGGGTCCAAATCTATAATCTCTGAAAGTAGCAACACAAGAGGAAAGAATAGTAAAGAAGAAGTATGGTATGCTTGCCTTTGTTGGTAAGAGCATTGGTAAGGATGACAGGAAGTTATATTGCAGCTTTATAGAACCTAAATCTGTGTTTGGATTTTTGTATGCAGTTCTGGGCTCCCCAATACAGGAAATATGTAGATACTTTGGACAGGGTGCAGAAGAGAATTACAAGGATGCTGCCTGGATTAAAGGGTTGAAGAATAAATTAGACAAATTTGGATTTTTTTTCTCTGAAGTGTCAGAGACTGAGGTGAGACCTGATAGAAAAGTATTAAATTGAGAGGCATAGATATGGTAGACAGTCAAACATTTTTCCCAGGGAAGAAATATCAAAGATTATAGGGCATAGTTTTAAGGTCAGAAGGGAATGGAGGGGTATGGATTATGGATTATGTACAGGCAGAAGGAATTTGTTTAGTTTGACATCAAAGACCTGTGCTGTACTGTTCTATGTTCTATGTTTTATGAAGGAAGGAAGGTCATTGATGAAACAGCTGAAGATGGCTGGACACTGGCCTGTTCTATAAGGAACTCCAAGAAGATACTAAGCTCCTGTAATGATGGCCTGAGGGGGAGGGATGATTGGCAACTGTGATCATCTCTTTTCATACAAGGTTTGACTCCAGCCATGTTCCTCTTGATTCCCATTGGCTTGTGAAATGAGCGCTTTAAATGGATTAGGGGATAGGCTTCCAAATTCTTTAAATGTTAACATCCTCGAATTCTCTTCTGGTTCTCCCAGATGGTTAAAATGACTGCTATTACTTTCAGTTTTTTAATTGGTAACAATGGAACAGACAAAAGGTCAAGGGGTGAGAGGGAGGTTTAAAGACTAATTTTCACTCAAGAAATGAGCATAGTATTAAAGAGTCTATATGTGCTACATAGCCTTGAGTTTGCAATGAAGGAACTGTAACCTTCATCGGTGTGAGTCAGACAGAATATAAAAATATTGACAATGTTACAACCTTTCCAAAGTTGGCAATACCTGTAAATATATAAGAAACAGAAGCAAGAGTGGTTGCTCAAGTCTTTGCTACCATGAAATAAGATAATTGCTGATTTCAGCTCCAATTGGTTTCAGCTCCACTTTTCCATAGTACTTTACTGCCCCAGAAACTAAATATTTGTGTGTCTTGCCCTTGAATATATTCAATGATCCAAACTCTGAGAGAAGAAATTCTTCCTCACCTCCATTTTAATTAGGTGGCCCCACTTATTCTGACACAATAACTCATTGTTTCAAATTCCCCATAATTTGAAACATGTTTAAAGCATTAAACCTATCAAGTGTTCCCGTTTGTTTCAACCATGAATCAATTTCTCTATCCCATGAACATACCCAGTGAATATTCTGTGAAACATGTCCAGTGCATGTCTATCCTTCCTTCAATAACCCACAGGTATGAATGGAATAGATGAACAGCAGGACAGTAGGTGGGGTACATTGGGAAGTCAATGAACCAGTGAGACCCTGATTGTTTATTTATAAATGCGTGGCTGAACTTTAGTCACCATTTTAAGTTTCACACAACTATTTTGGTCTGGTAGAAGTCATATAGATTGTCACAAGGCTGGTGCAATCAGGCTCTTTGGCCAAACAGAAACAGGCTATTCAACCTTTTGTACTCATTTGCACTAATTCCACACTATTCCCATTTATTGTCCCCTCCTTCTCATCTACTTACTTTAGATTCTCTCGCACCGTCTGGCCTACAGGCTTTGATGTCATTAAACTGAAAAGAGTGCACAGAAGATTTACAAGGATGTTGGCACGAATTGTGGGCCAAAGCTACAGGGAGAGGTCAGGTAGGCTAGGATTCTTTTACTTGGAGTGCAGGAGGCCAATGGATGATCTTATAGAAGTGTATAAAATCATGAGAGACAGAGAGAGGGTGCACGAGCAAAGTATTTTATCCAGTGTAGGAGAATCAAGAACCACAGGACATAGGTTTAAGACGAGAGGTGAAAATTTTAATGAGAACCTGAGGGGCAACTTTTTCACAAAGGGTGGAACAAGCTGCCAGGAACAGTAGTATAACAACAGGTACTATACTGGCCCATACAAAGCTTTTCAAAAAGGGGGGTGGCAGGACAGGATTACAAAAATGTTATGTGAAATAATGAGCGCGCAGCGCACATCACGAGCACGAAGCTCGAAGTTCGGGTGTATTTTGGGTCGTGGAATTTTGTTGTTCAATTACTTCTCCCCAAGCTTCATCTTGAGTGCTTGGTTTAGTCACATGGTTAAGCGGGCCCTGGAAGCTCTGGTGTTTTAGATGCTCCCTGGTGCATTCTGAGCCTTATTTTTGCACCAAATATATGACCAATATTTCATAAATAATTTTGGTTGAGTCAAGACTAATAAGTGGGTGGAATGGGATGATTGGGGTCATTGTTGTATACATTTTTTTAAATCAAGAATTGAAGTTGTTCTTGTTTTAATAATTAAGTTGTACTGTTCTAAAATGTTATTTAAAATGTTATAAAGGAGCATGCAAAAACTGCAAATAAAATACTGTAAATTTTTGGAGTAAAGAAAACCTTTTTTTAGAAAATGTTTTGTGTGTTGAATTGCCTGTTACTGTTCGACTGTCTTAGTGTGTGCAGTGCACCTTTAATGGTCATCCTGACCTAACAAATTCACATCACATCAATTTCAACATGGAATAGTGATATGAATGCAACATTAAGTCCGACTTCAATTTCCATCATGAAAATTGAAGTCAAACGAAATGGTGCAATTACATTATTATGATTGCTTTCAAACTAACCTATTTTACTGTCATACTATTATAACAAATTCTAGTTCCATGATGACTCATAAACAAAATCACAAATCACATTTTGAATTCTCAAACACAATGTGATTATGAATAATTGCTGAGCTGCCAAATTTCACTGAGCATTTCCGTATTTTGATGGCTGAAATACAGTATTTTGTTGGGGAAATCGGTTTTTCTCACATAAATGCAATAGAAAGTACTACAATAAAACTAGATTTTTGAAAATCACTATTTTGCATGCAACCTCATGTATTCTCAAATATCAGTGTGGAATACTGAAAATCAGTACCACTGAATAGTGAAACCATTTTTGAAATGTGAATATATAATTCTTGATTTTGATTCAATCATATCTCTATATAAAACTATTATAAAACTCTGATCTTGGATGTGTGTATGTGTAAAATCACATCTTCTCGAAAAAATGACGCCCTAACGGTAACATTTATACATATTCTGGAAGAGATTTATCCCGTGGACTCCAAAATCGTCTTACCTGAAAAATTAATGCTTTATTTCTCGACTTATTAAACAAAATGTTGAAAATCTGAAAGAACTTAGAAAAAATAATGGCTTGCTTTGGCTGAAGAAGTGATGACGTCAAAATGGATTTGCTTCGCACGGCCTGCGCTATGTTCCATGTTCTGCGGGTGATGTCACAACCCGACCACTCCCCCCCCCATACTCGGGCCCCAGAGCCCTGGAGCCTGAAGCCTGAAGCCTGCAGCTGGGAGCTGTCAGCCGGGAGCAAGGGAGTATTGCGTTCGGGAACCAGCCCTCCCCTGTGAAGACCCTTCCCCCCCGGGCTCTGGTTTGAAGCCGCTGAACATGCAGTCCTTTCATTGACGCTTGCCCCACTGCCCGCTCCCCACTCCCCACTCCCCGCTCCCTTATTCCTCTCTCACATGATCTCACCCCCTCCTCCTCCCCGGCCGCCTTCTCTTCCCCCAGCCTCATCCTCCCCTCTCCCCCTCCTCCTCCTCCTCCTCCTCCTCCCTCCTCCTCCTCCTCCTCCTCCCTCCCTCCTCCTCCTCCTCCTCCTCCTCCTCCTCCTCTCCCACTCCTTCACCTCTCCCCCTCCTCTCGAAACCCCTTTCTCTCCCCCCCCCCTCCTCTCCCTCCCCTCCTCTCCACTCCCCAGCCTCTCTCCTCTCTCATCCCCTCCTCTCCCCCTTCTTCCCCCCTTCTCCCCCCTCCCTCGCCTCTCCCCCCCCCTTATTCCCCCCTCTCCCCCCCCCTCCCCCTCACACAGAGAGCCGCCTTTCAGGCGCTCTCCCCCCCGCACACTCCCCCCCCCGCACTCTCCGCGCTCTCTCTCCCCCCCCCACCCTCTCTCTCTCTCTCTCTCTCTCTCTGCCCCTCCCTCTCTCTCTACTATCCCTCTTCTCTATCTCCCTCTCTCTCTCTCTCTCTGCCCCTCTCTCTCTCTCTGCCTCTCTCTCTCTCTTCTCTCTCTCTCTCTGCCCCCCCCCTCTCTCTACCTTCCTCCCTCTCCCTCTGTCCTCTCTCTGTCTCGGCCTCTCTCTCTGTCTCCGCCCTCTCTCAGTCTCCGCTGTCTCTCAGTCTCTACCCTTTCTCTCTCTGCCCTCTCTCTCTCTCTCCCCCCCTCTCTCTCTCTCTCTCTCTCTCTCTCTCTCTCTCTCTCTCTCTCTCTCTCTCTGCTCTCTCTCTCTCTCTCTCTCTCTCTCTTCCCCTGTCTCTCTCTGCCCCTCCGTGTCTCTGCCCCTCTCTCTGTGTCTCTGCCCCCTCTCGCTACCCCACACCCCCCTCCCTCTCTAGACACGCCTGTGAGTTGGGGTCTATGCATGAGTGGATAGTGCGGGGATGGGGAAAAGGAGCAAATGAATAATATTAATATAATATCAAGTCTGATCTTGGATTCGTGTGTGTGTTTGTTTGTGTGTGTGTTTGTTCGTGTGTGTGTTTGTTCGTGTGTGTGTTTGTTTGTGTATAATCACATCTTCTTGAAAAAACGATGCGCTAAAGGTAACATTTTTAAATATTCAGATATAGATTTTTCCCCTGGAGTCCAAAATCACCTTATCTGAAAATTTCATGGTTAATATTTTTTATTTATTTTTTAATATTTTTATTAGAAGTAGACATATTATAAAGTATAGTTACATATTATAGTAAGAAGACTTTTCATATACATCAGTCATACATTATTAAAATTTCCAATTATCAATTACTTCTGCTTCTAGTGTTTTTATTTTTTTATAGAAAAAGAGAGATAGAGCAGAAAGTTACAAATAAAAAATAAAAAAACAGAAAACAAAGGAGGTGGAATGGATTACCTGTAATACGTCAATGGAGATAGGTTCGTAGATTATAAAGTATAGCTTTTCATCTGATCCTGAGTTCAAGTTTCAGTTGGGTCCTCGTGCTGGGCCAATCTATCCCTTCAGATAGTTAATGAATGGAGCCCAGATTTTATCAAAAAGGTCTTGTTTGTCCATTAAGACAAGTCTAATTCTTTCTAAGTATAGGGTCTCCGACATTTCCACAATCCACATTTTAATTGTGGGGGTTGTAGGGCCTTTCCAAAATTTTAATATTAATTTTTTCCCGATTATTATACTGTAGTCGAGGAAATTTCTTTGGTTTGTTGTGAGTGTTAAACTTTGTTCTGATATTCCAAGTATTATTAATTTTGTGTCTGGGTCCAGTTTTGTATTAATAACTTCTGAAGTTATTTCAAAAATATCAGTCCAGAAATGTTTAAGTTTTATACAGTTTGCAAACGTATGTGTTAAATTAGCCTCTAGATGTAGACATTTATCACAAATAGGAGAGATTTGTGGGAAGATTCTATTTAGTTTTATTTTAGAGTAGTGTAGTCTATGTAAGACCTTGAATTGTATTAAAGTATGTCTGGCATTTAATGAACATTGATGTATTTGTTGTAAACTTTCGTCCCACATATCTTTCGTTATAGGGTGACCTATTTCATTTTCCCATTTGTATCTATATGGTTCGGACGGTGGTACCTCGTTGTTTAGTAGGGTGTTATAAATATAAGCTATTAGTTTTTCAGTATTAGGATGCTTGTTCAAACATTCATCAAGAATTTCTGATTCCCTACTCCTGTAGACTTGTGTATTAGATTTAACATAATCTCTAATTTGTAGATATCTGAAGAAATTATTTGAGTGCAGTCCATAATTCTGTTGTAACTCTTGAAATGAAAGAAAAGTGCCTTTCCCATAAAGATGTCCTATATTTTTGATTCCATAATTTTTCCATTGCGTGAAACCTTTGTCCATAAAGGATGATTTGAATAAAGGATTATTTACAATGGGAAGGCATAGTGGTATATTATTCAATTTTAAATCTTTTTTTATTTGTTTCCAAATTCGTATTCCACTATGTATTATGGGGTTTTCTTTATAGGTTTTTTTGTGCAGTTTTGTGGGGGCAAATATGATCGGTCCAATTTCAAAAGGTAGACAGTCTTCCTTTTCCATCATTAACCAATCTGGTTGTTGATCCATTTCTTCCAGCCAGAAATTCATGTTTTTAATATGGACTGCCCAAAAATAAAATAAGAAATTTGGCAAAGCCAAACCTCCATTTATCTTTGACTTACATAAATGTTTTTTACTTATTCTATGATTCTTATAATCCCAGACAAAACTTGTAACAATGGAGTCGACTTTTTTGAAAAAAGTTTTTGGGATATATATCGGAATTAATTGAAGTAGGTACAGCAGTTGCGGTAAAAAAATCATTTTTATAGCATTAATTCTCCCAAGCATAGAAATGGGGAGTGTTTTCCAGTATTGAATATTCTTATGTAGTTTATTCAGTAAGGGTGGGAAATTTAGTTTAAATAAAGAGATATATTTCTTAGTTACATAGATTCCTAAGTATTTAAATTTATCTTTAACTATTTTAAAAGGGGATTGTTGTATTGTATGTAAATTGAATTTTGTTATTGGCATGATTTCGCTTTTATTCCAATTAATTCTATATCCCGAAAACTGACCAAATTGAGTTATTAGATTTAATAGGTTTGGAATACTAGTTTCTAACTTTGTAATATATATTAGTACATCATCTGCATATAAGGAGATTTTATTCCTTGTGTCTCTAGTATTGTATCCAAATATTCCTGGATGGTTTCTAACGCTTTCTGCTAGGGGTTCGATTGCAAGAGCAAATAATAGTGGGGATAGTGAACATCCTTGTCTACAGCCTCTAGAGAGATTAAATTTAGTTGATAACATTTTGTTTGTTAATATTCTAGCTGTTGGATTAGAATATAACAATTTAACCCATGTACAGTACTTCTCTCCTAGTTGAAAATTTTCCATCAACGAAAATAAATATGGCCATTCTACCTGGTCAAATGCTTTTTCAGCATCTAACGAGATAATTGCTAGATCTGCATTAGGGATTCTATTGGAGTATATAATATTAAATAATCTTCTCAGATTATAAAATGAATACCGTTTGGGGATAAACCCTGTTTGGTCGGGATGTATTAATTTGCTGATCACTAAGCTCAATCTATTAGATAAAATTTTAGTTAATATTTTCTGATCAGTATTTAAGAGGGCTATGGCTCTGTATGAACCTGGGTCTTCAAGATCCTTGTCCGTTTTTGGTATGAGTATGATTGTAGATTCATTTAGAGTTTCTGGGAGTTTCTGTTGAGTATAAGCGTATTTGTACATTGTCTGTAGGCGTGGGGAAAGCAAATCATAATTTTTTTAATAAAATTCAGAATTTAGACCATCTGGGCCTGCAGACTTTCCGTTTTTTAAAGATTTGATTGACTCTTCGATGTCTTTTATCGTAATTTCAGCCCCTAGCAATTCTCTCTCTTTCTGATCTAGACCCGCAAGCTTACAATTCTGTAAAAATGTTTCCATTCCCGTTGATTGTTCTGTTATTTTAGATGAATACAATTTTTGGTAGTATTGTAGAAATCTATCATTAATATCTTTAGGCAGTGTTAATGTTTCTCCCTTGTCTGTTCTAATTTTGTATATTGTTTTTTCCCCATCCAATTTGCGAAGTTGATGCGCTAATAGTTTTTGTGGTTTATCACCAAATTCAAAATTTAATTGTTTTGTATGTTGATAAAGTTTTATAACTTGGTCTGAATATATCTTGTTTAATTTATATTTCAGTACTGCAATTTTATTGTGTTTTATCGTGGATGGTGCTGCTGCATTTTCTGTGTCTAATTGCTTTATTTCCATTTCCAGTTTCTGTTGTTTGGCCCTATTCTCTTTATTAAAAAATGATTGGGAAGAAATTAATGCTCCTCGTACAAATGCTTTAAATGTTTCCCAAAGAAGGGAAGCAGAGATTTCAGGGCTATCGTTAGCCTCAAAAAACATTTAAATCTGTTTTACTAGGTATTCATTACATAACTTATCTTTTAAGATTTGGGGATTAAATCTCCATTGTGACTGTGTCTCTACCATTCCGTTTAGTTTGATCATAAATGTTAATGGAGCGTGGTCTGAGATTATGATGTTATGATATTGCGAGTTATAGGTAAATGGGATAAGTTTTGAATCTACTAAAAAATAGTCTATCCTTGAGTAGGTTTTGTGTACTGGTGAGTAAAATGAATATTCTCGGCCCGATGGATTTTCAATTCTCCAAACGTCCTTAATGTTAGTAGTATTAATGTATGAATTTAAAAATTCACTTGATCGAGATTTTAGTTTTCTTTGAGTTGATGATCTATCCAAACAAGCATCCAATGTATAATTTAAATCTCCACCGATTATTAAGTTTTGTTGTGTACATTCCGGGATATTGTTAAGAATTATCTTAAAAAACAGAGGGGTATTAAAATTTGGTCCATACACCTTGAGGAGAGTCACCTTTTTTGAGTATAACCCCTATTATTACAATATATCTGCCTTCAATGTCTTCAATCGTTGATATATGTTTAAAGGGTATACCTTTACGAATTAATATTGCAACACCTCTAGATTTATGTGAGAATGAAGAGTGGTACGCTTTAGCAATCCATTTTGCTTTCAATCTGTTTTGTGCTTCCTTTTTAAGATGTGTCTCCTGGAGAAATATTATATCTGTTTTCAATGATTTTAAATGAGCTAAAACTTTGCCTCTCTTGATAGGTTCATTAATTCCCTTAACATTCCAACTACAGAATTTAATTCCCTCACCCCCAATTTTTATATTCATGTCTTGCATCTTGTGATTAAGTGGTAGAGCAGATGATTCAGCACACTCAACCCTACCTTATACTCGAACATCAGGTAGATGAATTTTAGGTCACGTCTGTTTTCCATCTGAACATATCTCCTTAAATAAAATATGCAATTCCATTCCAAATACAAAATATAATATGACATAAGATTAAAAAAAAATAATAGCAGATTGGGTTAGTAAAGTGTGGAAAGTAAAAAAGAAAAGCAACTACAACTACAATTAGTGCAGTTAGTGATAGCCACCCTAATGTGGGTAAGCATCTATGGACTTCCGTAGCTTTTGGTTAATAAAAATACTAGCTCCGTACTTTCCTTGAAAGGAAAGTTTCCAATTCGATGCAAACAATTTGTGGGGGGGAAAGAAATAATGATTATATTCCATTAATGATATAATTAGTAGTCTCAAATTGAAATGTAAAGTTTCGTATAATATAAACATTTATCAAAGAATAATCAAAAACAAAAACATCAGAGAGAGAGCCACCATACATTTTTCATTATAAAATACCTGAATCACACTTTACTTATATTTCATACTTTTAGTTATTTCTTAAATAATCTGAATAATCTTATTATCAATAGTTAGTGTTAGTTAGTATTCTTGATTATTAATAGTTGTTAGACTAAGTTAGTACTAAAATGTAAGTATTATACATCCGTTGCAGGGTATTTACCCAATTCTTATTGCGAATTTTAGGCAACTTTTAAATATAGTAGTTTAAAGTTTAGTTCCATATCTTCTCTGCGAGATAGCAGTATCCAGGTAGGTGTTGAGTGTTGAATATTTTTCAATCTTCGATCTTGTCCTCGATGTTCTTGGCAAATTCAAATGCTTCCGTGTGCTTGATGAAGAAGTATTCCTTCTTGTCGTAACTAACTCTTAGTGTTGCGGGGTATAACAGTCCATATCTCAGATTCTTTATGTTCTTCAGTATTCTTCTTGTTTCTGTGAACAATGCTCTTTTCTTAGCAACTTCCACAGGATAATCTCTGAATACACTAATCTTGTCTCCTTCATATACAAGATTTCTGCTTTTGCCAATTTTCCTCATCATGTCATCCAATACATGGTCGTATTGGACCTTTACTATCATTATTCTTGGAGGGTCGCCCACCTTTGGGGGACGTCTTGGCACTCTGTGCGCTCAGGCAAGTAATGGCGCCTGGTCCAGGTTCAAAATTGTTTTCAGTACATCTGCAGCAAATTCACGGGGGTCACGAGTCCCCTCTCTGCCTTCCTGGATGCCCACGATTCTTAAGTTCTGACGCCTCTGTCGTCCCTCCAAGTCTGTACATTTTTCGGCTATTTGACGCAATAACTTTGATAGGCGTTGGTTCTCGGTGATGAGTTGTTTTGTTGTTGTGGTACTTGTCTCAGCAAATTCCTCAAGTTCTTTTACAATCTTGTGGTGTTGGTTTAATGTCTGGAAGATAGGTTCAAGTTTAGATTCAAATCTGGATTCCATCATATTCAGTTTTTCATTTACTTCTTCAACATTTTGAGTCAAATTTCTTTCCATATCTAATTTCCAGTCTTCCAGGACTTTGTGTACCATCTCTGTAACATCGTCTTTAATTTGTTCTTTAATTTCTTTTTTAAAAGATGTCAGCTCTTCTTTAAAGTTCAGTCTAAGATTTTTAATTTCCACCATTAAATTAGAGATTTCCTGTGTAAGAAACGTTTTTAATTCTTCCATCTCAGTCTTTTTCTTCTTCTTTGAGATGTCTTCTCGGGATGCTGCTAAACCTGAGGCCGAGGCTTCAGTTGGGCCTACCTCTTTAGTCTTGCCGGTTTTTGTCTTGGGAGGGGGAGTATGCTGAGTCGACATACTGCCGGTGTCACGCGCCTGATGACGTCACGGGCCTACTGCAAAACAAGCGGTGCCGTTTTCTGCAGGTAGGATCTGTCTTTTCCCCCCGTTTTTTCGTTTTTTTTCACGGAGCTAGTTGGCGCGAGTCTCTCCTACTCCATAGCGCCACCGGAAGCCATGGTTAATATTTTGAGTTATTAATGAAAATCTTCAAAAATCTGACAAACTTTGAAGTCTGCGCCGTTTTGCTCGCGCTGCGAGTGTCGTCACCCCCCCTCCTCCTTTGGAAGATGTCCGTTCCCCGCTGCCCGCACCCCGCTGCTCCTCTCCCTCTCCCCTCTCCTCTCCTCCCCTCCTCTCCCATCCTCTCCCCTCCTCTCCTCTCTCCCCTCCTTCTCCCCTCCTCTCCCCTTCCTCTCCCCCTCCTCTCCTCCCTGCCTCTCCCTCCCTCCTCCTCTCCCCTCCCCTCCTCTCCCCTCCCCCCCACTCCCCTCCCCTCCACTCCCCTCCACTCCTCTCCCCTCCATTCCCCTCCCCCATCTCTCTCGACCCCCATCCTTCGACCCCCCCTCCCTCCTCTCCCCTCCTCTCTCCTCCACCAGCCTTTCTCCTACCCTCCTCTCCCTACCTGCCAGGTGCCACGCCAGCAGCAGGTCTCCCCAAGGAGCTACTCAAGTGGCGGGTTGGTGAAGGCGGATTGCAGCGCTTGCATTCCGACCTCAGCTGCCGCTTCTCCCGAGCCTGCTCGGGCTTGGACAGTTTCTTCGAGCACTGCGGACTCGAGTCTGAGAAGCTGGCCAGGGAGAAGTTTGCTGCTGATGCCGCCTTCAAAAGCCTTGCCCTCATGTTTCGCAGCGTGAGCTGCCCAGACCCGTTCCACAGCAGCAGTGTTGGCGGCAACGAGCCGCTCCAGGGGAAGAACAAGCCTCTGCCATTGAGCGCAATGCCAGGGTCATCCAGTGGCTATACGGCTGCAAGAGGGCCAAGGAGCAACAACATGTAAAAACATTTGGGCAGGCACATGAAGAAGAATGTTAAAAGGGATATGGGCAAAATATGGGCAGGTGGGGTATCTTGGTCAGCATGGGGAAGTTGGGCTGAATGGCCTGTTTCCATGCTGTATGATTCTATGACTATGAGGCCTTGGGGGAGATTATGTCAGCAAATTAACCCACTAACCTGCGGGTATTTTAGGATGTGGGAGGAAAGGAGTACCAAGACATGGTAAAATGGAGAATGTGCAAACCAAGCACTGACGGGACCCAAAGTCATAAACGGGACTCTGGTGCTGCAGGGCATGACTTCACTAGATGCACTACTATACCACTGTTCTCAGGAATCCGGGCAGTTGAGTTGAATTGAATTGAATACTTTTGGACTAGAAGACATCTTGGCACTACTGACCATGTTTGGTCATCCCTGCATCCAGATCAAACTCTTCACCCAGACTATCCAAAATCATGGTCCAGCCATTATCTTTCATGGATCTTATGCTGATTTATCCCAGCTCCTTCAGTGGCTTTGATTTCTAGCTGACCCCTGACACTCCCCCAGCTTCCTGGATGTGTCACTGCTCATCTCTTCTGGTGTCACCGATTCTCCAATGTCTCTGCTTATTCCACAGCCCATGAGTGTCTCAATGTTTCTGCTCACTAATGTCCTCACCCCTGCCCTGTTTTGGGTTTTCCTCACTCAACTTCTGCTATACTTCATTCCCAATTACTCATCACTCCTCTCCGACGTCTCTCCAACTCTCTAATATCGCTGACAAATTGATTCTCCTGCCCTCCAAACTTTCCCTTCCCAAATCTCCTCCAGCTGTACTGGGATACAGAGACAATACAGAGATAATACAAGACAGAGAGCTACGGCTAGTGGAGCTGCTGCCTCACTACAGTAGAGAGTGGGGGTTAAATTCTGAACTCTATGTGGAGTTCATACATTCTCCCAGTAACTGAGTGGGTTTCCTCCATGTGTTCAGGTTAGTATGTCAATTGGTCACCGTGAATTGCTACTAGTGTATTGATGTGAGGTAGAATCTGGGGGGAGGGGGGTGATGATGGGAATGTGGGGCGAACAGAAAATTGAATTAATATATAATTAATATTTGATGGTCAGCATGAACTCGATGGGCCCAAGGACTTCCTCTCCGATGAGTTCCCGGTTCCGCATTGGGCAAGCCAGTCCTGCTGCCAGGTATGGTCGCAGCCCGCCGGGATGACCTTGCCACGTCTGAACAGCCTTGATAGAGTTTGGAATACTGCATACTTCTCTCCTGACCTACTTGCAATTGAAGGACAACAGCAAAGGTTGACCAGCTTCATTCCTGAGATTGGGGATTTGTTCTATGAGGAGAGATATGTAGACTTAGCCTATGCTCTCTTGACTATGCTCTCTTGATATAGCCAGTTCATTGGCTATATTTAAGAGGGAGTTAGATGTGGCCCTTGTGGCTAAAGGGATCAGGGGGTATGGAGAGAAGGCAGGTATGGGATACTGAGTTGGATCATCAGCCATGATCATATTGAATGGTAGTGCAGGCTCGAAAGGCCGAATGGCCTACTCCTGCACCTATTTTCTCAGTTTCTATGTTTCTATGTAAGAATGGGATGTGATCTCGGTTAAAATGCTTACAGGCCTTTTGGCAAAACACCATGAGCATTCAGGACAGAAATGAAAATAAATCTCTTCATCGGGAGGATGGTGAATAAATATCCCGCAGGGGCTGAGACAAATAAGGGTTTATGCTGAAAAGTGGCGCTGAACTAGAAGATTAGCTGTGATGATACTAAATGAAGAACAAACTGGAGGGGTGGAAAGGCCTCCTCCTGCTTCTATTTCTATTCCCCTCCAAATCTGTAAATAAAGGTGGGTCCTGGTATCAAATTCAGTCATGCCAAAATACAAATCTCCCAAGTGCCTTTCTCCTCCAAATGAATATTGGTGCCTAGAATTGACCTTTGAAAGGATAGATGTAGAGAAATTGCGTAAAGTTTCAAATTTTGGGGCTATACATGCAATTTATTTGCTAACAAACCTGATAATGAATTCAGCCGAAACATCTTTACCCGATGGGTGTTGAGAGTGTGTAACTTGCTACCACCACTTAGAAGCGAAGGTTAAAATTGTCGATCCAACTGTAGATAGTTATAGATATAGATAGATAGATAGATAGATAGATAGATAGATAGATAGATAGATAGATAGATATAGATATAGATATAGATATAGATAGATAGATAGATATGCCATTTATTGTCACTATACATGTACAGTGAAATTGAAAGCTGCTCGTACTCAGTGCATACATATAATTTAGTACAAAAAACAAGAAACAGAAAAACAAAAACAGAAGGGAGGAGGGGGGGGGGGGGGATAGGTGCACAATTCTGCGGCGCTATATACATATATACAAATATACAGATGGAAGACCGGGTGTTGGGCTGTGAAGTCAGTGCATGTGTGAATTTGAATTAAGAGTAGTTATAATTTTCGGAAAGCAACTATTTCTGAGTCTATTTGTCCTGGATTTGATGCACCTATAGCGCCTTCCAGAGGGCAGCAGGTTGAACAGTCCAAACGCAGGATGGGAGCTGTCTTTGATGATCTTCTTTGCCGTGCTAAGGCAGTGGGAGGTGTAGATATCCATCAGGGAGGGGAGAGGGCAACCAATGATCTTCTGCACTGTCCTAGTTACCCTCTGAAGCCTCTCCCTGTCTGCCATGGTGCACCTGCCATACCATGATGTAATGCAGTATGTCAGCAGGCTCTCGATGGACGAGCGGTAGAAGGTCAGCAGCAGGTTAGAGTCCAGGTTGTGCTTCCTGAGGACCCTCAGGAAGTGCAGCCGCTGCTGAGCCAAGCTCGATAAGGGACTGAAGGAGAAAGAAAGAAAAGGGTCTGCTGATCAGTGCAGAGCGTGACAAGGCTCCTGTGGGGCATAGCTATTTGAAGATATAGCTCTTAGGGCTAAGGGAATCGAGGGTTATGGGGAAAAAGCCAGAACGAGGTACTGATTATAGATGATCAGCCATGATCATATTGAAAGCTGGTGCTGGCTCGTAGGGCCAAATGGTGTACCTCTGCACCTATTTTCTATATTTTCTATGTTTCCATGAAGCAAATTGCCTATTTCTTATTTGTAAGAAACCCTTTTGCTAAAATGTCAAACAGCAGCAGACAGACGAGCATTAGTTAGGAAATAACTTTCTTCAAATTGTTTTCTGCATCATTGCCTCATGTTCCTGGCAGTAACCATCCAATGCCGGCCTTCCCACTCCCTTCCAATACCTACCAGATGCTAGTTAGAAACTGACAGTGTTAAGTCAGAGGCTTCATTCCACAGGATCTGTGTAATTTTCCAGCCACCTCAGCCACACAGGC
This sequence comes from Leucoraja erinaceus, assembly GCF_028641065.1. NCBI lineage: Eukaryota > Metazoa > Chordata > Chondrichthyes > Rajiformes > Rajidae > Leucoraja > Leucoraja erinaceus. The sequence goes on from NC_073383.1 coordinate 36,875,700, forward strand.
TGTGTTCCCCCCTCAATTCAAATCAGGTCTAGACACCCAGCCTTAAATTGCACAGTACAATACCAGAGCCTCAAATGCAAAGTAAGCATAGGTAAAATAGATTATTTAATTGATGTCGTTATTCACAGGGAGATAGAGGCATTAGGACAATAGTCAAAATAATCCATATGTGTCCACTCTTTCTGTTCCAGACACAGAAATAGCTTGCTGTTATAATTAGCTCATGTTTAAAGAGCAGCATAGTCTGTCTCCATCACTGAAAACTGCTCCTTATCCAGTGAACCACCTTAGCAGAGTGAAAAGCAAGCTGAAAGGAACAACATTACTGCTTTCAGCACAGTGTCTGATGGTGAACACCGTGTCCACACCAGCAGAGCACCCTGATATTGCTGCTTTTTACAAAACATCAAGGATAGGATTTGCATTTTATCCATATATCCAGAAAAGTGTAATAGAACATTTTATGCTGAAAATATGAAGGAATGCAAATGACAAAAACAGAAATGCCACTTTGCTTCAGAGTATTTGTGGCTACTGCATTATAATATTTGATCAGGACTAAATTAGAGACCCTCTCAATAAGCGAGTTCGGTATTACAAATGCGCATGCCCCAGGTCATGGGTCATACGGGATAAACATTCTCACCAGCTGAGCTACTATGTGTGTATGGACCGGTGTCATAGAAACATAGAAAATAGGTGCAGGAGTAGGCCATTCGGCCCTTCGAGCCTGCACCGCCATTCAATATGATCATAGCTGATCATCCAACTCAGTATCCCATCCCTGCCTTCTCTCCATACCCCTTTAGCCACAAGGGCCACATCTAACTCCCTCTTAAATATAGCAAATGAACTGGCCTCGACTACCTTCTGCACTAGTTCTGCACTTCCCCAACGTCGGGAATAATCTTCCTGCATCTTCCTTCGGGGAAATACGACCTTTTTGTCGTATCCCCCTTCTTTGCCTCCGTCTACGCTGAGGCCTAGCGGAGCCGGCGACCTTGGGACTCTGGAGGCAGCTGACAGGACTCGTCCTGGGCTCGCTCCCGGCCCAGCCCGGGATGGAATGGTGCTCCCGTGAGAGCGGCATGGTGAGGGGCTGGAGTGGTCCAGCCCGAGGGAGGAATGGCACTCCCGCTAGAGTGGCCCAGCCCGAGGGAGGAACGGCACTCCCGCTGGAGTGGCCCAGCCCGAGGGAGGAACGGCACTCCCGCTGGAGTGGCCCAGCCCGAGGGAGGAACGGCACTCCCGCTGGAGTGGCCCAGCCCGAGGGAGGAACGGCACTCCCGTCGGAGTGGCCCAGCCCGAAGGAGGAACGGCACTCCCGCTGGAGTGGCCCAGCCCGAGGGTGGAACGGTACTCACGTGAGGGCAATCCAGTCCAGGGGCTGGGACGGTGCTCCGGTGGCTGGGACGACGTTCTGGCGGCGGTGTCCAGAGTCCTGGGTTCAGCCGCGGGCCAGCGGCTGCGTGTGCTGGACTGGAGGTGCGGCGGCTTCGACCACCCCGGGCCGCAGTGTTTGAACCGGCCCGTTCGCGGGGTTCGGTGAGCTGCAGGACTGTTTGTACCATCGCCCGGTGGGGAATTGCCTCAGCGCAGAGGGAGAAGAGGGAAGAGACTGCAGCCCTAAGATTTTTGCCTCCACCACAGTGAGGAGGTGTTTGGAGGACTCACTGTGGTGGATGTTAATTTGTGTTTATTGTTGTTTATTATTGTATCATTGTATGTATGACTGCAGGCACGAAATTTCGTTCAGACCGCAAGGTCTGAATGACAATAAAGGAAATTCAATTCAATTCAATTCAATCTAGCCTGTCGAACCCCATAAGAATTTTGTAAGTTTCTATAAGATCCCCCTCAATCTTCTAAATTCTAGCGTGGACAAGCCGAGTCTATCCAGTGTTTCTTCATATGAAAGTCATGCCATCCCAGGAATCAGTCTGGTGAACCTTCTCTGTACTCCCTCTATGGCAAGAATGTCTTTCCTCAGATTAGGAGACCAAAACTGTACGCAATACTCCAGGTGTGGTCTCATCAAGACCCTGTACAACCGCAGTAGAACCTCCCTGCTCTTATACTCAAATCATTTTGCTATGAATGCTAACATACCATTCGTTTCTTCACTGCCTGCTGCACCTGCATGCCTACTTTCAATGACTGGTGTACCATGACACCCAGGTCTCGTTGCATCTCCCCTTTTCCTAATCGGTCACCATTCAGATAATAGTCTACTTTCCTGTTTTTGCCACCAAAGTGGATAACCTCACATTTATGCACATTATACTGCAACTGCCATGCATTTGCCCACTCACCCAACCTATCCAAGTCACCTTGCAGCCTCCTAGCATCCTCCTCACAGCAAGCACTGCCCCCCAGCTTCGTGTCATCCGCAAACTGGGAGATGTTACATTCAATTCCCTCATCCAGATCATTAATATATATTGTAAATAGCTGGGGTCCCAGCACTGAGCCTTGTGCTACCCCACTAGTCACTGCCTGCCATTCTGAAAAGGACCCGTTTTGGATAATCTTTTTGTATGGTGGGAAGGATGTAGTAGTGCCTGAGATTGTGCAAAAAAAAGATTTACATGGATTTTAAGCAGCAATGTGTAATTATGGCTTGGATGAGATTATGGGTATTTTTAGTCTAAGAGAGATGAGAGTGAGTGGTGACTAACACGAGGACCATAAAATAATGTAACCTTGTGAAGGGAGAGCCTTTCCACTTGAGATGAAGCTCGACTTGAGGCACAGGGTATAAACATATCAAGCAACCAAACATAGAAGTAACATAAAGTTACTTCCATGTGGAGTAGACTGGGCAGGGGGACAGAAGGATTGGGCATTAATTGATAAGAATTTGAGGGAGAAAGGAATAGAGGATTAAATTCTTAGAATCAGTTAAAGAATGAGAAAAGGAGTCACGAGCAGTGTATAGGAATGATTAGCATAATTAAATACTTGTTTCTGTGTTGTATATTCTTAGTAACAATATAAGACTTTTCACAGCTTGTATGGAAGTGCAACAGGAAATCTGCTGCCTTGACTGTATTCGACAATCCACAAGTAGCAAAGCGCACTGCAAACAAATGCAACTGTCTATGACCTTCCAATAAAACATTTTTTAAAAGTCTCTTTCGCAAATTAATTGTGAAATAAAGCAGTTCAAGGACCTGAAACTAAACTTGTTAAGTAGCAAATTGTCCCATTGCTGCTCTTGAAACTCCAACAGAAAGACTTATTTTAATTCTTAGTATAGGCTTTCCCATTGTTTTGAATGGACCTCAACTCAAGATCAAGATTCAATTTAATTGTCATTTCGACCCCTTGAGGTCCAAACGAAATGCCGTTTCTGCAGCCATACATTACAAACAAATAGACTCAAGACACAACATAATTTACATAAACATCCATCACATTGCTGTGATGGAAGGCCAAAAAATGTATCTCTCCACTGCACTCCTCCCCCCCCCCCGATGTCAGAGTCAAAGTCAAAGCCCCTGGCTGGCGATGGCGATTGTCCCACGGCCATTAAAGCCACGCCGGGTGGTGCGAGGTCGCACACCGGGTCTTGGTGTTAAAGCCCCCGGCGTGCGCTCGCAGAGTCCCGCGGCCATTCCAAGCCGCGCGGGGCGGTGATGTCAGGCCCCGCTCCAGGAGCTCTTCGACCCCGCAACTCGGGCGGGAGAAGTCGCCGTTGCGAGAGCCCTGAAAAGCGGTCTCCCTCCAGGGACCCGCGGGCTCCCGGTGCCGCCGTCCGCCGGACCCGCAGTTGCAGCCTCCGAATCTCCGGAGGTCGGGCCGCAGCAGCAGCAGCGCTCCACCACCGCTCCACCCGCTCTGGACTCGGCCAGCTCCGCGACGGTGAGGTGAGTCGTCGGCACCAGAGTCCCCGGTCTTTTCCTGTTGGAGGCCGCTCCTCGTTGCAGCCCCAACGACAACGGAGACCCGACAAGAAAAGGTCGGGTCTCCCGTGCAGGGAGAGATTTAAAAGTTACCCCCTCCCTCCCTCCCCACCCCCACCCCCCCCACACACACACCCCAACAAAAAAAATAACAAAAACTACATAGTAACATAGACACAGTGTCTACACTTAACACCACTGATCAGGAAGTGACACTTCTTAACATAGTTGATTAGGAAGATTATTATTATGAAGAATCATTGATCTTTTTTCTAAACCCCTTTGCACCACTTGCCTGTCTAATTCTCTCTAAGGCTACCCTTTCTACAGATATATTGACTATATGTTTGCTCTGTCATATAATGGGCTGACCAAGCACTTGGTCCTTGCATGACATTGATCATGACTTTAACTTTGATGCAACTGGGAGAGGGGTGGAATTGAACAGATACATTTCTCTCTGTTTCCACTGCATTCTTGCCACAGTGAGCAAGGAACATGACAGGAAGAAATTGCGGTCCTCACGAAATATTTATATCAGATCCAATAATGACAGCAAGACTTGATCTGTATTTTAAAACTAAAATGCCAGCTAAAAAAAAGATAAGAATTGTGCAAAGTAATGGTTTTATTGGCCTATCGCATTATCTTCAATCATTTGCAAGGTGAATGAACCAGAAACCTATCTGGGCCACCCATATAGGTGTACTGCCATGAGAGACGCAGCTCCTGACACACCCAAAAGGCTTCCCACCAGGAGAAGGCACGAGTCCGTAGTGTGACGGAATACTCTCCTCTTGCCTGCCTGTGTGCATATCTACTAATGCTAAGAAGAATTATAACAAAAATATAGGTATGCTTTTCAAGTGTTTGTAATTTTGTAAGTAATGCTAGTAATAAATTGAATCCAATGACAGCCTCATCAAAAGAGAACCTAACAATGAATTCCACAATCCCATGATTTCAATGAAGAGTTGGCTCAAAAGCAAACGTCAGTAAAAAACTCCTTCTACACTTGATTTAGTCCCAGAGTCCTGCTGGCAACACAGGATCACTAGTCTGAATAACCAATTGTCTCCATAACTCAGTTGAAGCATTGCTTAGGGTGTTATTGATTTGTATATGCCAGCTATGCACTTAGTTGGATGATTTTGGTCTCTTTGGTAGTGGGACAGCAATTAATGTATACCAAAAGATACAAATTAATGTAAAATTGATATTTCCAGCCAAAGTTATATACTTAGAGAGGGAAGAAATGAGAAAAGAAAGCGTTGATGCTAAGATGTCATTACATTTGCTGTCTAACCTATCTACAACTCAATTTTTAAATTCATATCCTTCCACATCAATTTCCCCAAAGCCTCAAATCAGCCAGTGTTGCTCTAATCCCTTTTTTTTTTAATCTTTCCTCTGATTTTGTACTTCTTCTTATTCTTGTGTATCTTTCAACCTAATATTGGCAACTTTGCCTTCAACTGTTTAATCTCCATGTTCTGAAGTTTCTTTCTTGATACTTTTGGATCCTCTAAAGTAATTTAGACACCAATCATACATGTCTATCTTTGGCTTGCTGCCCGTTTTATCTCCTTTACTTTTCCGATAAGATCTCGCAACTGTTGGTTGTTAATTTCTAGTGCATATGGTAAATGGATAACTTGCGGCTTTTTGATCAAATTATATCTGAGGAAGTAGACAGTCTAAAAATAAATTTGACAGAAGTAAATAGATCAGGAGAGTCCACAATGGAGCAGAATAACACATAGTACAGCGGGAATACATTTGATAATTCAAATGAAAGTGTTTTCATGATCTGCATCTCTGCACCTGAATTAAGAAAAATAGAGCAAAATATTTAACTAACGTCCCCCCCCCCCCACCCACCCACCCATCCACTACATGCAATCATTCGAAATATCTCTGAATGAAATTGAGTTGAACTGCGATATAGTCTGTTATCAATCTGCTGACATTGTTGTTTGTGCATAAGCAAAGGTCACACTGGTGGACTGCCAACACCAGTGCAAAACAAACAAAACAAAAGCCATGCTTTCTAATGTACCTGTCTGTTAGAAATGCTGTTGCCATTTTATAGGACAGTATGGTAGCGCTGAAGGTGATATCTCAATTTTGGTCCAGCAACCCAATTCTAGTTCTGACTGTATGGAGTTTGTACCTTCTTCTTATGGCCACATGGTTTTCTGCTGGGTGTCCTGGTTTCCCCCACAGTTGCTAGTTCTAATGAGTTACCCCTCATGTCAAAGGCCGGCAAGAAAATCAGGGAGTGTTGTTTAGCATGTGGGAGAGAATAGGTTGCAGGGAAATCAGTGAAGAAATGGGATGGAATGGATTTCTCTGAGAGCCATCATGGGCACAATAGTTGAATATCATGTAGAAATATGAAAAAAAAAGAGTTCAGAAAAGACCAGGATAAACAGAAAAATCTTAATAATATTATACAAATTATCACCATTATGGATAAGGCATGATTTGAACAGAAATAATATCATTCATAGCTGAGATACAAAATAAGTTATTGACGTGCAGTATTATTTAATCAGAAGTGTTAAGGGGACAATTTCAGGCAAGTGCAGATTGATTTGAGTCTATGATACCTCTCATAGGTTTTTGGAACTAAATGAGTCAAATTCACAAACAAAATTAGACACTGGAAAAGGATAGAAATATAAGCAATTGTATATCGCTTAGGGTTTCATATAGGGTTCATTTCAGTGTTATATCTGCATTGTTTGGGCTATAAGGCTATATTGGGCTCTATGGTGTGAAAAATAGTGCTATTTGCTGTGGGATCTTTATCACACCATATTTATCCTGCCCACAAGATGGCTACTTCCACCACATAGTTCCTTACAATACCAATATTGACCCCAAAATCTATCCATGGTCATGAAGCTAATTTAGCCTTCCGCTATTCCCTTCTGTTCAAAACGAAACAAAGAAAGAGGACAAATCCACTCAATTTCACCAATATGCTAATGGTTTCAGAAAATCCAGCTAAATCAATGAAGTAATATAGTCTCATCAAAGTCTGTTTTTGAGTAGAATAAAACTCTGAAGTAGTTTCAGGCAGATGTACAGAACAGATGACCTGAATAACGTACATTACACAGGCCATTTCATAGAAACATAGAAACATAGAAAATAGGTGCAGGAGTAGGCCATTCGGCCCTTCAAGACTGCACCACCATTCAATATGATCATGGCTGATCATCCAACTCAGTATCCTGTACCTGCCTTCTCTCCATACACCCTGATCCCTTTAGCCACAAGGGCCATATCTAACTCCCTCTGAAATATAGCCAATTAACTGGCCTCAACTAACTTCTGTGGCAGAGAATTCCAGAGATTCACCACTCTCTGTGTGAAAAAGGTTTTCCTCATCTCGGTCCTAAAAGATTTCCCCCTTATCCTTAAACTGTGACCTCTTGTTCTGGACTTCCCCAACATCGGGAACAATCTTCCTGCATCTAGCCTATCCAACCCCTTAAGAATTTTGTAAGTTTCTATAAGATACCCCCCTCAATCTTCTAAATTCTAGCGAGTACAAACCAAGTCTATCCAGTCTTTCTTCATATGAAAGTCCTGACATCCCAGGAATCAGTCTGGTGAACCTTCTCAGTACTCCCTCTATGGCAAGAATGTTTTTCCTCAGATTAGGAGACCAAACCTGTACACAATACTCCAGGTGTGGTCTCACCAAGACCCTGTACAACTGCAGTAGAACCTCCCTGCTCCTATACTCAAATCATTTTGCTATGAATTTCGCAATAAAATGCATTTCGTTGTCTCTGTACTGTACACTGACAATGACAATTAAAATTGAATCTGAATCTGAATGCTAACATACCATTCGCCTTCTTCACTGCCTGCTGCACCTGCATGCCTACTTTTAATGACTGGTGTACCATGACACCCAGGTCTTGTTGCATCTCCCCCTTTCCAAATCGGCCACCTCTCAGATAATAATCTACTTTCCTGTTTTTGCCACCAAAGTGGATAACCTCACATTTATCCACATTAAACTGCATCTGCCATGCATTTGCCCACTCACCCAGCCTATCCAAGTCACCTTGCAGCCTCCTAGCATCCTCCTCACAGCTATCACTGCCCCCCAACTTAGTGTCATCCGCAAACTTGGAGATGTTGCATTCAATTCCTTCATCCAAATCATTAATATATATCGTAAATAGTTGGGGTCCCACAACTGAGCCTTGCGGTACCCCACTAGTCACTGCCTGCCATTGTGAAAAGGACCCGTTTACTCCTACTCTTTGCTTCCTGTCTGCCAGCCAGTTCTCTATCCACATCAATACTGAACCCCTAATACCATGTGCTTTAAGTTTGTATACTAATCTCTTATATGGGACCTTGTCGAAAGCCTTCTGAAAGTCCAGATATAACACATCCACTGGTTCTCCCTTATCCACTCTACTAGTTACATCCTTGAAAAATTCTATAAGATTCGTCAGACATGATTTACCTTTCATAAATCTTTGCTGGCTTTGTCCAATGAATTCACCACTTTCCAAATGTGCTGCTATCCCATCTTTAATAACTGATTCTAGCAGTTTCCCCACTACCGAAGTTAGAATAACTGGTCTGTAATTCCCCGTTTTCTCTCTCCCTCCCTTTTTAAAAAGTGGTGTTACATTAGCTACCCTCCAATCCTCAGGAACTACTCCAGAATCTAAAGAATTTTGACAAATTATCACTAATGCATCCACTATTTCTGGGACTACTTCCTTAAGTACTCTGGGATGCAGCCTATCTGGCCCTGGGAATTTATCGGCCTTTAATCCATTCAATTTACCTAACACCACTTCCCGGCTAACCTGGATTTCACTCAGTTCCTCCATCTCATTTGACCCCTGGTCCCCTGCTATTTCCGGCAGATTATTTATGTCGTCCTAAGTGAAGACAGAACCAAAGTAGTTATTCAATTGGTCTGCCATGTCCTTGTTCCCCATGATCAATTCACCCGTTTCTGACTGCAAGGGACCTACATTTGTTTTAATTAATCTTTTTCTCTTCACATATGTATAAAAGCTTTTGCAGTCAGTTTTTATGTTCCCTGCCAGTTTTCTTTCATAATCTATTTTCCCTTTCCTAATTAAGCCCTTTGTCCTCCTCTGCTGGTCTCTGAATTTCTCCCAGTCCTCTGATAGGCTGCTTTTTCTGGCTAATTTGTACGCTTCATCTTTTGTTTTGATACTATCCCTGATTTCCCTTGTTATCCACAGATGCACTACCTTCCCTGATTTATTTTTTTGACAAACTGGGATGAACAATTGTTGTAGTTCATTCATGCAGTCTTTAAGTGCCTTCCATTGCATATCCACCATCAACCCATTAAAATTAATTCTCCAGTCTATCTTGGCCAATTCACATCTCATACCCTCAAAGTTACCTTTCTTTAAGTTCAGGACCCTTGTTTCTGAATTAACGATGTCACTCTCCATCCCAATGAAGAACTCAACCATATTATGGTCACTCTTGCCCAAGGGGCCATGCACAACAAGACTGTTAACTTACCCTTCCTCATTACTCAATACCCAGTCTAGAATAGCCTGCTCTCTCATTGGTTCCTCTACATGTTGGTTTAGAAAACTATCCCGCATACATTCCAAGAAATCCTTTTCCTCAGCACCCTTGCCAATTTGATTCACCCAATCTATATGTAGATTGAAGTCACCCATTATAACTGTTTTACCTTTGTTGCACGCATTTCTAATTTCCTGTTTGATGCCATCCCCAACTACTACTGTTAGGTGGCCTGTGCACAACTCCCACTAGCGTTTTCTGCCCCTTAGTGTTTCGCAGCTCTACCCATATCGATTCCACATCCTCAAAGCTAATGTCCTTCCTTTCTATTGCGTTAATCTGCTCTCTAACCAGCAACGCTACCCCACCTCCTTTTCCTTTCTGTCTATCCCTCCTGAATATTGAATATCCCCGGATGTTCAGCTCCCAGCCTTGGTCACCCTGGAGGCATGTCTCCGTGATCCCAACTATATCATAGTCATTAAACACAAAACCTTCAGGCTTGTTTTTACAACACTCTTATCCCTTATACTATTATGCTGAAAAGTGGCCCTTTTTGATTTTTGCTCTGGATTTGCCGGCCTGCCGCTTTTACTTTTCACCTTGCTACCTATTGCTTCTACCCTCATTTTACACCCCTCTGTCTCTATGCTCACACATTTAAGAAACCCTTTCCCTTTAACTCCATCCTCCACTATCCCATTCGACACCCCACCCCCCTTATTCAGTTTAAAACCACCCGTGTAGCAGTGGCATACCTGCCTGCCAGAATGCTGGTCCCACACCTGTTAAGATGCAATCCGTCCCTTTTGTACAGTTCCTCCTTACCCCAAAACAGATCCCAGTGATCTAAGAATCTAAATCCCTGCCCCGTGCACCAGTTCCTCAGCCACACATTCAGGTCCCGTATCTCCCTGTTCTTGCTCTCGCCAGCACGGGGAACTGGAAGCAAACCGGAGATAACAACCCTGGAGGTCCTGCTTTTCAGCATTTTCCAAGCTCTCTAAAGTCACGCTGCAGAATATTCATCCCCTTCTTTCCGACATCGTTTGTGCCGACATGCACTACCACTTCCGGATGATCACCTTCGCCCTTGAGGATTTTCTGCACTCTATCCGTGACATCCTGGATCCTGGCACCAGGAAGGCAGCACACCATCCTCACATCCCGTCTGTTGCCACAGAAACCCCTGTCCGTACCTCTCACACTGGAGTCTCCCACTACAATGGTGTTGCCTGCCTTAGGCCTTTTTGGTTTTGGCTCAACAGCCCTGTTCGCATCGCAAGCCAGTCCGCCGCTCAGTGTAAACACGTCTTCTGTCCCGACAGCTTCTAAGTGGGTGAACCTGTTCACAAGAGGTACAACACCCGGGGACGTTGGCATTCCATGCTTCCCTCCCTTTCTCACTGTCTCCCACCTTCTCTCTTCCAGTACCTTAGGTGTAACAATCTTACTGTAGGACTTGTTGAGGAACGACTCCGTTTCTCGGATGAACCGGAGGTCATCCACTTGCTCTCCAGTTCCCCAACACGGTCCTTCAGGGGCTCTACCTGGATGCACTTCTCGCATTGCTTTCATGTATTTGCAACAAGTTCTGATTTCCCCAAAAGTTTTGAGGTTTCTCCCTTTCTATCCTCTTAAGGTGGTGTTCATTGCAGTTCAAGTGTTAGCTGACATTATAAAGTGGACTTGAAAGGAAGACTTGTAACTATAGACCAGATCCATCCCTCACGATTAACATTTCAAACATACTTCCTTCCATTTTTGCTCTTGTGACCAAAATTTTAATCTCATTGCCAAAGAATGGTGGAGTAGTTTAAATAATATTAATGCAGGCCACTGGGGTTTCACAGAAATATAAACAACCTTGTGCAATGCAGCCCCTGAACGATTGGTTAAGTTCATAGAACATATATTGTATAGTAAAAGAGGAATTCAATGTATTTTGTCACCATGGATCAAACATCGATATTACAGGAAATAGTAACTCCTTTGGGTATTCCAGTTTTTACAGAAAACTGTCAAAATTATTAAATTTGATTCCAGAATGGCAATAAAAAATGTTCAGAGAAGAGAATTTGACAATCACCATAAGCTTTTCGCTGCCCACAGAGCAACAGGAAATATTATCGTGAGAGCTCACTGCAAATAGGACCAGAAAGAAAAACATAAAAGCGTAGATTTAAAAAAATGTTGAATAAAGTAAAAAATATTGCCAGCAATGACAAAGAGCTCTTCCTAGCAAATGTGCATTCAAATTTAAGATATTATCAACTTCCTGTGCATTTGAATACTTGTTTTGGCTGACTGCTATACTGAGGTGGATAAATCCGTAGGGTCTGATGAGATTATTTCTGGTTGTTGAAACAGGCAAGAGAGGAAATTGCATTGGCCTTGGCAAAGATCTCTGCACATTCTCTCGCCACAGGTGAGGTCCTAGAGGAATGGAGAGTCACCAACGCTGTTCCTCTGTTTAATAAAGGAAATAGAGATAGGCAGGACAGCCTCACGCCAGTGGTTGGGATGCTATTGGAGACAATTCTTTGGGATAGAACATCTACCCTGGCAAATCCCATTAGGATCTTACATGCTTGCTGTATTTGCCCTGCCACAATAAGATGATGGCTGATCTGATTGTAACCCCAGCTCCAAATTACTGCCTATCCCCAGTATTCATCCTCTTGCTTTTCAAGCATCTATCTACTTTGGCCTTAGAAATATTGAACAATTCTGCCTCCACTGCCCTTCTTAAAAGAGAATTTCAAAGCCTCGTTTCATTGAGGAAAAAAAAATCATCTATTAGAAGGTGACTGCATATCATTAAACAGTGACACCTATTCTAGATTTCTAGATTTCCCCATGAGGAAACATCCACTCCACTCTGACTTAATCCCTCAGAATCTTAGTTAGTTCAATCAAGCTCCATTTTGCTCTTCTAATGTCCAGCAGATACAAGCTGGTCCTGTTCAATCTTTCCTTATAAGACAATAAACCTATAGCAAGTATTAGGACAAGCGTAAAGGGGATAGGCACAGCGGCCTGCCATTGACCACATGGAGGACGTGGTCATCGGAGCCACAAGATCAACATCACACAGCAGGAAAACACAAATAATGACATCCACTTGCCATTTTGGTTATGTGGTTATGTGGATGGATAGGAGAAGATGGAATTGTTCTTCTTCAAACATGGGATGACTGAGACCTATTTAAAGTCAGAAAGAATTCATACAAAACCAAACGAGGGCATTTTCCCTCAATGCAGAGTGGAAAAGAATCAGCGGACATCAGTGGAATAAAGTTGACATGTGGAAGAATTCCTTTCCACTGTGCCTGGTTTAGTCGGCAAGGCACAGCCAGGATAGCTAGGATGTAATTTTAATTAATGCAGGAGGTTTTACCAGGATGCTGCCTAAATAGTAAGATTAAACGAGAACTTACCAGTTTGAAGTTTGATCATTATTTTATGAGGAGTAACGTTCTTCAAAGCAGCGGTGTGAAATCACAGATAACTGTAATGACTAAACATAGTAAGATTAGAGAAGAGATACCAGTTGAGTATATGATCAAGGATGGGAGCGGAGGGCACGTAATCCCTCAACGTTACTCCTCATAAAATAATGATCAAACTTCAAACTGGTAAGTTCTCATTTAATCTTACTATTTTACTTCGGAGTCACGTGAGTGACTACGTGAAGATTTTAAAGCTCTGTGATTTCATGCCGTGGAAACGAGTCCATGCATCACATCTGCTTTGATAACTGTGGGAGGAATTGTGTCAACATAATTTGGACATGAATTCGACATTGAAATTCATAAAATTTATTAACACAAAATTATAACCCCTATTTATGGGGTAAATTAAATTACAGAACTTAAAATTGTTTCTGCAAACGTTCCAGTTTTCATGACTGGTTTATTGTAAAACAGTTGGAATGTTTTTTCCCCTGACTATCCTGCTGCCTTGAGGATTTGGTCCATTGGTACATCCAACTGTATTGCTGCCGATGTAGCTGCAGCCCTGGCAGAATGAGATTTAAAAATATTAAAAATATTAGTATCCACCCCAGCCTGAGTTAGCACCTGTTTTAGCCATCTTGAGATTGTCTCTCTTTTGTGTGGTTGCTTATGGCTGACTAAGAGTGCCTTTTCATTGCCTCTGATGATTTTTGTTTTCTCCATGTATAACGACAGATGTCTTACTATACAGAGACGGTCATCTGTTGGGTATGACCTAAATTCTATGTTGAGGCATGCTGATCCCTGTCTGTTCTGCTTTACTAATTCATAAATATGAAAAGTGATATTTTCAGATGTAGCAGTCATGTTGTCCAGTCTTAATTTATGTAATGACTGTACCCTTTGTGCCATGACTAATGCCATTAGCATGACTGTTTTTAATGTCAGTCTGTGTAGGGACAGAGCTGTTGCTGGAGACCAATTCCTGAGCATCTTCAGGACAATACTTACATCCCATATTTGGGAGTACCTGGTTCTTGGGGGATTGGTATTAAAAATTCCCCTCATAAGTTTTGTTACCAGTGGGTGAGTCCCAACAGAGTGACACTCTGTCCCTTGCCATAGGTAAGTTGATAGAGCACTTCTGGCGCAGTTGATGGCACTATAACTGAGCCCCTCATCATAGTGGAGGCCTGCCAGATATTCCAGAACAGACGGGATGTTCATATCTCTGTAGGTGATGTTGTTTTTGTGGCAGTACATCTCCCACTTCCTGATACAGACCAGATACTGGTTTTTGGTGGACTGTCTTTGGGCCGCCGAGATCATGTTCACTGTTCGATCCGTCAGTCCCAGTTGTAGTAGTGGTGTTTTTAAACTCTACAAATTAGTAAATTCAAATGTTTATGGCATGGGTGGCTATCTATATCGATCTATTCGCATCCAGACTTAATCACCAGTTATCAAATTATGTTTCATGGGAACCAGACCCTGGGGCAGCGGCGACAGATGCATTTTCGCTGCATTGGGGGAAATTGTTTATTTACGCATTCCCTCCTTTCTGCCTCATCAGTCGGGTATTAAGGAAAATACAGCAAGACTCTGCATCTCGTATTTTGGTAGTACCCGATTGACCTACCCAACCATGGTTCCCAGTGGTACTAAACATGGTATTAGAACCATGTATCACCATCCCACATAGACCAGATTTATTGCTTCATCCCGTAACAAATGTATAGGTCCAAATTGTGTGGCTGGAAAAGCAGCCACCATTTTGCCAATTACTTTTGCTACCAATCTGATGGATGGTTTGCTGATGTCAATGAGGTTATTGCAAGCCTCTATTAATTCTGTTGCCTTTCCCTTAGGCAAAGTCACCGACATGTGAACAGAGTCAATGGTGAACCCCAAATAGTCCATAGTAGTGGAAGGCGTTAATTTAGACTTAACTGGATGGATAATAAACCCCAGTTTTTCAAATGACTGTTTTGTGGCTGTTACAGTTTGTTTGGCCAATTCTAAAGTTGTGCCCACAATAAGTATGTCATCTAGATATGCCATGACCATGTGTTTTCGTTTCCGTAGAAACGCTAGGGCTGGTTTCAAAATTTTTGTGAACAGCCTGGGGGCTGATGATAATTCATTTGGTAGTGCTTTATACTGCCAGCGCTGTCCCATCCAGTTGAATTTTAAGTAACATCTGTGGTCACCTCGTATAGGCACTGAATAGTAAGCATCTTTTAAATTGATGCTGGCTATGAAGTAACCTTTGGAAATTAATTGTTTAGCAGTAACAAAGGTTTCCATTTTGAAATGAATATATTGTACAAATGTATTCAATTTGGTCAGATCTATGATGATGCGACAACAACCATCTTTTTTTGTTTTTGGTAAATATATTGGACACAAATTCTAGTGGTTCGTGTTGGGTTTTTTCAATTACACCTTTTGCGTAAAGCCGCTCCAGTTCAGCTTGTGCCCCTGATTTTTCTTTACCAGAAAGTACGAACATTCGGTTCGGTATATGTTGAACTGGAGGGCTGTACGTGTATAAATTCTATTGTATATCCCTGGATACTGCTTAAAATGTAAATATCGGTAGTTAACATGCTCCATGCATTCAAAAAGGAGTGTAATCTCCCCCCAACCTCCATGCTCCCTGTATTTTGTAGGGAACCAGACCCACCTACCTCCATAGTTACCAGTGGCAGGTTTACTTCTTCCTGTAAGTTCTTCGCTGATGTTGATGCGCTGGTGTCTGGATTTGTGGTTTGGTTTGCGTTGGAGGTCCGCGTATCTTCCAAGAAGGCCGGCCTGGGCCATGGCCTAAAAAAGACTCATGTTTAGTGTACCGGGCCTTCGAGCTTTCCCCAGTCAGTCTTGTTCTACTGGTTGGTGCGTAGGGGTGCAGTCTATGGCTGTAGTGGGTTTTTGTTGGAGTACCTTTTATTAGTCCCAGGGTTTTTGCTTCCTCATCGAGCTCCTTGACTTGCTTCGATAGGTTGCCTCCAAATAGCAGTATCGGTGGTTTTATGTTCTCAGGTTTGCACAGACCCGCAAATTTTGGATTCAATGTGGGTTGGATGGCACTCTTCCTGATGTTATTTATCTCATATTGAGTATTACAAAGTAGTGCCAGTGCATCTTGTTGGTCCTGGGACATGTCCTTGTCATTCACTGTGCGGGCAAATGCAGTTATCCCTGCTGTTAGGAGTTTCAATACTTTTTGTAGTTTGACATCCATACTTCTGACTCCTATTCCAATGTGTTTCCATATACAGGTGTTTACTATGGGAACATACAGGGATATGCAGTTTGCCAGGTGTCTTGATGTGGTGTCCAGTACAGCCTGTTCTTGTAACTGGTTGAGAGACATATAGTCTATACTGGCAGCTAGCTTTTGCTCCAGGTTTTGGCCAGTCTGGTCTGGCTGTATACACCATGTCCAGTAGGTTTTCTCGTTCCTGCACCCCCTGCACACTTGACTTTTCTTCTGCGGACCCCTCTTCCAGGTCAGCACAGAACTGACCCGCAGATCTCCCCTCTGATGAGGTAGAAGCACTGTGCAGCCCTTCAAGAGGTACTGCTGTGGGTTTTCCATAGAGCCCACTGTGACCCGACTCCATCGCCTGTCACGTTGGAGTAAATGCTCCACACACCGCTCCATCCGGCTCCAGCGCTCACGGTCGCTGGCCACCCGCGGTTGTTCAAAGTCGGACTCCTCTGAGTCCACGACCTTGTTTGTTTTTTGTCTAGCCTTACCGCCCGGCCGCGTGTATCTGGCCGGTGTGGAGGCGACATCGGGCACAGCTGATACCACTATCGGTGATTTAGGTGCCGCTGGCTGCTGCTGGTTGCCCGCTACTCCGCAGTCCTCCCTCCCCAGCTTTGTCGCACCCTCGTCTTCTTGGATTTGTCCATGTTCCCCACAAAATTTTGAGATTTTATAAATCAAGTCTGCAATTTATCCCATCAGATAAAGCATAAAAAGAAGTTTAATTTGACACCTAATTCACTTTCATTTCTTCAGTATTAAAAAAGTTATGGCAATTTTCATACTCGGAAATTAGCATCTTGTTCCCTATTGCTTTTCCATTGACTTAACACAAAAGCTGTGATGAAGGACAATCAAATTACAATTACAAATTACAAAATTCAATTACTAGATCTAAACATCTATCTATTTCTTAAGAAAAGATTAACATTTTTAAATAGCCTAAGTGTCCAAATAACTTTCACACAAGAATTCACAATATTCATTGTCATGGATTTATAGGCCAAATGGAAGGAATTTAATGTTTAATTCCCGTAAATTAATGGCCATTTAAATCATCTTGCGAGTGGGTTTTTGAGGAACGCGATCATTTGGAACGTTGCAGTTGTGGTGAATTTAAACCGCATATCGGCAGGAAAATTACTGTAGGGTTCATATGGATCCTAAATCACCGTTTCGCAACGTAAAATGTAGATTAAAGGCATCTTAAGAAGCACTTTTATACATAAAATAAACGACTTTCCTTTACCTGTCCCGTACGTGAAATCCGTCCCTGTTGTTGGCGTTGACAGCTGGTTTCTAAATTACTCCAGTGCTGAAATTGTTGGGCGATTTAAAAAACAAATTGCAGAACTGCCGACGGAACAATTCTTCAGCAAAAGCTTGCACTCCGAGAAAATATATCTAGGATAGGTAGGAGAAAAAACGCATTTTAACCCCCCCTCCCCCTTCAAAGGCGCCAAAGTCGCGCACATGGCCAGTGGCAGAACTGCAGCGCCACTGAAGGTAAGTTTTGTAACATACCTAGTATTAGCTATAAGGAGAGAGTTTGACAAAATTGGTTTGCGTTTTCGGGAGGGTCGGAGGCAGAAGGAAGACCTAATAAAAGTTTATAAAACTATGTGAGGCATAGATAGGGTAGATATTCATGGTGGAAATATCAAAGACATGCCATTGTACCCACAGAGGGGTGTGGTGCCGGGAATGGGCTGCTAGGAATGGTGGTGGAAGCTTATATGATAGTTGTGTTTAAGAGGCTTTTAGATAAGCACATGATTAATGGTTGCATGTAGACGGAGTAGATTCGTTTAGCTTGTCATCATGTTTGGCACAGACATTGTGGGCCAAAAGGTATTTTCCTGGATTACGCCCATGTAGAACCACCAAGGACGCAATGGGTCCAATGGCCTCTTTCTGTGCTGTAATTATGCTATGACTCTGTAAAAACAATGCAATGTATTTTTTTTTTTTGTTCGGCATGGACTTGTAGGGCCGAGATGGCCTGTTTCCGTGCTGTAATTGTTATATGGTTATATGGTTATATGGTATGACCAAGTGTGGGAATCTTGCAGTTCAAACAAGGATAGGAATGTTAAACATACCAAATAATCTTTGGAAATTACTGGCAATCATGAGCAAAATTATGCTAAATCAGAGTGGAAGGAAGCTATTCATTTAACTGAAATAGGTTTCAAAACTTATATTTTAATGCAATGGAAAGCAGTTGATGTTTGTTTAGTAAAGTAATGAGAAAGGTATGATATAATTTCAGTCCTAAACTATCAGGAGTTGTGGAGAGCTAACCGTTCAAAATTAGGGATCAGAAGTCAGAGAAGTATATTGGGCATGCTTTCAGATATTATGCTGTGTAGCAAGTGTATTTATGATTTAATTGATGAGTGAAGTTATTAAAGCAAATTGTCTCTGGAGATAGCATTGATGAATGCTAAAGTATTTCATAGTGCAAGGTACAAACACAACAGTCTGCAGTCAGAGAGCTATAGAGAAAGGTAGTTCCAAAGTGGAATCGGAAGCTTGTGGATGATACTAATGTAACTTAATGTTGTATATGCAACAGAAGCCAGGCAGTATGATCAGCATGCGTGTAGCGGGTCAAAAGGCCTGTTTTCATGCTGAATGACTTAATAACACAAATATGTTATTTTAAAACCGCAATATGTTTCAACCATCAGAACATCGAGCACATTTCCTCAGCAATTCTAGTTCATCAATGCAACACCACCCAATGTGATTTCTTCACGAAAGGGAAGTCTTCACAGCAAGAAGCCACAGAGAGGAAGTCTACGCTGTATTGAAGCCAGTGAAAATAATGGTAAATCAACAATACCGTTTGATCTATAGGTGTGGATGGCATTATTGACTGGAGTAATAAAGGAATGTCAAAATACATCAAGGCAAAAGAGTAGTTCAATGGTCTCTGCATCAACATAAACATGGTAACAGGATCATGCTCAGTTGCATTTTAAGGTCAGAAATTGCATGAGGACCCAAGGAACTAGACCTCCTTGTCACCCAGGATCTGTTCTTCTAGGCCTCTGATATTGTCCAGCAATGTGGACTCCCTCAGAATGAAGGAGACATGAAGCATGGCATTGGCCATTAAAAAAATATTCTCATGATTGACCAACCTGCTTTGGTCAGGGTTATTAATACGAGTCCAAAGATTTCAAAGGTCTTTTATTGTCACATGTTCGAATTAAGGGTCAGTGATATGCGAATTATCATACAGCCATATGAAAAAAAGAAGCAACAAGACACACAACTACAAAAAATTAAAAACATAAACATCCACCATGCCGGATTCCCCACATTCCTCACAGTGATGGAAAGCAAAAAACGCCCAATCTTCTTCCTCTTTATTCTCCCATGGTCGGGGAAGTCGAACCATCCATCCGGGCAATCAAAGCTCCCGTAGCCGGCGGCCGAAGCCCCTGCGTCAGGGCAATCGAAACTCCCGTGTCGGGACGATCAAAACTCCTGCGTCGGGGCAGTCGAAACTCCCGCGGCTTGGAGTTCCCGAAGTCGGTCTCTGACCAGAGATCACGGGCTCTGTGATGTTAAGTCCGCAAGCACCCATGGCTGGAGCTCCAATGTTGACCCCTGGCAAATGGATCGCGAGCTCCGTGATGGTAACCGCAGTAACCTCAGGCAACCGCAGTGGACTTCAGCAAAAGGCGCCAACTCAGTCTCCGGCAAAAGCCACCAACTCTTCGATGTTAGGCCGCAGGGCGGATGGAGATACGACATGTAGAAAAAATCACATCTCCGTCTAGGTAAGAGATTGGAAAAAGTTTTCCCCAACCCCCCCCCTCCCCCCACATAAAACAAGCTAAAGAAAACTAAAAACATACATTTAACACATACAATTAAAACACAAAGAAGGAAAGAACACAAAGAAAATTGCTGGCACCACCCAATGGTGATTCCTTATGGGCGTATGAGAACAGCCTAAATTGAGAGGA
The DNA here is from genome assembly GCF_028641065.1 of Leucoraja erinaceus. Taxonomy (NCBI): domain Eukaryota; kingdom Metazoa; phylum Chordata; class Chondrichthyes; order Rajiformes; family Rajidae; genus Leucoraja; species Leucoraja erinaceus. The sequence continues at coordinate 36,895,879 of NC_073383.1, forward strand.
AGCTGCAATGGTACTGAATCACTCGGTGAACTCAAAACCAAACGGATCATTCATAAAGACAGATAACGTTGGAGATACTCAGCTAGTCAGGCAGTATCTTCGAGATAGGAATACAGTTAGCGTTTCAAGGCAATGTTGTTTCTTCAGAAATGATTGAAGATGGAAATGAAGCAAATATTTAGAGCAGGAAGCAGGTGGGTCAGAGAGAAACAAGGGGAAGGCCCATGGCATGTGGTGGTGGTGCAGAGAGAAGGAGGTGGTAAAGATACAGTTGGAGGAGCTGTAAACAGGAAGAGATCAATGAAATTTGAACTACCAACAAAGAGAAAAATACTATATATATTTTCAAATAACGAAAAACATTGAAGATTGAAATGATCCTGTTGTGTGTAAATCAATGTTGAATCCTGAGAGCCATATTGTGCCCAATCTGAAAGTTGGGTGCCATTTATAGAACTTACATTAGGCTTTGATGACCAAAGACTGAGAGGCCGGGGTGGGAGAGGGAGTTAAAGAGGCAAATATCTGGAAACTCAGCTGTCCCCTTGAGGACTGAACAGATGTATTCTGCAAAAAAAGCCACTCACTCGGTGTTTAGTCCTCAGAGGATGCAGGATGAGTGAGAGTGTGATGTTGTTGTAGTTGCTTGTGTGCCTGCAATGGATCACATTGCCACATTACATTGGAAGACGTGCATATAAATTGCTGCTTATTCTAGGAGTACCTGAACAATAGGAGAAGAAGATACGATAACTACAATTTTGCAATTGTTACCGTTTTACCCACAATCGAACTTATAAAGTGACCAGTAAGATTAACCTTGAGTTACATTGTGCTTAGAAAAACAAAGGTGGATGAATCATTTTATTATGTCTTCATTTCCTTCACTCCCTAACTCCTGCAGATGCTGAACATCCACACTTGGACTTTAAACTTCCCCTTCTCACTTTTTCTCAGCATTGACTGTTGAACACATTGTGCACTCTAGCCCATAGCCTACATGATTTCATGAAATAGATTTAGCTAGTTATTCCTCTGCAAAGAATGAAATGCTTTTTATATGTATGTGGCATTATTACTGGGGAAACATGAATTTCTGATTACTTGCTATGATAAAAGAAAACAAAAAGTAACAGCTGCTGGAACGATGTGGAAAGTCTGCTACAACTATGCCTGTTCATCCAGGTGAATTTACTGCCAAAGGCAATTTCACCCATGCCTCACCTTTCCATTTATCAAATAGTCTTGAAACTCCTGCTCACTCATTCACTGCACTGACAAATAATCAAAATGATTGATTAATAGCTGCACATGGCACCAATTTTGGCAGAGTGGAACTAAAGGAATGGAATCTGATGCTTCCAATGCATGGTAAAAACTGCTTTGTAAACTAGAAAATTATCAGCTTAAGGCTCATTCAAATTTATCCCATTGCTGCAAATCTTCAATGGCAACCAACAACTAAAGTTACGTGACAAAAATGAGCCCAGAAACATGTTTCACATGCGCAGATTTGGCACATGAACTGGTCAATCATTTGATTACATAAACAGCTGCAAATCTCAAAATTGCAGTGATAGCATAAGTTGTTCAAACCATTTCTGCCTGGAACCCAACGTTATCAGTAATCTGGCATTGAGGTTTTGGTGGAAGAGGTAGCAGGAAGAGGCACAGTCTGGGTATGGGTCGTGTGAGGAGTTTCCCCACCAGGTAAAGTCAGAGAATAGGTCCTGCAGCCATTTCCCAACATTCTTTTTCTTGTACCTCTCTCATTGAAATCTCACCCTCAAACATGACAAATCACTGGGTGCTTTCTGAAGCCCTTCATCAATCTCTGGTTACACACACCACTAAATACTAACCCTTGAATCCAATAAGCTCCAGGAGATTCCCCACACCCCTTGGGGCACAGCAGAGGCCAAAGAGGAGAGAAACATTGCACAACAAGAAGACTTACTTAAAGCAACCCAGCACCCCATGTTGAGGGAATAGGAGACATGGTGTATTATCATGGTAAAGATGCATTCAGGAGAAGAGGAGGAAAGGGTTGTGATAGAAAAGAAGGTAAAGCATCAGGAGTGTATGAAGAGATCAGGAAGTATGGTCCCAGCTCTAGCACTAGCTGACAATGGTATTTGCCAATGAAAGTTTTTCTAATTGCGCCACGTCTTCTTGGGCTGTGTTTCAAAGTGTCAGCAGTCTGTTCAGTGCGAACACATCTCTCATTGCTTCAGTACCATCCATTGACTCCCCGATTGCTGTCAGGACCCCTGAACTGGGTTTGTGGTCTGCCCTTGTCACCCAGAGAGGGTATTGTGGGCTGATGCAGTATGAAAAGGTCAGGATTACTGCCAGGAAACGAGACCTGAATGAACTGCCTGTGGTGACAGATGAAGTGCACATTCAGCAAATGGAAGCTCTTCCTGTTCTGACATGAAGCTGTTTCCTGACACGGAGATGTACAGGACTATGTGTGCATGATCTACACTGCCTTCAGCCCATCTTGTCAATGCCAAACAAGTTGCCATTCTGGGCTCATCCCATTTGCTTGCATTTGGCCACATCCTTCTAAACCTTTCTTCTCCAATATATCTGCCCAAATGCCTTTTGAAAATTGTAACTGTATCCACTTCTGTAGCTTGTGTACTACCATTTGGGAGAAAATGCTACCCTTGAGGTCTCTCTTACATCTCTCCTCCCCCACCTAAAGCCAATGCCATCTAGTTTTTATTTTTTTATCCTGGAAAAATGTTGGTGAATTATTTCTTTATCATAAGTGATAGGAGCATAATTGGGCCATTCAGCCCATTGTCTACTCCATCATTCAATCATGGCAGATCTATCTCTCCCTCTCAACCCCAATCTCCTGCTCTTCTCCCCATAACCCCTGACCCCCAATCAAGAATTTATCTATCTCTGCCTTAGAAATATCCATTGACTTGGCCTCCACAGCCTTTTGTGACACTGGATTCCACAGATTCACCACCCTCTGACGAAATAAATTTCTCCTCATCTTCATAAAGAAGAGTCATTCAATTTCCCTCCATTAACACTCTCCTCCACCTAGTGGAACTTGTCCTCACCCTCAAGAATCTCACTTTCTCCCTGTTGTAGGTGTAGCCGTGGGTACTCGCATAGGCACCAACTATGCCTGCCTTTTTGTCGGTTACGTTGAACAGTCCTTTTACAGTACACTGGCACCATCCTCAACTCTTTCTTCTCTACATCAACGACTGCAATGGGACTGCCTCCTGCAACCCTGCAGAACTCGTTAATTTCTTTACCACTAACTTGCACCCTTTACCACTAACTTGTACTCAAATTCACTTGGACTATCTCTGACACCACTTCTCCCTTTCTTGATCTCTCTGCCTCCATCATAGGGGACAGGCTATCGAGTGACATCTACTACAAAACCACCGACTCCCACAGTTATCAGGACCACACTTCCATTCATCCTGTGCTTTGCAAAGACACTATCCCATATTCCCAATTTCTCTTCTCTGCTGCATCTGCTCCCAAGATGAGGCTTTTCACTCTTGGACATCTGAGATGTCCGCTTTCTTTGGCAAATGTGGCTTCCCCCTGATGTCATAGATAAATCATTCATCCACATCTGCTCTGTGTGGTGTAATTTTGCTCTCACTCCCGCTCTCTCCCCAGATGGTAAAGGATAGAGATCCTCTGGTCCTAACCCTTCATCCCACTAGCTACCAAATCAAACACATTATTCTCTGACATTTCTGTTACCTCCAATGTAATTCCCACTACCAGTCACATCTTCCCTTTCCATCTTCCACTGAGACCACTCCCTCCACAACTCCTTGATTCACTCATTCTTCCCAATCAAACCATCCCCTCCCCAGATACTTTCCCCTGCAAACGCAGGAGATGTAACACCTGACCCCAGACCATTCTCATCTCCCACCAGAGACCTCAACAGTCCTTCCAGATGAGACAGGGTTTCACATGCACCACATCTAACATAATCTACTGCATCTGGTGTTCCCAATGTGGACTCCTAAACATCGGCCTTGTTTCCTGGTTGCCAAGGCCAGCTGTATCTCCCAGTTGCTAATCATTTTAACTCTTTTCCCATTCCTATATTGACCTCTCTCTCCAGGCCCTCTTCCATTGCCAGAGTGAGACCACACGCAAACTGGAGGAACAGCACCTCATATTCCGCTTGGGTAGCTTACAACCCAACAGTATGAACATTGTGTTCTCCAATTTCAAGTAACTACAAACCTCCCCCCCTCCTCCTTTTTACCCTACCCCTGTCTTTCCCCACTCCTCTCCCCTGTACCCTACCTGACTCACACCAATTTCTCTCTGCCCCCTCCCCTTTGACCTATATTCCTTCTAGCTTTGCAACTCTTTATTCCTTTTGTCTCACTCCTTTTCTCTTTTCATCTTTGGCCTTTGTTCAACAATCTGCCTATCAACCCCTCTCTCACCAGCCCATGCCGATTACTTGCCAGGCTTTGTCCTGTCCCTCCTCTCTTCCAGCATTTTTTTCCTATCCATATTCTCCAAATGCTGCCTGACCCACTGAGCTACTACAGCATTTTGTGTCTTTTTTTGTAAACCAGCATCTGCAGTTCCTTGTTTCTGTATCTGCAGTTCTTTGTTTTGACTAGTTTCATTTTAATGTGGATTGCATCTTTAATATAAGACTCTGATGTGCATCTGATATTTTACTCCTTTCGTTTTTGTTGCATTTTAAACATTATTCCTAATTCTTTCCCCACATTGCAATTCATCGTGAGAGGATTTGAGTATAGGAGCAAGGAGGTCCTACTACAGTTGTACAGGGCCCTGGTGAGACCACACCTCGAGTATTGTGTACAGTTTTGGTCTCCTAATTTGAGGAAGGATATTCTTGCTATTGAGGGAGTGCAGCGTAGGTTTACCAGGTTAATTTCCGGGATGGCGGAACTGACATATGATGAAAGAATGGATCGAGTGGGCATATATTCACTGGAATTTAGGATGAGAGAGGGTCTTTCACACAGAGGGTTGTGAATCTGTAGAATTCTCTGCCTCAGAAGGCAGTGGAGGCCAATTCTCTGGATGCTTTCTAGAGAGAGTTAGATAGAGATCGTAAAGATAGCGGAGTCAGGGGATATGGGGAGAAGGCAGGAATGGGGGTACTGATTGTGGATGATCAGCCATGATCACAGTGAATGGTGGTGCTGGCTCGAAGAGGGCCGAATAGCCTACTCCTGCACCTATTGTCTATTGTTTATCTTATAGAAACATATAAAATTCTTAAGGGATTGGACAGGCTAGATGCAGGAAAAATGTTCAGAGATTCAATGGAGAGGAATATCCTGATCTTTTTTTTGGAACATTCATTAAGAAGCCATCCCAGAAGACCAGTCTGTTCACAGCAATAGACAATCCTGCTGTTTGAGGTTGATAATGACTGTTATTGCAATATTTTTGACCCATGAATTACTAAGGTTTCCCTGGAAACTTTGAGATGTTTTTGTATTAATTTAAATATCTTCACAAGAGGCGTGCAAGGAATTGAATCGTTTACGGTTTGGAATTCTTCTAAAACATACTTTTGTGGGAAAAGTACAGGCCACTTTATTCTCTATTTAACACTTTAAGAATATCAGTTTCAATATAAATTATTTTAACGAGTATGACAACACTCCAGAAGGAGAAATGGGTCATATATCTCGGTGCGGATATCGGTTGCATTCTTTAGATGTGGTAAGCCTTGAAGGTTTAATGTCTCAATGCATTTACATAAACTTTACAATTCAGCAAAATCCATGTTCAGTGGACAGTACTGTGCTCATGTACGGGTTCAACTGATAGTATATTTATTTTGATAATCCCAGACACCTTTTATCATCTTTGCAAAAAAAGAAAGAATATTTGAATGGTTTCTGTTAATAATGCAAAGTTTGTCATAAGCGACTATCATAAAGAACCCACATATGTCCCATGATAATGTCACATACACTTTACTCTTGTTCTTCTGTGTTTAGACAATAGGCAATAGACAATAAGTGCATGAGCAGGCCATTCGGCCCTTCGAGCCAGCACCGCCATTCAATGTGATCATGGCTGATCATCCCCAATCAGTACCCCGTTCCTGCCTTCTCCCAATATCCCCTGACTTTGCTATCTTTAAGAGCCCTATCTAGCTCTCTCTCTTGAAAGTATCCAGAGAACCGGCCTCCACCGCCCTCCGAGGCATTCCACAGACTCACAACTCCGCAACTCCGGCCTCTGAGAATTCCACAGACTCACAAATCTCTGTGTCAAAAAGTGATTCCTCATCTCCGTTCTAAATGGCTTATCCCTTATTCTTAATCTGTGGCCCCTGGTTCTGGACTCCCCCAACATGTTTCCTGCCTCTTGCGTGTCCAAACCCTTAATAATCTTATATGTGTCAATAGGATCCCCTCTCACCCTTCTAAATTCCAGAGGAAACAAGCCCAGCCACTCCATTCTCTCAGCCTATGACAGTCCCACCATCCCCAGAATTAAACTTGGGAACCTACGCTGCACTCCATCAAAAGCAAGAATGTCCTTCCTCAAATTTGGAGACCAAAACTGCACACAATGCTCCAGGTGTGGTCTCACTAGGGCCCTGTACAACTGCAGAAGGACCTCTACTCCTATACTCAACTGCTCTTGTTATATCCTACATGTCATTCGCTTACCTCACTACCTGCTGTACCTGCATGCTTACTTTCAGTGACTGATGAACAAGGACCCCAAAATCCCATTGTACTTCCCCTTTTCCCAACTTGACACCATTTAGATAATAATCTGCCTTCCTGTTTTTGCTAGCAAAGTGGATAACCTCACATTTATCTACATTAAACTGCATCTGCCATGCATCTGCCCACTCACCCCACCTATTCAAGTCACCCTGCATTCTCATAGCATCCTCCTCACAGTTCACACTGCCACCCAGCTTTGTGTCATCTGCAAATTTACTAATGTTACTTGTAATCCCTTCATCTAAATCATTAATATATATTGTAAATAGATGTGGTCCTAGCACAGAGCCTTGCGGTACCCCACTAGTTACTGCCTACCATTTTGAAAGGGATCCGTTAATCCCTATTCTTTGTGTCCTGTCTGCCAACCAATTTTCTCTCCATGTCAGCACTCTACTGCCAATACCATGTGCCCTAATTTTGCCCACTAATCTATGTGGGACCATATCAATTGCTTTCTGAAAGTCCAGGTATACTACATCCACTGGCTCTCCCATGTCCATTTTCCTAGTTACATCCTTTAAGTTTTTTAGGTTAGAAATACAGCATGGAAACAGACCATTCAGCACACCGGGTCCGTGCTGACCAGTAATCCCCGCATATTAACATTATCCAACACACACTAGGGACAATTTTTACATTTACCAAGCCAATTTTACCTACATGCCTGTACGTCTTTGGAGTGTGGGAGGAAACCGAAGATCTCGAAAAAAAACGACGTAGTCACAGGGAGAACGTCCAAACTCCGTACCCATGGTCGGGATCGAACCCGGGTCTCTGGCACTGCAAGTGCTGTAAGGCAGCAACTCTACCGCTGCGTCACCATGCCACCTATGTGCTTTTGTATTCTATCAATAAATGTACACAGAATCTCAATGAGCTATTTTGTTACATTTTTAATGCACATAAGTAGAAGTTGAGTATATTATTGTGTAGGAGGGAACTGCAGATGCTGGTTTAAACCGAAGATAGACACAAAAAGCTGGAGTAACTCAGCTGCCCGTCCCTCTGAGCTACTCCTGCTTTTTGTGTCTATCTTGAGTATATTATTATTACTCTTCTAAAATTAAATAAATGGAAACCAAGAAACCAGCTCCCACATAGCACCCTGAATGCTGTAAACATTCCAAAACAGTTGCGAGTTAACAGATGCTGCCACTGGTGGAAGAATTAAGACAAACAGCGAAGGTAGGGAATGATGTTGTGGGGACATTTATACTATGGATAGAGTGTAGGGCTAAGGGAAAGATTGCAAGAAGACTGAATCAGTTGAAGAGGGCAAGCCCAAGAAGGCAAGGTTTGAATGAAACTTCTGAATCTCTACTGAAAGCAATGACAGGCCAATTCTTAGGTTTCAAATTAATGCATTGTATAAAATTATCATGTTTTGAGCTGTTAAATTGAGTTGAGTTGAGTTTATTGTCACATGTACCGAGGTACGGTGAAAAGCTCTAGTTGCGTAGTGACCATAAACAACTCCCACTACTTTCTCTTCAACATGCAATCTTGCCTCAGTGCCACCTGTGTTTCAGTGAATCAATTTCATATAAATGGGAGGAAACTTGCATTTAAGTAGTGAATGAATAAAACATCCAAGTCTCTTCACACAAGGGGAAATAGCAAAAACTAGCAGCGAGACAAAAGAAGAACCTTGTTCAAAGAGGTATATTTCAACGACAACATTTAAAATGTGATGCGATGAATTAGAGAGGTTCAGAGAAGACCTAGGCAGTTGAAGGCATGAAGTGATGGACAAGAAGCCAAATGTGGAGTATCATGGAGCGTTAGGGCTAATGGAATCAAGGGATATGGGGAAAAAGCATGAACAGGGAACTGATTTGGGATGATCAGCCATGATCACATTGAATGGTGGTGCTGGCTCGAAGGGCTCAATAGCCTAATCCTGCGCCTACTTTCTATGTTTCTATTATGGGGCTGGAGAGGATGGAACTGGACGGATTTCAGCAACAATGATGAGAATCTTAAATTTGAAACATTGAGGGATTGGAAGCAAATGCATTTGATTTAGACCATAAGATCATGGGAGATAGGAGAGGAATTAGGCCATTCAGACCATCAAGTCTACTCCGCCAATCAATCATGGCTGATCAATCTCTACCTCCTAACCCCATTCCACTGCCTTCTCCCCATTACCTCTGACATTCATACTAATCAAGAATCTATCTATCTCTGCCTTAAATATATCTACTGAATTTCCCTCCACTGCCTTCTGTGGCAAATAATTCCAAAGATTCACCCTGGTGGCGATTTGGTTTAGTTTGGATATGAACTACATCTGAAAAATATTTTAGACATGATAATTGCAACATTTTATTAAGGAACTACAAATAGTTGATCTTACATCTTTTTAACTGACAGAAAACATTGGAGTGACTATGTTGAGAACAAATCACAGTCTAGGTGATTTTATCATTAAATATAGCGAGCCGCTCTCCTCAGTTTCTCTGCATATACATTACTGAACTAATGTATTATAATATTCAATGTTGCATTTATGCATAAAATATGCATAGATGTGAGAAAGACATTTATGCTCAAACAATAAAGTTATTTTTTATCAAGGCAGAAAATGAAACGTATTATGAATATTTGTATGTATATTCAAAAGAATTTTAAAATGTGATGGAACTACTATATTTCTAGAAGAAATGAACATGACAGGTGCACAAAGTAATGAAGTACAGGAAGAGATCAGTCAGCATTGAAACTAGGAAAATTATAAAGGCCGATAAAACTTAATTATAAAATAACATATCCAAATAGTTAAGAAAATCTATTGCTATGTAAATTAATGAAGCAATTCCAAATGGGACTAGACCCATTAAGTGACAGAATAATGGTTTTGGCCCGAAACGTTGCCTATTTCCTTCGCTCCATAGATGCTGCTGCACCCGCTGAGTTTCTCCAGCTTTTTTGTGTACCAAGTAACACAATAATACTGATAAACCAAGAATACCAAATAGTTATTTACCTCAGCCTTTACGAAAGAGATAAATCAATTGCTGGGCTTTGTACGCTTTATTAAAACATAAATACCTAAACAATTCTCCCTAAAAAGTATAGTTAATCATTTTTCATTGTTACATAGACTTCGGATTAAATCTCCAAAAAAGTAATGAAAGTCCACAATTGATATAGGATACTTGAACATTTGCACTGATTTATCTGATTATTAACGCTCTGTTCTCTGAGTTACCTTTGCAGCATTCTTAAACTGCACACAACTTTGGGTGTAGAAACTCTGCAGAAACCATTTTCCGTAACAGTTTGATGTTGAAGATTATAAAGTCAAATTTACATAACCACATAACACTTTTCCATTTGCAGCTGTTCACTGAAAAAATTAAAACAGGTTGATGGATCTCACTCTGGTTAAGAATTGTCCACAGAAAGGATTGTCCACAAAAAATGCATCTGCAGAAGGATTTTATTTTTGGCTGGCAGTTTTTGGAATGTTTCAATAATGAATTCAGTGAAATCCGTAATTCAGAAAAAAAACAAGATAAAATGTTGGAAATCCCCAGCTGATGTTTTTCATGGGTGTTTATCATTCCTTTCACTTTTGTGGTGTGTTTTTATTTCAGATCTCACATGTTATAACCAACTTCTTTTTGTAAAAATGAGAATAGCTACTAATGTGCAAATAAAGTAGAGGTACCAGACATGGAGATGATTCTAATGCAGAGTTATAAAATTGTCCTTAGCATCCTCTGACATTAATAATTAATGCAGAATAGTGCGCTGTGTTTACAAAGGAATGATTATAATTGGCACTCAGATGTAAAAATATCTTAAATATAATTTCATCTCCCGATATCCCTCAATAATAAAATACAAATGATGAGGCAACCAAACACTCTTTTTTCCTAATTAATAGCTCAAAAGAAAGTTATTATTGGGTGGGTGGCAAATGGGGGTGATTTGCATTTCTGTTTAGAATTACACCCAAACCTAAGATGAACAGTTGGAAGTTTACTCACTTAAGATCTGCTTTGGAACCCTGTCAAGGAGTGAAATATTTTCTCCCTAGATCTGAAACCATGTTCAGAATTTTATTCTTAGAATTGAAATTACCATGTAACAGGATACACCCATTGGATCACACAGTGTTTAGATCTGTATATCGATGGAACAAGACCATTTGAAAACTCTTCCAATATTTTATCCTCCCCTGGATGCATTTGATAAGAAGGGATAATCTAGTATCAAGTCCAGAGCCCTACACTGAAACAATTGTGTAGGGCTCTGGATGATGAAACAAAACATGAGACTGACTGTAAAAATTGAGAAAATGGAAAATGTCCCAAGAGATCGTCTGGCCACTTGGATAATGTTGTTTACTGCTAATTCATCAAAAAAAGGTGATAATAGAAATTGATAAAATACCTCAGCCAGATCAAGATTTAAGTAAAAACATAAATATCGGAAGACTGAAATAAAAAGAAAAGATGGAAATTGCACTACAGACCTTGTTTTCATTTTAGCTGGAAGATTTTGCTCCGATTAGAAAACTTTACTATAGTCAAGGGCCATTAAGAAATAGAACCTAATGGAACTGTGCTTTTAATGGAACTTTTGATCACAAAGAGGAAGTTAATGGGTTAAGTGACCCAACAACTGTTTGGCAGAGAAACAGGAACTCATGAAATAATATAAAAGATCAACCTGCTCAGTGGAATAAAAAGAGATGGGAATAAAAGTATGTACAGCCAACTATGCAGTGCTGATGAGCTAAGCAACGTCATCATGAGCTCTGCCATTCCAGGCTTGTATTTCTTGCCTGGACTTTACCTGCCTTCTCCTAATGAAAAATAATGCAAGAAAATCAGAAGTGGGTATAACAGGAAAAGGACAATGCAAGAATATTGAAGAATAGGACTTCTAAATCAGATCTGTCCTGATTAAATCCAGGATCCGACTGCACTCTAGAGAACATGAGGGTAATAACTTGCCCCCTTCCCTGAATTCATAAATGAACAGAGGCACAAGTTGTGATCCATGTGTGATTAAATAACACCTAGCGTTTTGGGTTCAAGCTCAATTCAGAATCTCCAGCACACGATGGAGGCTGACACTCCATGTGCAGCACTGATGGAGCATGGCTCTATCAGAGGTGGCAAATTCCTGACAATGGCTTGTCTGCCCGCACCCTTAGGTTCTTATGAAATCTTTAATCCATCACTTTAAACCTGTGCTCTGGTTTTCAATTCCCCTACTCTGGGCAAGATACTCTGTGCTTTTACCCGATCTATTCCCTCATGATTTTGTACACCCCTTAAGATCACCCCTCATCCTCCTGTGCTCCAAGGAATAGAGCCCTAGCCAGCTCAACATCTCCCTATAAGTAAGGCCCTCGTGTCCTGGCAACATCCTCATAAATCTTCTCTGCACCCTTTCCAGATTGCCGACATCTATCCTATAAAATCGTGACCAAAATTGAACAATACTCTGGATGTGGCCTCACCAAAGTCTTATATAACTGCAACATGACCTCCCAACTTCTATACTCAATTAACCTGACTGATGAAGGCCAATATGCTGAAATTGCCCATCTGATTTTTGACCATCTGATCAGCCTGTGACGCCACTTTCAAGGAACTATGTATCTGCACTCCCATATCCCTCTGCTCTACAACACTGCCCAGAGCCTTTCCATTCACTGTGTAGATCCTGTAGATCCCAAAAAGCAACACCTCACATTTCTCTGCATTAAATCCCAACAACCATTCCACAGCTCTCCTGCCCAACCAATCAAGATCCTGCTGCAATTTTGACAACCATCTATTCACAATGTCAGGTATCTGGGTCACACTAATCCATTATTCTTACAGTCAAAATTATTAAAATTAGAAGATTTGGTTGCATTTAAAACAGCACAGATAATGTTTAGGGCCAAAAATAAAAACTTACTTGGAAATATACAAAAATGATTCAATGAGCGAGTGGGGGGTTATAATTTAAGAAGAATATTTAATTTTAAGGTACAAAGAGTCCGCACGAGCAGAAAAACTTTTTGTATTTCGGTCTGTGGAGTAGGATTGTGGAACAGTTTGAATGTGGAGTTAAAGCAATGTCCAAATATGAACCAGTTCAAAATGACATACAAAAAACTTTTTTTCACAAGGTACAGGGATGAAGGGGATGGTTGACAAACAGGGGTTAATGTTTATTTATTATTTTATTTATTATTTATTTATGTTTTTTGGTTACTTCATACATATTACTTGTATGTGTATATCAGTTGTATGTATATATATGTCTGTATGCATCTCTAAAAATTGTCTAGGATATTATTATTATTAATTAATTAATTATTAAATATGGAAGAAGGGTTTAGGGAGAAGGGGTGAGATTAAATAAGTTATTCTTCTTCTCACTCCTTTTCGAGCTTGTAAAGAAAAAGTGTTGGACATTTAAATTTTGCTTTATGTTTTTCATTGCTTTGCAAGTATTGCCTAGAATTTCCAATTGTTTGACTACTTCGATTTTGTTGTTGTTATTTATTCCCATTTATGTCTTTACTTGTTCGGAACAAATAAACAAATAAAAAAATAAAATACAATAAAATAAAAATCTTCACTATCTATAATACCACCCACTTTTGTGCCATATGCAAACTTGCCAATCATGTCAATCATCCAAATCATTGATATCGATGACAGACAGCAATGGACCCAGCACCAAACCTTGAGACACGCTACAAATAACAAGCCTCCAGTCCAAATAGCAACCTTCAACCATCACTCTCTGCTTCTGTCCACAAAGCCAATTTTTTATCCATTTAGCTATCTCTCCTTGAATCCCGTATTCTCTTATCTTCCAGGGCAGCCTACCATGCGGAACCTTGTCGAATGCTTTGCTGAAATCCATGTATACAATGTCTACTGCTCTTCCCTCATCATTCTTTTTGGTCACATCCTCAAAAACTCAAAAAGATTTGTGAGACACACATACAAAACGTATGCACTCCCACCTACAATACCATGCTGACTATCCCTAATCAGCCCTTGTCCATCTAAATGCACGTATATTCCCTATCCTTATTTCCCGATGACCTTATTTTAGACAAGTCTGTCACCTCTCCTTCATTATGTTTGCCAACAACCTACACTAGGGCCACCTAACCCAACAATCAGCATGTCTTTTGGAAGTGTGACAATCAGAGGGAAGTCCATGTTTCCTTTTTGGAGAAATTACAAACTGAAAACTGCACTGTAGGACAGGATCAAACCTGGAGCTGTGAGGAAGCAGCACTACTTGCTGTATATCATGGCCAATATTTACCCACAACTATTATATTACTGTCAATCCCATGGTAGACACAAAATGCTGGAATAACTCAGTGGGACAGGCAGCATCTCTGGAGAGAAGGAATGGGGGCTCCCTCCACCACCATATTAAATCCCATGGTATGCTCATGAAGATATTGTTGTTGGTGGGATCTTTATTCATGTAAGTTGACTGCTTCTTTCCCAAGATACAATACGGGCCACACTTCCACAACAATAGACTGAAGATGTAAAAAGTGTGATAGAAGAACATGTCTTTATTCCTTTCGTAGCCACAGAAACAAAGTAGGCCACTCGACTGGGCAGCCTGTTCTTCCATTGAATAAGATCATGTCTGATCTGATTGTAATCTCAACTCAGCATTCAGGCCTATTTTCTGTAACCTTTCACCTCCTTGATATTTGAGGATCCACTATTCTTTCCTGAAAACTATTCAAAGATTTGCTTGCATAATCCTTTGAGCAATAACATAGTACAACACAGCAAATTAATCTAACCCTTTCTGCCTATACATGCTCATATCCCTCCATTTCAGTTCAGTTCAGTTCAGTTCAGTTTGGTGTATTGTAATGTGTACCGAAGAAAGACAGTACATGATTACAATAGAGCCATTTACAGTGTACAGATACATGATAAGGGAATAACATTTAGTGCAAGGTAATGCCAGCAACATTTGATCAAGGATAGACTGAGGGTCACCAGAGGTAGATAGTAAGACACTTCCTACATACTGATGTTTGGATAAGAGATATCTAAATATCTCTGAAATGCCACTGTCTATCTGCTTCTAGAGAAGTCCAAAGATTTGCAGTGGTCAGAAAGAAAATGTTTCACTCCCTCTCTATCCTATTGACCCCCAGTTCCAAGCTCTCCCACAAGAGTGGCAGTGCAAGCTCGAAGGGCCGAATGGCCTACTCCTGCACCTATTTTCTATGTTTCTATGTTTCTATAAGAGGAATCATCGTCTACATATCCATTCCTTCATGACCCCTCTTAATTTTTTGACTGACATAACAGAAAAATGTGAATTGAAATTACAATATACGTAAAATAAACTGATCCTTCATGTTGAAGGTGTAGCTGTCACAAAGCACTGCCAAGTCAGTTGGGAAAATTAGCTTGTGCAGCCAACTTAATTAAAATTCATACACACCTTGTTTGCAAAGGCTTCAGCCAGAACATGTTCAATCCAGCCTGATCCTAGAATCCAGAACAGGATGTCACTGTTTAAAAAATAAGAGGTCATCCATTTTAGACAGAGATGCAGTCAAACGCTTTCTCTCTTGAGTTTGAACTTCTCTTGCTCAATCAAATTTGAACCTTTTTCTCAATACCTGTGCTGTCTTATGGTGGCATTTACTTTGAACAGCCCCATCCAGCCCTCTCCATCTGCACCCATTGCAAATGGCCTGTGAGCATCAACAGTGAGAACATGTGATCCCACTTCTCCAGCCCCAGCTATGCCCCGATAGCCTTTTTACAGCCCCCCGCTATCAAAGACATTTATAATGCTTTAAATGCCTGCAACAATTGAGGAAATGTTAAAGCAGTTGAGATGGATTTGAAATAATGAAAAGAGAATTATTATAAAATAAGTTTGCATGAAACTAATATGTGACAGTAATTGATTAGAAATATTAAAAATGAATTTAGATAAAAAGGAAACCATCCTTATGTCTTCAATCAAGGTTAACTTTATAGTGCACAAAACTGGGTTACTCAGTAATAATCAAGAATCAAGAGTACTTAATTGTCATATGTGCCAATAATGGAATAATGAAATTCTAACTTGCTGCAGTTTTAGAGGCACATGAATGCAGCAACAACACTAATAAATATGCAATAAAAAATGATCCAATAAATTATCAATTATACTAGGTAACCAGAATGCCATAATGCAGCCTGGTGTATGGCTTAAACAGAACTGGCTGAGTTAGATCCTGACTCGAAATGTTCAGTACAGCAAGCCCACCTCAGATAAGTCCTACAAAATGCTCATGATAACACTGCCCCAACCCCACCTTCCCACACTGGACAAGTCAAGAGGGTTTTATTGTCATGTGTCCCGGATGGGACAATGAAATTCTTACTTGCTGCAGCATAACAGAATATGTGAATATGCAAACACAATACATAATGGAGGAGGAGAAAAAATAGTTCAATAAATAACATAATATAGTGCAATAATAATATATTCATAGCCTGATCTTCTTGATTACCCACCAAACTCTATGAAAATTGGCAGTGGGACATGCCATGAAAGTACTTGAGGGCCTCTCAATTGATTAATTCCCTTTCCCTGGCTCCAAATAATTTCTGAGATGATTTTCTCCTGCATTCTTTGCTGGTTGGAATATATCACATTCTGTGGAAATCTTTCCTGGGAAGTTACACTTTCAACATCATGTTGTTGAAATATATAAAACATTTGACACATATAAAAGTCACAGAATGCCTCACTGTCCATTCAGTATCTGGGTAGGTCTGTGACCCTTCATCACTCTTATTCACTGATCTGCTGAGTAATCCTAGCATTTTCAGCTTTCATTTTCAACGTCTGCAGTATTTTGTTTTTGTATCACTATGACTACCTCAGTTTAAACTCACATAAAATGTGAATGCTGTGGAAATTAGTTTTCTGCTGTTCACTCCACTTGCGTCATTTAACTTTTACTCAGATTGCTAGTGAGAACTTTGATATTTGACTTCACATCTCACAGTCCAAGCAAAAATCAAGCCAAAATGTTCAAGTCTGAAGAAGGGTCTTGACCAGAAACGTCACCCATTCCTTCTCTCCAGCGATGCTACCAGTCCCGCTGAGTTACTCCAGCTCTTTGTGTCTATCTTTGGTTTAAACCAGCATCTGCAGTTCCTTCCTACACGTTCAAGTCTGGTATGACTTCAAATGGACATTTTTTTCTCTGAGTCAAAAGAAGAATAGCAGATTTATTTTAGTCAGTTTTATTTGTGCTATCACATTGAGTGAGTAATGTGTTACACTCACTTCTTTGTATGAGAACTGGAATAGTTGCCATCTCTGAATGTGAGCGGGGTGGGAAAATAACTTCTAAATGTTAAAGCAATTATAAAGAGGACCCCTTTCAATGGGAGAATGAGAGAGAGATAGAAAGATAACGTGTGCATTTGGAGATACCTGGAGTGCAGGAGACTTACAGACAGTGTTGTCTCCAAATTTTAAATAGAATACTTAAAGAACAAAAATTAAATGTGAATGAGAAGATTAGTTGGTAGAGGGATAGACATCTGTTGCCAGGATTTCTGTAGCCAACTTGCACAAAATGTTTCCCAGGAGGCAAACCAGCTTCCCTTAAAATTTTATATTGAGCTTTTCTGGGAGAATTTATATGCCCTCTAATGTTTTGAAGTCACATATAAAATAGGGGTTTACGTTGCAGAATATTAATAATCTACCGGTGTGATCCTATCATAGTTTCTGTGGCACGCCCTTTCTGCTACAACAGAAATGCGGTGAAATTATTGTGGAAAACCACAAGAGGTGTGAGGTACACCGGGCCTGTGAATGGGCAACAAGCTTAACCAAAGGGAGAGAAAGACCATGAAAGGTCAGAATTTTCCCATCTCTTAGTATCAGGAATACTTCAGCCTGGCTCTTTAGACTTTAAACTTTACGGTTCGGTGGGGAGCACAACTGTAAGGATTATGTCCAGGCTGCAAATAAGAATTTGCAATCTACCAATCTACCTCATTGCAGCCAGTGCACTTTGTTTACTATCTATGTAGCTGTAACATTATATTCTACATTCCATGTATTTTCTCTTTTGCACTACTTAATGTACTCATGTGTGGTATGGTCTGCCAGGATAGCTACGCAAAACAAAGCGCTTCATTGTATCGCGTTACACATGACAATAATAAACCAATACCAAAAAGGAAGCAGGAAAAAAAACTGAAACAAAGCATCAATCTGGAAATTGGAAAATGTGTCTTTCAATCCATAAAAGGAAGATGTATTTGTTGCAGGTGCTGGTGCATGCCACTGAAAATGCTGCTTAAGTTTATTTGTAGTATTGAACTATCTCCAGATAACTAATCAATGTAATGTTTTTTTCTTTTTTAATTTGGTAAGTGAACCACACGGTCCTATTCCAATTTTTTATTTATTTACTTTTTTTTTTTCCCCCTATCTAATTATTTTTTTATTTTGATTGCTGTTTTTTCTTATTTTGTTTTATTTATGGTGATGGTGTTGCACTATTATGTATATATCTTTGAAATATCAATAAAAATTTAAGTGAAAAAAAGTTTTTTTGTAGGATAATGTGCAGGAGATTTTAACCATACCATGTGTGTCCTATTTACATGAATTCACAAGGGCTCCGGCAGAATCTGAAAACTACCTGGTTAAAATGGCAGTGGGGAGGGGAGGAATGAGATAGATCGCACTGGGAATGTAGCAATTTGTGCTCTGCTGGCAATTAAACTACCTGCCTTCTGCATTCCTGTCAAGCAGTCAGTATTAGAATCAGGTCAAAAACCTTTTACAGAGTGAATGCTGAGAATGAGCAAGGAGATACATGGAATCTCAGCCCACATTTTAACACAGTTTGCTGCTTCATCATTTTGTTGCTTTCCACTTTGATAAAATATTTAAAGCATTCACAAAATCTGTTGCAATACCGCTCCCCTTCCACATTCTTTTAAAGTCATACAGCACAAAAACATGCCTTCTGAATCATTAAGTTGTGCCAACCATCGAGAACCCATATATACTAATGCAATTTTGTGCTACCCGTAAACTCAACAACTTGTGTCATATTCTACTATTCACCCACGCTCTAGGTCAAGGCTTGCCAACTTTTTTCGTCCCGTTTACCCCTGGCAACTTTAATAGCACATAACAATGTTATTTCACTTATTTATGAACAACTAATAATGAATAGATACCGGTATACCAGAACCAAACAGTCAGTCAATTAGAAAAAATATGTACAAATCCAGAATCAACAAATTTACCCCCGGTTGGGAACCCTTGTGTCTATGTGCAGTTTATAGTGACTAGTTGACTTACCAACCTGTATGCTTTTGAGAAGTGTGAGCTTGGGTGAACTTGCAAACTCCTCGCAGGCAGCATTGGACATTAGGTGTGAACCTGGGTCACTGAACCTGTGTGACCGCAGCTCTGAGCTGCACCACAGCACAATCTTCTTTAAATCAGTCATTTCTCTAATACAGACACAAGAGACCGTAGATGCTGGAATCTTGAGTAAAAACAAACTGCTGGAGGAATTCTGCAAATCAAGTAGAATCTGTGCAGGGAAATGGACATATGGCATTTCAGATCAGGACCCTTCTTCAGTCTGCTTTAATATTTAATATTTAATATTTATTACATGTCATTTGAACCTCAGTGAGGCTCAAACGAAACTCTGTTTCCACAGCCATACAAACAAAGACAATTCCTACAAGACATACAAACAATTCAATTCACACAAACATCCATCACAGTGAATCTCCTCCTCACTGTGATGGAAGGCAAAGTCTTTTCTCTCCCCGCACCATTTCTCTCCCAATGTCGAAGCCCCAGGCGGACGATGGTAAGTCCCACGGTCATTTAAGGCTGCGCCGGGCGATGTACGGCCCTGCTCCTGGCCCAAAAGTCACAAAGTTGGAGCCCCGGCGGGCGTTGGAATGTCCCGCAGCCATTAAAGCCGCGCCGGGTGAAGTACGGCCCCGGGTCATTCCAACCCCGTGACACGGGCTGGAGAAGTTGCATTGCGGGAGCTCCGTAAAAGCGGTCTCCCACCCGGACCCGCGAGCTCCCGAAGTCCCAGTCCACCGGTCTGCAGCTGGAGCCTGCGAGCTCCAGAGGCGGGCCGCAGCAGCGAGCCACCACCGCTCCCCACGCTCCGAGGCCAGTCAGCCCCATGATGGTGAGTGGTCCGCAGCTCCACAGAGCCCCCAGGTCATTCCAGTTGGAGGTCGCTCCACAGTGCTAGGCCCCAACGATAACGGAGACCCAACAGGGAAAAGGTCGGGTCTCCCGTGCAGGGAAGAGATTTTAAAAAGTTTCCTCCTCCCCCCCCCCCCTCCGCCCCCCACATATTTACAGTTAAAAACAGTATTAAAAAAACACGAACAACGACATTTAACTAGACAACAAAAAAAGACATGAGTTGCGTGAGTTGCACCGCTGCTGCTTATTTCTCTCTCATCCAATGCATTGCCTTTAATGTTTGCAAGATTATTACCATGCAAAAGATCCAATAGATTCCAAAATGTATGTGTGAAAGATCAGTTTCATTAAAAATATTAGCAAATGTATCTATATTTGTAAAATGTTTAAAGCTGTATTAGAAGATATGTAAATTCTGTTCACAAATGAATAAAGGTATGAAGTAGCTTGTGTGAAATTAATTTTGTTGCTTAAATTTTATTTCGTGCAAAATAATTCAGAATATGAGTTTTACACATCAAATGGAGTAGGAAATTCAAATGTTTCTTTTCTCAATTTTCTAACAGTCTGCAGATATAAAAGAGATAAAGAGGCAGCCGAGACTACTTCAAGCTGTATGTATTTTGTCAAAGGTTTGCACCTCTTCATAACACTTTTCTTTTTAAAACTATTTTCTTTTTTTTAATTTCCTGAGAAAACAACAGAACAATGACTTAGAATGTTTAAGCATAAAATAGATTATCACAGATAGAACCTGGGGACAAATTAACATTTTAATTTCTCTGTTTTATAACTGAAAACAATTTTTTCATTTCATGTTAAACAGGGTATTGTAATATCTATGAATGTAGGAACCTCCCCACGACTGCATATCTTTACTGATTTTGAGTAACTTGTCCACAGAATTTCCATCGTTCATTAGAATGATTTCACCTCTGCTTAATGTTGCTCCAATTAGAATACAAAGAGTGGGGTGGGGTGAAAGAGAATTGGGCGAGAATCTGTGCTTTGGTCCTCGGTGTAATATGAAGCCATGTCTGGAATGTCCAGGCTGAACTATCAACTAAAATCACTTTCTTTGACTTAACTTTTTGCCTGCTTAGCAAGTTTTTCTGTGACTCATTGCTAACTTTTACTGATGATCAATCTTGCGAAGTGCCTTTACTTCATTACTGCACGACATTTTATTATAATAGTGGTATTAAAACTTAGCTGAATCTTAGTCTTATTTTATGAAATACCTTTAACAGTTTTGAAAGTTGGCTTTTTGTGTTACACTTTTCCTAAAGATGCTGTTATGCTGTCTCTGTCTCTGTCTCATCTGCATTGCCAACAGTAGCCACACATCCTTTATACTTTCACCGATTATTCTTCATTTTACACACATTGATCACATATGCATGCACAAACACACACAAGCACACTCATACACTCACACAAATGCATGCACCACCACACACGTACACTTGTGGACATTCAAGTGTGCACACACTCACACACAAGCACACACGCACACACATACACACACACTCATCAATAATGTTGGAGGGTGAGGGAAGATAGGATCTTGACAGACGAGCCAAGCTCTACCCTGTCCTGTCCGATTGACAGCCACAAGTAATTTCCTGCAGTATCTATTCAACAGACATTGTGTCAAGAAATGTTGGGCAGTTTAATGTCTCCTCCTCACTCCTAGGCCACTGAGACCAAAAGTCACAAAATTGTAGTTTCTGTTCTGACCAACTAATGCTATAGGCAGCGCAGTGGCTTAGCTGGTAGAACTGCTGCCTCACAGCGCCAGAGACGTGGGTTCAATCCGGACCTCGGGTGCTGTCAGTGTGAAGTTTGCACATTCTTGTGACCACATGGGTTTTCTCTGAGTGGCTCTGGTGTCCTCCAACATCCCAAAGACGTGCTGGTTTGTAGATTAAATTGTAGGGAGTGGATGCGAAAGTGGGATATTATTGAACACGTGTGAATTGGTGATCGATGACCAGCGTGGCCTCGGTGGGCCGAAGGGCCTGTTTCCGTGCTGTATTTCTAAAACTCTGGAATTGAATTGGGAAACTTCTGGTTAACATTTTTTGGTGCATCATTGGGTGGTGTTCTTAAGATCCTGAAATATTTTAGGTGAGGAAATCTTTTGAAAACAGAAATCACATGTAAAACAACACTAACCTTGCAACATGACAATTCCTCTCATATTTTCTTTGGTTCTGTAAAGATAGGGACTAATTAAACAATTCCAAAGGAGTGGCCCAACATACCAGTATAACAGGATTCCTCTTTTCCTCAGTGACGTCCTCATCCTGTCTCATATTCCAGGCTCCTCCTCACTAATCCACATATCTCAAGAATCTATGCAAGGAAACCCTGTGAAGTTGAATACGGTGGTACAGAACATGACCTTGAGGACTGAAGGAAGGGTCAAATACTTGCCTTTCTACCTGCCAATCAGACAGGTCACAAAATACCCAAAAAATGCAGTGCTTTCAAAGTTTTATTAACTGCAAGAGATCGTTGGTTTGTTTCTTCCTGTTTAGTTTATGTTTCAGAAGTACCAGATATCAAAATAATATGCAGCAGTACATTTTAACAGCCCAAAAAGGGCTCGTGATTTCCTGCAGCTTCCCACTGTATGTATTTAAATAGCACAAACTTGCAAGAACAGGAGGAGTGACCTAGAAATTCAGCCATACTGCATCCATTTTTCAGATGCTGAATGGCCACTGAACCAGCAGGGTTGGCAGAAAGTGAATGTTCTCAACAAGCCACATATTCCCACTCACCGTGTTGATGAAGGCTTATGGTTCACTGTGAATGCTGAACCCAAGCCTGAGGCAATTGTAAGAGCAAATATGAACCCAGTGCCTGTTAGCCTGGGAGAGCAATGTTAGCATCAGCTGCACTCAGAGAAATCAGTTCTGCACACGAGCTGGGAGGTACTCCTTATAGAGGGAAAAGGTTTGGAAGGGAATCAACGAGATAGATTTGTTGAAAATATTTACCGGAATGGTGAGCTGGGTGGAGCAGGTGTGTTTGGTCCAAGTGTGCATTCAAAGAATGCTGGGTACAGGTGGTCACTATTCCTTTGGTGAACGAGGGATCTGGATCAAGATGGCTGTGTCCTGTAATGGGCTAGAGTAGGTAGGCAATGCTATGGTGGGGATAATCCCTCTCGATGTCCAGCGCCTCCCGGTGGGGATAATCCCTCTCGATGTCCAGTAAGAGCCTGGTCATCAGGTGCAAGGTGCTCAGGGTGTTGCTGTACATGTCACAGGTGTGGCTCATACCCCTTTCTTCTGCCTTGGCAGTCACCCAAGCCATCTTCCATTTCATCTGTATATCAAGGATAGATTGCATCCATATAATTGTGTTGTCAAGTCTCCAGAGAAAGGGGCCGGGTAAGCTGACATTCGATCATCCTCATTCTGATGGCTATCTGCGCGTGCAGCTCCAGCGGACTATACAGAGACCCAAAGTATGCAGACAGCAAGTGTCACTCCATGATGAGGTGTTACCGGCCATCCTGTGTTGCAAAGGAATTGACTGGCCCCGATGCCATGCCAAGTCCCTTTCAATGGACCTAGTCCCACTACCTGACCTTCATAGAAATATATCTACAGATAAAAACACCTTTGACCACAAGTTCATCAAACAGTGGTCAGCACAGAACATCTTGCAGGACACGATGGATGCTATTAGGCAACTGAGCCATCCTACCAACAACTGGAATGCAGTCCTAAACTACAATCTACTGGACTGTCGATGATCAGATATTATTAGCTTTATCTTGCACTACACATTATTCACATTATTCCCTTTATCATGTATCTGTACACTGTAGATGGCTCGACTGTAATCATGTATTGCCTTTCTGCTGACTGGCTAACACGTAAAAAAGCTTTTCAATGTACCTCAATACACGTAACAATAAACTCAACTCAACTAAAAACTCAACTCATACTGGCAGGTGGTTTCCCCGAAGACTGTCAAAGTAATTTGGTAGAATGCCTCAAGGCCAAAACTCACCAGCAAACACCAAGATCGCACATGACTAACAGTTAGAAGGGTCCTCCCCATCTGAACTTGCTGCATGGCCAGAGTCCCGCTCTCACTATATGCTGAATTCCGGATGACTATGGTGGAAATAAGAAGATTATTCACTTATGTGTGGACTGTGCATTTGCTAAAAAAGTCTGGGATACATTGGTCCCTGATGAAGTTCGTTCTGAGCAGCTGCTTCACAGAGGACTCACTCTTATCTAAAGTTATCTCCTGAATGCAGACCCAGACAAAATCAGCTGCTGTCGGATGTTCAGCAACTTGCTGATAGATACACTTTAGTGGACCTGAAACTTGTTGGTTTCAAAATAGGACAGTTTATTTATCTCTCCAGAGATGCTGCCTGTCCTGTTGAGTTTGTCCAGCATTTTGTGTCTATCTTTTATTTATCTCTTTGTTGTTCTTGTAAAATAAAACTCAAAGCCCAAAGACAATTGTTGATGGTGAACAGTGGAGAAATGGATAAGTGATGCACTGGGGCAAAGATTAGGACTAAAATCGACATCTTCTGTCGCATAGAAAAATGTATGAAGCTGGAATAATTCATGCTATGCTTTATTGTGAAGATTTTTGTCAGACACAAGTAACAAGGAGCATGAACAATGAATTGTTTAGAAGATAAAAAAGCCCAGTAATAAGAAATGTCACTCAAGCATTCGGCTCATGTTCACTCATAGCATCTTAATCTCATAATTATGTCCCCTGGTTCTTTGCTCCTGGTTAGAGACAAAGACTTTGCAGTTTACAGCAAGCAGTTGCTTCATAATTTGTTTGACAAGACTCGAATAATATTCCCGCCTCACCACCACAACTGTCCATCATCCCCACTTGCCACAACTTCTAAATGCTATTCCATTTCTCCTCATTGGAGTAAGGACTTGCTGCAGCCCAACAAGATATTTCCCCATGGATTACCATTAGCGTGCAGAGGATCATGTTTTGTATTACACTTTCATTGCCCACACCGTAGACATTGAATATAAGAGTCGGTAAGTCATGATGCAGCTCTATAGGACTTTGGTTAGGCCGCATTTGGAACATTGCGTGTAGTTCTGGTCACCCTATTACATGAAAGATGTGAAGACTCTGGAGAGGGTGCAGTGGAGATTTACTAGAATGCTGCCAGGGAGAAGTTGGATAGACATGGACTGTTTTCTCTGGAAAATTGGAGGTTGAGGAGAGACATGATAGAAGTATATACAATTATGAGAGGCACAGATAGGATAGACAGTCAGAAACATTTTTCCCAAGGTGTAAATGCCCAACATTGGAGGGCATAGCTATAAAGTGAGAGGGAAAATGGTTAATAGAGATTTGCAGGGCAAGTTTTTTACAGAGAGTGACGGGTGCCTGGAAAACATTGCCAGGAGTGGTGGTGGAGGCAGATATGATAGTGGCATTTAAGAGACCTTTAGATAGGCACATAGCAGTGCAGGGAATAGAGAGCTATGGAGTATATGGACGCAAATGAGATCAGTTTAACTTGGCATCATGTTCGGCACAAACATAGTGGGCCGAGGGGCCCGTTCCTGTGCTGTACTGTTCTATGTTCTATGCTAAATGTTACCAACTGCCCCAGTGGCCCCTGACACTTTGCTGCATTACAGCGCCAGGGACCCAGGTTCTATCCTTAGTATGGGTGCTGTCTGCACGGAGTTTGTACGTTCTCCCTGTGACCGCATGAGTTTCCTCTGGGTGCTCTTGTTTACTCACACGTTCCAAAGATGCACAGGTTTGTAGGTTAATTTGCTTCTGTTCATTGTAAATTGTCCCTAGTGTGTAGGATAGTGCCAGTGTACGGGGTTATCGCTGGTCGGTGCAGACTCGGTGGGCCGAAGGGCCTGTTTTTGCACTGTATCTCTAAGTCTAAAAGTCTAAAAACTAATACCCACGTTCCTCTCAGATCCCAGAGTTAACACATTGCAATCCACATACCATCGTCTCATGGTATAAATACAATGATAACTGACACATTATCCAATTACAAGGCACATCACATAGCAAATCACTTCCTACTCTACTGCAGAATAACTATTGCAGGCTTCCTCAAGCTTCATCATTGTCCACCTAAGAGTGGATTAGCTATTACCAGGTTCTGCACTGGGGCTTGAAGATTATACCATCTTCATTCTTTACCCACCTTCACGCTACCCCCTTAGCCCATAATTCCATCTATTTAACAAGCGCCAGACTCAGAATGCTAACATGCAGGTGCAGCACACAATTCAAATGCATAAAACAGCTAGGCTTACTGACAAGGCACTATAAGGACAGGTGCAGCAAACTAATCTGCTGTCTCACAGCTCCAGACAACTGGGTTAACAAGATGAAAAGTGATTTTTACTTGAGAAACATGAGAGGATTTGACAGGCTGTGATCATTGAAGTGCACATTGAAAGGAAATCAGGGCAAATAGGAATTGTGTGAATTGGTGAAAATAAGATAGACCATCAATGTTTTCATGATTTGATACAAATACCTACAGCAAGAAGATAATGAGTAAATTAGTACATGCCTGCCACCAATGAAATAGGGCTGATTTTCAAGAATGGTCAATGCACTACCACCATTATAGAGCACATTTATCATGAATTACCCAGAGATATATTTATAAGGAAGGATCTTTGTAAGATATTTATAAATTGAAATTAGGTAATCTCAACCTCATACCCGATATGTTTGCTACTAGTTTTGCAAACATCAAACTACTGGGGGAATTCAACAGATCAGGCAGCATTTGAGCCCATTATCACACCAATTGCCTGCAGCCTCAATCCTCCTCTTCGCCTCTCTTTACTGGCAATCTCCCCTCTAATCTTTCAGCCCAGGTAAGGGTCCCAATCCAAAACATTGTCTGTCCATTTCCCTCCTCAGATGCTGCTCAACCCGTTGAGTTCCTCCAGTGTTCAAGAAGGAACTGCAGATGCTGGAAAATCGAAGGTACACAAAAATGCTGGAGAAACTCAGCGGGTGCAGCAGCATCTATGGAGCGAAGGAAATAGGCAACGTTTCAGGCCGAAACCCTTCTTCAGACTGTTGTAGTTTGTTTCTCGCTAATTGGCAGGCTAGTACAGGAAGAGGTTGTAGCATGTTGTGCAGAAAGGAAGGTAGATTATTCTGTATCTAATCTGCAATTACCAGAAATGGGAAGCATTTTGTAGGAAAGTGCAAAGAGAGATTAACACTTCATCTGATCACCCTGTAGTTAGTCCATCCTTAATTAGTACTGAGGTTTATTCTACACTCAACACATTCTGTGAGAATGTTACTGCGTTTAACTTGTCTGCAGCTTTCGTTCAAATGAGAAAACAAATTCTCAAAGATATAAAATTAATAATTGTTTACCTTGATAGCAGACTCACATATCACCAGCAAGACCAAACCCTGCCTGCCCAGAGAGTCTGTAAATTCCCTTTCTGTCACAGTAATAGCTGGGTCCACAATCAGTGCTCCAGAGGGCAAAAGGCCAGTCAACAGAGAAGTCAAGATTCTGGGAGATGAATTACAAAAAACAGAAAGTATAATTCTCCTGGGGGCAAACATAGAGCCATTGCTAGCAGGTGTTAACTCCAAAGCTATTAACCCTTAAAAACACAGCAAGGGAAAATGTCAGACTTATACAGATGTGACAACTTTCATGCAAGGAGTATCCCAATGCTGATCATTTGACAATGCAAAGCAAGAAACAAGAAGCAGCAAGACCAAGGAATGACAATTGCCTGAGCTTACTTCTGCTTGATTGAATGACTAATGCAGAGAGTTAGCAAATAATTACTGATATAGCTTATTGGTCAACATATTAATTTTATGACCGCTTTAATATTTACTTTGGATTTTTAATGTAGATAGAAAAATAAACCACCCGAAAGTGCTGGAGGAGAGGAAGCAGCATCAGAAGCAACAATGGAAAGGGAAATCTCTTGGGTAGACCTACTACAGGAGCAGGCCCTTTGGCCCACCATGCCCATGCCAATTTTAATGTCCTCACTACAGGCTATGGCAGGGCATTCCAGTTATCAACCACACTCTGTGTAAAAAAATGATCTCTTGGAATCCCTTTTTAGCCACCTTCATCTCACTGTATATCTCTGCCCTCTTGTTTTTGATCCCCCTACCATGGGGTCTTTCTCATCCTATTGCAGCAACTCACCCCGAACAAGCCTTGCATGACACAAGTCTACAACGGGATGAGCTCCATTGTAAACCTGCACTATCGTCCCAACTTGAATGCTCTCAGGTTAAGATGGAAATCATTTTCAGCAAATGAGACCAATGTTCCACAGTTTTTCTCGATTAGCTTTTTCAGAGATCCTGTCAAAAAAGCTTCCATTATGTAGCTCTCTGCATTTCTCTTGGAATTATCTCACAGTGAAGATTACACAGTGAGGTTCACCTGCACCTCCTCCAACCTAATCTATTGCATCTGCTGCTCTAGATGTCAGCTGCTCTACATCGGTGAGACCAAGCGTAGGCAATCGCTTTGCCGAACACCTCCGCTCAGTTCGCAATAACCAACCTGATCTCCCGGTGGCTCAGCACTTCAACTCCCCCTCCCATTCTGAATCCAACCTTTCTGTCCTCGTCCTCCTCCATGGCCAGAGTGAGGATGACCGTAAATTGGAGGAACAGCAGCTCATATTTTGCTTGGGCAGTTTGCACCCCAGCGGTATGAACATGACTCCCCCCCCCCCCCCCCCCCCCCCCCACCCCCCCCCCCCCTCCCCCCCACCCTCACATCAGTCTGAAGAAGGTGTTTGGCACAAAACTTTGCCTATTTGCTTGGGCTCCATAGATGCTGCCTCACCCAATGAGTTTCTCCAGCACTTTTGTCTACCTTCGCTTTTCCAGCATCTGCAGTTCCTTCTTAAACATTGCATCCACTGTGTCAAGAATCCATACTTCTATTTGAGGAGCAGCTGTTGGCTCTGAGGGTATGTCCATGCATGTTGCCTTTTCTGTGGTGGACCATATAGGGATTCCTCTGCATTTACTGCAATGTCTTGTCTTCATTCTTGAAGACGGCCATGATTACAGCTTCTCTCAGTTCCAGCAAACTGTTCTCATCTTTCCAGAAATGGGAGATGATGTTGTAATGGAGGTTCCTCACTGCCAAGTTTCAGAATCTCAGCAGGGATTTTCAGCATGCTAAGAAATTTCCGCGAGTAAAATTGGGTGGTATGGTTCTTGAACTCGCAGTGCAGGGGAGTTGGGTCGCTAGGCAGTCGAGGTAGCCGTAGGCAATCTCCTTTGCTGATCGGGCATTTTAATTGGCTCATTGGAGTTTTCAGAACCAAGGAAAATCGACCGGTAATGTTAAATGCCCGCTAAACTTTATTAAAAGTTGTCTGACTTCTTCAAAGTGACCTCCACTCCTTCAAACCCCCTTCTCCCCCCATCTCCCCACCCCCTCCCCTTCTCCCCCCCCCCCCCCCCCCCCCCCCCCCCCCCCCCCCCCTCTCCCAGCTCTCCCGTGTGAAGCTGGGACCCAACAGGTCCCACTTAGTCTAGTAATCATATAAAACATGTGTAAGTGTTGTTATATCTTTCTTAATAATAATTTCAATAATTTCCCAGCAACAGATCAGGTTCACTGATCTGTGATCCCTATCTCCACCCCTACCCACCACCCCCTCTTTTTTCTTGAATTACTATCTTTTAAATATCTTCCACCCTCCAATCTGCACAGAATGACAGAGATTACTAGACTAAGTGGGACCCGTTGGGTCGCAGCTTCACACGGGAGGGCTGGTCCCCCAACGTAATATTCCACCTCTCCACCAATTCCAATATTGCTCGCCAGTAGAGGGGGGGGGGGGGGGGGGGGGGGGGGCTTTCTGTCGCGCTAGTATGGGTGTTGCCGGCTGAAGGTACTGGTATCCAGAGGGCTAGTATAGACATTGTGGGTCGAATGGATTCTTGGGCAGGCAGCCAACTGTTGCAATGATTTTAATAGCCAAGCCAAGGCAAACAATTGGGCAGCAGCCACTCGACAACCAAAATTCATTTGTGAACGCAAACTTGTTAAAAAGACAAGGCAAACAATGGGGCAGTAGCCACCCGACAACCAAAATTCATTTTGTGAACACAAACTTGTTAAAAATGGGAGGCAAACAATTGGGCAGCAGCCACCTTACAGCAGCATCGAGGGAACTCAATGTGGAGTAGACGTGCGTTCAGTGTTATTCGCAGCTCAGAGAGCCATGACCCTCTCGCTTCCTGGGTCTGGCAGAGACTGATTGAGGGACTACACTTCCGGGTTTTATAATCCATCCCCCTGCCGCCAGCGGGGACAGCAGACAGAATGGGGAATTGTTTTTAAACATTAATATCTCTCTGATTTTTCATCGATGGGAAAAATCCTCCAGTCCCGGAAGGCGGTGGCCAAAAATGACAGCCGTAGGTGGCGGCGTTCTCTCGGAAATCGCACCACAGTGGGCCAAAAGCGGTCAAGATCAGACTTTTAGTAATATAGATAGATTCAGGACATAGGTTTATTGAGTTATGGGTGCACCAGGGTAGGAGGGAGTGAATACTTAAGGTGGCGGATGGGATGCCATGCCTCCAGACTCGTTTATCCTGTGTATAGTTGAGTGAGAGCCTTTTTGTAGGTGGCGAACGTCTTTGAGATGGCAGGTGCGTCACTCCCAGCAGGATTACAAATTCTTGCTCTTGAAACCCTGGCATTTATGCGACTGATCCAGTTACGTTTCTGGTCGATGGACACACCCTAGAATGTTGCCGATCAGGAACTTGGTAATGATAATGCCATTGAAAGTCAATGATAATTGATCAAACTCTCTCTTGCTGGATAAGTTTATTGTTTAGCACCTCCTTGGAATGAATGTTTTCTATTATTTTTCAGCATGTACCTGAGTATTGTCTATGCTTATTCTGGTCATTGGTGGCCCCCTGAAAGTTCGAAGGAGGGGCTCAGTGATAAAATCCTTGAAAGATAATGGAAATTGGTTAGGTAGTTTTGTTACACTTGATCATGATCTGATGTTCTGCACGACTATTTCTTGTCACTAATCACCTGACTCCTGAATTGTGTCCATGTTCATCTGCAAAAAGCATTCAATATTTTAGTGGCAGAATTGCACCAAGAATTGCAAATTGTCCTACCATCACTTAGGCAGCACAGTGACACATCTAGTAGAGCTGCTGCCTCACAGCTCCAGGGACCTGCCAGAGACCCTCATAGCACCAGAGACCTCGGGTGCTGTCTGTGTGGAGTTTGCACGTTCTCTTTGTGAATACCTGGATTTCCTCAGGGCGATCCAGTTTCCTCCCACATCCCAAAGAAATGCAGGTTTATAGGTTAATTAGCTTCTGTAAAATTGCTCCTAATGTGTAGGAAACAAATGCAAAAGTGGGATAACATAGAACTAGTGTGTGAATGGGTGATTGATGGTCATCGTGGGCCAAAGGCTTGTTTCCATGCTGTATCTTTCAATGAAACAATTCAATCGCTTCTGTGAATGAAGGACCTTCTATTGTGAAGGTAGATGCAACTTTTCTTATCAGCTCACCCATTTCTCCATATTAGAGCATTAAACTATTAATATCTTTAACACTTTTCATTAGAATGGAAAACTTGCCCTGTGGCATTGTATATTTGTCAGTGAAAAGTTTACATAATTGGAAAATTTTAAATGTTTATGTTGATGTTTTTTTGCCATCATATCTTTTAATCAAATGTATCAGCTTAATCAACCATTTAGGGGGATCACAATAATGCAACAGACTTTAATTAATGTTCCAAATTCACAATTAAGTATATCACTCCCTAGCTAAATGTAAAATTCCATACTCATATTATCTCATGTCCCAATTCAACCCATTTGCTCTGAGATTATTAATTATCTGCCACTCATAACATATGATAAACTGTCCCCTGAACAGGTTTCATGCTGAACATGTTAGATGTTCCAAATAATTGTTTTTATATCATCCTTCACACTACTTTATGTCAATTTTATTTGAACAAACTATACAGAGTTCACGTTATCTTTCTTACAATCAACAATTTTTTTTTTTTAAACTGTCTTTGAAATTAAAAGTTAATGCTAAGAATTAGTGCTGTTACGTGACAAATAACTAAATTCAATTCAATGAAAACCAATGGAATCTATAACCTGGCAGCTGGGGGGGTGGGACCAGCAGACAGGCTGGGGGGGGGTGGAGCCACCGGGCAGGCCGGGGGGGGGCGGGGCCACCAGGCAGGCTGGGGGGGGAGGCAGGGCTGGGCGGAGCCAGTTGGGCCAAGTGCAACGGCATTGTGTGGTCAGCGGGCGGGCCGGGTTGGGCCACCAGGCATGCTGGGGGGGGGGGGGGGGGGGGGGGGGGGGCAGGGCCAGGTGGGGCCAGTTGGGCCAGGTGCAAAGTCATTGTGAAAGGGAGGGAGGGAGGGGGAGAGATCTCCCACCCCTGTCCCATTGTAATTCGTCATCTGTGAGA
Source organism: Leucoraja erinaceus (assembly GCF_028641065.1). Taxonomy (NCBI): domain Eukaryota; kingdom Metazoa; phylum Chordata; class Chondrichthyes; order Rajiformes; family Rajidae; genus Leucoraja; species Leucoraja erinaceus. The sequence goes on from NC_073383.1 coordinate 36,928,395, forward strand.
TGGCGCTGTGACTTATGCAGAAGTTTGATGTTAGTAGGACCACGTGAAGGTTCCAATCTCCCTCACCTGTCCCATTGTGATGGCATATGTAAATGAGATCCATTGTGATTGGACACCTGTGAGGTGGCACTTTGGCTCATGCAGCAGTTTGATTTTAAAATGTTTTGATGTTTTGAGAACAATTTTATTCAAATTCTGGGGAAATAATTGACGAAATCTAGACGGGAGTGGATTTCTGAACTCATGTTAAATCCCTACCGAAATATCTGCGTTTTTGCGTCTGGTTTTCGATGAGATACGTTTCACATGCAAAATAACACACACACATCCACACACACACACACACACACACACACACACACACACACACACACACACACACACACACACACACACACACACACACACACACACACACACACACACACACACACACAGAGTTTTTATAGATACTAGAGGACATAGGTTTAAGGTGAAAAGATTTAATAGGAATGTGAGGGGTAGCTTTTTCACACAAAGGGTGGTGGGTGTTTGGAACAAGCTGCCAGAGGAGGTAATTGCGGCTGGGACTATGCCACCGTTTAAGAAATAGTTAGACAGGTACATGGCTAGGATATGATAAGATATGATTTTCTGCTAGGTTCTTTGAAGAAGTTGCATAGCAGTCTTCAGTTCCTGAGGCTGCAACATTAAACACGTATAAATGTTCATTGATATAATGAATAAACCTCATTATAAAACGGGCACCTGCAAAAACATGCAAAATGTCAAGTCAGGAAGTAACCAACAAGGTTTTGTGGTTGTAGGATTCTGCAGCTACCACGCTCACACAATATGTCAGTGATGGGTCGAAATTAGATTCCAAGTATGCAGCACTTGATGATTAAACACAGGCTCCTTCCATTGCTTACCACAGTAAGGTGGAGAAATCGTAAGAATTACATTAATTTAATGCTTTTATTTCAGATGTGAAAACCACCCCACTTAGATTATGTCTAGTTTGCTTTAAGGAATGTGGTTCCCTACATTGAAGTTACAAGGCACTAAACTAGAGCTCAAGTCCATGGAAAGCTTTGTGCTCAGCACATCTCTGTCTAACATGGAGCTTAATCTAAACCACATTCTTTATTGCACTGCACATCGTAACAATCTCTCCTCCTTTCCAGCTCATGTATTTGTCCTCAGATCAACTATTTCATCCCACAAAAGATATTATGGTAGCTTTCATTTCCCACCTGCTTGGAGTTGGAGAGACCAAAGGTGACATGAGAAAGATATCTTTCAAAGGATGAGGAAGATCCAAATTTGAGTAATTATCTCTCTTCATCAGCCAATTGTTTCTCAATGGAGTGGTATTGTATCAGGCAGCTTTAACCCTTGTCACTATCAAAAGTGCAATACCTAGGATTGATCCTCAAAACATCACAATTACTTATGACCATTAAGGACAAGCTTTAAGTAAAAATCAAGGATCTTTGCAGCAGAATGCTTTGAATTTATTTCATCACACGACAGTGCTATAGGTGGGATTAAAAAAAGATGAGCATGCAGCAGAACAACAGTAAGAGGTAGAGAGCGTGCAACTGATGGGGGTTTCTGCTGCCAAATGAATCAATGCTCCCCTCCCTTCACTGAGATCTTTCATGGACATTCCTACCACCTTTTAACTGGTCTCTACACTGACCTGTGGCTACGTTTTACCATTTCTCACTATACCCTAGATTAGTGTCCTCTCTCGATCACCACTCTTCGCAGTAATCAATACCCATTTCTCTCACTCGCTACATGCTGTAATAATCACCATTCTTCTCCTTCTCTCTCACTTTTTACGTTCCCCACTAATCAATCTCTCTCTCTCTCTCTCTCTCTCTCTCTCTCTCTCTCTCTCTCTCTCTCTCTCTCTCTCTCTCTCTCTCTCTCTCTCTCTCTCTCTCTCTCTCTCTCTCTCTCTCTCTCTCTCCTCTCTCTCTTCCCACTGTACTGTACCATGCACTGATGAACATCGTTCTTTCTCCCCTTATAATTATTGCAAAAAACAGCATTAGTGATATTATGCTTACCGATCAATTAACAATATCCACAAGAATAGGGATGAATGCAATTAAAGCAGTAAGTAACCCATTAACGTAACATTAAAAAAGTGTTGGTTTCACCATATTAATTTTCATTTTCAAAGGACTGAGATTTCTTTAACGTGATTGTATTTGATCATGTCCTGATTCACAAAGATCCAAGCAGCGAAGGATTAATGTGATGACATTAGATTTTAGAAATACAGTGTGAAAATAGGCCTTTGGCCCACTACCTCTGTGCTGAACAGCGACAACCACACACACTGGCACTATGGTACACACTAGGAACAGTTTACAATTTTACAGAAGCCAGCTAACCTATAAACATGTGTATCTTTGGAGTGTGGGAGGAAACTGGAGCACCTGCAGAAAATCCATGCGGTCACAGGGAGAACGTACAAACTCCATACAGACAGCACACATAGATAGGATCAAACCCAGGTCTCTGGTGCAGTAAGGCAGCAACTCTACTGAGTGTTAAATACAATATAAGGATTCTCCTTCTAATGGGTAAGCATGCAGATTAGATGTGAACCCAGGTTGTGCTTTACCTCTGACATTCTTTCCATTGACTTCAGTTGTATGAATTTCAGACACAGTGTGTGCTGATGCCACTGTAATTCTAAGCAAACACATTTTGAGATTCATTGGACGGAACATAGGAGAAATTGGTCTTTGGATGCCATCACTAAACATGAACATGAGCATTGGCTGCATGTTGTAGCCTGAGAGGAAGGAAATGCAGCCAGCAATAATACTCACACACACGTTTAGCATTAGCAAGAAGTAAAATCCCTCTTTCAACTTTTCTGTTAATGAAGATTGCACATCTGTCTGAATAAACAGTTACACGAGGTGCTGACAGATACACTTTCAAAGAATGAAACAAAATCAGGCCAATTTGTCCATCAGCTCCTGCTGGTACTTTAAAAGAACAATCTTTGCCCTTTGGCATCTGACGTTGCTGCTGGAATCAGCCCCTGGTTTTATCAAAATTGTTATCTGACTAAAAATTTCTATAAAGTCACCCTCTATTAATTGTATTGGGCAAAGTCCATTGCAACTCCAGAGCATTTAGTGGGGACTCATACATACCAGGGATCTAAAATGGGCAGTCCCTGTGATTGTGTGGGTTTTCTCCGGGTGCTCCGGTTTCCTCCCACACTCCATGTAGGTTAATTAGCTTCTGTAAAATTGTAAAATTGTCCCTAGTATATAGGATAGTGTTAGTCTTTGGGGTGATAGCTGGTTGGTGCAAACTCGGTAGGTCGAATGGGCAGTTTCCACGCTGTATCTCTGAAGTCTAAAGTCAAAAAGACTCCACTGTGAGTGTTGGAGGCTACAGCAATTTTAAAGTTTAAAAACATTATTGCTACTATTTACCCCACATGCTAGAGGACGTGCACAAATAAGCAGAGTTTCAGCAGACAGGATCAACAAAATAAATAGAAGCGAAGAACAGTTAAAAATGAATTTATGAAAATTGAGCGACCAAGAAATTGTGCTGAGGTCCATAGAAGGTTAAATATCCATGCACAGAATTAATCCTTTCAGCCAGTTTTCTTTCCCATCACAAAACATAATTCCACTGCCCCAATTAATATAATCAATATTTATGCAATTTTCTTTAAAAAATACATGTTCAGAATTTGGAGCAATTAGCACATAGCATGCGAAAGGCAAATGTAGCTTGAGAAGGTTGTCCAGTGGAAGAAGTCGCCAATTCACGGCAACATGTTCCAACCAGAATTGGACCTCCCATTTTGAGAAAGTGATATGGCAATCACAGACAAAAACGATTAAAAACAATGAGAACCTGCTGAAATCTCTAATGTGACATGGACAAAATGGTCTCTATTATAACATGAGGCATGGGGAACAAGGACATGGCAGACCAATTGAATAACTACTTTGGTTCTGTCTTCACTAAGGAAGACATAAATAATCTGCCGGAAATAGCAGGGGACCGGGGGCCAAATAAGATGGAGGAACTGAGTGAAATCCAGGTTAGCCGGGAAGTGGTGTTAGGTAAATTGAATGGAATAAAGGCCGATAAATCCACAGGGACAGATAGGCTGCATCCCAGAGTACTTAAGGAAGTAGCCCCAGAAATAGTGGATGCATTAGTGATAATTTTTGAAAACTCTTTAGATTCTGGAGTAGTTCCTGAGGATTGGAGGGTAGCTAATGTATCCCCACTTTTTAAAAAGGGAGGGAGAGAGAAAAGGGGGAATTACAGACCAGTTAGTCTAACATCGGTAGTGGGGAAACTGCTAGTCAGTTATTAAAGATGGGATAGCAGCACATTTGGAAAGTGGTAAAATCATTGGACAAAGTCAGCATGGATTTATGAAAGGTAAATCATGTCTGACCAATCTTATAGATTTTATCGAGGTTGTAACTAGCAGAGTGGATAAGGGAGAACCAGTGGATATGTTAGATCTGGACTTTCAGAAGGCTTTCGACAAGGTCCCACATAAGAGATTAGTATACAAAATTAAAGCACATGGTATTGGGGGTTCAGTATTGATGTGAATAGAGAACTGGCTGGCAGACAGGAAGCAAAGAGTAGGAGTAAACGGGTACTTTTCAGAATGGTAGGCAGTGACTAGTGGGGTACCGCAAGGCTCAGTGCTGGGACCCCAGCTATTTACAATATATTTTAATGATTTGGACGAGGGAATTGAATGCAACATCTCCAGGTTTGCGGATGACATGAAGCTGGGAGGAAGTGTTAGCTGTGAAGAGGATGCTAGGAGGCTGCAAGGTGACTTGGATAGGCTGGGTGAGTGGGCAAATGCATGGCATATGCAGTATAATGTGGATACATGTGAGGTTATCCACTTTGGTGGCAAAAGCAGGAAAGTAGACTGTTATCTGAATGGTGGCCGATTAGGAAAAGGGGAGATGCAACGAGACATGGGTGTCATGGTACAGCAGTCATTGAAAGTAGCCATGCAGGTGCAGCAGGCAGTGAAGAAAGCGAATGGTTTGTTAGCATTCATAGCAAAGGGATTTGAGTATAGGAGCAGGGAGGTTCTACTGCAGTTGTACAGGGTCTTGGTGAGAACACACCTGGAGTATTGCGTACAGTTTTGGTCTCCTAATCTGAGGAAATACATTCTTGCCATAGAGGGAGTACAGAGAAGGTTCACCAGACTGATTCCTGGGATGTCAGGTCTTACATATGAAGAAAGACTGGATAGACTCGGCTTGTACTCTTTAGAATTTAGAAGGTTGAAAGGGGATCTTATAGAAACTTACAAAATTCTTAAGGGGTTGGACAGGCTAGATGCAGGAAGATTGTTCCCGATGTTGGGGACGTCCAGAACAAGGGGTCACAGTTTAAGGATAAGGGGGAAATCTTTTAGGACCGAGATGAGAAAAACATTTTTCACACTGAGAGTGGTGAATCTCTCGAATTCTCTGCCACAGAAGGTAGTTGAGGCTAGTTCATTAGCTATATTTAAGAGTGAGTTAGATGTGGCCCTTGTGGCTAAAGGGATCAGGGGGTATGGAGAGAAGGCAGGTACGGGATACTGAATTGGATGATCAGCCATGATCTTATTGAATCCTCAAAGGGCTGAATGGCCTACTCCTGCACCTAATTTCTATGTTTCTATGTTTCTATGTAACATCAATCTATGCATGTGGCAATAGTGTGGGGCGGCACGGTGGTGTAGTAGAGTTGCTGCCTTACAGCGCCAAAGACTCGGGTTTCATCCTGACTGCAGGTGCTGTTTGTACGGAGTTTGTACATTGTCCCCGTGACCTCGGGGGGGGGGGGGGGGGTGGGGGGGGGGGGGGGGCAGAGGGGACACATCCCCCCCATGTTTTGAGAAGAGGGGGACATCCCCCCCCCCCCCCCCCAAGTTTTTTGTTATCCGGATTTCCGCGAGACAATGGAGGTGGGACTGCTAATCGAGGGCGCCGATTGGACGAGAGAGATGTCAGTCAGCAGGCAATGGGGGCAGGACATGATGATTCAGCGCAATGATTGGAGGAGTGGGGGGGGGGGGGGGGGTGGATGGGACTGAGGATAGAGTGCGATGATTGGAGGAGGGAGATGTGCCAAAACACTCTCGGCACAGACTTGCGCCTCATCCGCAGCCAGGATCGATCCCGACCCCCCAGCGCTGTCCCGTCCCCACCAGAGTGCCCCCCCCCACGGGTGGCCTGAGACGTCGGGAGTCAGACGGGAGCTGTACCCCCAGGCCCACAGCCAGTGCAGAGAAGCAGCGCTAAACCCAGCTCAAATCTGCCTGTCCCACCAGGTTAACCTGCCTGGGCTTGAAGGAAATATGGCCAGCATGGAGAAGCAGCGCTGGTATCCCGTCAGTCCAGGCAGGGCTTGTAGGTTAACCCGGCGAGACAGGCAGACTTGAGCTGCATTTAGCACTGGGTTGAGCCTCTGAAGCCTCGCGCATGTGTGTGTGAGTGTGCACATGCGCGCGCGGCAGCCAAAAAATTGTGTGTTCCCTTTCCCCCCGGTCCCCTCCATATTTTGATAGCGAGTTCCGTGCCTGCAGGTGGGTAAGTTAATTCAGCTTCGGTAAAAATTGTAAATTGTCCCTGGTGTGTAGGATAGTGGTCAGCGTGAAGTTAGAGAGCCAAAGGGCCTGTTTCTGTGCTGTATCTCTGAACTAAAAATGAAATTAAGCTAATGCACATAACTTCCGTCAGCCTAATTTTACAATGTCCGAGATTTTTGCAGACACATTATTGTTTTGTTCATCGATGGTTGCAAACTTTCTATTTTATGCCCCACAGTGAACATAGTCACTAGATCTCTGCCCCAGTTATCATTGCACTCATCACAATGGCACTCACAGCACCAGCACATGGTTGACATGAGTGTGTTATGGCCACACACATAGATCACCATGTGCTCCACCTCCATGTCGGCCTTCTATGCAGTTGGTCTGTGGCTGCCATGAAGAACAGTCATTGTAGAGCCTTCCCAGTGATCACACTGCAACAATGCAGCAGTTGGGAGCTTCCCTCACATCTTCCATAGCGAAGAGCGCAGCGTCTTTCAACCTAGGATACACACTAATGCACTTTGAACTTTCATCCAATTTTGTGATTGCCTGGAGAGGAAGGCTTGAAATTGTTCTAGTGTTGAACCCAACAGTTTCACCACATTGAAACGTGTCTGATCCAATTTCTAGGCAACAATAGTTTCTGTCTTAGCCACACTTAACTCATCATGTTACCCACCCTTCCAAATGAACATATGCCAATAAAGAGAATAAATATTTCTGTTTGAGACATTGGAGCTGAGCGAATACATAGAAACATAGAAACATAGAAAATAGGTGCAGGAGGAGGCCATTCGGCCCTTCGAGCCAGCCCCGGCATTCATTGTGATCTTGGCTGATCGTCCCCAGTCAATAACCCGTGCCTGCTTTCTCCCCATATCCCTTGACTCCACTAGCCCCTAGAGCTCTATCGAACTCTCTCTTAAATCCATTCAGTGATTTGGCCTTCACTGCCCTCTGGGGCAGGGAATTCCACAAATTCACAACTATTTGGGTGAAAACGTTTTTTCTCACCTCAGTCTTAAATGGCCTCCCCTTTATTCTAAGACTGTGGCCCCTGGTTCGGGACTTGCCAACATTGGGAACATTTTTCCTGCATCTAGCTTGTCCAGTCCTTCTATAATTTCATATGTTTCTATAAGATACCCCTCATCCTTCTAAGCTCCAGTGAATATAAGCCTAGTCTTTTCAATCTTTCCTCATATGACAGTCCCGCCATCCCAGGGATCAACCTCATAAACCTGCCTCAATCACAAGCATGTCCTTCCTCAAATTAGGAGACCAAAACTGTACACAATACTCCAGATGTGGTCTTACCAGAGCCCTATACAACTGCAGAGGAACCTCTTTACTTTATTTGGAAATCCTCTTGTTATGAAGGCCAACATTCCATTAGCTTTCTTCACTGCCTGCTGTACCTGCACGCCAACTTTCACTGACAGGTGCACAAGGACACCCAGGTCTCGCAGCACCTCCCCCTTACCTAACCTAACCCCATTGAGATAATAATCTGCCCCTTTGTTTTTGCCACCAAAGTGGATAACCTCACATTTATCTATATTATACAGCATCTGCCACACATCTGCCCACTCACTCAACCTGTCTAGGTCACCCTGCAACCTTCTAACATCCTCTTCACATCACACTGCCACCCAGCTTTGTGTCATCCGCAAACTTGCTAGCGTTGCTCCTAATTCCCTCTTCCAAATCATTAATATATATGGTAAACAGTTGCGGCCCCAACACCGAGCCTTGCGGCAATCCACTCGCCACTTCCTGCCATTCTGAAGAGGACCCTTCACTCCTACTCTTGGCTTCCTATCTGCCAACCAATTTTCTATCCATGTCAACACCCTACCCCCAATACCATGTGCTCTAATTTTAGTCACCAGTCTCTCGTGCGGGACCTTATCAAAGGCTTTCTGAAAGTCTAGATACACTACATCCACTGGCACCCCTTCATCCATTTTACTTGTCACATCATCAAAACATTCCAGAAGATTAGTCAAGCATGATTTTCCCTTTCATAAATCCATGTTGACTTGGACTAATCCTTTTACTGCTATCCAAATGCCCGATTATTACCTATTTAATAATTGACTCCAGCATCTTTCCCACCACCGGTCAGGCTAACTGGTCTGTATTTCCCATTTTCTCTCTACCTCCTTTCTTGAAAAGTGGGATAACATTAGTTATCCTCCAATCCACAGGAACTGATCCTGAATCTATTGAACATTGGAAAATGATCACCAATGCGTCCACTATTTCTACAATATCACTGCAATGGAAATAGTTCATAAAACCACACTTCGGTATAACCACATCTTTCATTGCCACCTAATAGCCTTATTTTACCAGAATCTGCAATTTGAATGGGAGTAGCTGCACAGTTTCTCCCTAGGTTTTGAATAGATGTATAACCATATAACCATATAACCATATAACAATTACAGCACGGAAACAGGTATTATCCCCTAGTCCCATGCACCTGCATTCAGACCACAACCCTCCATACCTTTCCCGTCCATATAACTATCCAATTTATTTTTAAATTATAAAAACAAACCTGCCTCCACCACCTTCACTGGAAGCTCATTCCACACAGCCACCACTCTCTGAGTAAAGAAGTTTCCCCTCATGTTACCCCTAAACTTCTGTCCCTTAATTCTCAAGTCATGTCCCCTTGTTTGAATCTTCCCTACTCTCAGTGGGAAAAGCTTATCCACGTCAACTCTGTCTATCCCTCTCATCATTTTAAAGACCTCTATCAAGTCCCCCCTTAATCTTCTGCGCTCCAAAGAATAAAGCCCTAACTTGTTCAACCTTTCTCTGTAACTTAGTTGCTGAAACCCAGGGAACATTCTAGTAAATCTCCTCTGTACTCTCTCTATTTTGTTGACATCCTTCCTATAATTAGGCGACCAAAATTGTACACCATACTCCAAAATTGGCCTCACCAATGCCTTGTACAATTTTAACATTACATCCCAACTTCTATACTCAATGCTCTGATTTATAAAGGCCAGCACACCAAAAGCTTTCTTTACCACCCTATCTACATGAGATTCCACTTTCAGGGAACTGTGCACAGTTATTCCCAGATTCCTCTGTTCACCTGCATTCTTCAATTCCCTACCATTTACCATATACGTCCTATTTTGATTTGTCCTGCCAAGATGTAGCACCTCACACTTATCAGCATTAAACTCCATCTGCCATCTTTCAGCCCACTCTTCCAACGGGCATAAATATAGACTTTGAAAATCTACTTCATTATCCACAACCCCACCTATCTTAGTATCATCTGCATACTTACTAATCCAATTTACCACACCATCATCCAGATCATTGATGTACATGACAAACAACAGTAGACCCAACACAGATCCCTGTGGCACCCCACTAGTCTCTGGCCTCCAACCTGACAAACAACCATCCACCATTACTCTCTGGCATCTCCCATTCAGCCACTGTTGAATCCATCTTGCTACTCCTCCATTAATCCCCAACCATTGAACCTTCTTAACCAACCTTCCGTGAGGAACCTTGTCAAAGGCCTTACTGAAGTCCATGTATACAACAACCACTGCTTTACCCTCATCAATTTCCCGAGTAACGTCTTCAAAGAATTGTCGTTCGACCAATGCTTGCAAACACACAAACCTTCCTGAACAGTGGAGCTATTAAATTAATTGCTCGGGAGTTTATGATGAGTGGATAAATGATTGCTATTATTGTAAACATAGGCATATCTCTTCTGCTGTGAATCACCCAGCTATCATACTCTGAAGGAAGTGGTGGGAGACACATTTTGGAATAAAGTTTGTCATGATTACAGTTAACCCTGTGTCACAATTGGAAAAAGAATTTCATAGCAAAACCACACTCCGGCTTATTTGAAATTGTATTAATTTAAGTGTGTGTTTTGTCTTCACATCTTAAGAGCTTTATTTTACATGTGGAAAATAAAGATACTGCAAAAGAGATTAAATCGCATCTTACCGTTGCTTCACTGTTCTAATGCACTTATTCCTTTCTCCACAGTTCAAAGTCATTTCGAAACTTTTCCTTCCGGTTGACAGTGTCCCAGAGATAATGATAATCCCTGGCATTGCATCTACTGAAAGGCCTAACCACATTAACCAGCCAACCATGTCATGCAAACTGAAAGAAACCCATGATCTTATCCAGTGTCCCTGAGCTGAAAACCTTTATCAACTTGTATTTCTTCACGTTACACTCTCTGCTTTATTCTTGCCGAAGCCTTCATCTTTTCACATTTACAGTATATTAACCCACATAAAGCGCTGCTGTTGAAAAACATATTCCCGACTAGAAACCCTGCCCACACATTTCAGTCTCGTGTAGGTTAATCTCACTATTAATCCGAGTCTTAGTCATGATCGTTACTTAGTGAGTATCATCATAGTTAAGGTCCTTTTAACTCATTCAGTACTGGGGAAAAGGTAAGTCGTTTAATGTGGGTGCTTTTTAATTACTGATTTTAAGAGAAAGTCATGCTTCCACTTGCACTGTGCGCTTGCTTCAACTTTGGATGTTGTTCAGTCGCCTTCCCTTCTCTCTCAAGTCAAGTCAAGTCAAGTCAAGAGAGTTTATTGTCATGTGTCCCAGATAGGACAATGAAATTCTTAAGGGCCTGTCCCACCAGCATGCGATTGCATGTATCTAGCACGACCAAACGTGGTCGCTTGAGGCGTAAGGCCGCGCGGGGCCGGTCCCACTTCGAATCGCGCAGGCATATGGCGTTGTGCGGGGTTGGTCCCGACATCGCGTGGGGCTCCGAAAATCCTGCACTGTCCGAAAATACCGCACGCCAACGTCCTGTAGGCCCACAGGCGCATTGAGGGCATACACAGCGTCTTGACGGTGTACGCAGCGTCTTGACATCGTACGCAGCATCTTGACAGCGTTGCGCGATGACATCACCGCCCGGCGTGCCGTTACGTGATGACGTCCAAATTCAGTTGGCCCGCCTCCTGCCCAGCTGATTAGTGAGTATGACGTAAATTACGTCACATGGGAAAGTTGCGCTTACTTAGTGCATACTTATCGTGAACTTAGCGCAAACTCCGCTTCCGTTTGGTCGCGCTAGATGCATGCAATCGCATGCTGGTGGGACAGGCCCTTTACTTTTGCTTCAGCACAACAGAATATAGTAGGCATGAATATAGAACAGATCAGTGTGCCATATACCATTATATAAATACATACACACATGAATAAATAAAAAGATAAAGTGCAAATAAACAGATAATGGTCTATTAATGTTCAGAGGTTTGTTTCATTTGAGTTTAATAGCCTGATGGCTGTGGGGAAGTGGCTATTCTTGAATCTGGACATTGCAGTCTTCAGGCTCCTGTACCTTCTACCTGAAGGTAGCGGGGAGATGTGTGTGGCCAGGATGGTGTGGGTCCTTGATGATGCTGCCAGCCTTTTTGAGGCAATGGCTGCGATAGATCTCCTCGAGAGTAGGAAGGTCAGAGCCGATGATGGACTGGGCAGTGTTTACTACTTTTTGTAGCCTTTTCCGTTCCTGGACGCTCAAGTTGCCAAACCAAGCCACGATGCAACCGGTCAGCATGCTCTCTACTGTACACCTGTAGAGGTTAGAGAGAGTCCTCCTTGACATACCGACTCTCCATAGTCTTCTCAGGAAGTAGAGGTGCTGATGTGTTTTCTTTATCAGTGCACCAGTGTTCTCAGACCAGGAGAGATCTTCGGAAATATGCACGCCCAGGAATTTGAAGCTCTTGACCCTCTCCACCATCGACCTGTTGATAGAAACGGGACTGTGGGTCCCATCCTACTTCTTCCAAAGTGTACAATCAGTTCCTTGGTTTTGCTGGTGTTGAGGGCCAGGTTATTGTGATGGCACCATTTGGTCAGTCAGTCGATCTCTCTACTATACTCTGCAGAGAGTAGCTCACATTAAGGTATGGTTTCACTGACTCTCCTGGCATCATGTTATGATATGATATGCTGCAGCAAATTGATTACATTCCTGGACTTTCATCCAGAGGTCTGGTTCCATTCATGAAGAAGCATGGCTCTGGACCCCACTATCTTAGCTGTGAAACCATTCAGGCAATGGAAGGCAATTGAAGAGAAGGCTGGATTAGTAAACGTGTCATGAAATGAATGGGTTGTTGGTAAAACTCCATGGTTCTATAACCATGGTTCTATAACCACTATAAAACTCCACGGTTCTCCACGGTAAGGATATTTGTGGTCCAGATTATCTGACCCAGATAAAGCTCCTGATCCACAGTTGTGTGGTTGACCTTTATTCCTTAGTCCTGGAGCAGTTAATGATGGGCACTAGACATTCTCCAGGCACCGATCGTCAGGTGAGTGATTCCTATTGATGTCTCCACTTATATCCTTGCACATCACTTATTAATGAGAGCAAAAATGACCCATCACTGCTCTCGGATATCTCCTCATACCTATCTCTTGATCATAACCCCACAGACGAACACCAGGACCATCTCCCAGACAGTTACCAATCTCATCACCTCTGGTGATCTCCCCTCCACAGCCACCAACCCAACATTATTGTACTGCAGCCCAGCAATGCCCGCTACTAACTCCTTCCCCAAATCACAAAACAGAACTGCCCTGGCAGACACATTGTTTCTGCCTGCTCCTGCCCCACAGAATTCATCTCCAAACACCTGATGCCATCCTTTCCCCCTACTAACACTCTCCTCTACATAGTAAAACTTATCCTCACCCACTACAACTTCTCTTCTCACTGTCTTCCAGTGAGTGTGGCCATGGACACTCACATGGGCCCCAGCTATTCCGGCCTTTTTATTGGTTATATCAAACAGTCCTTATTCCAAACATACACTGGCATGATCCCACAACTCTTTTTCTGCTGTATCTATGACTACAACAGGGCTGCCTCATGCACCTATGCAGAACTCATTAATTTCATTAACTTTACCATTAACTGCCCCCTGCCATCAAATTCACTTGGACTATCTCCGACACATTTCTTGTACTCTGTGTCTCCCTCACAGGGGACAGATAATCGACTGATGTACACTATAAACCCACCGACTCCCACATTTACCTGTACTACACCTCCTCCCACCCTGCCTCTTGCAAAGACACTTTACCCTACTCTCAATTCCTCCGTCTCAATCACATCTGCTCCCAAAGTGAGGCTTTCCATTTATGGACATTTGAGATGTACTCCTTTATTAGTAAATGTTGCTTCCCCCCTGCTGTCATTGATGGCTCCTTCACCCATCCCATAGTTCTGCCCTCTCCCATATGTTCTCCAGAGATGCTGCCTGACCCATTGAGTTACCATAGCTCTTTGTATCTTTTTTTATAAATCTGCACTTCCTTATTTCTATAGCTGGAGAAGCTAATATCTCTGGTATTTTCTAGATCCGTATTACATGGCACAGTTACTGACTGAAAAATCTATAAGCCTCAATATCCTCCCAAAACACATACAATTAGTCACGGTAGTGATAATTTTTTTAAGCAATTGAGATGTTTTATTCAAAGTACAGTTCTGCACATGAGATACCATATAAGATAGTTCAATCAGGTAATTCAAATTTCTGATTCCGTTAACTTTGCTATAGATTATGGCCCAACAGTAGACCAACAATGGAGACACATGGTTCCTCCCTACACATGGATACACAGGAGACTGCAGATGCGGAAACCTGTAACAAAATATTAACTGCAGGAAGATGCAAGATCTCGACCCGAAATATCAAATATTACTTTGCCTTCATGGATGCTGCTCGACCCACAGAGTTCTTCAGGCAGTTTGCTTTATTTATATTAGACCAGCCATGCTTAACAAAGAGTGAATATCATATCTATGGATCATCTTTGACTGCTTGGTCACTTTTTTTTCTGAATAAATAAATTAAAGCCCATTTCTGTCTAGTGGACATGAGCTGCAAAAGGAAACAATATAAGAGAATTTAATGGAAGGGAATTAAAGCAAGGAAGTCTTGTCTTGCATGCATACGATGGGGACTGATGAGCTCCTATCCATTCATTTCAGTGTGCATTGTAACTGCGTATGGGCACAGAAGTTTCTTTTTGATAGCAGTTCTGTAAATTCAGTTCCATTTCATTTTCAGGTTCATCTTTATCTTTTTTAAATTTATATTCCCCAATGTCACCGGGTGGTGCTGTACATGGCAGCCTTGCCAACAGCCTGTCTCGTCTTTTCTTTTGCTGCTTTGGTCTGTGTTTACTTGCATGTTTTTAGTGTACTTTTAGTTTTTGTGTTATGTGGAGGTGGGGGTTGGGGGAAACCTTTTTTATCTCTTTCCTTGACGGAGATGCAACTTTTTCATCGTATCTCCATCTGCACTGTAGCTTTAACATCGTGGAGCTGGCAGTCCCTTTGTTAGGGAGTGACTGCAGGAGCTCCAAATACAGGAGCCTCGACCGACCCGATCACGGGAGCTTCGTTCGCCCCAATGCGAGAGCTTCGATCACCCTGACTGCGGAAGTTTCAATTGTCCCGACCACTGGAGAAAAGGAGGAAAGAAGGTATAAGAGAGAGAGCAAGAAAAAGAAAGAGTGAAGAGTGAAGGAAGTAGTGATGTGTAAACCCCTAGAGTACCCGATGGGCAGTCCAGGGGTGAACAAGTGATAGCCTGTAGAAAGTATGAACAGCCAGAAAGAATGCCCTGTAATGACACAAACCTCATTATGCTTAATAAATTTCTCCTAACTTCTACTATGCCATAAAGTGTGGGCCATTTCCAAAGGGAAATGTCACTTTCCATTGCCAAATCTACTTGTTTACCGTTCTCAACTTGTTAGCGCACTTTCGGAATGGTTATCCTCTCATCCCTAAGAACACTTGTTTCCTCTTTCAGACATTGACAGCAAATACATTACTCTCTAATCCACACTAATCCACCCCTCTCTCCATATTTGTCCTCCTTCCATTCTCCCTCAGTCCATTCCTTCAATGCTGGGGCTCGCTGTTATGGGAATACAATATTAAAACACTCTCTATCTCCTCCTCTCTAGTTCACACCAGCCCCCTTGTTTCTCTTCTTTTCTGGCCTCTCCATTGTTCCGCATTTCTGGTTCACCGAGAGCCCTTCCCTCCTACTGTGCTTTATACTGGTCCATTCAACCTCCTCGTTGATTCATGTTGGTTCAACGTTGGTTCACGGGCTAGTTGCTCCCATTCTCCTCTGGTTCACATTGCCCCTCCCCAACACCTCCAACTCAGGATCTCACTTAGCATCTGTAACAAATCTAATGAAGTCTGCAGCCCCTCTCCCCTTCCACCTCTCTGCTTCAGCCTGGCCCACTCCTCCCCTGCTGCCTCCATGATGTACACTGGCCCTATTGTCCCATTGTACCCCTTTGATTC
This sequence comes from Leucoraja erinaceus, assembly GCF_028641065.1. NCBI lineage: Eukaryota > Metazoa > Chordata > Chondrichthyes > Rajiformes > Rajidae > Leucoraja > Leucoraja erinaceus. The sequence continues at coordinate 36,944,405 of NC_073383.1, forward strand.
ACAGTAACCTTTCCTCCATTTCCATCAGTCTTATTTTCACAGGCACTTCCCTCAATTTTCTCCAGTTGGTTCCCACTTCCAACTAATTCAACTTCTCCCTCCTCCACATGTCAGAAATCCCCACTACCTTCCACTCAAATCAATTGAACTCATTCCTCCCCTTTTTTCTATATTTCGCTGCTGACTTTATCCACACTTAATATCACACTCCTCCACTCTAACCCTCTCATACATTTCACCCTTAATTAATATAGACCCAATTACTTTGAGCGTACTCACACATGTCCCCTCCATTCCGATGAAGGCTCTCCCCTTCCCCTGCTTCCTCTAATCTATACTCGCTGTCTTATTTTCTTCACGTTCTGGCAAACATGGACACCTTACTGCTCATTCACTCCAGGCTACACCGACAGCTTTCTCTATTCCCTTCGTATTCACAATGGCCATCTCTCGCAGAATTTTTGCATCTCTCTAAACCTCCTTCCATCTTCTGCATGCTCAGGGTTCACCTAATCCAACCCCAGTTTATAATTCCCTGTCAAAACACAATTCTAATTTATTAAAATTAAACGGAAGATTTGATTGTTAATATTATGGGGTAGAAATATGTACAGTCAGCACATTGTGTCTCTCTCTGTGCTGTGGTTCACCATTGGCATTGCATTTCAACATCTACACATGGTACAATTGCTTTATGAATTGATTCATGTGGTTTTGTTCACAGTTTAAACATGCTTGAAGCATGTACAACCACATGTTTGGCACCTGGCTTTGCAATAATGGCCAAGATTTGATTCCATGAAACACAATTGCATCAGACACTTAGTTACTGTGGCTGCAATAGAACATTGGAGTCTGCATATCCTTTAATGAGACACTTTCACATTCCAACCTCTTAAAAATGGTTTAATCATGAACGTCACAATGTTTACTGCAGATCTAACAATACAAAACCATTAACTCAATAAGTAGCCTGCGATTCATCATTGAAATTTCATGCATATGAAGAACTACAGTGCAGAGAGAGATCATCTGCTAACTAAACACATTTCTACCCGTAATCTTAACAATCAAAACTTTGCTGTCTTCATCAACAACTGTACACATCCATAGATGTTCACCCTTGATATGTGGTGTGAGGAACAAAATAAACAGCAACAGCTAATTGAGGCTTCTTTGCCAGCACATAAAAACCCTTATCCTCCATCAGCCAGAAGGCCAAGGGCAGCAACTACTTGAGTAATCTAACAGAGGCAATGTAGATAGCACATTCCTCATTCACTATGGGGGAAGGCATCTGGTATAAAATCTGGAGGGAACATTATGAGAGTGTAGTAAAACTCTTCTTGGACGAGCATAATATTCGGGAGGTTTTCCAGTATGGGTTTAAAACTATGCATAGCACAGAGTCAGCATTGCTAAGGGTTTTTAATGACATCCTCCTAGCTAATGATTCTGGTGATTATGTGGTTCTTGTCCTGCTGGACCTATCTGCCGCCTTTGATACAGTGGACCATGACTTAGTATCTCGGTTACAGCACCTAGTGGGCATTTGTGGCAGTGCCCTGGAATGGTTCAGGTCTTATCTGGCAGACAGAACTATGTGTGTAAGCCTTGCTGGTTTTGAATCCTCCTCCGCTCCTCTGTCATATGGGGTTCCACAGGGCTCAATTTTAGGGGCCCTGCTTTTCTCACTGTACTTACTTCCTCTGGGTTCCATTCTTAGAAAGCACGGCATCTCTTTTCATTGTTATGCTGATGATAGCCAACTATATATGCCACTGAGGAAGGAAGATGCTTTCTCTGTCAAATCACTTCTGTTATGTCTTGATGACATTAAATCCTGGATGGCCCTAAACTTTCTAGGTTTTAATGAAAAGAAGACAGAGGTGATAGTGTTTGGTCCCAATGGCTGCCGTGAACCTCCCCCTGTTGACTTGGGTCCCCTGGCACGGTATGTGAAGCCAACAGTTTTGAACTTGGGTTTTAAGATGGACAGTGATTTTAAATTAGATCATCAAATAGGCGCGGTAGTTAAGTCCAGCTTCTTTCATTTAAGGCAGCTGGCAAAGGTGAAGCCCATTCTTGAGCGGCAGCATTTTTAAACAGTAATCCATGCCTTCATCACGTCTAGGCTGGATTACTGTAACGCACTCTATTTTGGAGTTACTCGATCTTCCCTGGCTCATCTCCAGTTGGTTCAGAATGCTGCTGTTCGCCTTTTAACTGGAACTCGAAAGAGGGAGCACATAACGCCAATTCTGGCCTCCCTCCACTGGCATCCGGTGTACTTTCGAGTTCACTTTAAGATTATTTTATTTGTTTTTAAATCTTTAAATGGTCTCGCCCCGCTTTACCTCTCTGAACTGCTTCATCCCTACGCTCCTGCCTGGTGCCTCAGGTCAGCTGATCAGCTGCGCCTGGAGGTACCGAGGTCTAAGCGGAAGCTCAGAGGGGATAGAGCCTTCTCTGTTGCTGCTCCGGCGTTATGGAACACTCTGCTGTTGCACATCAGACAGGCCCCCTCACTGTCCATCTTCAAAACCAGTCTTAAAACCCTTTTCTATTCCTTGGCTTTTGACCCTGCATGAGACTTTGCTCCTGTTTTAGTGTTTTTAATGTTTTTTATTGTTTTTACTCTCTCTTTTAATGTTTTTATTGTCTTGTAATAATTTTTTTTTTTTGTTCATGATTTGTTGCATCAGTGGTTGTTTTTAAAGTGCTCTATAAATAAAGTTATTATTATTATTATTATTATTAATATTAATATAGGTGTGAGGTGAGGTGCCATTAGCAGCCGTGAGAAGGAATGCCTTTTCCTTCAGCTTCTGGAACTCGTCAGCTAGGCCTGAAGCATGTCCTAGGTGCCTAAGGTGAATAGAAATGGATATGCCCAGAAGGAAAGTGTGAGGGAGCAAATCACACACCAGAAAAGGAGACAGAGAGAATGAGTGAATGAAGAATACATATGAGGAAACTGTATCCTCAATCATCTCTAGACCACTGCTAGCCATGGTCAGTGTGGTAGCTGAGCCCATGATCACCAGCACGTAATCCTCTGTATGCCTTTGTCTGTCACCACAACAGGAACTGCTGCTGCAGCCTGTGGTTTCTCACCAACTCATTTTGCAAAAGAGAGGGAAGTCAGTGACTGCCTTACAATGTGTTCACTGACTAAAAATGTTTGCATTATCTTGGTGTATCGGTGGATAAGTAGGGCATTAATTGTGATAGAGATGGTTGTTAGGTGACAGCCGAAGGTATGGTGCATAGAATAGTGACTGGAGTGAATATAACGGTTGTCATGTCATGCAATGAGCTCTTTCAAAATGAGGGCATCAAACTCCTATTGCACTGAGATCACTCATGCCATTCACGTCTATGAGAATCTCCTCTGACAAACACCTTCTCAGACACGGAAAGGTTCCTGAGCCTTTGAGTGTGAGAAATCCTCTCTCCAGCTCACCAATTATGAGGATCATGAGCAGCCTAAGCATTTGAATGCCTAATCTTCTGCCACTCCATGTGCTCTCCACACTGTGCAGTCACTTCCAACAGTAGTTTGAGACAGTACCCACCTCTCCTTTAATAGATGTGGCATGATCACAACCTGCACATGTTAAATGCATCTGCTGCAAGGGACAATTATTCTCCATTATTGAACATTAATGCACCACACAGTATATTTGGTGTTGCATAACCAATGCTGACCATGCTGCCCAGCTTTGCTCACCTGGGAGCTGATATGCAGGTGATGACTTCCATTGTGGTACAGGTCAACATAGAACACAGAACAGTTCAAAGAGCAGGACTTTTGGTCCACAACATCTGTGCTGAAGACAATGCTGTTAAACTAATCTCTTCTGGCTGCACATGTTCCACATCCCTCCATTCAATACATATTTGTAGTCAAAGAGTCAAACATTGTGGAAACAGGCCCTTCGGCCCAACTTGCCTACACTGACCAACATGCCCATCTACTCTAGTTCCACTTGCCTGCATTTGACCCATATCCCTCTAAACCTCTTCAATCCATGTTCATATCTAACTGCTTCTTAAACGTTGCAACAGTCCCTGGCTCGACAACCTCCTCCAGCAGCTCGTTCCATACACCCACCACCCTATGTATGAAAAAGTTACCTCTCAGATTTATATAAAATCTTTACCCCTTCACCATAAACCTATGCCCTCTGGTTCTCGATTCCAAACCTATGCCTTCTGGTTCCCCATTCATATTCTTGTGCCTATATGAAAAATTCTCAAATACCACTTAAATTCTTAAATATCAAATCTGCTTCCACCAACACACCTGGCAGCACATTCCAGGCATCCATCATACTCTGTGTATGAAATGTGCCCAGCAGATCTCCCTTAAACTTTCCGCAGATCTATCCCCGACAGGTGCCTCTTTCCCCTGGTCCTTTGCCCACCAGGCTCTGCCCCTTAGCCCTCCACCAGGCTCTTCCACTGCTCTTCCTCTGGTGTTGGCTGTCAAAATGAAACCTAAAACAAAAAATGCTGGAAATACACAGCAGGTCAGGCAGCACCTGTGGAAAGAGAATACGAGTTAACATTTCAGGTCAAAGACCCTTCAGCAGCAGTGACGGCAATCGCTATCAAAATATGGAGGGGACCGGGGGACAGGGGGGACACAACTTCTTAGCGGCCGCGCGTGCATGCGCACACTCACACACACACACACACACACACACAAGGCTTCGAAGGCTTCTGCCTTGGGCCCTGTGAATGATAATTACAGCTCAATCCAGCGCTGTAAGCCTAGGCCATATTTCCCTTGTGCTTGCAGGGCTGTAGGTTAACCCGGCGGTTAATACTACCCTATGACCTGGGCACGTCTCCTTGCTCCAATCGCCGCATTCTATCCTCAGTCCCACCCCTTACTTCCGTCTCTGACCGACACCTCCCTCCTCCAATCATCACGCTGAATCATCATGTCCCGCCCCCATTGCCTGCTGACCAACGTCTCTCTCGCCCAATCGGTGCCCTCGATCAGCAGTCCCACTCCCACTGTCTCGTGGAAAGCGGAGATTTCACCGGGTTTGAAAATCCCGATTACAAAAAAAATCGGGGGGGGGGGGGGGGGGGGGGATCATCCCTCACCCCCCAAAACAGAGGGAGGATGTGTATTCCCCCCCCCCCCCCCCCCCTGGGATTTTCCACCACTGTATCAGAATTGGCAAGGAGACAATAGATCCCTGTAAGGCTGCAGGGCAGGTGGGGGAAGGGGAGTGTCTCTGATAGGGTGGAAGCAGGGTGGCCATGGGCCTACACCATTAGGAAAGTTATTTGATCAATGGCTGAATGCGAATTGTTGTAATATTTGTCACAAGACCCATGCATACATACCCCGATCCACCCTGTGCCTGCCATGGATATAACAACCATTTAGAATTAGGAGTTCAGCCAGCAGGATCACTTGTCAGGAACTCACACCTGAGAAAATATTGCCGCTTAGCACACACTTTCTGGACATGGCAAGGAGTCTGAGCAGCCTGCAGTCAGTATTGAAGCTGCCCAGTCAAGTCTTCTGATATGTCAGGACATTGCTTGTCCATATCCCTCCACAGATACTTTCTGACCCACTGAGTTGCTTCTGATAAGTGTTCCTATTTGGACTGAGACCTTCCATGACAGTGTTAGTGTGGCGTTCTGAGCACCAATATAAGTTAGTGCAGGGAGAAAGAAGTGTAAAGCAAATAATGAAATAATTTTGCATTGGAGAATTCATAATTTCTCTCAGGCAACCTTTTGGGATGAAAGATGTCTTGTTTTCACTCCGCTTGGTTCTGAGATGACTGATGAGACCAATGTGGCAACAGCAGATTCTGCCACAGTTGAGGCAGGAGGTATCAACTGTGCAGTGGAGGTTGCCTGTGTGTGATTTGAATTAACATAGAGTGGCCATAGCACATCAATTGCTGCACAGGATTGTCAGAGTACGGTTTTGAATGTTTGGGTGACTATGATGTCTGGAGACCAGGATCTCCAAGTGCTCTGCTGCCTCTGATCGTTCCATTGAGAAAAACTGCCCTATACTCCCATATAATAAATACATTTTAAAAATTCCATCCCATTAAAATAATACAAGTATCCAAAGAAATTGTTAACCACAAAATGCCCTATGATTTATTTACCAAATTGCTTGCATCAGCAGCCAGGAGATGAATGTCTAATTGGAAGAAAATTCAAGATAATCCTGGTCAGTAATTGTAGAATATTTATAAAGTGATAACTCATTGCCACTAAGTAGTCCAGTAAAACATGGATCTCTTGAGTGTGCGGGAAAGTTGCAACAAAAAGCAGAGCTGAAAATAGCTCTGGTTAGTGCTGCAAGAGGTAAGATAAGATGGACGGCAGTTGGAAGTGAAACCCATTATCTAGCTGCACAGCATTGGCCTGGCCTTAGTTACATCTTGATAAGGATGTAGGATTGGAGGAAAGGCTCGCTGCTGGCTGTGTAAGGGGAAAAGCAGGTGTCTTTTCAACTCTCAGCCCTATCCAGAAGCCTAACAGAATGACATTACCAACCACAAGAAAAGATTTACATGTCTTGTGATTGGAAACAGATTCTCCTCATAGGATATTGTGAGTTTCATTCAAACATTGGAATCATATTTGCTTCCATGGTAAAATTATCCAGATTTAAAGCTCAGATAGTGCCATGTGACTCTTCTACAATGTAATGGTAGCTATATGTTGGTCCACCTTCTGCTAAGGTATGAAACTGCCACGTCGATTTGCAGCCTCATTTGAAGTGTGATGCTGTAATTACACACTATTACAGCTGCAAGTATTTAACTTTTGAGACTATTAACAACTGAATATAAGTTTTCCTGGACAGTCTATAAACAAGGCATACAGGGAAAAGTTGTGTTATGCTGCAAATAACTACCAGTGAAATTGAGTCTTTGTGCCAGCACCTGCGTGAAAAATGGTTGAAAAGAGGGTGGGTTGTTCCTAACCTCTTGCAATAGTGAAAACTAATCCAACATTTCATTGGTTTGAATGGCGTAAGTATGTTAATTATGGTTGCCTAAAACAGACCTCTGGTCAGTATAATAACTTGTTTCAGACTTCTTTAAGGACCTAATGCAAAATTAAGTGTAGTCATCATCAACAACTGCAATTGTGGGCTGCATCATTGAGGAGAGGGAAGTTGATTACAGAGGTGTAGTCAATAACTTTGTTGAGTAGTGTAGGCTGAATCACCTGCAGCTCAACACCAACAAGACTAAGGAGTTAGTGGTGGACTTTAGGAGGAGAGGACCCAATCCTGGAATTACCACTCATCATTTTAATTTCATATCTCATGTATCTTGTTGTGTTTTATGATTGTTGGCAGATCAATTTCCCTCCTGGGATAAATAAAGTTCTATCATATCGTATCATACCCATTGCCTTTAAGGTTAACTGAAGTACATTCTTCTTAACTGAAGTACTATGTTCTTTAAAGGAACTACTCTACTTTAACATTGCATCAGATAATTGACAATACTCAATCCAGACTGAGACTCGGAGCTACTGTTTGACCCCTTCTCCAACTTCTCTCACTAGCACGCTATGTCAATTTGCACGGCTGATCAATGTTCTCCAGCACCATCCCACTGCGCTCATAACAGCCAAGACACCACTGAGGCAATGTCTGATACCCACTTCCTTACTGGTACTACAATAAGTCTGTCTGCCCAGTTTGAAGCTTCATGGCTTCATTAATTGTGTGCAATTCATTATATCTGGAAAATATGTGTAGGAAGGAACTGCGGTTGCTGGTTTATACCGAAGGTAGACACAAAATGCGTCACCTATTCCTTTTCTCCATAGATGCTACCAGACCCATTGAGTTACTCCAGCATTTTGTGTCTACATAGAGTGATACAGTGTGAAAACACGCCCTTCGGCCCACCTTGTCCACATCGGCCAACATATCCTAGCTACACTAGTCCCACTTGCCTGCGCTTGGTCCATATCCCTCCAAACCTGTCCTAACCATGTACCTGTCTAACTGTTTCTTAAACATTGGGATAGTCCCAGTCTCAACTACCTTATCTCGCAGCTTGTTCCATACACCCACCACCTTTTGTGTAAAATAGTTACCCCTCAGATTCCCATTAAATCTTTCCCATTCACCTTGAACCTATGTCCTCAATTTCCCTACTCTGGGCAAGAGACTCTGTGCATCTACCTGATCTTTTCCTCACATGATTTTGTACACCTCTATAAGATCCCCGTCATCCTTCTGTGTTCCAAGGAATAGAGACCCAGCCAACTCAACATCTCGTGTAGGAAAGAACTGCAGATGCTGGTTTAAATCGAAGATAGACACAAAATGCTGCAGTAACTCAGCAGGTTAGGCAGCATCTCTGGAGAGAAATAACGGGCGATGTTTCAGGTCGAGACGAAGAAGATGAGGAGACGAGTCTGAAGAAGGGTCTCAACCTGAAACGTCGCCTGTTCCTTCTCTCCAGAGATGCTGCCTGACCCGTTGAGTTATTCCAGCATTTTGTGTCTACCTACACAATCTCTCCCTATAGCCCACACCCTCTCGTCCTGGCAACATCCTCGTAAATCTTCTCTGAACCCTTGCAAGCTTGAGAATAACTTTCCTATAACATGGTGCCCAGAACTGAACACAATGTGGTCTCACCAACATCTTATACAACTGCACAATGACCTCCCAACTTCTATATTCTATAGTCTGACTGATGAAGGCCAATGTGCTAAAGCCTTTTTGACCACCTCATCTATCTGCGATTCGACCTTCAAGGAACGAGCATTCCTAGATTTCTGTGCTCTACAACACTCCCCAGATGCCTACCATTCACTGTGTATGTCCTGCCCTTGTTACACATCCCAAAATGCAACACCTCACACTTCTCTGTATTAAATTCCATCAACCATTCCTCAGCCCACCTGGCCAATTGATCCAGATCCTGCTGCAATATTTCACAACCATCTTCACGATCTTAAAAACCACTCACTTTTGTATCATTACCAAACTTGCTTATCTTGCCCTGTATGTTCTTATCCAAATCATTGATGTAGATGACAAACAGTAACGGGCCCAGCACCGAACCCTGAGGCACACCACTTGTCACAGGCTTCCAGTCCGAGAAGCAAACTTCCACCATCACCCTCTGATTCTTTTCATGGAGCCAATTTGCTATTCATTCAGCTATCTCTCCTTGTATCCCATGCAATCTAACCTTCCAGAGCACCCTACCATGCGGAACCCTGTCAAATGCCTTACTGAAATCCATGTATCATAATCATAATCATAATCATATTTTATTAGCCAAGTATGTTTTGCAACATACGAGGAATTTGATTTGCCATACAGTCACACCAATAAAAAGCAACAAAACACACAAAATACATTTTAACATAAACATCCACCACAGTGACTCCTCCACATTCCTCACTGTGTTGGGAGGCGAAAAAAAGTTCAATCTCTTCCCTTCTTTGTTCTCCCGCTGTCGGGGACCTCAAGCCTTCCGTTGATGGGATGATCTTGGCTCCCATAGCCAGCGGTCGGGCCCTCCGCATCGGGGCGATCAAGCTCCCGCATCGGTGGTCTCTCAGCTCCTTCATAGGGCGATTGGACCCCGGGTCAGGGCTGGTCGAACCTCTTGTGACTTTGGAGCTTCCCGACATCAGTCTCTACCCAAGACTACGAGCTCCTCGATGTTGGAATCCGCAGGCCGCAGTTGGAGCATCGACCCCTGGCAAGGAATCACCGGTTCTGATGATAAGTCCACTGCCCCGCGGTGGGGCTCAAAGTCACTCGAACAGGCTTCCAACTCCATGATGTTAGGCTGCAGAGCGACCGGAGATATGATCCAGAAAACAATCACATCTCCAGCAAGGTAAGAGATTGAGAAAAGCTTCCCCCGACCCACCCACCCCCCACCCCACATAAAAAAAAGAGAACATTAACACAAACATTTTAAAACACACTAAAAATAACAAAAAAGACAGACAGACCGTTGGCGAGGCTTACTTCACCCAGTGTTTTTTTACATTACAGCTCTGCGTGACCTTTTTGGTCATGTCTTCAAAAAACTCAGATTTGTGAGACACGACCTCCCAAATACAAAACCATGTTGACTATCCCTAATCAGCCCTTGCCTGTCTAAATGCATGTATAACCTATCCTTCAGAATACTCTCTAGTAACTTTCCAACTACAGATGTTAAGCTCACCAGCCTATAGTCCCCAGCATTTTCCCTGGAGCCCTTCTTGAAACGAGGTACAACATTTGGCACCCTCCAGTCTTCCGGCACCTTTCCTGTATTGAAGGACGACTCGTAAATATCCACCAGGGCTCCCGCAATTTCCTCTCTGGTTTCCCACAATGTCCTCGCGTATATATCTGATCAGGCCCTGGAGATTTGTCTACCTTCATACACAAAAGTACCTTCAGTACTTCTTCGGCAGTTACACTGACTGCCCTGTTCCTCAGTCTTACTGTCTTTCTCCTCTGTAAATACAGAGGAGATATACTAATTGAGAACGTTGTCCATCTCTTTGGCTCTACGTAGAGGTGACCACTCTGATTCCTGAGAGGTTGCACTCTCTCTCTCTCTCTCTCTCTCTAGTTACCCTTTTACCCCTTATCTATATAATTAAAAGTCTCATCTTGACCACTTCCTGTTAGCACTGTGCTTTGATTTTAGAAAAAATATGCTACCACATATGGCTGTGATTTTTTGGCCATCTTACGCAGAGTCCTCCTCCGCTGCGCAGGCCCCAAGAATTTTTCCCATCGATTAAAAATAAAAGGCTTATTAGAGTTTAAAAAATCTTGAGATTCTCTCTCCTGTCAATCACCGCCATGAAGACCATGTCCCTTCCGGTGGGAGTGGGGAGGACTATAAAACCCGGAAGTGTGGGCGTGGCTCAGTCTGTCTTCAAGATGGCGAGAAATTGGTCACGACTCTCTGTCTGAGCTGAGAAACTACAGAACACTGTGAGCATGCAATGTACTTGCATAAATGATTTGTTAGCCCTTAATGAAAATGAAATGAATTGTTTGGCCTGCCCTGTGCTTGAAACTGTAATGAAATTGGAAATGAAATGAAATGAGTTGTTTGGCCTGCCTGAAACCACTAATATCGGCCCACAAGGCCCCTATTAGCCGAGAAACTAGTCCCTTTTGCCCAAAATGCCCGTATTAGCCCAGGAGGAGCATTTTGGCCCAAACAGCCCGTGCCAGGCCAGGAAAAGTCCAGAAAAAGTCCCTTTCACTGTGATTTCAGTCAGATTTTTTTTAAAGAGCCCCTTCGGCCCATCAGGCCTGTACGAGCCCAGGAGTCCCTTCGGCACATCAGTAAGTATTCCCCCTGCAAGTATTAAACCTCACCCCAGTATTTTTCTCCCTCCCTTCATTGGCTCCCTGTGAGATCAAGGCCAGGATAGACTTTCCTCCTTCATCGCTGTGATCTGCAAAAAAAGATGAAAAATGTCTAAAATTGTTTCTCCACCCTCTCCACCTTCACTCTCACAGTCTCTCACCTGTTTTGGGCAGAATTTCTGGCAGTTTCTGACCTGGCAGCCCACCAGGCATGAGTGACTGAGCTGCCAGCCCACCAGGCCTGAGTGTCTGAGCTGCCAGCCCAAGAATCCATGGCAGCTCAACCACTCAGACCCACGGCCCTCTGGAAACCAGTCCCTTCGGCCCACAACACCCATACTAGCGCTCCAGAAAGCCCCCCCTCCCACTGGCCAGCAATATTGGAATTGGTGGAGAGGTGGAATATTGCGTTGGGGAAACCAGCCCTCCGGTATGAACATGGGACCCATTGGGTCCTACTTAGTCTAGCGTATTTATAAAAATCTTTTGGGATTGTCTTTAATGCTACCTGCCAGAGCTATCTCCTGGCCACTTTTTGCCCTTCTGATCTCTTTTTTCAGTTTAATCCTTAGTTCCCGAAACTCCCCCAGGGATGCACTTGATCTCAGCTGCCAATACCTGTCCCATGTATCCTTCTTGTTTTTGAGCAATGCCTCAATTGCCCGGTTCAGCCAAGCATCCGTACGTTTGCCTGCTTTGCTCTTCACTCTAACGGGGATGTATGGATCCTGACCTTTTGTCAGCACACTTTTAAAATCATCCCACTTGGCCGATGTTCCTTTCCCCTCAAAATAATCTGCTCCAATCAACTTGAGCAAGAACTTCTCTCACACCCTCAAAGTTTGTCTTACCTCAGTTGAGCATTTTAACACATAGGCCCTCTCTGTCCCTATCCATAACTAACTTAAACCTAATCAAACTGTGGTCACTAAAAAGGCTCCTCCACAAACACTTCATTAACTTGCCCCTCCCCATTTCCCAATATTAGATCCAGTGTTGCCCTCTCACATGTGGGGGCTCTACATACTGCTTGAGAAAACTCTCCTGAACACTTTTGAGGAATTGCACCCCATTTAAACCCTTCACACTATGATTTTCCCAGTCAATATTGGGAAAGTTAAAATCCCCATGACAAGAACCTTATTTGACGTGCAGCTGTCTGCAATCTCCTGGCATTTTTGTTCTTCTAATTCCCGTTGACTATTTGGGGGTCTGTAGTACCCACCCAACAAGGTGACCATCCCTTTCTTGTTCCTCAGCTCCATCCATATCGCTTCACTAGATGAATCGTCCGTAATGTCACCTCTGACCACTACCATAACATCCTCCTTAACCAACAATGCAGCCCCGCCCTCCTCTTTTTCCCTCACCCCTGTCTCTCCTGAAGCTGGAACATTGAGCGGCCAGTCCTGCCCCTCCTTTATCCAGGTCTACATCTACATGTTGATAACACCCTGCTTCGACCTCCATCTAGTTTCCAGATCTCATCTCCTGTTAGATTCTATCTGCTATAAGGATATTGGAAAGAAAGGCTTTACTTATGTTTCAGACAGCTGTCATCCACTTTGCATACTGGTTGATCTTTAGAAAATATAGTCTTCACTGTATCTCCAGACCAGGATCCTGCTTCCTCTGTGCAAGGCATCTAAATAATGAAGCTATTGCACTCAGCGGGACAGGCATTCCTTCTCTCCAGAGATGTTGCCTGTCTCGCTGAGTTACTCTAGCTTTTTGTGTCTATCTTCACCTTCACCTACACATTGAATGAGAAATATAATGGATTGGGGCAACATCCTCCGAAATCTAAACTTGATTAAGTATATTGAGGGAAAATGGGTAATTAGAGAGAGAATAGGGTCACTCAGAATCCAAAGTTATCATCTATGTGTGGAGTAATGAAAAAACAGGGACCTATACACCAGCACTCCTACCATCTGCAGTAGGAAAGTTACTAGAGAGGTTTCTAAGGTATAAGAAATACATGCATTTGGATAGACAGGGGTATTTGGAGATAATCAGCATGGTTTTATACATGGCAGATCAAGTCTCACAAAGATGGTTGATGAGAGCACGGCTGTAGATGCAGCCTATATGGATTTTATCAAGACCTTAATATTTAGGCTGCTCTGGAAGGTTAAAATTCGTGTGATCTAGGCAGAGCTAGCTAACTGGTTACAGAATTCACTTAATTGGACTGATATGGTCATTAGAGAGGCTCTGAGTCAATAATACAGGAATGTATGCACAATATATATAAACAATATATTACCTCATGCGTGCTAAACCAGTCAATACATAATGTTTTTTTTTACCTCAACTTCACTTTTACTGCATAGATCTCATAATCCTCAATGACCTTAATATCTAAATATACAGTGCATTCAGAAAGTATTTAGACCCCTTCACTTTTTCCACATTTTGTTACATTACAGCCTTATATTAAAATTGATTAAAATCATTTTTTATCATCAATCTACACACAATACCCCATAATAAAAAAAGCGAAAACAGGTGCTTAGAAATTTTTGCAAAGTAATTAAAAAGAAATAACTGAAATATCACATTTACATAACTATTCAGACCCCTTACTCAGTACTTTGTTGAGGCACCTTTGGCGACGATTACAGCCTCAAGTCTTCTTGGGTATGACACGACAAGCTTGGCATACCTGCATTTGAATAATTTCTCCCATTCTTCTCTGCAGATCCTCTCAAGCTCTGTCAGGCTGGATGGGGAGCGTCGATGCACAGCTATTTTCAGGTCCCTCCAGGGATGTTCGATTGGGTTGAAGTCCGGACGCTGGCTCGGCAACAAGGACATTCACAGACTTGTCACGAAGCCACTCCTGCGTTGTCTGGGCTGTGTGCTTAGGGTCATTGTCCTGTTGGAATGTGAACCTCCGCCCCAGTCTGAAGTCCAGAACACGCAGGAGCAGGTTTTCATCAAGGATCTCTCTGTACTTTGCTCCGTTCATCTTTCCCTCGATCCTGACTAGTCTCACCGTTCCTGACGCTGAAAAACATCCCCACAGCATGATGCTGCCACCACCATGCTTTACCATATGTATAGTATTGGGCAGGTGATGAGCGGTGCCTGGTTTTCTTCAGACGTGATGCCTTTTGGCAAAGTCCAAGCGGGCTGTCATGTGCCTTTTACTAAGGATTGGCTTCCGTCTGGCCACTTTACCTTAAAGGCCTGATGGGTAGAATGCTGTAGATATAGTTGTCCTTCTGGAAGGTTCTCTCATCTCCACAGAGGAACTATGGAGCTCTATCAGAGTGACCATCCGGTTCTTGGTCACCTTCCTGTCTCGGGAGTCTATGGACAATTCTTTCGTCTTCATAGCTTAGTTTTTGCTCTGACATGCACAGTCAACTGTGGGACCTTAAATAGACAGGTGTGTGCCTTTCCAAATCTTGTCCAATTAATTGAATTTACCACTGGTGAACTGATGAAACATCTCAATAATAATCAATGGAAACAGGATGAATCTAAGCTCAATTTTTAGTGTCATAGCAAAGGGTCTGAAAACTTATGTAAATGTGATATTTCAGTTATTTCTTTTTAATTGATTTGCAAAAATTTCTAAACACCTGTTTTTGCTTCTTCATTCTGGGATATTGTGTGTCGATTGATGATAAAAAAAAAAGAATTTAATCAATTTTAAAATAAGGATGTAACATACAAAATGCGGAAAAGGGGAAGGGGTCTGAATAATTTCTGAATGCACTGTAGGTAAAGGAAGAGTCAGAATTAAGGAGTCTGTGGTGACACAGTGATGCAACTGGTAGAGCTGCAGCCTCACTGCTTCACAATTTCTCCCTGCATATTCTCCATGCAAAGGTGTGAGTTTCTGCTGGTGTTCCAGAGAGAAAGAAAGATTCCAGGATGAGAATAAGCTGACCATGGCTGACAAGGGAGGTCAAGGACAACATAAAAGCAAAAGAGAAGGCATATAACATTGCAAAGATAAGTGGGAAGTCAGAGGGTGCGATGTTTTTAAAGAACAACAAAAGGTAACTAAAAGGACAATACAGAGAGAAACGATGAAGTACAGATGTAAGCTAGCTAATAATATAAAAGAGGATAGCATGAATTTCTACGGATATATAAAGTGTAAAAAGAGGCAAGAGTTGACGTTGGGCCACTGGAGAATAGAAACATAGAAACATAGAAAATAGGTGCAGGTGTAGGCCATTCGTCGCTTCGAGCCTGCACCGCCATTCAATATGATCATGGCTGATCATCCAACTCAGTATCCTGTACCTGCCTTCTCTCCATACCCCCTGATCCCTTTAGCCACAAGGGCCACATCTAACTCTCTCTTAAATATAGCCAATGAACTGGCCTCCTTCTGTGGCAGAGAATGATGCAGGAGAAGTGATAACGGGAAATCAAGAAATGGCAGAGGAATTTAAAAACATTTTTGCATCAGTCTTCACAGTGAAAGACACCAGCAGTATGCCCGCAATCCGAGAGAGTCAGGGGGTAGAAGTTAGTGGAGTGGCAATTACTAAGGAGAAGGTGCTAGGAAAACTGAAAGGTCTGAGGGTGGATAAGTCACCTGGACCAGATGGCAGGTGGCCTCAGAGATTGTCGCGGCATTAGTTGTGATATTTCAGGAATCACTCGAGTTAGGAGTGGTCACTGAAGATTGGAAAATTGGAAATATCACCCCACTGTACAAGAAGGATGCAAATCAGAAGAGAGGAAACTATAGGCCAGATAACCTGACTTCGGTGGTTGGTAAGATTTTAGAGTCAATTATAAAAGATGAGGTTACGCGGTACTTGGAAGTTCACTATAAAAAAGGCTAAAGTCAGCATGGTTTTGTGAAGGGAAGATCTTGCCTGACAAATCTACTGGAGTTCTTTGAGGAAGTTAATAGCAGGATAGACAGAGCCTGTAGATGTTATTTATCTTGATTTTCAGAAGGTGCTGCACATCAGGCTGCTGGGGAAGATGAGGGCCCATGGTATTGAAGGGAAGATACTAGCATGGATAACGAGTTGGCTGGATGGCAGAATGCAAAGCGTTGGCCGCCAGTGACTAGTGGTCGGTGCTGGGAGCGCTTCTCTTCACATTGTATATTAATGAATTGGATAGGGGGATTGAAGGCTTTGTGGCCAAGTTTGCAGATGATGCTAAGATAGGTGAAGGGACAGGGAGTGTAGAGGAAGCAAGAGCTCTGCAGAAAGACTTGGACAGGTTAGGAGAGTGGGCAGAGAAGTGGCAGATAAAATTCAGTACAGCAAAGTGCGGAGTCATACATTTTGGTAATAAGAATAAAGGCGTAGATTATTTTCTAAAGAGAGAGAGAATCCAGAATCGGAGGTGCAAAGGAACTTTGGAATGCTGGTGCAGGACTACCAAAAAGTTAATTTGCAAGTCGAATCGTTAGTAAAGAGCTTTTACTCAGATATGTTCACAGTTTGTATTGATGATTTTAATTAGGAATTTATAAGAAATGATGACATTCATAGGTCTTTTACCATAATAAGCAGTTTGGCTAATTTTCTAGATGGCCTGAGATATCTTTAACAGATATTGAATAGCTTGATTAATTGGCTAAAAAGCGGCAAAGGAATTCAGTGTCCTTATGTGTAGGAACTGCAGATGCTGGTTAAACACTGAAGAGACAAAATGCCATAGTAACTCAGTAGTGCAGGCAGCATTTCTGGTGAGAAGGAATGAGTGACGTTGAGTATCGTGTGACCTTATAGGAATAATATAACCTTATAGGTTAATTTCCGGGATGGCGGGACTGTCATATGCTGAGAGAATGGAGCGGCTGGGCTTGTATACTCTGGAATTTAGAAGGATGAGAGGATGAGAGGATATCTTCTTAAAACATATAAGATTATTAAGGGTTTGGACATGCTAGAGGCAGGAAACATGTTCCCGATGTTGGGGGAGTCCGGAACCAGGGGCCACAGTTTAAGAATAAGGGTTAAGCCATTTAGAACGGAGATGAAGAAACACTTTTTCACACAGAGAGTTGTGAGTCTGTGGAATTCACTGCCTCAGAGGGCGGTGGAGGCCGGTTCTCTGGATACTTTCAAGAGAGAGCTAGATAGGGCTCTTGAAGATAGCGAAGTGAGGGGATATGGGGAGAAGGCAGGAACGGGGTACTGATTATTGATGATCAGCCATTATGGATGGCTCAAAGGGCCGAATGGCCTACTTCTGCACCTTTTTTCTATGTTTCTATGAATGAGAAATGCCATGTTGCTACTGAAGGATTGAGTTCACAGGTTCACAAACACCAAAGGAAACATCACAGCTTGATAACATCTGAAGTAATAATTTAATCCCCAATTACTAAAATGCTGGAGAATCACAAACAATGTGGTTGTAGCCTGTTGTTGCAGCCTTCCATTCATTCTGTTTTGACACTATTCCACTCATTCCAATAACTAGGGTGGCAACAGTTAGGGTGGCACAATGGCACAACTGTTGCCTCACAGTGCCAGAGACCTAGGCTCAATCCTGACTTAGGTGCTTTCTGTGTGGAATTTGCATATTCTCCCTGTGACCATGTGAGTTTCCTCCGGGTGCTCCGGTTTCCTCCCACATCCCAAAGATGTGCAGGTTTGGAGGTTAATTGGCCTCTGTAAATTCCCCTTGGAGTAAAGGGAGTGGATGAGACAATGGAATAACAGAACTAGTGTGAACAGGTGATCAATGGTCAGTGTAGACACTGTGTGAGTGTAGAGATACAATTTAGCTACATCTCTAAACTAAACGTCTATTTATTTTGTTTCATTACCAGTACGCAGTTTAAACAGGACCTCCCTAAGTGGCAGACCAAGTTACAATAACACATAAAGACCATGCTAAAATTGTTTAAAACTGCCCTTATAGTGAAAAGTAACTAAATGAACCACCACCCTTGTAGCAATGTAATGTTCCTCACTTGAGTAAGTGTCACTAGGGCCGGTGCCATGTGGGTGGAAAGACAAAAAGTGGGAACTATGGTAAAAGAGAATGAGTATGGGGTCTCAGAAAGCGGAACCTACTGCCATTGTCAGTCTTACTGTATGTACTCTAGTACTTTAGAAAGCAATCTGCAAGTCGGTGACATCTCCAGCTTTGTGTTTTTTTGCAGAATTACTTGCTCACAATATATGCCTATGTATCTAGTCCCAACAGTAAATTCAGGAAGTGCATACCTTAAACACGTGCAAACTTGAAAAGAATCAGGTTTTCAACCCAGTTTTTAAACTGTGCCCCTATGAGAGTGTTGCAAAACGATGGGTTTGTATTTGAGTTCAAACCACTTGAATTCTCACGTAGCTAATTACACACGACCGCACCTTCACTTTGCTGTGACTTACAAATCATTTACAAAATAACATTCCAGGCTAAACCTGATTGCTTTTGCTTTGGTCTTAAGTATGTTTATTATGATTATATGTGCAAATCCCACTTTCATATTTTAATCTCACCTTTCAAATCAATTTACAAAGAGACAAATTTCTCATAATTTGCACTCAACTCAGTCACAAAGAGCAAGTCATATTACTAAAGAGAAAGTATCAGCACCGGTTGTCGTAATAAGCAGAGGCAAGTTTCCCACTAATAGTATTTAAAAATAATTCTTTTTTGTGAATATTCCAAATGTTGATGGTACTTTAATGGGGTTTCCATGCATTGGGGCTAGGTATGCGCACTGAATGCAGTATCAAATATTAGTTGGGACACTGAAGTAATCTTTGTTTTTCTAGCTCTGTCTATTATCACCAAGAGTGTCTGTCACCGGGTGAAGGGAAATTCCCGACTATCACTGAGCAATTAGTTTTGCTTTCAACTCGTGCATTGCAACTCTGAAACCAATTAGCATTGCCGTTAATCTTTTCATAACCAATATGAGCTTCCACCATCATTGATAGAAGTCTTAACTTGGACTGTTCTGTTTTGTACCACCGATGAAAGGTCCTCAACACGAAACATTAAAGGGCCTGTCCCACTCAGGCTATTTTTTTAGGCGACTATAGGCAACTAGGCTGTCGCCACATGTTCGCTGGGGTGTCGCCTGTATGGTCGTGAGTAGTCTCCTGAGTCACCCAAAGAGTCGTAGCTTCTTTCTGGTCGCCGCTGGATTTTCAACATGTTCAAAAATTTTCGGCGACAGTGGGTTGACGCCAATGAGCGAAGCTTGATTTCTCCTGACGTGGGTGCTGTCGTAGGTTGTCGCCAGGTGACATAGGGTGTCGCCGGTGCTGACTTCGGTGAATTCCATTGGCGACTACCTATGTCAACTTACGTCAACCGGCGACAGGTACCGGCGACTGAGTTGTCTTCAGTTGCCGCCAACAGGGTCGTAGCTTGTCGCGGGTGGACTTCAGTTGACTTCCGTTGTCGCCTGTGTGGTCGTAGGTTGTTGTAGGTGTGGTTGTAGGTGGACGTCCTAATAGGTCGACGGTTGTCGGTAGCTTGCCGTAGCTTGACGTTGACTCTTGTAGCTTGTTGTAGCTTTTCGTAGACATTTTCATAGGAGAGGTCCAGTCGCCTTTTTTTCGGCGACCTGCTATGACTGTGACTATGACAATCACCGGCAGTCACCTAAAAAATCGATTAAGTGGGACAGGCTGTTAACTGTTTTTCTCTCGACAGATGCAGCCTGGTCTGCTGAGCATTGCTTACATTGTCACTTTTTACTAACTTCCTGAGGTACATTCTGAATTGCCTGAGTTTTGACAAGGGATTCTCATTTGAAATTGAAGTTTGCAGAATGTATAAGACCATAGGAACTCAAGGAGACTTGTCAATCCTTCAAAATGTTTGTCATTCAACTAGATCTTTGCTGATCTGTATATTAATTATATTGACCTGCATTGGAACCGTAACACTAACAAAATGTCAAGAATGTTAAAGGCCATTTTATTCTCCCTACACTCTCCATTAATTCCTCCCAGGTTCTACCACTCATGCATACTGGGACAATTTTCAATGGCCTGCCAACCAGCACATTTTTGAATGTAGGAAACCAGAGCAACAGGAGAAAATCTATATGGTCACAGGGAGAACATGCAAACTCTACACAAACAGCAGCAGAGGTCAGGATTGAATCTAGGTCACTGGAGATGTGAGACAGCAGCTCTACTGCTTGAACCACTATACCACCCCAATTGATCTGGCATCAATTAACTGATATTTCAAAATATTATGCCCAAATGCTGACATAATTATGTATTGGTGTAGTGCCTGGATTGGATAAGGTCATAGAAAATTATATTTTATAGACCTTACTATTTGTGCAATTCTAGTTGCTAGGCAATAACCTCTTCTCAGAATTCAAATGATGGCTTATCATATCATCTGAGCTTTCTGTTTATAGTATTGGATACCCAAGAAGGGAAAACCCAAATTTAAAATTTCATGAAGATGGCATGATTAAGACCTGATTTCAATCATCACCGAAAGGGTTGATGAGTTTGACTTCATTTAAAGTTTACCGTTTTGATTCAGAGATCTTTTCTTGGGTGCTCATCAGACCGTTAGCAAGTTTGTCATGCTTCAACGTGGTTTTAATTTAGTTTCAGCATGGGTAATGGAACATACAATCTCTAAATCCCTCACATCTCTAAATGTGGTTCAGGAGTTTATAAAATGAACCAAATATGTTTTAGAGAATTGTGTGTTTGAGTTGTATAGTACAGAAAGGAGTGATTATGGTCCACCTTGCCCATGATAACCATAATACTTATCTACTCTAATCTTATGTGCCTGCATTATACCTCTATCTCTGTACATCCTTTCCTATCTATGTATCTGTAAAAATATCTTCTAAATATTGATTTATATCTGCCTCTACCACCTCCTCTGTGGAAAATGTAACCATCACTTGTAAGATACAGGTGGTGGAAGGAGGTATCTCTCTCTTTATTTTCCCTCTTCATGATACTGTCCTTGAGCCTTTCTTCTTTCAGATGGACAAGAGTTCCCATCTAACCTGGCCCTACCTGCATTTACAAAAGATTTCTGACATGGAATAGGCTTGGCTAGACTCTTTTGGAATAGAGACCTGGAAGTTGAGAGTGACTTCCTACAAGTAATAATTAATTGTTCCATTTCATGACATATGACAATAAGACACTCTTGGGTCTTGAATCCGCTACCAGATGTTCAAAAGATGGGCAACATTCAGGATGTTCAGTCAACCTGCAAAATATGCTGGCCATTTGCAGATAGCTCCAAGCAAAATTGCACAGAATTATAGTCATTCAGCATGGAAACATTTGACCTAACTCGTCTATGCCGACCAAAATACCATATCTAATCCTGTCCCATATGCCTGTATTTGCCCCTTATAATTCTAAACATTTCCTATCCATGTACATGTCCAAGTGTCCTTTAAATGGTGTAATTGTACCTGCCTCAACTACCTTCTCAGGCAGCTCATTCCATATACCCGCCATCATCTGAAAAAAAAGTTACCCATCAGGTTCCTATTAAATCGATTCCCTCTCACTTTAAAATTATGTCTTCTACTTCTTGGTTTTCCTATCCTGGGCATTCTGTGCATTCACCCTATCAATCCTGCAAATGATTTTATACACCTCTATGAGATCACCCCTTAGCCTCCTACGCTCCAAGGAATCGTCCCAATTTGCCCAATTTCTTTCTATAGCTCAATCCCTTGAATCCTGGCAACATCCTTGTAAATATTTGCTGCATTCTTTCCACCATAATTACATCCTTCATTTTGTGGGGTGATCAAACTGAACAATACTCTTAAATGTATGTGAATTTTGTCCAATGTGTTGTCATCATTGGCTTTCAGTAACTCTTGGAAGGCAGTGTAAAGCAATTGTATAGGACAAGGGCTCAATGAATGGTAAAGGAATGAGCAAGGAGCTGGGGGTAGCCTGCATTCAAGAGTGGGAAAGAAATAGAAAATGAAAGGTAGAGGTTGAAGCATTTTTATCTGGTCAGGGGTGACCTTCAACATTGAACAGTGCAGAACCTCACCATTTCCCCGAACACATTGGAGGGTTAATTAACAGAAAGCCCATTTGACCATTGGTGCTATCCAAAGCCATGGTGGCAGAAGCCAGCAGTCAAGGGCTTCCACAGCAGCAGCCAAACATTGCCCTTTCATAAAATAGAAGACCTAGCTCATAAGACACTGCAGTGAGGTTGGATTTGCAACTTTGAAGCTGGCTACCTCAAACTCACTGCAAATGATCAACTCGTGATTGTGTAAAGCAACTGTACTCTCTAATTTGCCCCGATGGGCTTTCAGGCAGGTCAACTGGTGCTCAAAACATCTGATTACTCATCCCATTCACTGTCATCTGTGGGTGCTCTATTGGAAGTAGTCATTTGAGTCCTCTGGACCACAACTGGCATAAAGCTTTGTCTCTGGGCACTTGATACCTGGTCTATCCTACAACCTCACCTGACACCAATCGTGACCCAGGCGTCCTGCATTTAAGCTATTTTCTACAGTATAAAAGCTGCCAAATTTTCCAGCAAAAGCAGCATAAACATGATATCTAAAACAAAATATTCACCTCAGAACACACATTTAGTGGCTTCCCTGTAGGTAATCTTACTCAGTAGAATCATAGAATTCTTATGTCACAGGAGGCTATTTACCCCATCTCGAATATCCACTCAATCTCTTTCAAAACCAGATTGCTTTTGCTTCCACCACCCTTCCACACAAGTGAATCTGAATGCTGTTGATTCTTTGAACACTGTAGATCTCACATTCCCCTTGTGTCTTCTACCCAAAGGTATAAAATCGTGGATAATATGGGATTTGTGCGGGATGGACAAAGCCCTCCCTGCCATTGCCTTAATGGAAAAACTTTCAAGCTCTTATATTTCAGATACACGAGCCCTTGTGTAAAGCTTTTTATGCAATACCCATTCCATCTTACATCTCAATCTCAATCCCATCAATTGACGTCCTGTCTGCTCTCTTATGTGGACACAAAAGAGGACCATTCTCCTGAATTTCAAATGACTGCATCCCCAGGTAATAGCAACAATTTCATTTATCTCACTGCACTATTTAGCACATTGCTGTGTAATAATTGACAGCTTTGTTTACCAACAATGAGAACATGACAAAAGTAATTTGTGACATCCTGAGGTACAAAAACATACTAAATAAATGTACTATTTTTTAACATAACACAATGCACAATTAATGCAATAATCAATTTATTTTCTCTTATAATGACTGGCAATAAATTAATGTATTAAAATTGTATTGGTGTTTACATTGAAAATGAGTTAAAAACACATGGTAGCTATTTTGAGTCATTTATACATAATATCTGGTTGGGAGAGAGCCATTATTGTGGGGGGTGGTTGGAGGGGAGGGGGGGTATTGGGGGTGGATGGCATCTCATACCACAGCAATAAATATGAATGTCTGCTCTGTGTTAGTACTTCACCAATTTAAAATAAAAATACTTTGCTATGCTTCATATTGCATATCATTTTCATTTCTTTCTGATTCACTATCACATCCAGAGGCAAGTAATTAATTGACAAACTATTCAAAGCTCAAGATTAGTTTGAATACATTGGTGAAGGAAGTAAAAAGTATAGGAATAGGGTGACCTATGAAAGGAGCATTCTCCTGAGATGCTCCCTGAGCCATTGACTTACAAAATTCTTAAGGGGTTGGACAGGCTAGATGCAGGAAGATTGTTCCCGATGTTGGGGAAGTCCAGAACAAGGGATCACAGTTTAAGGATAAGGGGGAAATTTTTTAGGACGGAGATGAGAAAAACATTTTTCACACAGACAGTGGTGAATCTCTGGAACTCTCTGCCACAGAAGGTAGTTGAGGCCAGTTCATTGGCTATATTTAAGAGGAGGTTAGATGTGGCCCTTGTGGGTAAAGGGATCAGGGGGTATGGAGAGAAGGCAGGTACAGGATACTGAGATGGATGATCAGCCATGATCATATTGAATGGTGGTGCAGGCTCGAAGGGCCGAATAGCCTACTCCTGCACCTATTTTCTATGTCTATGTTTCCATGAGTTACTCTAGCATTTTGTGTCCTTTGCTTCTACATAGTAGGGCAGTCACACTTAACTGTCATGGTTTCCTGATCTTAAAAAGAAAACATAGATGGTTTGGTTGAGCAGAATGGTATGTTTCCATATGGACAGGTATGTGGATAAGAAAGGTTTAGAGATATATGGAGTAAACATGTACAACTGAGACTAGCTTAGATGCAGCATCTTCAACAGCAGGAAGAAGTTGGCAAAAGGCCTGTTTCCGTGTTGTTTCAGTCTGTTGCACCATACATTTGAACATGGTAAGTGATATATATATATATACATATTTGTATGAAAAGAATGAATCGTATTTTCACAGGAAGTGTATCCAAAAGTGGCATTTACATGAGAAACTATATTTTGTTTAAAGCATCCATCACAATCACATATATGATTTATATCAACTGCAAGTCATTAGAATGAAAAATAAGATGAAGAATGTTCCTCCACTAAAACATAAACTGATTAGCAAGATGTCCTATCCATTAACTTTCTATCAGAAATGACATGCTTGCCTCTGAAACCAAAGAAAAATTGGGGGAACATTTTACCACACTGGACCCTACAGATTTTGAATCATCGAGTTGTTACAACACTGAAGCGATTTGGCTCCTCATATCTGATCTTTTAGATCAATCCTGCCAGATACATTTCCCTGCTCAGAAATAAATGGCAGGGTAAAGGGAAGAAAGCTCCAACTTTTCAAGCTTTCTTTGCTGATATACCATTCTGAGGAACAAGGCTTAGTTGAGGCTGGAAGCAATTGATTAAATTTGCTTTACAAGTTATAAATTAGCAGTTGGATTGTCTAGGCCTTAGATAAAATGGCATCTACATGAGGTGCTGCCTTAAGAAAGCATTATCTACCATCAAGCATCCTCACCATTTTGGCCATGTCCACTTCTCAGTGCTACCATCAGCAGGAGATACACAAACTGGAAGTTTGTTCAGTTAACCTAATAAGCTGACCTCCGGGCTGGAAAAGTACCAGAGCTGAAATATTGACACTCCAGTTACAACTCCATAGCATACATGGACTCGTCTGCATCTGTATTTCCCCTTCAATATTCTCAAACTCTGCTCACTTAATCCCTCCCAGTAAATATCCAAACCATAATATGCTCCCTTGAGAGGCACGGTTGGAGGCAACAATTTTCAGGTAAGACTTTCATGGGAATCTGCTCCACACCCAAATTAACCGGCCATGTTGTATCAGAGTTCGTGCTTTAAAAGTTCTTCAAAAGACAATGTGATGTCATATGGTTGTGGAATACAACATATAAATTCAACTTCCATTAACTAATGCATTGAAAAACTATGAATTACATTTTGAGGGAATCATTTTGAGGCAATGTAAATAATCCATTGAGGGGGTTCTTTTTCGAAAATTGTGGCAGCTTCTGTTGGATATTTGCTACTTTTACAACGTGAAAGGAGTTCATAGGATGGTAACAACAGAGATTTGATGCCTTGTGCCGACGTTAGATGCTTATGTACCAATAGCAACTTCTTACATCTAGCTATTGACTTTTCAGTGCTAATTTCAGTGTTTGAGTATGCTGAGAATTTGGTGTGGGGTGACCAAAATGACCATGCTAATTGTGCAGTCTGGATATGTATTTGTCACTGGCGTAATCCTGCAAACCAACTTGGAAGATCATAAGGAATAGTAGAATTAGGCCATTCAGCCCATCAAGTCTACTCTGCCATTCAATCATGGCTGTTCCAATTTTCCTGCCTTCTTCCCATAACCTCCGACACCTGTCTCAAGAATTTATCTATCTCTGCTTTAAAAATATCCACTGACTTGGCCTCCACAGCCTTCTGGGGCAAATCATTCTACAGATTCACCACCCTCTGACTAAAGATATTTCTCCTAATATCCTTAACATCCTTTAATTCTGAGGCTATGACCTTTAGTTCTAGACTCTCCCACCAGTGGAAACATCCTCCCCACATCCACGCTATTCAAGTCTTTCACTATTCTGTATGTTTCAATGAGGTCCGCCCTCATTCATCTAAACTCTAGCGAGTACAGACCCAGTGCCGATAAACGCTCATGCTGCAACGCTCTAGATGGTTGATGTACTGATGCCCATATGCCTCTTCACTTGTACATAATGATAAATTCCAAGGCACTGCAACAACATAAAATAAATAAGTTGGATATGCCAGTGATTTCAGTAATTTGTTACTGGCATGGAATCAATCTCTAGAATGGAAGACAATTAACAAATGCAAGTACATTTATACTTTACACTCATCTGAGATACATGGATACAGTTAATACATTTTAATGCGCCCTAAATATATTTTAGTACTTATGCATTCAGACAGTATAAACCTTACAGTAATTTCGCCTGAAAGAAAATTAAGATTCTGCAACATTTTTTTGACAATAAAAGGGTTCTGATCCGAAACGTCGCTTGTCCATGTCCTCCACAGATGCTGCCTAACTCACTGAGTTCCTCTGGCACGTTGTGTTTCAATAATAGATTAAATACTTTGTTTTGCAAACTTACTATTACTGAAATAAATATAATGAAATATTCCTAAATATCCAAAATAATTCCAAAACTGCTATTTAATAACATTGGAACTGAGTTAATTTAGTCCTCAAACTAGTTTTGCTAATATGCTTTTAAATTCCTTCAAATTCATAGGTTTTGTAAGCATTATTATTCTTACTTGAATATGTTTCCAGTTTAGTCTTAAAATTTGCAATTTATGTTTAGTCTTATGAACTCTAATAGATATCTCCTGATGCCCATTACTTACATTTTAATTTCATTGAAAGCAAATCACTTTAAAAATAAATTTGGCATTGCAAAAATAAAAAATAAAAAAAATCCTTTTCATTTTTGTCCTTGTGTGATAATTACCTTTAGGTGTAACAAATGCAAAAAATGTTAATTTCATTTTAATGTAAAAAGCTCTTGAAATTAATCTTTCCAAACAAGTAAAGAGATTGAGAGTGAAACGCCACACACAATTCATTCCTGAGGTTCCCTAAATTTATTTCAGTATTTGCGCACTCAGACAGTACAAACCTTACAGTAGTTTTCCTAAAAAAATATTAACAAAGATTCTGCAACTTTTTTTGTTTTTTTAAAACAAGCCATGTTATTTAGATCACAGTAACAGGGGTTTTCAACAAAGTCTTAAGAATCAGTTAATGTATTTCAAAAACATTTACATAAACTATTTTCTAAATTGAGAAAATACAATATACAATTCAAGAAAAAAAAAGAGTATTGCACTTGCAAACTGCATTCATTTGTATATTATAACCGGTTCAAGTTTGGAGAGTCTGTTATGGACTCTTGTGATCCCTACACCTCTGAGTCACAAGACGTTAAGAGGGAAAGCCTTCAGAATTAATCTTGGGCTACGAATAGCTGCTGCCAATGCTTAACATCAGAATTGACATTTCAAAAGATTTAAAACATACTATTATTGTCAATGCTGAAACTTTCTAAATAATTGCATAAAAGGTTACAGTTTCAGTCTTCTTACAAAGGTAGGTTAAAAGGAAAATGTACATCCAGAGTTTCACACTGAAAAACCCAGCATATGTTGCCACCATTAAACAAACCAAGGAAGAGGTTCCAGTTATCCGATTCCAGTAGCAAATGCACTACAAAGCTAATGTACCTTTTATTTTTCAAGCATTTTCATGTATAAAACTACACTTTAGTACAAAAATATGTAAACAGCTTATACCTAATGCTTCAGCAACAAAAAAGCCCGAGGATTTAGGACAGGGACACTTGTCCCAGATTAGAAATGCTACATGAAACAGGAAGTGAGTCTGGTTCAAAACTGACAGTGCTTCACAATCAGTTATATGATCACAGTTTCAGTTTTTAATACATCCTTCCCTTGTTGCTATATGTTCAGAAATTAACAACAGTCTCCAGTACGTTATGAAAATTTCCAGTAAGTGCATAGTTTGGTCCTAATTTTGTTCCCCCTTCAACAAGCAATCTAATTGTAAGAGGTATTCTTTATTCAAGGAGCAAGTGCCACAAAACAGGTTGTCAGACTTGACATCTGACTAGCACTATATCATTCATCTCTTTCTTGTAAAATGCAGAAAAGGAATCAACAAGTTAAGACTATAATAGTCAAAAAGGGAGTGACATCACGGGAATAACGTTGAACTATTGAATAAATGTACTTTAATCACACACTTTTTCTTTTCAGATTTACGTTGTTCCTTTCCAATTGTTGGTCATCATTGCAAGTATATAAAAAATCATAAGTGCTTAGTTCTGTTCTGCTGTTCCTCCCTTCATTGAGTGAATGTCTCAAATGGACAATACAATTATGAAAGGCTAGAAAGTATTAATCTTCTATCCTTACTCCATTTAGCAATTAAGGAAGTGCAGTATTGTTTGAGACATAGTTGACCCTTGACCCTGCATCATTCTTTATTTTATTACTGAAATTCTATATACGAGTCGATCATTAGCTTATCACAGTTGCACCTACGCAATGACCGAGATGAATGATACAAAGTTTTGAAGATGACATGACTGACAACTTATTTCATTTCAAACTAAAGGCTAATTTTAATTCCCACAATGTCATATATAAATGAAAGAACAATATTACGGTAAATGAGTGGAATATACTCATTGCAGTATATTCTTGGTCCATAGATAGTAAAAAACAGGCAAATTGTCTGTCACCAGGCCACTTCTGCCTTTCAGTCATGTCAATGTGGGACTTCAAAAACAGTTCTTCATCACTGTCCTAGAAGCTCAAGGCCTAGTGGAATGTGTGTTCTCCACGAACAATGTGCGATGAGAATTCATAGCGATCATGGCTTCTGTAGCCACAAATGTTGCACTCAAATGGGTCTCTGAAACCATGGCAGCCCATGTGGATGGTGTACATAACATGATCTAGAAACAGTACACGACAGTGCTCGCACTTGAAAGCCCTAATCTGCTCACCCTCTTCACTGAAGACTCTATATATCTCTTTAGAGGTATGAGACAAAACCTTTGTGGCTTCCAGAGCCTTTGTTTCCTCTTTTGAGTAGGCTGGACTTCGTTTGCTCTGAGGAGTCAAGGCTGGTACTCCGAGGTGTTGTTGAGCACTTCGATCATCATGGCTGCTCTCTGTATCAGTAGAATCGAGACAACTGTTACTTGGAGACATTACTCTTTCTGTTGTTGGATTTTTTGCTCTTATAAGAGAGATTGGGCCATCCACTGTATTTTCGTGGCTTTCTGTTATTTCCCTGCTGCTTGGCCTTTCAAGCCTTGTTGGATGGTATATCTGAGAATAGACTGAATTCAAAACCGGAACCACTTCTGCCATTGAACTTGGCTGATGTTGCATTAGCGGTCTGAGGGATTCAGCCCCAAGGTATGTAATTGCATTATTGATAGCTTGATCCATCATGTGTGAATGCATGAACTCTGCCTCTTTCTCATAATTCAAGTTCATATTACAATTGATGTCTGGATAATTCAAACGCATGAACTTTTCACCTAGAAAAATACAATGCAGGTAAGTGAACAAACCTTTTACATATAACATAAATATAATTCTCAGAAATATTTATTAACAGAGGTGCACCCCAAGGCTGCATGCTTTGCCTCCCGCTCTACTCTTTGTACACACATGACTGCGTGGCTACGTTCAGCTCTAATGCCATTTATAAATTCATCAACAACACCGCTGTGGTTGGCCAACTAACTGATGGTGATGAATTAGAGTACAGGAAAGAGATAGACAGCTTGTTGAGTGGTGCTGCAACAACAGCCTCTCACTCAGCATGAACAAGACTATGGAAGTGAGTGTTGACTACATAAAAGGGAAGTCGGGAGACCAAGTACCAGTTTTCATTGCTAAATTGCTGGTGGAGATAGTTGGCAGCCTCAAATTCCTGACTGTTAACATCTACGATGACCTGTCCTGGGCCCAGCCATAGATACCATTACAAAGAAGGTGCCCAGGCACCTTTGCTATCTTAGAAGTATAAAGAGATTCAGTACATCTCAGAATACTCCAACACACTTTTACGGAAGTATCCTAACTGGTTGTATTATGGTCTGGCATGGCAACTCCAACACACTGGAATGTAGGAAGCTACTGAGTGGTGTGAACTCAATCCGGTTCAAGGGTATACACCTCGTGTCTGCGAGGTGCTGCCTCAAGAAGGCAGCATCTATCATCAAAGACACTCACCATCTGAGCCATGTTCTCTTGCCCAACCTGGGGCAGGAAGAACAGAAATTTCACGTCACCAGGTTCAGGAACACCTACTTTTCTATAACGATCAGGTTCTTGAACCAACCTATACAACTTAATCCTACCTCGACAACAGAACACTATGATCCATCTCTTGTACTATTATGGACTTGTTTTTTCTAATTATGTTTTAATTATGTTCTTTTTTATAGGCTTCTGTCTTTTAGAAATGTTATGTGTAATTCATGTATAATTCATGTATTATTAGTTTGTATGTGCATGTCTAAGTCTATGTGCCTTTGATGTTGTTACAAGTAAGATTTGTCATTGTACCTGTACCTTACCGTACTGTGCATATGACAATAAATGCAACAACTTGACTACTGCACAAGAAAAAGTAGAATCATAATTATAAAGAATAATATTCAGTTCTACTTCCAAAATTTTAAATCACAGACTATCAGCTAATAGTTCAAATGTGACTAACATGAATTATCTAGAGGGAGGCCTCAATAACACCCAAAACTTGGTACAACATGTGCAATGTGAAGCTAAGCATGATACAACAGAGTGGCTTTAGGATGGCCCTGTATTAGACTCCTGACTTTATCATCTTAACTTCACCAACTGAAATGGCCAATGCAACTTGACAGTCTGGGTCTGACTATCCATAAATGAATCTGGGGTGGTATGAAGAGAGGAGCGATGCAATGTTCACTAGACTTTTATCCAGAGCAGGGCTATAAATACAGAAAATGCTTTGGTACCAATGACATTGTGGTGGTTCTGACAAGGTGAGCTGTGAACAGCGAAACCATAACTTTCTGCTCTTTCTCAAATTGTACCATGGGATTTTTTAATGTTCATATGATAATTTGATGGGCCTCAGTTTAATATCTCAACTGACAGAATGCACCTTTGACAATTTAATACACTTCAATGCAATACTTGAGAACCAAGCCTTCATAAAGTAGTCCATTATATTAATGGACCTGTATTCATCATTCCGCAATTCAAAGGCAAGGGTGCAATCACTGAAACAATAACAAAAAATAAACTTAATTTTTGTTTTAATAAGAACATATTTCCAGATTTCTAATTGGTTCTATTACATGGTTGCTTTGGATCTATAATAATGTATGGAATGTGTAAGATGGCCACGTGATTAATGCAAGCCAAATGCACACATGCGCAAAAATATCATATCAGTCTAAAAAGCGTTAGAAGAGTGAAAAAGTCAGTCAATTGCAACTAATTTTTTTTACTTTATATAAATCTGGTCCGTTTCATGGTGATAGGAGCAGAATTAGGCCATTCGGCCCATCAACTCTACTCCACCATTCAATCATGGCTGATCTAACTCTCCCCCTCAACTCCATTCTCATGCCTTCTCCGCATAACCCCTGACATCCGTACTAATCAAGAATCTATATATATATATATATATCTCAGCCTTAAAAATATCCATGGACTTTGCCTCTACAGCCTTTTGTGGCAATGAATTCCACAGATTTACGACCCTCTGACTAAAGAAATTTCTTCTCATCTCCTTCCTAAAGTACCTATTATTCTGCTACAACCTCTGGTCCCCTAGACTCTCCCATGAGTAGAAACATCCTCTTCATATAACCATATAACGTATAACCATATAACAATTACAGCACGGAAACAGGCCATCTCGGTCCTACAAGTCCGTGCCGAACAACTTTTTTTCCCTTAGTCCCACCTGCCTGCACTCATACCATAACCCTCCATTCTCTTCTCATCCATATGCCTATCCAATTTATTTTTAAATGATACCAACGAACCTGCCTCCACCACTTCCACTGGAAGCTCATTCCACACCGCTACCACTCTCTGAGTAAAGATGTTCCCCCTCATGTTACCCCTAAACTTCTGTCCCTTAATTCTGAAGTCATGTCCTCTTGTTTGAATCTTCCCTATTCTCAAAGGGAAAAGCTTGTCCTCATCAACTCTGTCTATCCCTCTCATCATTTTAAAGACCTCTATCAAGTCCCCCCTTAACCTTCTGCACCAGAGAATAAAGACCTAACTTATTCAACCTATCTCTGTAACTTAGTTATTGAAACCCAGGCAACCTTCTAGTAAATCTCCTCTGTACTCTCTCTATTTTGTTGACATCCTTCCTATAATTGGACGACCAAAATTGTACACCATACTCCAGATTTGGTCTCGCCAATGCCTTGTACAATTTTAACATTACATCCCAGCTTCTATACTCAATGCTCTGATTTATAAAGGCCAGCATACCAAAAGCTTTCTTTACCACCCTATCTATATGAGATTCCACCTTCAAGGAACTATGCACGGTTATTCCCAGATCCCTCTGTTCAACTGTATTCTTCAATTCCCTACCATTTACCATGTACGTCCTATTTTGATTTGTCCTGCCAAGGTGTAGCATCTCACATTTATCAGCATTAAACTCCATCTGCCATCTTTCAGCCCATTTTTCCAAATGGCCTAAATCACTCTGTAGACTTTGGAAATCCTCTTCATTATCCACAACACCCCCTATCTTGGTATCATCTGCATACTTACTAATCCAATTTACCACCCCTTCATCCAGATCATTGATGTACATGACAAACAACAAAGGACCCAACACAGATCCCTGAGGCACCCCACTAGTCACCTGCCTCCAACCCGACAACAGCCATCCACCATTACCCTCTGGCTTCTCCCATTCAGCCACTGTTGAATCCATCTTGCTATTCCTGCATTTATACCCAACAGTTTAACCTTCTTAACCAACCTTCCATGAGGAACCTTGTCAAGGGCCTTACTAAAGTCCATATAGACAACATCCAGTGCTTTACCCTCGTCAATTTCCCTAGTAACCTCTTCAAAAAATTCAAGAAGATTAGTCAAACATGACCTTCCAGGCACAAATCCATGTTGACTGTTCCTAATCAGACCCTGTTTATCCAGATGCTTATATATATTATCTCTAAGTATCTTTTCCATTAATTTGCCCACCACTGAAATCAAACTAACAGGTCTATAATTGCTAGCTTTACTGTTAGAACCCTTTTTAAACAATGGAACAACATGCGCAGTACGCCAATCCTCGGGGACTATTCCCGTTTCTAATGACATTTGAAATATTTCTGTCATAGCCCCGGCT
Organism: Leucoraja erinaceus; assembly: GCF_028641065.1. Lineage (NCBI taxonomy): Eukaryota > Metazoa > Chordata > Chondrichthyes > Rajiformes > Rajidae > Leucoraja > Leucoraja erinaceus. The sequence continues at coordinate 36,978,159 of NC_073383.1, forward strand.
ATTTCTACACTAACTTCCCTCAATGTCCTAGGGAATATAATGTCAGGACCTGGAAACTTATCCACTTTTATATTTTTCAAAAGTGTCAGTACTTCTTTTACTTTGAAACTCATAGTATCCATAGCTACTCTACTTGTTTCCCTTACCTCACATAATTCAATATCCTTCTCCTTGGTGAATACCGAAGAAAATAAATTGTTCAATATCTCCCCCATCTCTTTTGGCTCTGCAGATAGCTGCCCACTCTGTCTCTCCAAAGGACCAATTTTATCCCTCGTTATCCTTTTGCTATTAATATATCTGTAGAAACCCTTTGGATTTACTTTCACCTTACAAAGCAACCTCATATCTTCTTTTAGCTTTTCTAATTTCTTTCTTAAGATTCTTTTTACATTCCTTATACTCCACAAGCACCTCATTTACTTCATGCTGCCTATAATTATTGTAGATCTCCCTCTTTTTCCGAACAAGATGTCCAATTTCCCTTGAAAACCAGGGCTCTTTCCAATTTTTATTGTTTCCTTTCAACCGAACAGGAACATAAAGATTCTGTACTCTTAAAATTTCCCCTTTAAATGTCCTCCATTTCTCTTCTACATCCTTCCCATAAAACAAAATGTCCCAGTTCACTCCTTTTAAATCATCTCGCATCTCATCAAAGTTAGCCTTTCTCCAATCAAAAATCTCAACCCTAGGTCCAGTTCTGACCTTCTCCATAATTATATTGAAACTAATGGTATTGTGATCACTGGACCCGAAATGCTCCCCAACGCATACCTCCGCCACCTGTCCCGTCTCATTTCCTAACAGGAGGTCCAGCACTGCCCCTCCTCTAGTAGGTACCTCTATGTATTGCTGCAAAAAACTATCCTGCACACATTTTACAAACTCCAAACCATCCGGCCCATTTACAGAATGTGTTTCCCTCGTTATCCACTCTATCCAAACCTTTCACGATTCAAGGTTTCTAGGTCTAGACAAATTTATGACATTTTCTTTGGTAGCTGGCCTATAATTTACCTCAAAGAATATCCAGTTAATCTACCTCTTCATAGCTCGGACTTGAAAAATGACCTACAGGTAATGAGGCAAATAAAACCCAGCTCCATTGCAACAGCCAAGCATCTTAACTGTTCCATAAATCCCATACTTCATAGCAGTAAAATGGGGTGAATCAGCTATTATCAATATTATAGTGATAATGGTGATTACAAGACTAATGTTTGTTTAAATACTTGCATTCAATAATATTGTTCAAATTTATAGCATTTCATGATAAATCAGATTTATTCTATAGTTTGTCCTTACATTCCATTTCACGTGTCTTAATTTTGGAATATGGTTATTTGAAAAGGCAGCATTAACAACAATGCAATACCTAATAACAAAGAAAGATGGCAAACCTCACCAACAAATTTTTGAGGTGTGGAGCTTTTACGTTTTCCCATATTGCTTGCCAGCCTCTCTATCACTGCCGGTCTCTCAAACTGCATCAGGGGAATGTGGTCTGCTGCTGTATCGTGATCCTTGTAATCATCTACTGAATGGAACACAGAATATTCAAAAAGAGAACACACGATTCTGTAAGACATTTCATTCTCAAATACGGCATCATACTTTGTCCTATTTAATTATTTTAAAAACAATGGAATTAAGTTATTAGAACTCATCCAAAAGCAATCTTCTGGAGCATGTGCTACATTCACTGAGAACAATAAGATCCACATATCAGGAGTATTGAAACACCTTAAGAGAGTATTAATGGTGATATCTGCTGAACTATTGAAGGTTTTCAGATGATCTGCATCTAAATTGAGATCTGGATATGTTGGGTTATACTAAATGATTCCCCATGATTTTCCATCATGTAAAATTAGAAGATATTAGTACTGGGAAAAAAAAATGTTTTTGGCTAAAGTTTAATGTTTAGTCAAATATATTTGGCCAAAACTTTGTGGATTTCACATTGTGTCCAACAATAGATATAAATCAACTAATGCTTACTCAATAAGAAACAGATTTTTTTTAAATGCTTCACCCTTGCTTCATTTATCTAAGTTAAATATATTTTAATCTTTTACCTTGTTAGCTCATGTCATAGGAGTAGAATTAGGCCATTCGGCCCATCGTCTCCTCTACCATTCAAACATGGCCGATCTCTCTTTCCCTCTCAACCTCATTCACCTACCTTCTCCCTATAACCTTTGCAACTCTTACTAATCAAGAACCTGTCAATCTCCGTTTTAAAAATACTGAAAGACTTGGCCTCCACAGCCAGTTGTGGCAATGAATTCCACAGATTATTCACCCTCTGGCAAAATAAATTCCTCCTAATTTTATTTCTAAAGGTACGAAGTTAGAAAAACTTCACAAATTGAAACGTAAATAATATTGTTAGGCCAAGTAATAAAAAATATTACGTACTAATATTACAGACCAATAAAAGATATACCCATTCAAATATTGTAGAATTGTTGTTAGTTATACATCAAAAATTGATGCCAAACCAGTAATGAAAATGTTTAGTGTCGCTCAATTAGGGCTGGAAAAATCTGAAAATGTCTCTGGACTACTGTTAAATCCTAAGCAGCTCCCACTCTCTTTCTTAGGTGGCATTATAAGTGATTTTTTTCCCACCAATAGTGAAATGTTATAAAAGGTAAAATTATACTTACAAAAATGTGGTAGGAGTCAAATATATAATGATAAAACTTTGATTTAAGGACTGTACGGTGCACCAATTACCACTGTAGTATATGTGTGAGTGGAGGAGACTTTATTACTAACTGTAATGTGAACCTCCTTTTGTGAACTAAATTAGCATTAAAAACTGCTAAAGATATAACTCAGCACTGGTTTTGTAATGGACAATAAATTCTAAATTAACTTTGAACTCTAAATAACATAAACTTTTCCCAGCTTTTATTTGATGATTTAATGCAAAATTAAATAAAATTTAAATAACAGACTGTTTATGTCCCACAATATCCTTTTTCCACTGTCCTTCACCTTATGTTACCAGTATGTCCTATTCCTTTCTCTTTGCTGCACCATAATTAATTTAATATCGTAACAGATTTGAAATGCAAGCAACGTATTTTGAACGTGTGGTCAGGAATTCTCTAATATATTTCTGAAGAGGTTTAATCTTGTTTTTAAATAATAAGAAAGCAATAAAAATCATTTGTCTATGTCAAATCAGACACTGGAATTTGACAACTATCTGTGGGCTATAAAATGACTACTGATAGGTGTTATAAAAAAAATACACTCCCTAGTTATAATTTAGTGAATCTGTAGCTTGAAGGAAATCTGTAGGCTGGTAGTCTAAAACATTTATTAAATCTTACGATGGAAAAATGGTTTTAATTGATGTACTTTTTTTAGGTTTTCCATTTGTATATTTGGCACAATGGAAAAATAACATTCAGCCTACTTCTACAAACACAGACTTATGTCAGCTGATAAAAAACTTTAGCATAATAATTTAAATATAAACACATTTAGGCATTTTCCTCTAAATGTATCTAATGTAAATCTTCCTCATGTAAATATTCAATCAGAAAAATACACCTAGTAGGAAAATATAGTATGTGAAGTCATTCTATGCCCATGTCAGGATAACTCTGTTTTACGAGTTCCTTTTAATTGTAGTAATTTTGATAATAAGACTAATTGCATTGGTTGGTTATTCTGGGGAGCACAGTTAGTAATATCTAATCTGTACATACTATCAAGATACAAAAACACACATCCTCAAGGTAAAATCATGAAGGAGTCACTACAAACTGGAACTCCACATCATCCCACCCACCCTGGTGATTCATGGGCTGTGCAGCCTCCATGCCGGTGTTCTGCAGGTAATTGTGGCAGCGTTCTTTATGCTCCTCCAGTGAACTGCGCTGTTTGTAGCTTCTACCACAATAGTTGCACTTGTGAGGTTTACCTACTGTGAAAGGAATTATATTCTAGTTACATCATTATTAACATAACAATCACTTTCAACAAACGGCAAAGGCATTTCAAAGGAAATTGTGCCCTTTAAGAAAGGATTCAGTCGACACTTGTTTATTTAACAGCAATAATATATTGAAAAATTTGTATTACTCATGCAATTTTCTTGAAACCATTACAAAAATACTTGCTATGAGAAAATCACCAGAGTTAAATATTATTAGATATCATCACTGGGAATTTTACTGATTAATTGTGTCTATATTCTTATTGTATTACATGAAAGTAAACAAATGATGAGAAACTACCGTTATTTCCATCCTCATTATTGGAAAAATTAAAGTTACATATGGATTTACAAATCATTACATTATTTTTCAATATTAATGCACAATGCATTAATTGTTCCTGGAACTACACAAATGTTTGGTGGAAAAAACAATTAAATTACGTCGAAGTCCAAATCTAGCAGCCAATCTAATTTATTAACATTATTGATTATAAAAAAGGTGACATGATTCTAAAGAAACTGGTTCCGTACAGGCCAAGACTTTTCTTACACTATCTTTAAACTATTCAGTATTAAGATTTACACAAAATGTCTGCATTTTTTTCTAGGCGATTAAGCTCAATGTTCCTAGATGAGAATATCACTTTTGGCAGAGACACTGATTTACTGTTAATTATAATTCTTATTTTGAACTATTTTGCAATTTTATCACAGCTATTTTAAGAAAGTTTTGTAATCAAAATGTATTTGTTGTAATATATTAGTAGCATATGCCGTGATTAAGCTTACTTGCATATGTTAAATGAATACATTAAAACTGCTGCTTATTACTTGGAAAGTTTGTTAAACTAATATTCTTGAAGGTTTCCATTATTCCATGTATTCTTCCCACAAAGGCATTTGGGGGTCTTCATGATTATATACCTGATTGCGTAAATCTAATTTCCTGTTTACTTCTACAATATTTATGAGAATGATTCTCTTATGATTTTCTTGTAAATGTTATGTAAGTTTCTCAGGTCTCAATTGATAAATATTCAATTGTTTGAAGCATCTTCTTTTCATGAATATATTTTGAGTAATATATTTGATTATTTTCCATTTGTTGGGGAAACATTTATGTCTATTGTTCTCTGCTTTAAAATATGGAGAGTGTGTCATTTAAAGATTATTGTAACATTATGCATTAGTCCAAATTGTTACCCTTTCAATGCAGGATCACAGTGGGAAGTATGCACTTCTTTTTTTTAAATTTTGGTTTGTTTATTTTTCCATCACATTATACTGTTATTAAGTGAACTTTTAGTACTGTGCTACATCCCTTGGTATCTTTAATTAGCAAAAATCTATCAACACCACTGTGCAGAACAGGACACATCTCTTGCATTTTTACTCCTATTACATCTAAAATAAAATAAAAATATCAACATATGACATTTCTATCTATGTGCAAAAGAATAAGTCTAACAAATGGAAAGTACCGCAGCCACATTCATTATTATTTCCTATATGAAATAAAAGTGTTAAAATCTGCAAATGATAACATCCTGGGCTAACCCATTCTAGAGCTGTATAACCCAACCCAGAGCTGTATATTAGTTCTGTGACATATATACATATATATATATATACACGACATACAGCATAGGAGATTTTGGGATAGAGTGAATGTAAAAGTTAAAAACCATTTGCTGCCATAAACCGTGCTTATAAAATTAAAAATGAATATTATAAAGCCACGAATATTAAATGCTAAAGAACACATAAGGTCACAAAACAAAGTATACTGTGTAAGAATAAATATTAACATGCTGAAATTAATGAACATTAGTATATACAGCATTATATATTAACCTTAGGTTTATGGAATGATGTCAAGAAGCAAACATTCATACCTGATTCTACAAAACAAGTGTCAGAAAATAACAGTAAGATCATTTGTAACAAATAAATTTGTAAACAAATAAATATATTAGAAGCAACTTTTAAAATTATGATACAATGCTGTGTACACTTATGTATAAGTGTGTATCAACGTTTTCTGAATTATAAGGAATACTCAAGTTTACGAAGTAGAAGTTGGATAATTATTTTGACAAGTTCATGTTAGTAAAGGTAACGTGTATTTATAATATTCAACAAATACTGATTGAGTTCAGATCAGAAATCCATAATGTTTTATGTCCTCGTGGACTGATAGATGTGCATTTTAGAACCTTAAAACCATGCATAAAAATTATAATCATACTTTCATTAATCTACAAATAGCTTGTCACTAATGAGGGAGATAATTGCCTGTCCGCTCATGTGTAACATTGATTATGAAGGTGATTAAAGTGAAAGGTGGCTGGGAAGATCAGAATGGTTCACTTTAGAGATCATGCTTGAAAAGGGGGTGCTTCCCTTAAGGGAAATTATCATTTGTAGTGGGGAAAGGGAATGGGTTGTCGAGGAAGATAATCGGTTAGTTGGAGGAGGAATTGATTGGGAGATAGTTGAAAGCTAGGTGGACCCCTAATAACACCAACAGCAATGTAGAAATTGCATGGGAGGGACAATTGACTATAACATCTTAAATGACTTCTGACCTAGAAAAAGAGGAGTGCCTTAGATTCCCTGAATGGTTATGGTTAGTTTAATGTAACCATTAGCTTTTATATTTCCTGAGCTAGACAACGGATATGTGTCACAAATATAAATGTCCCTAATTGCCTTTGAGAAGGTCGTCATGATATAGCTTCTTAAACCACTACATTCCTTCTGCTGAGATACATCCACAAAGTGATTGAAGAACAAGTTCCAAGATTTAGAACAATAAAAAAATATATATATTCTCAAGTCAGGATACTGTGTGACTTGGGGGTTTATTTCCCAAGTGAAAGTTTTGTTGCATAAACAAGTGGGGCATATGCATCCTCGTTGTATTACGGCAGATGTTAATAAACAAGCAATACTTAGTGCACAGCGTCTTGTAATGATAGCATAATTTGTTGGTTAATTCTTTTAATACCAGAATCACCAGCAGATTCAGTATTCAATGAATCACCTTTTTAATATTTTACATTACACACTGTAATGAACAAAGTCATTAACTACAGTAATTCTAGAATATTTTTTTAAATATTACAAAATTAATAAAACTCCTATCTAGTAGCATTCTATCTGCGAGAGTACATGCGTCATAAGCAATCCATGGGACATTATTAGTAATATGTTCCATGCAGAACTGCTATTAAAAAGACAGACTTGGACTTACATAATGACATTTGCAATCTCAGGACACCGACAAAACACTTTATAGTCAAGCGAGGAATTTGTAATGCAGAAAATGTGGCACAATTTTAGTTATAGCCTTCTGCCAATGGGGCTGTAACCTTGAATCAACTTGCATGTCCCATAGGAGTCAAATGAAGAATTCTTTTAGAAGTCAATGTTGCTGGTATATCCATAAAATAATTAGAACATACTACACATTCCACCACTTAGAGACATTTTTCCTTGGCCTCTCCTGTTAAATCTGCATTACTAATAATCAACAATTCCATGTTAAAAGAATAAATGTCAACTATTTTCAGCCCAACAGGAAATATTTAATGTATTTTGTTTAATTGTGCCATTATAGTAATGGGTTGGATTTTACTATTTTCGAGCAATCCCGATGTAAGCAGAAATCATAGAGCATACAGAATTCATCACCCTTACTTTTAAATGTGAAACAATTTACTAAATGGACAGCAAAACTAAAATAGCAAAGATTTCAATCAAATCACATGATGGTGATATAAAAATGTATTGTGAAATGTTTTTTCTAATATTTTTTACTTTTTCCAACCAGTGCTACACTTCAACCTGTGCAGAGATGATGCGCAAACATGCAGTTGTTGGGTTTTAATAAAACTGATTTTTATTAAAACCTAATAAGCCAATATAAGATATGCAAAAATGATGTGGTGACTGAAGAAAAAAATACTTTGCCTTGTTTTGATGAACTACATAGCTTATTTTGCTACTTTTCCATCATTGCACAATCAAGTGAGAATTTACTTTTGAGAACATACTGTTCTCAAAAGTATTATTGCTTATTTAGTAGCACGGAGGAAAAAAAATTGGCAGAAAGTTACCATTACATTTCATCCAAAGATTCATTATTCAAGCCTGGTTACATCTAGCGAATCTTGTCTGCACGCTTTCCAACTTAATTACATCCTTTTTGTAGCAGAGTGACCAGAAACCACACAGTACTCCAAGTGTGGTCTCTCCAACAACTTATACGGGTGCATTAGTGCACATAACACTTCCCAATGAAGCTAGGAATGTTAAATGCCTTCTTCACCACACTGCTCACCTGACTCACCACTCTAGGGAACCATGACTTCTTATTATCTGCCACTTTAATTCTCCATCCCACTCCTACTCTGACCTGTGATCTCCTGCATGGTTAAAATGAGGCCCAATGCAAGTTTTCTTCCATTGAGGTGTATTGCAGGCTTCCAGACTCAATATTGAATTCTACAACTTCAGGTAACGTGATTTCTGTCTGTATGAGGTCCATTTATGACATTGACTCAGCCTGTTTATTTTTCTTGCCTACTTTATTCCCTTTGAAACTGGGGGCATTTGCTGCCAGGCAGGCAGGCACATCTTCCCACTCTGCAGTTTGTAATTCCCACATTTCTTTTTCTATGGTCTTTTGTTTATGTTCACACTCTCTAAAGTTCCCATCCACTCAATGGCCAGATAACACTTTGTCATATCTCATCCCCATGGCTACTGTTTATACCCTATTGGAGATATCTCCCCTTCCTCAGCTTAATGTGGTTACTTTCTCTACATCCCAGTTCAATCAAAGGGTCTTCAACCTGAAACATGGGGCCAAGGAAAGAGCGTTCACATCGCGGCTCTGTTTTCACCAATCTTTCCACCACCACGCACAAGAAGCGCAAGACAGACACTTTTGTATGCAGATGCAAAGAAGTGTGTTCAGCTCTGGCTGAACAACTTCTAATCTTGGGTGTGGACGCGATAAGAAGAAGAAGACCTGAAAATCCGTTTCTCTTCTCACAGATGGAGCCTGTGAGAAGAGAAACAATGTTTTCTGCTTTTTTTTAAAGATATCTTGCATCTAATGTTTTGACTTTTTGATTTTCATCAAAACCTATTAGCAGATTCCATTAAATTGATAGGTGCATTTATTTATTTATTTTAAATAATTTTCATAAGAATCCATGGTATGTACCCAACTGGACTAACAAGACCTATATTTTGGTGTGTTACAGTATTATCCTTTAATTCAGCAAACTTATTAAAGTGGCATGGAAGTGTAGTCTGCTGCACTGTAGAATGTTCAAGTGATTCCCAAAAGTTTTCAGAAATAACCAGATGCAAATATGTTGAATCAAACATAATGCTGGCAGAAGTTATTTTAAATGGAACTGGGTTTTAAATAAGAATAACTCTGGCATTAAAAATTACAGAGCTGCTGTTTGGCAGGTGCAAAGCTATCCAACGGTCTCATTACCACAGTTTATAGTAATTAGAATTACAGCTCTCTACACACGGAGATTGGTTGTTAATTCTCAAGACATCGTTTTAACATTCATAAATTCCCAAATGTAAGTTATGCATGTACCAAACATAGACACTGTCAATATATATGGGATATCTAATTTCTTGGTTGGTGATAATGCAGCCCAAATACAGAACTGATCCAACATTCGACATCATTCAAGTTTATTGGCACTTGCATTCAATCACTATCAACTGATAACTGTTTTGTGGCTGGAACTGAAAACAAACATATGCTTAGCTCTGTTGTAAATCAACACCTGTGCTTCGACCTTTACATTCTGCTTTTTTCAAATCATGCACCATTAATTGGGGCTATATGGATTGAAATAATGGTCAACTTTACATCATTTAACTTCAACTTGCAGCCCACACAGAATCTAACAGGCATATAAATAGATGCATGGAGAAGATACCAACTTTAGATATTCAATTAACAGCCTGTATATTTTTTCTTAAAAATTATGTGTAGTATTTGTCTTTAAACAGATCAGCAAAGGTCAGGGGAGCTTTCCATAAGAAATTTTCATTTAAATATGACATGGACGTCAAATTGGTAAGATTTTCATGCACTTTGAACAGATGCACAGAGGATTCTTGACAATGGTAGTGGACCAATGTATGCAATACTGCTTTTCTCAGGCGATGCATTTGCAAAAAATGAAACTCAAATTGTGCAGATGTCAGCACACGCCAGCTGCAAAGGGTGACCTAGTATTCAATGTTTACTGTATACCAAGTAAAAGAAAAAAAAAATAAATGTTTAGTATGAATTGAACAGCATAGATTTCATGATAAAATATGATGCATGGGAATACTGAAATCTGTACATTTTGCTTGCAATTTAATCCTTTCCTTCTTTTTAAACAAACAGAATATCACCATTAAGATAAAAACAATTGGGCCATTCTGCTTGGAATCTCATTGTGTTGTATTTTAATCTAGAAGCTTCAATGAGAAACTTACCCTACTATCCATTCGTTTTTCGAATAGGGAGGGGAAACAAGCTAACCTGAGAGATACAATAATGCTTTATTGCCAATGCTTTTCACCAAAGAACAAGCTGATTAAGTCAACAGCAATTGGTCTTGGCACCATCTGAAACTAGAAATGGGTGGGTGTGTGGTCGGTAGGGGAAAGACACTTTCCAATTACATTGCCCTTTGGAACTGGATGTGGTAAGAATAGGAAAAGTGGCTTTTACAGCCTAATTGTTTCATTTTCTTTTTCTTAAATCCTTTCATTCTTTTCAGCCAAACAGAATATCACCAGTAAGTTAAAAACAATTGGGCCATTCTGCTTGGAATCTTATTGTATTTTGATTTTAATTTACCAGAAAACAGTGATAAGGGTCTATTCCAAATATTTATACAACATTTCAAATGGAAAAAGTCCAACAATGTGCTCATAATGTAGACACAGAATGCTGAAGTAACTCAGTGGGGTAAGCAGCATCTCTGGAGAGAAAGAATGGGTGACGTTTTGGGTGGAGACCCTACTTCAGACTGGTGTCAGGGGAGTGGGCGGGACAGATATAGAATGGAGTCGGAGACAGTAAGACTGGTGGGAGAACTGGGGAAGGGGAGGGGATGGAGAGAGAGTGAAAGCAAGGGCTCTTTTTGAAGTTCGAGAAATCAATACTCAGACCGCTGGGGTGCAAGCTACCCAAGCAAAATATGAGGTGCTGTTGCTCCAATTTGCTCTGGGCCTCACTCTGACAATGGAGGAGGCCCAGGACAGAAAGGTCACATTGGGAATGGGAGGGGGTTAAAGTGCTCAGCCACTGGGAGATCAGGTAGGTTAAGGCGGATTGAGCGAAGGTGTTCAACGAAACGATCACCTAGCCTGTGCTTTGTCTCGCCGATGTACAGAAGTTGACACCTGGAACAGTGGATACAGTAGATGATGTTGGAGGAGGTGCAAGTGAACCTCTGCCTCACCTGAAAAGACTGTTGGGATCCTTGGACGGAGTCGAGGGGGGAAGTAAAGGGACAGGTGTTGCATCTCCTGTGGTTGCAGGGGAAAGTACCTGGGGAGGGGGTGGGAAGGGACGGATTGACCAGGGAGTTGTGGAGGGAATAGTCTCTGCGGAAAGCAGAAAGGGGTGCAGATGGGAGATGTGCCCAATTGTGTGATTCCGTTGGAGGTGGCGAAAGTGTTGGAGGATTATATGCTGTATGCGATGGCTGATGGGGTGGAAGGTGAGGACAAGAGGGACTCTGTCTTTGTTGCGAATGGGGGGAGGGGGAGCAAGAGCGGAGTGCAGGATATCGAGGAGACCCTAGTGAGAGCCCCATCTATAATGGAAGAGGGGAACCCCAATTTCCTAAAGAATGAGGACATCTCCGATGTTCTAGTATGGAAAACTTCATCCTGGGCGCAGATGCAATGTAGAAATTGGGAGTAGGGGATAAAGTCTTTACAGGAAGCAGGGTGGGAAGAAGTGTAGTCTAGATAGCTATGGGAGTCAGTAGGTTTGTCGTAGATATCGTTTAATAGTCTGTCTCCTGTGATGGAGATAGTGAGATCCAGAAACGGTAGGGAGATGTCGGTGATGGTCCAAGTGAATTTGAGTGCCGGATGGAAATTAATGTGGAAAATATTTTTCTCATAATTATAATTTTCAATACATAAGTGGAAATGGCACTCACTGATAACCTTAAAGCTCTGCAGTGCTATTTATCAATAGATATTGACAACCAGTGCTGTTTTACAACGTATGTAAATCATCAAACATTGTAAAGAAATTGCCTCACATCTTTGCAGAGGAAGTGGGACCTAGCATTGCAGATGTTATTAATAATTCAATTGCTCACCTCTGAGATGGAGCAAGAGGAAATCTATTATGCATTGCTAATGTTTGGTAAACCCTATGTATCAGAAAGCTGCACAACCAAGTGCCAGTTTGTGTAATCTTATGGAATAGGGACCTTGCAGCTGTCCTACTAAGTCTCACACTTGGATTAAGCAGAAGAAAATCTGTGCCTCCTGCTGGAAAGGGTACAATTGAGTATTAAAATTAGCTGTATTGAATGACCTAAGGACTCATTATCAATGCTCCAGGTTCATTCACAATGGCCACAAGTGGAACAAGAGCCTCTACAGAGGAAAGGGAAAATACAATTAAAATAAATAATTCCACTTGAGTTTTACAATTAGAACAGATGTCATTAAAAAATATATTAATTTAAAACTGACAACACAAGCAAAGCATTAATACAATCTCTGTAAAAAGAAACTCCACAGCAAATTCAGTTGCACATGGGCACATGGCCTGCAGGTTCATGAGAGTGAAAAATTCAGGATCACCCTACCGTACCAATATCTTATGAGTGAATTCAGAGGTTATTAAATAGGCTAATCATCAGTTTCATAGAGCCAACTAGGGCAATAAAATAATTGCTAGCCTTGCCACCCAAGGCTTACTTTCCCTCTAACACTCACCTAAACTAAATTAGTAACCTTCACTTGGCAAAACTTGTCTTCACCTTCAACAACTTATCCTTTGACTCCTCTCACTTCTTCCAAATCAAAGGTGGAGCCATGGCCACTTGCATGGGCCCCAGCTATGCCTGTCTTTTTGATGGTTACGTACATCGATGACCTAATTGACACCTTTCTTGATCTCTCTGTCTCCCTTTTAGGGGACATACTATCAACTGAAGTGGACCACAAACCTACCAACTCCCAGTTATCTGTCTGGCACTTCGTCCCAACCTGCCACTTGCAAAGACGCTATTCCATACTCTCAATTGCTCTGTCTCTGCCACATCTGCTCCCAAGATACTTTCTTATTATAGGCCATCAGATGTCCTCGTTCTTTAATAAACCTGGTTTTCCCTGTTCTGTCATAGATGGACCTTCTCCTGTGTCCTGCTCTTTCTCCCCCTCTCCCCAGACTGAACAAGGGTAGTGCCCCTGGTCCTCATCTTTCAGCCCACAAGCCTCCACATCTAACATATCATAATCCAACATTTCCGTTATCTCCTACGTGATCCCACCACTAGTCACATCTTCCCATCCCCATCCTTTTCCACCTTCCGCAGAGGCAACTCTCCTCGCAACTCTTTGCTTTATTCATCCCTTCCCACCCACACCACCCCCTCTCCAGGTACTTTACCCTGCGACCACAGGAGATGCAACACCTGTCCCTGTACCACCTCCCTCGCCTCCATCCAGGAACCCCATTAGTTGTTACAGAAGAGACAGGGGTCCACTGTACCTCCTCAGACCTCATCTACTGCACCCCAGTGTTCCAAATGTGGCCTCCGCATACATCTGCAAGACAAAGCTTAGAACACTTGCGCTTGGCCGACCAAGGCCTACTGGATCTCCTGATTGCTAACCAGTTCAACTCTTCTTCCCCATTCCCACACATGGAGGATGTGGGAATTCTCCGTTGAATTCTCAAATTTTAGGTAACCTCTAACTAACTCCCCCCCTCCCCTCGCCCTCTTTTCTCTCCAACCCCCCTCTCTCTTCCCCCTCCCCACTGGACCCTGCCTGGACTCCCACCTATTGCTCCCCTGCACAAACCACCCCCCCCCCCCACCCCCATCGCTTTCCTCCCCCTGGCTTCAAAATTCCCAACTCTTCAAACCTATCTCACACCTTTGTTCCAGCCATAAGCCTGAACAAAAATCTCTCTCACGTGTCACATATTACCTCCCACGCTTTGTGCTGCCTCTCCCTTTGTCCAGCTTTCTTCTTCACACCCCTCTCCCCCATAGTGAGTCTGAAGGGTCTCGACCTAAAACGTCACCTATCCATCTTCTCTAGAGATGCAGCTTCATCTGTTGAGGAACTCTTGCCGTTCCTTTATGGTACTTATGGAGTCATTTTAACTGATCTGGCGTCTTTGTGCATGAAGACAAGCACAACTGTTCTCCATCTGAATCCAAAAAGCACTTCTTGCTTGAGTTCTAAACATTATTTATTAAAACACACATGCAAACAATTTAGGAAAATAAATTATAATATTGTGAAAACATGGGGAGGCAATTAGTAACTAAAATGCACAGACAGAAGACGTGCCCAAACCCAGCTACATGGGATACCTACTCAGTAATAACTAAGTGAGCTCAAAGGCAGGGAAGTCCAATACATGGATCGATATCTGAGCTATCATCTTCCTTGGTATGATGGAGTAACAGTCTTCTGCATTGAAATCAGTGACTTAGAATCAAAATTTATAAAATGGGGATGTAATAAGGTTAGAAAGGGGACTAAACTAAATTTAAAAAGAGCAATGATTTAAGTCAATACTTATGAGTGAAACAAGGATAGGAAACAAAAATTAGCCCTGAAGCTGTAATAACACCTGTGGGTCTTATACACAATGCTACAGCTATATTTACAACAGTTCCACTGAAAACGTTCACAGTTGCTGAAGATCCAAGTTCCAAAATACATTGAATGTCTTCAGCTAGGTTGGATTAAAGTTGGATGCTAACATGATAGAATGATTCCAAGACACCATAGGCATTCAGATTCTTATATGCAGTCGCATTAGTGGTCAAAATGACATGCTCACCATCAATGTCAATCACACTATTTGACACATGTGATGATAAACTGGAAAATAACTGAAAGGATGAATGAATGAATGATCACAGCAACACTCCCAGGCCTGACCTGACAGTTGTAGGACTCATTCAAGTTGCTACTCTACCTTAGCAGTAAACCTCATCTTCAAGAAGGTCACTTTCTCCTTCCATTTAGACCAGTCTACCAAAGTTAATTTTTCACCTGGGTTGCTCACTCACTGTGTTAATCATCATGAGGGATCACTGGAATTCATTTCTTTTAAATTTGGATCAGGATGTAAAAAATTGTTGGTGGCATGTAAAGCCTTTTAGAAAATAACATCCCAGATTGTCTGGCTTTATAATGCCAATTAGAGTATCATTAACATCATTTTTACCACTATAAAAAATCCACTATTTCTTCTTTGTATCATAAAGATGTTTGGGAATTAATTCTTGCCCGCTACCTATGCCTGATGTGATTGGTTAAAAAAAATTTCGATCACATTTAATTTATGCTTTGAAATAAATATTCTCATAGGTTTGACAACATACATTTGATCTTAGTAAACAGAAATTATTTTCATTTTGAAATAATTTCATTAATAATAATTTATATCAGGAGAGGGAGGAATCCAAACAACAGTAGAGATGAACAGGACATTAATATATTCTATCTGCTCACTTTCATGCTACATTGCCAGACAGATGCTGTAATCTGCAGCCAAAAAACAAACTGCTGAAGGAACTCAGCAAGTCAGGGTAGAGATAGGGAAGGTCAACATTCTGGATTGAGATCACACATCGATTGAAGATTATTGTTTTTTTTTTTCATAAAGGTCTACTAAACAATTTGTATAATTTGAATTAGCATGCTATTTAAGTATGCCACAAAGTCGTGGTCATAGACTTGTAAAGAACAGAAACAGGCCTTGGTGTAAGAAGGTACTGCAGATGCTGGTTTAAACCGAAGATCGACACAAAAAGCTGGAGTAACTCAGAGGGAAAGGCAGCATCTCTGGAGAGAAGGAATGGGTGACGTTTCGGGTCGAGACCCTTCTTCAGAGTCTCCAGATTTTTGTGTCTATCTTTGGCACAACACGTCCATGCTGCCATTTTTGACATTCTATACCAATGCTATTTTCCCACATTAGACTCATATTCTTTCTTCTATGTTTTGCCTATTCAAATGCTTGTCTGAATGTCTCTAAAACAGAATGTTATATCTGATTCTATCTCCTAACTTTTGCAACAAAGGCTGTATATTAACCACATGCTTTCCATTCGTCCCCTTTAAAATCCTTCCCCCTCACCTTAAACTTATGCCCTCTTGTTTTTGATACACCTACCAGATTGACTAGATGCTGACTATTTACCTTGTCTATGTCTTTTATACATTTATATCTCTTTCAACTCACCCCTTAACATCACTCGCTCCTGAAAAAACAAACCAAACCTATCCAGCATCTCCCCATAAATAAAGTCCTCCATCCCAGGCAACATCCTGGTGAATCTACTCAGCTCTCTTTCCAGTACAACCACATCCTTCCAATAGCACGATGGCCCAGAAATGTACACAGTACACCAAGGTGGTCCAACCAGTCCGAAGAGGGTCCTGTTACGAAAGGTAACCTATCCAATTTCCCCAGTAATGCTACCTGACCCTCTGAGTTACTCCAACATTTTGTCTCTCTTTAGGCTAACCAGTGTTTTGTAATATTGTAATATTGCAATATTACATACCAAGTTTTATATTTTAAGCCACAACTATGAAGGCTAGAAGGCCATGTGCCTTCCTCACCAGCATATCTACGTGTGTTCCTCCTATGTTCCGATCCAAGTCCAGTGGTTACCATCCAGAAACCAGTGGTATAGTAGTATCCTATACCACTGGTTTCAGACTTCTAATCAGTAAAGCATCCTACAATAAACGACCTTGTTAAATGCCTTACTGTAGTCCACACAATCAATATCTACTGCCCTACTTTCATCAGTCTCCTTGATTACAATCTCAGAAATCTCAATCAAATTAGTGACATAAAATTTCCCTCACACAAATTCATGCCAATTATCCTCGATCAGCCCTACCATTCCAAAGATGCACAAATTTGATTTTCTCCAATAATTACCCTACTTCTGAGGCAAAAATCTAAATCATGACCAAGCTACTCCTCCCTTGCTTCCCAGAGTAAAGAGGGATATACAGTGCATTCAGAAAGTAGTCAGACCCATTCACTTTTTCCACATTTTGTTACGTTACAACCTTTTTCTAAAATGGATTAATTTTTTTTTTTTATCAGCAATCTACACACAATAGCTCACAATAAAAAAGTGAAAACAGATGTTTAGAAATTTTTGCAAAATAATTAAAAATAAATAACTGAAATATCACATTTACATAAGTATTCAGAACCTTTACTCAGTACTTTATTGAGGCACCTTTGGCAGTGATTACAACCTCAAGTCTTCTTGGGTATCACGCTACAAGCTTGGCACACCTGTATTTGGGTAATTTATCCCATTCTTCTCTACAGATCCTCTCAAGCTCTGTCAGGTTGGATGGGGAGTGTCGATGCACAGCTATTTTCAGATCCCTCCAGAGATGTTCGGTCGGGTTCAAGTCCGGGCTCTGGCCGGGCCACTTACGGACATTCACAGACTTGTCACAAAGCCACTCTTGCGTTGTCTTGGACGTGAGCTTTAGGTCGTTGTCCTGTTGGAAGGTGAACGTCTGGCCCAGTCCGAGGTCCTAAACGCTCTGGAGCAGGTTTTCATCAAGGATCTCTCTATACTTTGCTCCGTTATACCTCGATCCTGACTGGTCTCCCAGTTCCTACCACTGAAAAACATCCCTACAGCATGATGCTGCCACCACAATGCTTCACCGTAGATATGGTATTGGCCAGGTGATGAGCGGTGCCTGGTTTCCTCCAGACGTGACACTTGGCATTCAGGCCAAAGAGTTCAATCTTGGTTTCATCAGGCCAGGGAATCTTGTTTAGGTACCTTTTGGCAAACTCCAAGAGGGCTGTCATGTGCCTTTAACTGAGGAGTGGCTTCTGTCTGGCCACTCTACAATAAAGGCCTGATTGGTGGAGTGCTGCAGATATAGTTGTCCTTCTGGAAGTTTCTCCCATGTCCACAGAGGAACTCTGGAGCTCTGTCAGAGTGACCATCGGGTTCTTGGTCACCTCCCTGAATATGTTAGTAAGTCTCTATCCTAAGGCCCTTCTCCCCCGATTGGTCAGTTTGGCCAGGATCTATGAAGAGTCCTGGTGGTTTCAAAGTTCTATTTAAGAATGACGGAGGCCACTTTGCTCTTCGGGACCTGCAATGCTCCAAAAAATATTTCCCCCAGATCTGTGTCTCAACACAATCCTGTCTCGGAGGTCTACAGACAATTCCTTCGTCTTCATGGCTTGTTTTTTGCTCTGGCATGCACTGTCAACGGTGGGACCTTATATAGACAGGTGTGTGCCTTTCCAAATCATGTACAATGAATTTAATTTACCACTTGTAGACTCCTATCAAGTTGTAGAAACATCTCAAGGATAATCAATGGAAACACGATGCACCAAAGCTCAATTTTGAGAGTCACAGCAAAGGGTCTGAATACTTACGTAAATGTGATATTTCAGTTATTTAATTTGAATTATTTTGCAATAATTACTAAACAACTGTTTTCGCTTTTATATTATGAGGTACTGTGCGTAGATTGATGATAAAAAAAAATGAATGTAACCAATTTTAGAATAAGGCTGTAATGTAACAAAATGTGGAAAAAGTGAAGGGGTCTGAATACTTTCTCAATGCATTGTATATATCACTAAAGGCCCTGGGAATTTATACACAGTTATGCATCTCATAACATCTAACATCATCTTCTTCTTAATACTGATCTGCTTCAGATTGTTTTGTACCCCTCCCTGAACTCAGTATCTTCCATTTCCTCCCCCTTGGTGAATGCAGAAGACAAATATTCATCTGGGACCTCATCCATATTGCATGACTTACAAATTATTTACCTATTTTGTCTCTAAGAGATACCACTATTTCCCTGACTGCCCTTTTGCTCCTGTTACACATTGGATGCCTGGGAATCTCCTTATTCTTACTTGCCAAGAATATTTCATGGCTTCTTTTTGTTTCCCTGATTTATTTCTCTGCTAACAATCTGCTGTTTATCAATAAGATCGGTAATAACTTATTTGTTTGCCATTTCTGTTGCATATTCTAAAAGAAATGTGTAGAGAGCACAAATTTTTGAAAAGTCACAAGAATCACATGAATTTTGCAAATATAACCATATAACAATTACAGCACGGAAACAGGCCATCTCGACCCTTCTAGTCCTTGCCGAACACGTATTCTCCACTAGTCCCATATACCTACGCTCAGACCATAACCCTCCATTCCTTTCCCGTCCATATAACTATCCAATTTATTTTTAAATGATAAAAAACAAACCTGCTTCCACCACCTTCACTGGAAGCTCATTCCACACAGCCACCTGAGTAAAGAAGTCCCCCCTCATGTTACCCCTAAACTGTCCCTTAATTCTCGTCATGTCCCCTTGTTTGAATCTTCCCAACTCTCAGTGGGAAAAGGTTATGATTTTAACCAATTATTATGGTTATATACCATATACCATAATACAGTATTATGAATAATTACTTCATGCAGGAGTGCCATAAATAATAACATCAGATTGTACCAGTGATCTGAGGACAACAAATTACAGTGGCAAATATTGAAGAAAAGTATTACATTATGCATTGTTGCTATGCTTGTGGAAAAACAAGTCATTTTAATACTTGTTTCTTCAGTTAAGTGAAATAAGAGCTCAAACATATTATTTTGTATTTGGTTGCCAAGTATCTATAGATAATATACAGTGCAAACGTATGCAGATGAACCTTGATACCTAGATACAAATTAGTTAAATATTTAGTTAAACTAGTTTCTAGAAATCCAAATGCAATTTATATCAAGCCAAAAAAAAGACTAAAATAAGCTAACAATTTAATCTCCAAGTAATGCTGCGCAACTATACAACGTAGAACAAAAATAAACCCTTAATTGGTTGGTGAAATGATGCTGGAAACAAGTTTGTCGACAATGTAGATCATATTCAGAAAAAAAGTTTATTCCACTATAATCAAGAAATCAAGGAAACTATAAAGACCAAGATAAATACTATAAAAAGCAAGAAAACGGTTAGAATAGATGGAGAATAATATTAAAATTAAAGAGGTAATAGAGATACAAGACAAAAAATGACTAGTGGGGTACCGCAAGGCTCAGTGCTTGGACCCCAGTCATTTACAATATATATTACCCATAAAATGAGATATATATGAGACGTGAATTGGCCAAGATAGACTGGCAATTGATTCTTAAAGGGTTGACGGTGGATATGCAATGGAAGGCATTTAAAGACTGCATGGATGAGCTACAACAATTGTTCATCCCAGTTTGGCAAAAGAATAAATCAGGGAAGGTAGTGCATCCATGGATTACAAGGGAAATCAGGGATAGTATCAAAACAAAAGCATACAAATTAGCCAGAAAAAGCAGCCTACCAGAGAACTGGGAGATATTCAGAGTCCAGCAGAGGAGGACAAAGGGCTTAATTAGGAAAGGGAAAATAGAATATGAAAGAAAACTGGCAGGGAACATAAAAACTGACTGCAAAGGTTTTTATAGATATGTGAAGAGAAAAAACTTAGTTAAAACAAATGTAGGTCCCTTGCAGTCAGAAACAGGTGAATTGATCATGGGGAACAAGGACATGGCAGACCAATTGAATAACTACTTTAGTTCTGTCTTCACTAAGGAAGACATAAATAATCTGCCGGAAATAGCAGGGGACCGGGGGTCAAATAAGATGGAGGAACTGAGTGAAATCCAGATTAGCCGGGAAGTGGTGTTAGGTAAATTGAATGGATTAAAGGCCGATAAATCCCCAGGGCCAGATAGGCTGCATCCCAGAGTACTTAAGGAAATATCCCCAGAAATAGTGGATGCATTAGTAATAATTTTTCAAAACTCTTTAGATTCTGGAGTAGTTCCTGAGGATTGGAGGGTAGCTAATGTAACCCCACTTTTTAAAAAGGGAGGGAGAGAGAAAACGGGGAATTACAGACCAGTTAGTCTAACATCGGTAGTGGGGAAACTGCTAGAATCAGTTATTAAAGATGGGATAGCAGCACATTTGGAAAGTGGTGAAATCATTGGACAAAGTCAGCATGGATTTATGAAAGGTAAATCATGTCTGACGAATCTTATAGAATTTTTCGAGGATGTAACTAGTAGAGTGGATAAGGGAGAACCAGTGGATGCGTTATATCTGGACTTTCAGAAGGCTTTCGCCAAGGTCCCACATAAGAGATTAGTATACCAACGTAAAGCACACGGTATTGGGGGTTCAGTATTGATGTGGATAGAGAACTGGCTGGCAGACAGGAAGCAAAGAGTTGAAGTAAACGGGACCTTTTCACAATGGCAGGCAGTGACTAGTGGGGTATCGCAAGGCTCAGTGCTGGGACCCCAGCTATTTACAAAATATATTAATGATTTGGACGAGGGAATTGAATGCAACATCTCCAAGTTTGCGGATGACACGAAGCTGGGGGGGGGGGGGGGGCAGTGTTAGCTGTGAGGAGGATCCTAGGAGGCTGCAAGGTGACGTGGATAGGTTGGGTGAGTGGGCAAATGTATGGCAGATGCAGTATAATGTGGATAAATGTGAGGTTATCCACTTTGGTGGCAAAAACAGGAAAGTAGACTATTATCTGAATGGTGGCCGATTAGGAAAACGGGAGATGCAATGAGACCTGGGTGTCATGGTACACCAGTCATTAAAAGTAGGCATGCAGGTGCAGCAGGCAGTGAAGAAAGCGAATGGTATGTTAGCATTCATAGCAAAAGGATTTGAGTATAGGAGCGGGGAGGTTCTACTGCAGTTGTATAGGGTCTTGGTGAGACCACACCTGGAGTATTGCGTACAGTTTTGGTCTCCTAATCTGAGGAAAGACATTCTTGCCATAGAGGGAGTACAGAGAAGGTTCACCAGACTGATTCCTGGGATGTCAGGACTTTCATATGAAGAAAGACTGGATAGACTCGGCTTGGACTCGCTAGAATTTAGAAGATTGAGGGGGGGATCCTATAGAAACTTACAAAATTCTTAAGGGGTTGGACAGGCTAGATGCAGGAAGATTGTTCCCGATGTTGGGGAAGTCCAGAACAAGGGGTCACAGTTTAAGTATAAGGGGGAAATCTTTTAGGACCAAGATGAGGAATACATTTTTCACACAGAAAGTGATGAATCTCTGGAATTCTCTGCCACAGAAGGTAGTTGAGGCCAGTTCATTGGCTATATTTAAGAGGGAGTTAGATATGGCCCTTGTGGCTAAAGGGATCAGGGGGCATGGAGAGACGGCAGGTACAGGATACTGAGTTGGATGATCAGCCATGATCATATTGAATGGCGGTGCAGGCTCAAAGGGCCGAATGGCCTACTCCTGCACCTATTTTCTATGTTTCTATTAAATGTAACATCTCTAAGTTTGCGGATGACACAAAGCAGGATGACGGTATGAGCTGCAAGGAGGATGCTATGAGGCTGCAGGGTGACTTGGATAGGTTGGGTGAGTGGGCAGATGCAGTATAATGTGGATAAATGTTAGGTTATCCACTTTGGTGGCAAAATAAAGAAAGTCGATTATTATCTGAATGGTCAAAAATTGGGGTTTTGATTATAGAGAGCAATTTAAACAAATCTACACATCAAGAATGAGAGATCAGGTATGACACTGAGTTTACACATGGTTCAATGTTGTGTTCTGTTAAATTCACAGCCAAATAATGTTGGGCTAGATCCATAACCAGCATTTCATCTAGTCCAGTGGGTTCAATGTTTGATGAGTGGATATAAAATGAACTTCCCAAGGTTAATATTTCTATAATAAAAATATTTCTTATATTTGAGTAGCTCAATTACTATTAAGTTCTTCATAACAATGCAACTAGATCAGTGAATCAGTTTTACTATGAACCTACGAGCAACAGTCTTTAGGTCAAGTATAAATGTCTACAGAAATTCCCATAACTGAGCACCATTTATATTTGTAAGATTAAGCAAATTAAAGAAATAAAAAGATCCCATACATTATTGGACAGTCACTGTAGTCAATGATGGTGAACTGCAACTTCTCTAAAACGTACCAATGGTTATGTCAGTGCTACTGCAGAAAAAAAGCCTTCAGCTGTGCATATATTAAACAGGACCACGTCGGAAAATAGCAAAGTCCTGGACTGTTAAAATACAAAGTTTCAAACGCAATTAAAAATAAAGTATAAGAATTAATACACCTGAACACACCAAAATTGCATTCAGTTTTGGGAATGATGCACCAGGCTGTTATAAAGATTTTGCACCTTTTCAAGAATATTATATTTCATTTTACACACTACCTTATTATTTTTTTTAATGAATATAATCACATTTTCAATATAAATCTGGGTGCATTAATTATATAATAAAATGTGCCATTTTTATTTTGTATACATTGGGTAATGTTACTTGAGCTTGATTAGCCAAGAAAACTCTGGAGGTTTCCATTCCTTGTGATATTTGATAATTGAATTGAGACTTGAAATGTCAAACAGTACTTGCTTGCTTCTTCTACAGCAGTCATCTGAACTCACCAGAATGTGTCCTAAGATGACCAGTCAGTGCATCTCGTCGTCTGCAGGCATAGCTGCAAAATGGACATTTGAAAGGCTTCTCTCCTGTATGCAGCTTGACATGCCTCAGTAGGTTTCCTTTTTGGGTAAATGATGCACCACATTGGTTGCAATGGAAGGGACGTTCACCTAGAACACACAAAACCAAGATAACACACCTGGGTTCAAAAGCAGACCAGGGACCAGGCGCTTAAAACATAACCACTGTATACAGTGCCCTCCATAATGTTTAGGACAAAGACCCATCATTTATTTATTTGCCTCTGTATGCCACAATTTGAGATTTGTAATAGTAAAAATCACATGTGGTTAAAGTGCATATTGTCAGAATTTAATAAAGGCCATTTTTATACATTTCGGTTTCACTAAGTAGAAATTACAGCAGTGTTTATACATAATCCCCCCACTTCAGGGCATGATAATGTTTGGGACACATGGCTTCACTGGAGTTTGTAATTGCTCAGGTGTGTTTAATTCCCTCCCTCATGCAGGTATAAGAGTGCTCTCAGCACCTAGTCTTTCCTCCACCTTTGGAAACTTTTATTGCTGTTTATCAACATGAGGACCAAAGTTGTGCCAATGAAAATCAAAGCAGCCATTATAAGACTGAGAAACACGAATAAAACTGTTACAGACATCAGCCAAACCTTGGATTTACCAAAATCAACTGTTTGGCACATCATTAAGAAGAGAGAGAGCACTGATGAACTTACTAATCGCAAAGGGACTGGCAGGCCAAGGAACACCTCCACAGCTGATGATAGAAGAATTATTTCTATAATAACGAAAAATCTCCAAACACCTGTCTGATAGATCAGAAACACTCTTCAGGAGTCAGGTGTGGATTTGTTCATGACCGCTGTCTGCAGAAGACTTCATGAACAGAAATACATAGGCTACACTGCAGGATGCAAACCACTGGTTAGCCACAAAAATAGGATGGCCAGGTTACAGTTTGCCAAGAAGTACTTGAAAGAGCAACCACAGTTCTGGAAAAAAGTCTTGACAGATGAGGCGAAGATTAACTTATATCAGAGTGATGGCAAGAGCAAAGTATGGAGGAGAGAAGAAACTGCCCAAGATCCAAAGCATACCACCTCATCTGTGAAACATGGTGGTGGGGCTGGTATGGACTGGGCATATATGGCTGCTGAAGGTACTGGCTCACTTCTCTTCATTGATGATATAACTGCTAATGGTAGTAGCATAATGAATTCTGAAGTTCATCCTATATGCTCAAGTTCAAACCAATGCCTCAAAACTCAGCTGGCAGTTCATTCTACAACATGACAATGATCCCAAACATATTGTTAAAGCAACAAAGGAGTTTTTCAAAGCCAAAAAATGGTCAATTTTTGAGTGGCCAAGTAAATCACCCGATCTGAACCCAACTGAGCATGCCTTTTATATGCTGAAGAGAAAAATGAAGGGGACTAATAGCCCCCAAAGCAAGCATAAGCTAAAGATGGCTGCAATATATGCCCGGCAGAGCATCACCAGAGAAGACACCCAGCAACTGGTGATGTCCATGAATCGCAGACTTCCAGCAGTCATTGCATGCAAAGGACATGCAACAAATGATAAACATGACTACTTTCATTTACATGACATTGGTGTGTCCCAAACATTATGGTGCCCTGAAATGGGGGGGGGGGGGGCTATGTATAAACACTGCTGTAATTTCTACATGGTGAAACCAAAACGTATAAAAATGGCCTTTATTAAAATCTGACAATGTGCACTTTAATTACATGTGATTTTTTAAAATTACAAATCAGAGGGCGCAAAGGCCCCGATCACGGGTGAACAATGAGGAAGATGACTGAACTTCATTGCCTTCCCTCACAGTGGGAAACGTTGATTCCGCTGTGTGGGGATGTTTATGTTAAACTCTGTCGTGTATTGTGTTCTTTTTTATTCGTATGGCTGTATGGTAACTCAAATCTCACTGTAACAATTGGTGCATGTGACAATAAATGCAACTTGAACTTGAACTTGAAATTGTGGAGTACAGAGGCAAATAAATAAATGATGGGTCTTTGTCCAAACCATTATGGAGGGCACTGTATATTACTTGCATAGTTGCAGCATTCAAGTCCTACTTTGAGTATTTTCCCACAAATGAAACAATCACTGCAAGAAATAGCTCGAAAAAGTTCTAAACGACAAAAGGGAACCCATAATTCAAATAAAAGGGAACAAAGAGTTTAACTCAGTTTTATGTGCAAAATTAAATGCAACAGAAGAAATCTGCATGATAACACCAGGATAATTATTTTTATATATATATATACAGCCAATTTGTTATTAATTCCAGCAATTTCAATATTTTGATAGTGTCCACATAAATGTTTAAAGCAAAAGTCCAGAATTCCAATGTAATAGGCTATTTATTGAATACCATGGGTCCCTTGAAACATATGCAAATAAACATCATGCAAAGCTTAAAACAAATGCACAATAAATGCACATAGCAAAATAAAATTACACACTTCAAGCAGTACCCTTTAATTAAAAGCATTGACTTTTTCGGACATGATCAATGGACAGCTTGGATTTAAATAATACTAGATCAAGTGCAGACCCGTTGGGTCTGCTCCCCCAATGGTGTGATCCCCCAACCCAATATTTCACCATGCACCCGTCGCCTCCAACGGAACTGAACCCGTTCCCAAATGTAAGATTCCAGCACTCCCCTGCCTCCCTCAGCAGTGGATTAAAAAAAAATCCAATTTCACCTCCCTGCCTGCTGCAATACCAATTGGCCCTCCCCCTCCTGTTGAAGCACTTGCTGTGATATACCATTGAGGTGAAAAGTTCAGAGTGTTCCTGTCTTGCAACTTTGTTTTGAAGTGTGTTGGAAGCTGATAGGAAGGAGCAGTGAATCAAAAGGAAGAAAGGCAGCCGACAGCCGGACGGACAGACGGCAGGCGGCAGCCACAGACTTTTATATAATAACTAGACCAAGTGCAGACCCGTTGGGTCTGCTCCCCCAATGGTGTGATCCCCCAACCCAATATTCCACCATGCACCCGTCTCCTCCATTGGAACTGAGCCCGTTCCCAAATGTAAGATTGCAGCCCTCCCCTGCCTGCTGCAGCAGTGAAAAGTTCAGTGTTCCTCTCTTGCAACTTTGTTTCGAAGTGTGTTGGAAGCTGACATGTAAATGGAGAAGCCTGTTTATTTTTGAAATACTTGGGGGGGTGGGGGTGGGGGGGGGGGAGAAGGATTTGATTAAAAACATGTACTTCAACACGACGAAATGAAATGAGGAGCGGATACTTAGAAAGAAAAGCGAAATCTCTACCGAAATGGAAAATATCTCGGAGATTGAGCGTCTGGATTGGGCGTGGCAATGAATCAAAGGAAGAAATGCAGGGATCCGGACGGCAGGCGGACGGACTGATTTGAGTTTTTATATATATAGATAGATAGATAGATAGATAGATAATAGACGAGACCAAGTGCAGACCCATTGGGTTGGAACTGTTTCCCCAACGTCGTTTCTGCCTGCTGCAGCAGTGAAAAGTTCAGTGGGGGAGGGGGGAGGCTGACATGTAAATGGGAGAAGCCTGTTTTATTTTGGTGGGGGGGGGCTGGGGGCATCACACTCACATTGACCACCCCGAAAACACACAGGTGGGGGAAGGGGGGGTGAGAAGGAGGAAATGCAGGGAGAGGAGAGGAGGCGGAGGAGGAGGAGGAAACGGGACAGATTTGGGAGGGAAAGGATTGGGAGCGGGGTAGAGGGTGTGCGGCATCACACTCAGAGAGAGGGGGATGGGGAGAGAGATGTGGGGGAGACGTGGGGGGGGGATGGGGATGGGGAGGGGGGAGGGGGGAGAGGGGAGTCTGGGGGGAGAGAGGGGGAAAGAGTGGTGAGGGAGAGTGGAGGGGAAGGGGGAGAGAAGTGGTGAGAAGAGGGGTGGGGAGGGGTAGGGGAGTGATGGAAGAGGGACAGAGGGGTAGGGGGAAGGGGTTGGGGGGGGAGGGAAGGGGGGGGTGGGGTAGAGAGTGAAGGGGGGGGGGGGGAGAGAGGCATGGGTGGAGAGAGGGAGAGGGGGTGAGGAGAGGGAAACATAGAGACATAAGATTCTATAAGATCACCCCTCAATCTTCTAAATTCTAGCGAGTACAAGCCGAGTCTATCCAGTCTTTCTTCATATGAAAGTCCTGACATCCCAGGAATCAGTCTGGTGAACCTTCTCTATACTCCCTCTATGGCAAGAATGTCTTTGGGCATTGGGCATTGTGACATCACAAGATGTAACGTTCACCAGGAGCTGGGGCTGGTGCAAAGGCATATGTAAATGGATCCATCCCGATTGGACATCTGCGAGCATTGGGCATTGTGACATCACACGATGGAAACGAATCAAAAAGCAGAAAGGCAGCGGACGGACGGCAGGCGGCAGCCACAGACTTTTATATAATAATAGAAATAGATAGATAGATAGATAGATAGATAGATAGATAGATAGATAGATAGATAGATAGATAGATAGATAGATAGATGCTAGAAATTGGATTGATTAACATATGTGCCAAATGTTTAAAAAAAAAACCTGTTTAACCCAATATAGATTACAGAAATTATCCTCATTGTAAATTGGGCTGGGCAATGCTGTGCATTCATGTTAGTGCACATTTACAGACACCACCATTCATTATTATCCATTTCTGCCATTTCCAAATATGTCTGAGCTCAAAGATGAAAACTACGGCATTATGAATCAACCAGGAAGACATTCAACTACTTTGTCACTTTTTTGTTCTATAAAACTGACTCTGCTGAACTTGGAAGAACTGACTGGGCATGTTCATAAGATTCTGCTGGCTACTCAAACACCTTCCAAATTCTACAGACTAATAGAGTGCTTGCTCGAACACTTGAATTACTCATATAATGAAAACCTCAAGTGTCACACTGCTGACAGCATTCCATTACTGGAGCTATTATTTGTGCCTTCACCAGTCATAATGGTTCAGGAAACAAAGCCATGCTCATTTTCAAAGAATCTTCTCCCACATTGTTTTCAGGCAAACGACACCCCTATAGTGAACAATGGTTTTTAACAGGTTCAGATTTTCTCGAATGTGATTGATTATGTATTTTTCCTATGTTCTTGGACTGGGTTGTTCTCTCTATTGAGGTCGAAGTCATGTTGAATCTTAACTTCCTAAACATAGGCCTTTCCATATGACCATGATGCCGTGATGCTTAACCTGCTCCTCACTACTGAATCAGAGAGTTCACCCAAGCATTGAGCCAGATTGAGCTTTGTTATTCACTGCACCTTCAATGTCTGTGCAATGCAATGTCAAAATCAGATATGTTGAAGGTCCGTTTTTAGTGCATCTGACTTTCCGCTCAGCTGTTGGACTCATGGAGTTTAGAGTAAAGTTGACTTTGATTAAAAGGGTGTTGGAGTTAGTGGGAAAGGTTTACCCCTTTATTTACTGGTTCTTCAAGCAGTTCACACTCCAAACATAACACCTGAAGATAAAATGGGCACTACACAAATACAAGAATAGTTGTGGGACACATTATTGATGACATTTTGGTGCTTGACTCCAGCTAAGACCATACCCGGCTTTGCATACCAAGTAGATGTGGAGACATCATTGAAGCGCACTGCATGGTTTTCAGCCTAGGATACTGCACAGAATGCCATCAACAGAGAAACAGTTGCCTTTAGACGTGCAGAATAGAAGGCAGAGCCTGAAGAGCAGTAGAAAGAATACAGCATCCAATAGGAAATGCTCCTAAACAATATAGACAACGTCATCTGCTAGCTGAACAGAGGAAGGCAGCAATCAGAAATCACTTTCTAACAGATAATTTTCACCAGGGGTCTGCAAAATCATTGTCACAAATACAAATTATGTGACTGCAATCCTTACATCAACATAGAGCAGCAGCCAGAAGAGCCTTGATAACACATCAAATCCCATCACATTCTGTTGTGCCCATCCATCTGGACAAAATATAGCACATGTCATAGGCCCTGAGCAAAATATAGCATGGAAACAGGCTCTTCTGAGTAACTTATCTATGCTGCCCCAGATGTGGACTCAAGCTAGGCAAGCTTGGCTTATTTTTGCCCCATATCCATCCAAACCTTTCATATCCAAATATCTGTTCAAATGTCTTTTAAATTGTGTTATTGTATCTGCCTCAGCCACTTGAGTGATATACAAACCACCCTCTGTGTGAAGAAGTTGTCATTCAGGTCCCTTTTA
The DNA here is from genome assembly GCF_028641065.1 of Leucoraja erinaceus. Lineage (NCBI taxonomy): Eukaryota > Metazoa > Chordata > Chondrichthyes > Rajiformes > Rajidae > Leucoraja > Leucoraja erinaceus. The sequence continues at coordinate 37,008,207 of NC_073383.1, forward strand.
AATCCACCCCCTCTCACCTTAAGCTTATGCTCTCTAGTTTTTAATGCCCTTCCTTGAGAAAAAAAGACAGGTGATGTATGTCACTCATGATTTTATACACCACCATCAGATCAACCTTCAGCAATTATGCAGCAAGGAATATAGTCCTCGTCTGTCCCACCCTACCTTGAGTCCTGACAATATTTTCCTGGATTTCCTTTGCACTCTTTCCACTTAATTAAGTCTTTTGAATAGCAGTTTAACTGACACTTCGAGTGCAACCTCACCAATGTCTTGTACAACTGCAAAAAAACACTCCCATTTCCTACACTCAATGCTCTGAATAATGACAGCCAGTATGTTAAACGGCTTTTTCATTACTCCGTGACACCACTTTCAGGGAACTATGTATTGTACTCCGAGATCTCTCGTGTTACAACACTCCCCAGGATTCAATTATTCACTGTGAAAGTTCTACTCTGGTTTGACTTTATGGAAGGCAACACTTAAGTGGGTATTTCCAAAAGGCAATACAAGTGAGTAACATGTGATTCCTTGCTATTAATGAACTGGTTGGGCTTGAGGTAACTTGCAGCAAGTAAAAACAATCTTAAAGTTTTTATTGATCATTTTCATTCATTATGGAAGTAAAGTTTGCTTAAAAGTTAAAGAAACCACCAATGAAATACAAAGAATACCGTTAATAACTATCTGTAGTAATTCTGATGTCCCGTATTAAATACAAGTCCTGATTATAATTTGTCAATCACTGTGGGATTTGTGTTCCGATTGCAGGCAAGATGAAGATTTGTGGAATAATTTTATGAAACATAGCTAAAAGTGTTTGGTTACAAAGTAATGGGCCTCTCCCACTTAGGCAATTACAGGCGACTAGTTTGTTGCCACATGCTCGCTGGTGGTCGCCGGGAGGAGTCCCCTCAGTCACGCAAAAAGTTGTAGCGTCTTTCTGATCACCGCTAAATTTTCAACATTTTGAAACATTTTCGGTGACAGTGGGTTTGGAAAGAACAGTGGCCTCACTCTGATAATGGAGGAGGTCTCGGTCAGAAAGTTCAGTGTGGATAGACACAAATGCTGGAGTAACTCAGCGGAACAGGTAACATCTCTGGAGAGAAGAAATAGGTGATGTATCGGTTTGAGACCCTTCTTCAGAGTGGGAATGGGAAGGGGAATTAAAGTGTTTGGCAACTGGGAGATCAGGTAGGTCCAGACAGACTGGGCGATTTGTCAATCTAACTGCTCCTTGGAACTCACCAAACTTTTCTAGAAATAAACATAGAACACTACTGCATAGGAGCAGGCCCTAAAGCCCACACGATGCCATGACCAACTCTTCTCTGTCTGCACATAACCAACATCCCTCGAAACTCTACATATCTATGTGCCTATCCAAATGTCTCTGAAATGCCACAACCATATCTGCCTATTTGAGTTTTTTTTTGTTTTGATATCTAATAACAACCACCAAACAATTAGGAGTCAACATGCAAATAGGATCAAATTATATTTGCTTCCTTTAACATTCTTCCTTTCTTTAAAGAAAATTGGGATGGTTGTTTGTATAATTAGCAGGAGGCCTATTTTTTTTGCGGACATTTTCAATCTTTCACTTCTGAGGTTCCCACCTGCTTTAAGAGAGCATCCATAATACCCAAGAAGAGTAAGGCGACGTGCCTCAATGACTATCGACCAGTGGCACTAACGTCTGTGGTAATGGAGTACTTTGAGAGGTTGTTTATGGGGCATATCAGCTCCAACCTCGACAAGAACCTCAACCCACTACAGTTCACCTACCGCTGCAACAGGACAAAGGAGGATGCGATCTCACTGAATACATTTTGTTGTAATAAAAAAAAAGAAAGCTGGTCATGTGGGACTGCTGGGCTCCGCAGGGTGTTGAATGTATTCTCAATAAGGATTGTATCATAGTTGTATAGTAGGTTACTATGGATATATGTTTGTATTGTATTATGGTGGCGGGTTCTGGCTTGTTTTATTGTAGTGTAATTAGTATTTTTTAATAATTGAATACATTTTTTGATTAAAAAAAAATAACTTGGTCACATGGGTGGAGGGTATTGCACCGAGGTGTTCCCTGCAACCCGTTTCTCTTGCGGTTCACAGACTCGCCAGCCGCATGCCACTTTTGCGGGCTGGAAGAGTCTGTGTACCACGTGTACATGGAGTGCGTGAGGCTGCAGCCACTGTTTGAATATCTAAAGGGGCTGCTTCTTGCCTTCTGGCTACATTTCTCACCCACCATCCTCATCTTTGGACACCCTGTGCATAAGAGAGAGGGTAGGGCTGAAGATGTCCTGGTTGGGTTGCTCCTGGGCCTGGCCAAGCTCACCATCCGTGAGTCACGGCGCCAGGCGGTGGAGGGCTTTACCCGAGCCGGCTGCCTGCCCCTTTTCCGGGTTTACGTCCGTGGGGTAAGAAAGGGAATACACCCAGTCCACGGGCACCCTGAGGGAGTTCCGGGACCGCTGGGCTCTGCAGGGTGTTGAATGCATCCTTGACAAGGAGTGTAAGATAGTTGTATAGTAGTTTATTAAGGATATTTGTTTGTATTGTATTATGGCGGTGGGTTCTGGTTTGTTTTATTGTAGTGTCATATTATTTTTTAAATAATTGAATACATAAGTGCTTAAACATCTTTTTTGCAATTCAGAGGAGGCACAGTGATACATTTAAACACCCTTGTGTATCGCTGTGACGGTGCAGAAACTTATTTTAAAGTTTCTGCTTGTATTTGGGACTACGTGCAGTTTCTTCAGCTTACTGCCCAGGTCCCACAATGTGGCTGGAAACCTGCCATGAAGTGCTGCACGCCAGCAAAGGGGGTAAGTCTTTCTGGACTTTTATACCTGCGTCCAGAACAACCCCCTCTTACTGCCTCATCGGTGCTGATCGGGCCGGTCTGGCTTTCTTGTGGTGTGGGAGGATTTCCACACAAGCACCGTCTCAACATCATTCTGCGGCCTTGGAGCTTGGAGCTGACAAAGCCTCCTTTCTCTCTGAGGTTTTCCAACATTCAAGACTGCAGGCAAGTCCCTTTTGTTGCTGGAGAAGCAGAGAGGAACAGCTGGGATTGCCTGTGAAGGTCAGCAGCTCGCCAGTGATCGCAGGAGCCAAGATAACTGGGCGAAGAGGTGGTGACGCAGCTGTTTTGTGGGGGAGCCGCCATTATTAATGTCCGAGGCAACATCACTCGCTGCCTCCCTCCGTATTTGTGTTTGGACACCGGCTTTGTGCCATTTTTGACTGTCAGTACCTGTATTTTGACTGTCAGTTATGTTTGTTTAATTGTAGTGCCTAAGACCATGTCGGGTCAGTGTTCTGGGGGAGCGGGGCCTTCCAGGAGCTATGCTCAGGCGGCTGCTTCAGCTGCTTTGTTTACTCCTCTTGGGGCATTGTTCCCCATGAAGAACCTGCCTTTTGGGCATTGGGTAAGAAGCTACTTGCCCCCTCATATGAACCTGGAAGACTGCTCGGCTGCTGTGGCCATGGCCGCCAAGCCCGCAGGCTTCCTGTACATGGGAAGGATGTTTGGGAAGGCCGTGTTCTTCCTCGAGTCTGTTGAGGGGTTGAACACGGCAGCGAGTAAAGGGATCTCAGTGGGAAGAACATTCCTGCAGGTCGAGCCCTTGGCAACCACTGCGCAGCCTTGCATCACAAATGAGGCCCTCCTTCCCCATCTTCACACTCTGGGGAAGGTACTCACAGACATCACCCCGATATCCCAGGGGTTCCGCAGGAAGGAGCTGCGGCACATTCTTTCCCTCTGGCGCCAGCTGACGATGTTGCTGGACCGGGAGGAGGTAGTTGGCGGGTGCTTCTGTGTCCAGCAGGATGGGCGTGATTTCACCATCTACTGGACAACGGAGCGCCCATCGGAGTACCTGTAAGGAAGTGGGGCATATTCAGAGGAATTGTCCCAAATCCTGGGTGGAGGCCTCTGCCTCCGGTGCCACTAAACCCCCTCTCCATCCCGCTCCCACCCCCCTGTAGCTAAGTCAGGGAGCCCTGGGGTCGGCAGAGAGTGGGTGGGGAGGGTCAAAAGAAGGGGGGCAAGGTGGCGAAGATGGTGAAGCACCTGGAGAACAAAACCCTCAAGGACAAGAATGATCCACCCATCCCGTCACCTCCCATTAGGGAGTCTACAAGCCCCATAATCCAGCCGGGGGCGGTGGGGATCAGACGGGAGTGCCACAGAGGAAGGTTGCTCAGGTGACCCCAAATTCTGTGAGCTCCTCCCCATCGAAAAAGAGAAGGAGGAATCTCTCCAGGGAGGAGCGGAATGGGGACAAACGGGAATCCTCCAGGGGGGAGGGGAGTACTGTGGTGGAGGACTCCCGCCTTCCGGTTTGGGCCCAGGTCTCATGTTCTGGAGAGGATTCTGGGGAGGGTGGCGATGGGGACCACTCGGGTGATATGGAATAGGGGGAGATTCATGTTGGGGAGGGAGTCCAGGAGCAACCCACCCAGGATGAGGCGCAGAGCACGCCTCTAGAGGTAGAGACTGTAGGTGGGGAGGGGGTTGGGGAAACCAGCCCTTCTCTCCCTCATGACCTGGCTCCAGAGGGACTTCCTGAGTCTGGTGCACCAGAGTTCACTCTGGGCCCAACTGGGGGAGGGATAGTCACTCCCACTGACGATGGTCTTGAATCCCCGGGTACATCTGGGGAAGAACCCTCTGCCACTGGTCCCAGGGTTGGGACCGCAAGGGGAGGAGTGGCTCTGCTGTCAGAGAGCGAAGGACTAGTGATGGGATCTAGGGAGTAGGCAGGACTGAAGATGTTGTGGTTGGGTTGCTCCTAGGCCTGGCCAAGCTGGCGGTCCGCGAGTCACAGCGCCAGGCAGACGAGGGCTTTGCACGAGCCAGATCCTTGCCCCTTTACTGGGGTTGTAAAGTAGTTATTAGAATATTTGTAAAGTAGTTGTTTGATTATTTTGTAACATGGTGGTGGGTATGTCACCACGGTTTATTTTGGTTTTTGTATCGTGTTGGAATTTAAATAAATTATTTTTTTATACAAAAAAAAAGCTGGTTACCAAGCTCACGCAACTGGGTCTCTGCGCATCCGTCTGCAATTGGATCCTCAACTTTCTCATCCACAGACCACAGTCAGTTCAAATTGGCAGAAACACTTCATCCTTGGTAACAATCAGTACGGGAGCACCTCAAGGGTGCTTGCTCAGCCCGTTTTACTCACTCTATACCCATGACTGCGTAGCCGGACATAATGCGAACTCCATCGTCAAGTTCGCCGATGACTCCACTGTTGTTGGACAAATCACAACTGGTGATGAGTCAGAGTATATAGAAGTGAAATTGACCGATTGACCAAATGGTGCCAGCACAACAACCTGGCTCTCAACATCAGTAAAACCAAGATTGTGGACTTTGGTAGGGGAAGGATGAGGACCCACAATCCTGTTTACATCAATGGAACAATGGTAGAGAGGGTCAAAAACTTAAAATTCCAGGACGTGCATATTTCCGAAGATCTTTCCTGGATGCAGCACACTGATGTAATTATAAAGAAGGCACATCAGCGACTCTGAGAAGATTACGGAGATTCGGCATGTCAAAGAGGATTCTCCTGAACTTCAACAGGTGCACAGTAGAGAGCACACTGACTGGTTGCATCATGGCCTGATTCGGCAACTTGAACGTCCAGAAGCTGAAAAGACTGCAAAAAGTTGTGACCACTGCCCAGTCCATCACTGGCTTTGACCTCCCCACCATCGAAGGGATCTATCGAAGTCGCTGCCTCAAAATGGCAGCCAACATCATCAAAGACCCACACCATCCTGGCTACACACTCATTTCACCATTGCCATCGGGAAGAAGGTACAGGAGCCTGAAAACTGTAACGTCCAGGTTTAGGAACAGCTTCTTCCCTACAGCCATCACGCCATTAAAGACGACAACAAAGAAGCTCTGAACTGCAACAGACTATCATTATTATTGCACTATATTTGTTATTTATTGAGTATGTGTATACACACACGCTGACCTTTTTTTCTTCTCCCATTATGTATTATGTTTACATATTCTGTTGTGCTGCAGCAAGCAAGAATTTCATTGACCTATCTGGGACATAAGACAATAAAACACTCTTGACTTGACTCTTGAATAATACACTACTCAGTAATGTTTGCTTCAACCTTTTGGAACAGCAATACAACCCTCCAGTTAATTCAAGCCATTCCAAACACAAAAAAAAGAAGAAAAAAAACAAGAAAAGTCATGAAAAAATGACATGGGCTATCAAAGTCCTCAGTTCTAAGTTATTACTAGACTAAGTGGGACCCGTTGGGTCCTAGTCACATGGGAGGCCTGTCCCCCCAACGCAACCCATTCCCCAACGCAATATTCCACCACTCACCCGTTCCCCCAACGCAATATTCCACCACTCACCCATAGCCCCTAACTGTGCAGGCGCGGCTGATTTACCCTCATCCCCGAGCACTCCCTCCCCCTCCTCTTCATGTGTGGGAGGGGAGGAGGGGAGGGAAGTGGGGTGTGTGGCAGTGGGAGGGGAGAAGTGTGTGGACTAGGAGGTGTAGGAGAGGGTTTCCCCCCCCTCTCTCCGTTCCCCCCTCTCTTTTTGAGGTTCCCAATAATGGCTTCTCAAAGATTTCTGATGATTGAAAGCTTTGTATTTTTCGACTCAATGTATTTCACAATTAATTCACCATATGTTCAGCCAGTGATCAATATAGATGTTCAAAATGATGACAAGCTCAAATTGTGATGCCAGATATACTAGATGAAGGTTTGAATAGAAATGCAGAGTCAAATAATTTAATATCATACTTGTATAATATTATTCTAAATATAGAAATTCCATCGTCAGATGCAATTAGAAGAGAGTGGGAACAGGAATTAATTAAAAAAATTCCCAAAGACAGATGGGATAAATATCTTCTATATGTACATAACTTTGATTAATGTAAGACATATCTTAATTCAATTTAAAATATTACATAGACTATATTATTCGAAAACTAAACTGAATAAAATGTTCCCAAATGTATCCACCATCTGTGACAAATGTTCATCTCAAGAAGCAACTATAGCACACTCCTTCGTCTCCTGCATAAAACTTCATAAATTTTGGAAAGAAATCTTTGAAATCTTCACAAAATTATTAAAAACGAAACTGGACCTCCACACAGAATTGATCATTTTTTGAACAACAGAAGCCTGCTCTGACCTATCAATATTTCAAAGACATTTCCTTAACTACGGCCTGATAATGGCAAAAAAACTCATACTTAAATTTTGGGAAAATGTATCCACCCCAAGACTTAAAATGTGGATCACAAGTATGTCTGAGATGCTACATCTAGAAGATATGAGACTCATCTTAGCAGGAAAATCAGAGAAATTTTCAAAGATATGGTCTCCTTTTATTGATTTATTACAAGTATAGTATGGTGCAACACAACTCTGAAAATAAACCGATTCATGAACTGGGCGATGGGTGTGGTAAAATACGAAGCAGGTATATCCCAACACAAGGGTCCCTTGTTTCTTTCTTGCTTTCTTTTTCTTGCCTTTTTTTTTGTGTGTTTTTTTCCTTTCCTTTCTTTTTTTTAAATAATTTTATGGGTTTTTGACTTTATTTTTCTTCAGGCTATCACTTGTTCACCCCGGGACTGCCCATATGGTACCCTAGGGGTTTACATATCACTATTTCCTTCACTCTTTTCTTTTCTCGCTTTCTCTACCTATGTCTTGTTAAATTTAAAATAGTTGTACACAAAATGTTTGTTATATGCTTCTAATAAAGAATGTAAATAAAATTAAAAAAAATGTTTTTAAATGATAACAAGAAGATGTATTCATGTTGAGATGTGTATATTTTGCAAATGAGATGTGTGTATACTTTTCAATTAAGGGTCATAAATATATCATAAAAATTCATTTCATATGCCTTTGCATATTAAAAGGTAAAACATTGTAGATTTGTTATGAGCTCACAGAATTACCTACACTTCTTGAAGAGAAAGACTTAGCGGGAATTAACACAATTTGGTGCATGTAACTAGTCTAACCATTGAGCAATGATTCATTGCCTCCTTTGAAGCGTGGGGCCCAGTTATTTGAAATTGTGACTAATAAAACAGTTTTTCTTGTTCACTTGTGTGACTTGATCATTTTGGTTCAGTATATTGTGCAATCCAACTTGAGATTCTAATTCCACTTTACCAAATCAAAATTATAAAGGTTTGAAGCAAGATGAATAGGAAGAGCATGTGCCCTAAATGGAAAGGTTATTAATGAGGGCCAAGGTTACGATAATAAAATATCAAAGTAAAAATGTTTCCATCCAAAGATTATTGATCTGGAACCAACAGCCTGTAATGGTGGTGTAAGTCAAAGCTCTCATTATAGTTAAAGTGAATTTAGATGTTACCTTGATTGCAAATAGACTTCAGGTTATGGCAGGGGATTGGAGAAATTGATTTACTAAATTAATATTCTTGTCCATTGTAAGTTTTCAGATGACACTAAAATGTGTGATATCATAGATAGCAAAGATGGCTATCAAAGGTTACAGCAGGAACTTGATCAGCTCGGCAAGAGGGGTGAGGAATGGTTAATGGAATTTAATACTGATAAATGTGAAGTGTTAAATTTTGGGAAGTCAAACCAGGGCTGGACATTCAGTGAATGGCAAAGTCCTGGGGAATGTTGTACAGAAGAGGCATCTCAGAGTGCAGGTACATGGTTCCCAGAAAGTGACATCACAAGTAGATAGGGTGATCAAGAAGACGTTTGGTACATTGGCCTTCATCAATCAGGGTATCGAGTACAAAACTTGAGATGTTGTTACAGTAATAGCCCTGTCCCACGGTGCGAGTTCATTCCAAGAGCTCTCCCGAGTTTAAAAAATCGTGGTAAGCACGGAGAATGAACGTAGCGGGTACGTCGGAGCTCGGGAACGTCTCTTAGCGCTAACGGCAGGTACTCGGGAAGACTCGCTAATGACAAGTCAAAACGGCAGGAGGAGGGGTGGAAGACGTTCCCCCTTAAGGGCAAGTTTTAAGCCTGGACCTGCAGGTAAGTGATACTGTGGTCTTTATTGTTCCCATACTGTTCTACACGTGGGGGGAAACATGCACTAGGCAAAGAAGTCGACCAGAGCTGGCGGGGGAAGACCGCGGAGTTGTGGACGCCAGCAGCGGCCGGCGGCACAGGAATCACCCATAAGGGAACAGCTGTGCCCGTCTTCGCCCCCGCACCGGCCAGATTAAACACTACGTCTGGGCAGGAAGGCAAGAAGAAAACCAAAAGAGTCGAGGACTGATGAGTCCGACTTTGGGCGGCCAGCGACCATGAGCGCTGGAGCCAGTTGGAGCGGCTTATGGAGCCGAGCTCCAACATGACAGGCTCCGGGAGATGGAGTCTAGTCACTGTGGGCACTATGTAAAAGCCACAGCAGCACCTCTTGTAGGGCTGCACAGTGCATCTCCCTCGTTGAGGGGAGTACTGGGGGGGTCAATTCTGGGCTGACCCTGAAGAGGGGTTTTGACGAACAAAACTACAAGTGTGCAGGGGGTGCAAGAAGGCAAAATCTACTGGTCATGGTGTCCACATACATACAGCCAGACCACGATGGACACCACTGCAAAAAATACTTGGGACCAGGAAACTGCGCATCCCAGAATGTTCCAGTCATGGAAATAGCATCTGGAAACATGTCGGAGCAGGACTTAGGAAAGCCCTGGGGCTCATAAAAGCGACAACATTAAGGATCTCCTACAGCCAAAGACAGCACCCTTATGCACCCACCAGCAGAACAAGAGAAGCTGGTGAAAGCTCACAGGCCAGGCATACAGGACAGCGGTCTTTTAGACTAGAGCCCAGACCAGCCTTTCTGGAAGATGCGCAAACCCCAACCCAAAAACAAACCCAGATGCCTCAACCTCCTCGAAGACCACACAGAAGAAGCAAACTTCCACTGGTAACAATGGAGGTAGGTGGGTCTGGTCCCTTACAAATTATAGGAAGAGTGGATAATACACATATTGGTGGGAGATTACACTCTTTTGGATACATGGTGTATATTAACTACAGACACTTATATCCTAAGCAGTATCCACGGATATACCATTGAATTGTGCAAAAGGGGTAATGGGTAAACCCAACACGATTGGCTGGAATACATTTTACAATATATTCAGTACAAAATGGAAACTGGTAACTGCTAAAGGACTGATTTCCAAAGGCTACTCCATGGCTAGCATCGACCAAAAATATGCTTACTATTCAGTGCCTACACGGACTGATCACAAATGTTATTTAAAAAAATTCAACTGGATGGGGCAGCTCTGGCAGTATAGAGCTACCAAATACATAATCATATGATCAGACTAATTGTGGGCATAACTTTGAAGTTGGCCTAACTAGCTGTAACAGCCACCGTACAATTGGGTGAAAACTGGGGTTATCATCCATCCAGTTAAATCTAAACTGACGCCTATCAACATAATGGATTATTTGGGGTTCACTATTGACAGCTCACTTGTCGGTGACTTTACCAAAGGACAAGGCTACAGTCTTAACTGAGGCCTGCAACAACCCCACTGACATCAGTGAACCGTCTATCAGATTGGTAGCAAGTATAATTGGCATATAGTGTCTGCCTTTCCAGCCACACAATTTGGACCTTTTGTATTACCAAAAATCTACAAAGGGCAAAAATACAAACACTCAAAGTTAATACTGGTCATTTCGACAGATCAATAAGCCACCAATCAAAACTTATGGAATTAAAATGGTGGAGGGATAACATTCGGCATTGTTCCAACCCTATCGTTATCAGCAAACCCTTAGTGGTACTACAAACTGATGCCAGTGCGCTTGGTTGGGCTACTACAAATTTCCATCTCCATCTGTGGAGGTAGATGAAAGGCACAGGAGGCATCATTATCACAGACACTGGGCATAAAATACCTGGAAATGTGGGGTGCATTCTATGGCCTAAAGTCATACTGCTCTGGGATAAATCACCAGCGTGTTAGACTACAGAGTGACAATCTGACTAATAAAATTTGGTAATGGTGTATCCAGAGAAATATTGGAATATCAGCTACTTACCTACCAGGTAACCCAAAATTCAGTGACAGACATCAGGTCACGCAAATTCAATAAAATAAGACTTAATCACCAGTTACCAAACTGTTTCTTGGGAACCAGACCCTGGGACAGCAGGGACAGATGCTTTTCACTGCATTGAGGGGGCAATTGTTTATCTATGCATTCTCTCAGTCGGGTATTACGAAAAAATACAACAAGACTCAGCGTCTGTTAATTGGTAGTGCCGATTGGCCTACTTAACCATGGTTCCCTGTGATACTCAACATGGGGTTTAACCATGCATCACCATCCTGAAACAACCAGATTATTGGTTCATCCCGTAACAGTGGAACCCATCCATGTCAAAAACAAACAAACCTATCAATTTGGCATCCTGGCCGGGTGCTTAGGGTATGTGCTGGACAACTATCCCCAGTCCTCGCCGACATTTTCAATCTCTCACTGGCCCAGGGTGTTGTCCCCACTTGCCTCAAGACATCAACCATCGTGCCAGTGCCCAAAGAGTCAGCTACAGGGAGTCTCAACGATTTCCGCCCAGTGGCACTCACCCCTGTCATTGCAAAGTGCTTTGAGCGGCTGATCTTGGCTCACCTCAAAGCCTGCCTCCCCCCCACACTGGACCCCCACCAGTTTGCCTACCGGACCAACAGGTCTACAGAGGACGCCATATCGGTGGCCCTACACTCTGCCCTGACCCACCTGGACTACAACAACTCCTACATCAGGCTGCTGTTCGTTGATTTCAGCTCTGCCTTTAACACCGTCATCCCCGCCAGCTTGATCACCAAACTCAGTGGACTTGGCATCTCCACCTCCCTCTGCAACTGGACACTGGACTTCCTCACTAACAGACCACAGTCTGTTAGGGTCAATAACCTCACCTCCTCCACTATAACACTGAACACCGGAGTGCCACAGGGCTGTGTGCTCAGCCCTCTCCTCTATTCCTTCTTCACCCACGACTGCATCCCAAAGTACAGATCCAACGCCATTATAAGTTTGCTGACGATACCACGGTAGTAGGACTGATCAGCGACAACGATGAGTCAGCCTACAGGGATGAGATCCAGCACCTGACAGCCTGGTGTGCCAACAATAACCTCGTCCTCAACTCCAAAAAGACAAAGGAGATTATTGTTGACTTCAGGCAGACCAGAGGAGGCAGTCATACCCCCATCCATATAAACGGGACTGAGGTGGAGCGCGTCTCCAGCTATAAATTCCTCGGAGTACACATCTCGGAGGACTTGTCCTGGTCCCTCAACACCTCCAAGCTGATCAAAAAGGCACAGCAGTGCCTTTACTTCCTCAGGAGGCTCAAGAAAGCCCACCTGTCCCCCCAGATCCTGACCAACTTTTACCGCTGTACCATAGAGAGTATCCTGACCACCTGCTTCACGGTATGGTACAGCAGCTGCACTGCTGCGGACAGGAAGGCACTACAACGGGTGGTGAAAACCACGCAGCACATCATCGGTGTCCCGCTCCCTGCCATGGATGCCCTCCACCGAAAACGGTGTCTGAGACGGGCTGGGAAGATCATCAAAGACCCCTCACACCCCAACCATGGACTGTTTGCCCTCCTCCCATCAGGGAGGCGGTACAGGAGCCTCAGGTCACGTACTAGTAGGATGAGGAAAAGCTTCTACAACAACACAATCACACTGCTGAACTCGGAGTCCTGACGATAGATTTCTCTGGTCCCTCCGTCCCCTTTGTTTAATCATTCTGTATTTCCTGATTATTCTGTATCTTCCCTCTTTCTATTTTTTTTGTTTTTCTTTATGTACAACTACTACGGACTGACGCAAAACTGAATTTCGTTGTACTCATACTTGTATTTGTGCGATGACATTAAAGTTGAATTGAATTGAATTGAATTGAATAGAGTCTAAAGAAACCTTTACTGCAACTGGGACTGGCGGACCGAACATTGAACATTATCTCAGCGGGCCACAGACAGTCCACCAAAAACTATATCTGGTATAAATCAGGAAATGGGAGATATATAGTCACAGAAACAACATCACCTACAGTTTGATGAACATAACGTCTGTTCTTGAATTCCTGGCAGGCCTCCATTATGATGAGGGGCTCAGTTACAGTGCCATTAACTGCATCAGAAGTGCCCTAGCAACATATCTATGGCGAGGATCAGAGCGTCATTCTGTTGGGACTCACCCCTGGTAACCAAACGTATGAGTGGAATTTTTAATATCTATCCCCCAAGAACCAGGTACTCTCTAAATGGGATACGAGTATTGCCCTAACGTTGCTAAGGAATTGGTCTCCAGCAACAGCTCTGTCCCTGCAAAGACTGACGCACAAACCAGTCATGCTGATGACTTTGGTCACGGCACTAAGGGTACAGTCGTACATAAGTTAAGGCTGGACTATATGACTTCTTCAACAGGAATATAACGTTTCATATTACGAATTAGTCAAACAGAACAGACCGGGATCATCAGGCCTCAAAATAAAATTTAGGGATTACCCTACAGATATCGTCTCTGTATAATAAGACAATTATTGTTCTATATGGAGAACACCAAAAACATCTGAGGCTATGAGATGGCACTACTAATCAGCCACAAACAAACCCATAAAAAAGTGTCGGTTCAAACTATTTCCAGATGGCTGAAACAGGTTTTAACAACAGCTGGGGTGGATACTTACATATTCAAATCTTATTCCACTAGGGCTGCAACTACATCGGCAGCTATGGAGTTGGATGTACCAATGAATCAAATCCTCGAGACAGCAGGATGGATCAGGGGAAAATGTTCCAACTATTCTACCACAAACCAGTAGTTAAACTGGAACTTTGCAGAGCCAATTTTAAGTTCTGTAATATAATTTCACCCCATAAATAAGGGCTATAATTTGTTGTTAACAATTTATCATGGATTTCAATGTTGGATTCATGTCTAAACATGTTAACACAATTCCTCCCACAGTCAATTAAGGCAGATGTGATGCATGGACTCGTTTCCACGGCATAAAATCACAGAGCTTTGAAATCTTCACGTAGTCACTCACGTGACTCCGAAGTAAAAGAGTAAGATTAAACGAGAACTTACCAGTTCGAAGTTTGATCGTTATTTTATGAGGTGTACGTTGTGGGAATACGTGCCCTCCGTTCCCACCCTTGATCATATACTCAACTGGTATTTTCTTCTCTAATCTTACTATGTTCAGTCATTACAGTTATCTGTGATTTCACACCGCTGCTTTGAAGAATGACACGCATGAGTCCTGGCGGGGTTCTTCACGTATTCCCTCAACATACTCCTCATAAAATAACGATCAAAGTTCGAACTGGTAAGTTCTCGTTTAATCTTTCTATTTTATTCCTTGAAATGCAGGAGGTGAGGCTTGACCTTATTGAGGTTTATAAGATCATGAGGGGAATAGATAGGATGAATGTGGAGAGTCTTATACCCAGAGTAGGGTAATCAATAACCAGAGGACATAGATTAAAGGTGAGAGGGGAAAGATTGAATAGGAATTTCAGGGGCAACCTTTTTCACACTGAGGGTAGTGAGCATGTGGAATGAGCTACCAGACGAGATAGATGAGGCAGACACTATCACTTTATTTAAAAGACATTTGAACAAGTTCTTGTTTAGAAGGATATGGGCCAAATGCAGAAAGGTGGGACGAGTGTAGATGGGGCACTTTAGTTGGCATGGAGAAGTTGGACATTATTTTCTGTAATTCATTTAATACCTCAGTCACAATGGGTGGGCCCAAAAATGTTATCCTACAATGTATCCAATTTTGAGGCATAATAACAGAAACTAAGCTTTCAATACAATGAATGGTTACCAGCCTGATTTGACATTCAATATATTGGAAAAGGGTCCTCTGAACACGACCCAGACTTACACCAGAAATATTATTGTTAGGCTTGTTATGATAATAATGTAGTCCAGCTCATAAAGCTAACTGGCCTGAAAAAAATCATTTCAGCAGAGCATTTAAAAACCTGCCAATGCCAAGCTGCTTTCTCCTAACTCATGTTTTGTCTATTTCCTACCTTTGTTTCGGAATTGTAATCCTCAAATATATTTTTTTAATGTTAGACTCCTTTTTGAATAGTTTAACAACTCCTTTTTGAATAGTTAACTACTCCTTTTTGAATAGTTTTATGGAAGGGTGGTCTGGGAAGACTAGCTTTGAGACTGGAGGTTAAGTGGGATGATGAAGGAAGATGGGAAAAAAATAGAGCTACTAAGAAAAAGAGAGAAGGGAGGCATTATGAAAGAGGTCATTCTCACAAAGTGTATTTAGGAAGACAACTAAAGATTTCAATTCCACAAAAGAACAATGGCTCAGACATTGATACCTCAGCAGCAGAACTGCATTGCTTTTTAAGGTAACAGTTGGAACCTTACGTCAAGGAATAAACAGCACTTCCTGTGACGGTCAAAATCAGCCTGGTCCCCTGGGCAATGAACTTCTTCAAGGGTGTCGAAGATAGACACAAAAAGCTGGAGTAACTCAGCAGGACATACAGCAACTCTGGAGAGAAGGAATGGGTGAAGTTTCAGGTACATTGAACAATCCCTGTTCCTATCACCGAACTCTATCTCTGTTACATTGACAACTGCATCTGTGCTACCTCCTGCAACTTCACCAACAATTTTCATCCTGCACTCAATTCTGCAACATCCTTCAAGGGTCAAACAAATCACATCGGCATCAGCACACTGCAATTGCTGGGAGGACACAGAGATTCTCTGTGCTAGGAAGAACAGTTTAGTTTCTTTCAAGTATGGATACAATGAAGCATCACGAGAGAAGCAGCAGACTCACTCCCAATACAATTACTATAAACGTAACCCATGATATTCAAGGGCTCTTCATCACAATCCTGCCATCCTTGCGAACAGAATTTTCCCTCCATCAATGACCTGATTCTTTGCAATCAGAGAAAAGGCATTGCGCAGGTCTACATGCTAATTCCTAAGATATAAGACATATTTATCCCTGCAACCCCCAGAGCACATATGCCGATTTGCAATTATTTCCTGAGTTTCATAACTGCCACTTGAGCATCAAGAAGAGTGACAGGAGCAGGTAGAATAAGAGGAAAAGAATACAAAAAGGAGGAAACTATCCCATATAGTTTAAAATGAACAAACCCTTTCATATCCAACATTTAGTACATCAGTCATCATAACTTACTCAAGCAGCCTTGAGCATAGTGTGCTCAGAAGCATAACATGATTTAACTGTCTTTCAGGACAGTCTGACACAATTGACTGTGTGGCATTGCAAAGTAACTGGCTGAGTAGTTGGTGAAGAAGCAGTGTGATGACACATGGAAAAAACCATCAATGGCAAGTTGTATGCTATTTGAACTTCCGTGGCAGAACTGACTATTGCACCATCATTGTAAACACCAATGTTATGCTAATAGTTGTGATAACTCACTCCCTTTGGAAGCACAAGGCAGGGAAAGGGGAGGCATGGGAAGCACAAGGCGTGGGGGGGGAAAGAGGAGGCATGGGGGGGGGGGGGGGGAGAGGGGGGAATGGAGCGAGAGCATGGAGAGAGGGAGAGGAACGGAGAGGAAATGGGGGAGAGAGTGAGGGGCAACGGAGAGAGGGGGGGGACGGAGGAGGGATGGAGAGGGGGGACTGGAGAGAGGGGGGAGAGAGAGGGGGGAATGGAGAGAGGAAATAGACGGGGGTCAACAGAGTGAGAGGGTACGGAGAGGGGGATGGAGAGAGGGGGGACTGGAGAGAGGGGGGACTGGAGAGAGTGGAGGAATGGAGAGGCGGAGGGGAGAGAGAGGGGAAGACGGAGAGAGGGGTCAGAGAGAGAGAGGGGAAGGACGGAGAGAGAGGGGAAGGACGGAGAGAGAGGGAAAGGACGGAGAGAGAAGGGGAGAGAGAGGGAGAGAGAGAGAGGGGGACGGAGAGAGAGAGGGAAAGGACGGAGAGAGAGGGGGAGGATGGAGAGGGGGGGGGGAGAGGACAAAGGGGTTTTAAACAGTCATTGAAAAAACAGCATAAATGAAATCTAACTGTTCAAATTGATTTTCTTGTACCTGCCGTAGATAGATGCTAGAGTAGGGATACCCATATAGTGCTGTGTCGCTTTTTCCCTTTCAAGGGCAGTTCCTCAGTTGTGGACGACGTGTTTTGTAGCGGCACCTAGTGGTGGGGCTGGGAAGTCAGAACCCTCGTCGTTGGTCGGCACTGTCACATGACCGCGGGAGTTCGATCGCGGGATTTTAGTTGGTTATTAGCGCTCCTCCCATCGACAGGAGCTGTGTCTGTTAGCTATATTTGGTACACGCTTTTACGAGCTTTTGTTTGTGTTTTGTCAATAAAAACCATTTCGCTAATGGTCTCACTACAGTGAGATCTCAGGAAGTCACACTACGCTTCAGCATCCCCACAAAATCTGAGTTCTGTCACACTGACAAGTGGAGTTTAAACACAGATAGATGTAATAGATTACTGTTCGCCAATTTAGCTTCCATGTGCAACAGTGGGAAGATTAGTTGATAGCGAAGGGAAGTGGGGAAACAGCAGGATGAGACTCCAATTGATGCAGAAGTATGAACTGCTGTGAAAATTAAGATTCTTGTCTTGACCATAAATATGAGTTCATGAAACTATGTTGCGTGTAGTTTAGTTATACAGCGTGGAAACAGGCCCTTTGGCCTCATGAGTCCATGCCAACAAATGATCACCCATACACTAGTTCTCCCTGCACAGTCGGGACAATTTACAGAAGCCAATTAATCTACAAACCTGAATGTTTTTAGAGACATAGCGTGGAAACAGGCCCTTCAGCCCACCGAGTCTGTGCCAACCAACAATCACCCGTACATTAGTTTTAGTTTTAGAGATAGGGTGTGAAAACAGGTACTTCGGCTCATCAAGTCCACGCCGACCATCAATCACCTATACACTCTGACTAAACAGCATCCGTACTCAGGTTGAACCCAAGTCTCTGGCGCTGTAAGCAGCAACTCTATCACTGCGCCACTGTGCTGCCCCACATGGAGAGAGGTTCAAGGTAAACGTTAGGAATAGACCTCCTTGGAGATTTTATCTTATGGTAATGCTGGTGTAGTTTAAATTGAAGCAACAGGGTCACTTCCTTTCCCTCAGCAGCCTGGACCATAGGCCTGAACGTTGTAAGGGTAATTGTGTATATGTTCTGGTCAAAAGAGACACTTCACTATATTTTCCTAAATTATGTAGCCAGAGGATGCTTTAGAAATGCTGACAGTCTTAAACAGCATGAATGAAATCTAACTTTCATGTTCTTGTACCTCCGTAATAGGTGTGGATCCAATATAGGCTGTGTCGTCCACAGCGCGTCGTTCACAGAACGCAGAAGATTATTGGGACACCGCTACCAGCCTTGTAATGGTGTCTCAGGAAGGCCGTCAGCATCCATAAAGACTCCTCACACCCTTGTAATGAACTGTTCGAACTACTTCCCTCCGGCAGACGTTATAAGGCCTTTTACGCCCGCACCACCAGA
Source organism: Leucoraja erinaceus (assembly GCF_028641065.1). Taxonomy (NCBI): domain Eukaryota; kingdom Metazoa; phylum Chordata; class Chondrichthyes; order Rajiformes; family Rajidae; genus Leucoraja; species Leucoraja erinaceus. Next base: position 37,026,838 of record NC_073383.1, read on the forward strand.
CTCAGTAACAGCTTCATTCCCAGAGCTACAGCGGCTCTGAACCGGCCCTGCTGAGTGCCCCCCACCCGCCCTGGACTGTATCCCTCGGATGGTCACATCGCACAGACACATCTGCACTTTAGTCTGTTTTACTGTTTTAATGTTCTTTTTACAAACCATGTTCTCGGGGTATTTAAATCTAAATGTTATTAGTTATTTAAATTATGACATCGGATGGAAGCTGCATACCAAATCTCATTGCACTTATGTGCAATGACAATAAATTATATTATTATTATTATATTAAGGGTCGTAGCACAAAATTCTCACCGACTTTGTACCCAGAATCATAATTTCAAGTGCTATCAAATTTTTACATAGAAAATAACAATGATCACCTAATTTTCCTGAGCCTGCTAAAAATGTTCACTGATCTGTAAAGGGTTACATCCATTAATGACAATGCTAACGCATTTTAGCACCACAATCTACAGTATATTGAAACCAATAGCATGTTATTTTATTGTAAAATCAGTGATTCTTTGTTGACAAACTTTCATCATGAAATTAAGTTAGAAACACAGTTCCTGATAAGTAAAACCTGCAAATAAATTTATCTCAAAGGACATGACGGAAAAGTACAAAATACTGAAGTCAGTTGAAAAACATTTACTCAAACTTAGTAACTTCGATAACATTATATTTGGCTAACAGAACAATTTCAGCGGATGACTTGAAATGGAATTCAAAGATCTGTTTATTGTTACATGTACCAATTAAGCTACAGTAAAGAAAATGCTAAAGGCTTTGGGCCCAACATTATCATACAACGCCAATGAAATGTAATTTTTTGGTTAAAATGTCTTCATTTAATCTTTTTTGTACAATATTTTTTTTCTTTTCCATTTTATAACCTTTCATGCTGTACTTGACATGTCTCGTTTTACCCTTTATTTTTGGGAGGTTTTGAATGGTGCCTCCCAGCAAGAATAAATAGGGAATCATGATTAGACTGAACATTTATATTTCCTGTTGCACAAAATGTATTCTACTTTATATGTAGAATTGCTCTGCTTCCTAAACCATGTTAATATATAGCAATGTAATGACAAGGAACTGCAGATGCTGGTTTATACCAAAGATAGACACAAAATGCTGAAGTAACTTAGCGAGTCAGGCAACATCTCTGGAGGAAACAGATATGTGATATTTCGGGTCATGACCCAAAAATCCAGCTATCCATTTTCACCAGAGATGCTGCCCGACCCGCTGAGCAACTCCAGTATTGTACCTATTGTTAATATTTAGCAAACTAATTACCACATTGGAAATGAATTGAATTTTAAAAATCACAAAATATTTTCCAAATAATGAAAGCTCTAGAAAAGGGAAACATTGATAGTATGTTTCTGCATATTGGTAAATTAATATTAAGAGGACATCAGCATAGATTTATCTGTATCTACAAGGAAAGAGTTTGTGGACATAGTTTATAAAGCCAATAGGAAATTATTGGAGCACAGGCTTTAAAAATACATTGTTCTTAACATAATTTAAAAGAGAGCATTTGGAAAAGAGTACAAAAAATATAGATGTGAGATAAACCCAAGAAATAGGATTGGATAAGATGACAAACTGTCTTTGGTTTGTCATTACTCTGCCAAATTATTGCTAAAAATTCAATGATTCTAAGATTTAACATTGACCATCAACTAAGCAAACAACATTCAGATTCTACTCTCAAATGTCATTCATTTTCAGACCTCAAATGTAGACAGAGGTTGAAAACGCTGGAACACAATTAGCCCCGTAGGTTGTAAGAAGTTATAGGGACCAAAGGACCATAGCATTTCTTCAACACTTCTATTGTACCAATAATTTTATTTCTCTTCTGTATTTAATGCTATCAATTTATTATCTGGTTTTGAGAAGCAAAGGATTAGGTGTTAGGAATTAAGTAAAATGTAGGTGACCTCGATACCCACCAAAGTAACATAAGCACCATGGTCATTAAATTAAAATAATTCATGTATAATTGGTTATTTCCTTAGCATTTCCAACATACAACAGTTATGTTGACGGTGTTGTTGTATAACAGAAGATATCCACGTAGGTAGGATTATACTCCACTTGGGCTACACTTCCTCTTACTCCACTTGCATTCTTAGGTCACAGTAACCTCTTACAACCCACAAGGCAAATTGTGTTGTAGGCTTTGCAATCTCAGTCGCATGCCAATATGGGGTGCCTTGCCAGTGATGAGCCAGACTCAGGCTGTGAATATTGAGACTCCTGCCCAAACCATCATGATGGTTTTTAACAGCTTGAGTTTCTAAATATCACTGATGATCAATTGGAATAATTAAAAATTGTGAAGATTATTTGTAAAAAGTAATAAATTAATTAATTAAGACTTTCATATTAATTAAATAATGACATTTAAAAAAAATCTATACTTAATTTTCAATGGTCCAGGACCAAACCTTATTTAAGTGAATGGCTGTATTACATATGCCGGCATAAAATCGAAGGGCTACACTTGAACATGTGTATATCTTTTGGCATCCACCTGAATTCAGTAGGCGGGGACGCTGTCTGATGAACCTGCATCTGATCTCCACATATTCCTTGAGTTTCCCACTAAATTGCACAGGTGTACAGGTCAGGATATGCTGATGTACAACAAGGACCTCACTAACAATCCCTTTCCAAACTACCAATAACAGGTTTTAAGGGTAAATAGTATACAATAAATGCTGTATCATTACAAACACTATCTTCAAATGATACCATGATAGGCATCAGTGACATCCACTCTTTTTACTGTCATAGTCACAATTAATACTTAGTTCAGATTGTTTTAAAAAAATGTACATATAAAAATGTCAACATTGCTAGCTCTTTGCAACGCCAATTGTGCTAAAATATAATTATGAATATAAGGCAAATGGGTAAATTACAGATTACAACAAACTCCCTAACCTTTACATTGATCTAGTTTTAAAAAATAATTTATTTTATAATGTTGGTTTAAAAGCCGATTGAACATGTAAGCATGTGACAGTGACCAAGATCTCCTCTGCAATTTGTGGGCTCTGACTTCAGTATACTTTCAATGGTTTGCCAACACTATTTGTCCAGAACTTCTTAATCCAATTTTTTTTTATCATAAAGATAATCAGCAATTGGTAAATATAAATTGTAAATAAGCAAAACAGTGGATTCTTACAGTTGGTTACCGGGCATTCTAAATTTTGCATCATCTTTTGTTGATAACTATCACTGTTGCAATTTCCAGGGCAGCAAAAGTCAGTTTGGCTGGCCACACTAAGTCTACTTTGCAGCAGTTTTAATATGGAGTGGTTGAAAATGCTAGATAATAATCTTAATTATGTCAGCATACACAAGTTTGTGCAACTTCAAAATGTTACAAAGATCTATTTACTCACATTTTCTACTTTGTTGCACCACACTGGTGATATTTTTAAATTTAACTGTGGAAAAATGTATCTAAAGCTAAAAGTGGACCACAATTTGGTTCCTTTCGAAGTACACATTTCTTATCTAGTGTACGATCAACTTTTCTTTTAGCTGCTTACCAGTGTGGCTCCGCTTATGTACCATTAGAACATTGGGCCCAATGCAAACCATCCCACAGATGTCACACTTCAGTTTACCATTCGGAAGACGTATTCCTCCCTCGGCTTGCATCTCCTGCCCTTGATTGCTTTCAGTCAGTCCGTTGCTTTCCACCACAGATTCATCCATGGTACTCATTTCCTCTTTGCTTCTTGCCAGGTCCATCTGTTTAAGAACTTTTCCATCATCCTCATCACTGTGCATTTCTATCTTGATGGAGTTTTCTGTAAAGGTAATAAAATATGTTTAGAATAAAAACATGATCACACAGCGTGATTCAAATCCGAAAGAAAAGCCTCCTCTCTTTTCTTTTCTCGTTCCCGTCCTTCTTTCTATATACAAATGATTGATCCATCTGGAAGAGATGAGATTCCTCTTAGCAGGTAAAGCAGACCAATTCCAAAAGACGTGGTCTATGTTTCTGGACCTATTATAAGTATGAGGTGCAATAGTAATTTAAATAAACAAATAAATAAATAAATAAATGGTATCAGGACCTGGTAACGGGAGGTAAAACAACAAAAACAGACTTGGTTGGTAGTCCCCTTTCTGCAGAGTTTAATGTTATAATAGAGCGATTGTTCCTATTTTCTTTTTCTTTCTTTTCTAGGGTCTACTTTCTCAATTTACTTCCTTCTCTAACTTCTTTTCTAAGGGGCTTTCTTTTCCCAACACTCTTGCACTTCACGACTCTTGCGCACTTTCTTTACTTTCTTTACTTCTATCTTTTTCTTAAAGCTCAAAAAAAAATGAAGCGGTACAAAAAATGTATTAAGATATGTGTTGTGTAGTATTGTAATTTACCGTACTTCTAATAAAAATAAATAAATAAATAAATAAATGATCGACAATTAATCATAGCATGGTAACAAATAAACTTCACACAAATGAAGTCTATTTTAACATGACGCAAACAGAAATTAGTAACCATAAGTGACTGTAACATTGCCCTCCATAATGTTTGGGACAAAGACCCATCATTCGTTTATTTGCCTCTGTACTCCACAATTTCGGATATGTAATAGAAAAAAATCAAAAGAAAAATCACATGTGGTTAAAGTGCACATTGTCAGATTTTAATAAAGGCCAATTTTATACATTTTGGTTTCACCATGTAAAAATTACAGCAGCATTTATACATAGTCCCCCCCATTTCAGGACACCATAATGTTTAGGACACCGCAATGTCATGTAAATGAAAGTAGACATGTTTAGTATTTTGTTGCATATCCTTTGCATGCAATGACTGCTTGAAGTCTGAGATTCATGGACATCACCAGTTACTGGGTGTGTTTTCTCTGGTGATGCTCTGCCATGCCTGTATTGCAGCCATCTTTCGCTTATGTTTGTTTTGGGGGCTTCAGTTTTCTCTTCAGCATATAAAAGGCATGCTCAATTGGGATCAGATCAGGTGATTGACTTGGCCACTCAAGAACTGACCATTTTTTGGCTTTGAAAAACTCCTTTGTTGCTTTAGCAGTATGTTTGGGATTATTGTCTTGCTGTAAAATGAACCACCGGCCAATGAGTTTTGAGGCATTTGTTTGAACTTAAGCAGATAGGACATGTCTATACTCTTCAGAATTCATTAGGCTACTACCATCAGCAGTTGTATCATCAATGAAGAGAAGTGAGCCAATACCTTCAGCAGCGATATATGCCCAGGCCATAATACAGGCCGACATCTTCAGCTCTCACTGCCTTGGCAGGGCAGCCAACATCCTGAAGGACCCTTCCCACCCTGGACACAACCTGTTCCACCTGCTGCCCTCTGGCAGACGGTACAGGTCTTTCAAAACTCGCACAAACAGACTCAGAGACAGCTTCTACCCCATAGCCATACGTGAACTTAACAATGCAAAATAAGAAATAACACTCACATTCAACTGAATGGCTCTACCTCAGCTGCTATTGTTATTTATCTGTAATTTTTTTAAATATGTATATATTTTTACCTTTTCTTATATATTTAAAATTGCTCTTGTGAATCGCACCATGGGATTGACTTTTAAATTTTGTTGTACCATGTGCAATGACAATAAAGAGATTCATTCATTCATACCCCACCACCATGTTTCACAGGTGAGGTGGTATGCTTTGGATCTTGGACAATTCCTTCTCTTCTCCATCTTTGCTCTTGCCATCACTCTGATATGTCAACCTTCATCTCATCTGTCCACAAGACCTTTTTCCAGAACTCTGATAGCTCTTTTAAGTACTTCTTGGCAAACTGTAACCTGACCATCCTATTTTTGCAGCTAACCAGTGGTTTGCATCTTGCAGTGTAGCCTCTGTATTTCTGTTCATGAAGTCTTCTGCAGACAGTGGTCATCGACAAATCCACACCTGAGAGTGTTTCTGATCTGTCAGACAGGTGTTTGGGGATTTTTCTTTATTACAGAGAAAATTCTTCTGTCAACAGCTGTGGAGGTCTCCCTTGGTCTGTCAGTCCCTTTACGATTAGTAAGCTCAACAATGCTCCCGTTCTTCTTAATGATGTTCCAAACAGTTGGTTTTGGTAAGGATTGACTGATGTCTCTAACAGTTTTATTCTTGTTTCTCAGTCTCATTATGGCTCTTTTGATTTTCATTGGCACAACTTTGGTCCTCATGTTGATAAACAGCAATAAAAGTTTCCAAAGGTGATGGAAAGACTGGAGGAAAGACTAGGTGCCAAGAACTCGCTTGTACCTGCATGAAGGAGGCATTTAAACACACCTGAGCAATTACAAAAACCTGTGAAGCCATGTGTCCCAAACATTATGGTGGCCTGAAATGGGGGGGGGGGGGGGCTATGTCTAAACACTGCTGTAATTTCTACATGGTGAGACCAAAATACATAAAAATGGCCTTTATTAAAATCTGAAAATGTGCACTTTAACCTCATGTGATTTTTTTCTATTACAAATCTCAAATTGTGATGTGCAGAGACAAATCAATAAATGTTGGGTCTTTGTCCCAAACATTATGGAGGGCACTGAATTAATACCTGTGTGTCACTGAGGCTGTCCAAGCCATTTGTTTTTGTAGATATTGTGGTGTGCAGTTTCCTGCACCCACTGTCTGGGACAGCTTGGTGCATGAGATTTCTGGAGTGATTTCTCTGTGCTTGCAATAGCACAAGCAACCAGGTCATTTCCCCCCTGTACTCTGATAAAGATCTGTTTCATCCCAGTGAAAAAATCATAAATAACATGTTTTTTCTTCACAAGCCACAAAAGGAACTTTAGATTTTTTAAATCTATCCGATTTGTATTCAAAATGCGTTTTATCTGTATCAATAATTTTGCTAAAAGACAAACAGAAAATCTCCTTACAATGCATATTTAATTCCAAGTGGAAAACATATACTGATATACTGTCTTTTACCACAAGGCAAACAATAATTATTTTCTCTATAATGCATTGCAAGCAGAATAAAGATATTTATATAATCTTTATCTTGATAACTTAGTACTTTAATGATCTAAGTATTAGTTCTAAAAAGATTTTCCACCCACACAGAGCTAAATGAGTGGTTGTGACAAAGCCATATATCAGTTCTCTGTTGAAAGTATCTAATCCTTCTATTTCTCTCTTTACTTTTTTGAGTCCCTGCTTTCTGCTGCAAGAAGGCATGAGGCAACAACGCACTAGATGACAAATAATGTATCTCGCATTTTATCATGTTAATACTTCACTGCAATTCACTCTTACATTTACCATGCTGATAAAGCTATACATTCTATATCCTACACTTTAACAATAGACCTTTCCTTTCTGACAGTTGAAATTATTCTACAATCATTTCTTAATTACTCTCCGATCTGATTGATTGAGCCAATTGGCATGCTGCAACTGCAAAAATGAAAGAAGAGAAAACAAAATAATCTTTATTTAGTTTAAAGCTGTGCTTTATTTTATTTTAACTATTATAAACATGTACTGGCATTCAAAGTAACTTACTGGATTAATGCGGTGAGCTAAATTAAACAAGGTAACTAAAATATGTTGAGAAACAGATTCTCAACTCCTGAACAAACATTTTTCTGGAGCTCTGATATGGTTATTTCCCATATTTTTTCTTCTGGATCACAATGCAAAAACTGGAATTTAAAACTATTATTGATTTAAATGGGAAACATGATATAGTTTGATTATAAGACAAACAATATTGTTAAGAAAACATTTTGATTTTCATGCTACATTAACTACATTTCTATAGTGCTTCCAAATTCCAAAGAAATTTAAAGAATCTATTTCAATCTTCAGACTGATACTGGTGAGCTGATGATTAGCTCAGTGCTTTTCTCCGTGAGGCAAAACTGGCATTTGTTCTATGAGCTAGTAGAAGTGAAAATGTTATGGTCATCATGAAAATGAATGAGAAAAAAAACGGCACTACTGTCGTTTTTAAATTGTCAATTGAAAAATTTGTCAATTAAAAAAAGTTCAAACAAATGAATGTTTAATTGCAAGTGCAAATATTTTTCAACAGCTTTGATTCAATGGGATTGTTTTCACTTCTGAATCTTTCCCAGACGATTAGACTGACACTTGATAAGACATTTAACTGAAGTCCTGTGGCCTCTCCAGTTGATGTTAAAGATGCAATAGAATCACAAGGAATAACTAGGCGGTTCATCAAATACATTGATCAACATATATCCTCAAATAATACCACTATGTATAGCACTAATATCACTAACCGCTCCCCCTCGCCTGTGTTCATCTATTTCTGCAATGCTTTGTCCTGCCTCTCCTCTCTCCCAGCTTTCTTCACCCTCCCCTACAATCGTTCTAAAGGGCCCCAACCCAAAATATCACCAATCCAGATTCTCCAGAGATGCTGCCAGGATTTACGTCCTTTTGTGCAGACCAGCATCTGCAGTTCATTGTTTCTCCATTAAGTAGAGTTTATCTGGTCACTTATCTCATTACTGCTACATGGTTTTGTAATGCAAATTGGCTGACACGTTCACCCAAACTGTTATGGTTTGTGTAACTACGTCACAATTGGGTTAAATCACAAAAAAGTACTACATTAATGCAAGTTCTTTCAGTCAAATATTTAGATCAAAAGGACACAAATACTGTAAGTGCAATTTATAAGAGGCATTATGAGAACAGAAATTTGTAAAAACATGAATTCACAAAGCAGCGCTAAACATCTTCTATATTACTAAAACTCTGTTCTTGACCGGTTTTGAGATCTGTGCTGCGGTTTCCGAGAGTATGCCGCCACCTACGGCCGTCATTTTTGGCCACCTCGCTCAGAGCCCGCCTCCGCCGCATGTGTGCCGAGGATTTTTCCCGTCGATGAAAATTGACAGAGATATTAATGTTTTTACAACATTCCCCATTCCCTCTGCTGCCCCTGCTGGAGGGAGGGGGAGGGACTATAAAACCAGGAAGTGGTGTGCCTCAATCAGTCTCTGCAAGTGGTGTGCCTCAATTAGAGCTTTGAATGACACTGACAAATGTCTACAGCACTGCGAGTACCCTTAATTTGGTTTGAAAATGAAAATGTGGTTAGAGGTAAAAAAGCACTGCCTGCAAATGGTTGTTTGGGTTTGGGGTTGAAGTAAAAATGCACTCTCTTCACACCCCCCCCCCCCCCCCCCCCCCCCCCTCCCCCCTCTCCTCCCTCCTCTCCCCCCCTCCCATCACCTCTCCCCCCTCCCCTTCCTTTCCTCTCCCCCCCCTTCTCTCCCCCTCCTCTCCCCAGCCCTCTCCTCTCCCCCCCCCCCCCTCCCCTCTCCTCTCCCCCTCCCCCCCCCTCTCTCCTCCAATCCCCCCCCTCTCTCCTCCATCCCCTCCCCACCGTCCCTCCCCCACACCCCTACCCCCTCCCATCTCACCCCCCCTCTCAGCACACCCTCTCTCTCCCCCCCCTCACCCCCCTCCATTAGCGTGAGTGCGGGAGGTAGTTAGTGTGTGTGTGATGCAGCATGCCCCCCCCCCCCCCCACAACCGCACGTTGGGGGGAACAGACCCAACGGGTCTGCACTTGGTCTAGTTCATAATATAAGTGGCCAGGGACAATACAACACAATACAATTTTATTTGTCATTTGAACCTCGAGGTTCAAATGAAATGTTGTTTCTGCAGTCATCCACACAAGAAAAAGACCCAAGACACAACGCAATTTACACAGACATCCATCACAGCGCATCTCCTCCTCACTGTGATGGAAGGCAAAAACTTCTCTCCCCTGCACTCTCCATTCCCTCCCGATATCAGAGTCAAAGCCCCCGGCGGGCGATGGTAATTGTCCCGCGGCATTAACGCACGCGCCGGGTGATGCAAGGCCGCGCTCCAGGTCTTGTTGTTGGAGCCCCCGGCGGGCGCTAGCAAAGTCCTGCAGCCATTCCAAGCCACGCCGGGCGATGATGTAAGGTCCCGCTCCAGGTACTCTTCAACCATGCAACACGGGCAGGTGAAGTCGCCGTTGCGGAAGCCCCGAAAAGCGGTCTCCCAGCAGGGACCTGCTAGCTCCCGGTATTACTGTCCACCAGACCTGCGGTAAGCCTCCGAATCACCGGGCGTCGGGCCGCAGCAGCGCACCACCACCACTCCTCCCGCTCCGAACTTGGCCAGCTCCACAATGGTAAGTAGCTCCGCAGCTCCGGGACTGGAGCTCCAGGTCGTTCCTGCCAGAGGCCGCTCCACGGTGCTAGGCCCCAACGACAATGGAGACCTGACAGGGAAAAAGTCGGGTTCTCCGTGCAGGGGAAAGATTTTAAAAGTTTCCCCACCCACCCTCGACACACACATACCCCGTCAAAAAAATAAAAATTGAAACGAGACAAAAAATAATAAAAAGACAGACGGACTGCAGAGGCCGCTGCGACGTGAGTGTTTGGACAGCTGTTATCAGGTAGCTGAACCATCCTACTGCAACGAGAGAGCAGTCCTACCATCTACTCACTGGTGATCCTGAGACTATTTTTGATTGTTTAACTGGCTTTATTTTGCGCTAAATGTTATTCCCTTATCATGTATTTGCGCAATGTGAATGGCTCGATTGTAATCACATTTTATTTCCGCTAACTGGTTGGCATACAACAAAATCTTTTCACTATACCAATTAAACAAAACTAAACTAGGGCAGCACAATGGTGTAACAGTAAGTGCCACTTTCTAACAATGCTCTTGCAACCCAAGATTGATTCTGATGATTCGTATCAATATGGAGTTTGCACACTCTCTCGGTAACTATGAGTTTCACAAAGACATACTGGTAGGTGAATTAGCTACTGTAAATTGTCCCTTACGAAGCTGGTTGCACCATAGTTAGAGGTAGTTCATGGGCATGCGAGAGAGTATTGGCTACAGGGAAATTTTGAGTTTAAATAATAAGGAATCATTATATACTGGCATTTGTTAAATTCCCGTTAAGATCAAAAATAAATTCCCAGTATTTTTTAGAACTATGCAATAAAGGGGATTTGAGGCACATTTTTCACACAGATGATGGAATCAACTACCAGAGCCAGTGGTAAAGGCAGTACAATTATAGAAATTAGGTACAGGAGGAGGCCATTCGGCCCATCGAGCCAGCACCGCCATTCATTATGATCATGGCTGATCGTCCCCAATCAATAACCCATGCCTGCCTTCTCCCCATATCCCTTGATTCTACCAGCCCCTAGAGCTCTATCTAATTCTCTCTTAAATCCATCCAGTGATTTGGCCTCCACTGCCCTCTGTGGCAGGGAATTCCACAAATTCATAACTCTCTGGGTGGAAAAGTTTTTTCTCACAGTCTTAAAAGGCCTCCACTAAGACGGCGCCCCTGGTTCTGGACTCGCCCAACATTGGGAACATTTTTCCTGCATCTAGCTTGTCCTGTCCTTTTATAATTGTATATGTTTCTATAAGATCCCCCTCATCCTTCTAAACTCCAGTGAATACAAGCCTATTTTCAATCTTTCCTCATGACAGTCCCGCCATCCCAGGGATCAATCTCGTGAACCAATGCTGCACTGCCTCAATCACAAGGATGTCCTTCCTCAAATTCGGAGACCAAAACAGTACATAATACTCCAGATGTGTTCTTACCAGAGCCCTATACAACTGTAGAAGAACCTCTATACTCCTATACTGAAATCCTCTTGTTATGAAGGCCAACATTCCATTAGCTTTCTTCACTGCCTGCTGTACCTGCACGCCAACTTTCAGTGACCGGTGCACAAGGACACCCAGGTCTCGCTGTACCTTCCCCATACCTAACCTAACCCCATTGAGATAATAATCTGCCCCCTTGTTTTTGCCACCAAAGTGGATAACCTCACATTTCTCTATATTATACTGCATCTGCCACACATCTACCCACTCACTCAACCTTTCCAGGTCCCCCTGCAACCTCCTAACATCCTCTTCCCAGTTCACATTGCCATCCAGCTTTGTGTAATTCGCAAACTTGCTAGTGTTGCTCCTAATTCCCTCTTCCAAATCATTAATATACATGGTAAACAGTTGCGGCCCCAACACCGAGCCTTGCAGCACTCCATTCGCCACTGCCTGCCATTCTGAAAAGGACACGTTCACTCCTACACTTTTCTTCCTGTCTGCCAACCAATTTTCTATCCACGTCAACACCCTACCCCCAATACCATGCGCTCTAATTTTAGTCACCAGTCTCCCGTGCGGGACCTTATCAAAGGCTTTCTGAAAGTCTAGATACACTACATCCACTGGCGCCCCTTCATCCATTTTACTTGTCACATCCTCAAAGAATTCCAGAAGATTAGTCAAGCATGATCTTCATTTCATAAATACATGTTGACTTGGACTAATTCTTTTACTGCTATCCAAATGCCCCATTGTTACCTCTTTAATAATTGCATCTTTCCCACCACCGAAGTCAGGCTAACTGGTCTGTAATTCCCCGTTTTCTCTCTCGCTTCTTTCTTGAAAAGTGGGATAACATTAGCTATCCTCCACTTCACAGGAACTGATCCTGAATCTATTGAACATTGGAAAATGATCACCAATGCATCCACTATTTCTAGAGCCACCTCCCTGAGGACCCTGGGATGCAGTCCATCAGGCCCCAGGGATTTATCATCCTTCAGTTCCATTAGCCAACCCAATATTATTTCTCACCTAATGAAAATTTATTTCAATTCCTCGACCCTCTTAGATCCTCTGTCCTCCAGTACTTCTAGGAGATTGTTTGTGTTTTCCTTATTGAAGACAGATCCGGGATACCTGTTTAACTCTTCTGTCATTTCCTTGCTCCCCATAATATTTTCACCCGTGTCTGCCTTCAAGGGACCCACATTTGACTTTGCTATTCTTTTTCCCCTTAACATATCTAAAGAAGCTTTTACTGTCCTTTATATTCCTGGCCAGCTTCCCTTCGTACTTCATCTTTACAGCCCGTATTGCCCGTTTTGTTTCCTTCTGTTGTCCTATGAAATCTTCCTTTTTGGAATGAAATGATCCTGCGTCTTCTGGATTATGCCCAGAAATTCCTGCCATTGCTGTTCCACCGTCATTCCTGCTAGTATCCCTTTCCAATCTACCTTGGCCAGCTCCTCTCTCATGCCTTCATAATGCCCTTTGTTCAGCTGCATCACTGCCATTTCCGATTTACCCTTCTCCTTCTCAAATTGCAGATTAAAACTAATCATATTATGATCACTACCTCCAAGTGGTTCTTTTACCTCGAGTTCTCTTATCAAATTTGGTTCATTGGACAACACTAAATCCAGAATTTTCTTTTCTCTGGTCGGCTCCATTACAAGCTGTTCTAAGAATCCATCTTGGAGGCACTCTACAAACTCTCTTTCTTGGGGTCCTGAACCAACCTGATTTTCCCAGTCTGCCTGCATATTGAAATCCCCCATCACCGCGGTGGCATTACCTTTGTTACATGCCAGTTTTAACTCGTGCTGCAACTTGCACCCTACATCTGGGCTACTATTTGAGGGTCTGTAGATAACACCAATTAGTGTCTTCTTGCCTTTGCAATTCCTCAACTCAATCCACAGTGACTCTACCTCGTCAGTCCCTATGTTTTCCCTCTCAAGGGACTGAATTCCATTCCTCACCAGAAGAGCTACCCCCCCCCCCCCCCCCCCCCCCCCCCCCTCCCCTCCTCTGCCCACCTGCCTGTCCTTTCTATAGGATGTATAACCCTGAATATTAAGTTCCCAGACCAGATCCTTCTGCAGCCACGTCTCGGTGATCCCCACAATGTCATATCTACCAACCTCTATCTGAGCCTCAAGCTCATCTACTTTACTTCTTATACTTCGCGCATTCAAATACAGTACTTTTAATTCCTTACGGATCTCACCATTCACATCGATCCCTACTACACTTGGCCATACTCTCCTTTCCCTTTGTGAGCTTCTTTCCCGTTAATTCTGGCGTCATCAACTATCCCTTTACTCCCTTTCCCTTTAACTCCGTCCTTGACTATCCCATTTGACACCCCCCCCCACCCCCCCTATTTAGTTTAAAACCACCTGTGTCGCAGTGGCAGACCTGCCTGCCAGAATGCCAGTCCCCCCACCTGTTAAGGTGCAATTCGTCCCTTTTGTCCAGTTCCCCCTTACTCCAAAACAGATCCCAGTGGTCTAAGAATCTAAATCCCTGCCCCCTGCACCAGTTCCCCAGCCACACCTGTGTCTCCCTGTTCCTGCTCTCGCCAGCACGAGGAACTGGAAGCAAACCAGAGAAAACCACCCTGGAGGTCCTGCTTTTCAGCACTTTTCCGAGCTCTCTAAAGTCACACTTCAGAATATTCATCCCCTTCTTTCCGACATCGTTTGTGCCGACATGCATTACAACTTCTGGCTGTTCACCTTCCCCCTTGAGGATTTTCTGCATTCTGTCCGTGACATCCTGGATCCTGGCACCCAGGAGGCAGCACACCATCCTCAAATCCCGTCTGTTGCCGCAGAAACCCCTGTCCGTACCTCTCACAATGGAGTTTCCAACCACCACTGCGTTGCCTGGCGTCGGCCTTCTTGGTTTTGGCTCAACAGCACTTTTTGCATCGAAAGCCAGTGCGCCACTCAGTGCTTCAACGTCTTCTGTTCCGACAGCTTTTAAGTAGGTGAACCTGTTCACAAGAGGTACAACACCAGGGGACCTGTGTATTCCATGTTTACTTCCATTTCTCACTGTCACCCACCTTCCCTCTTCCAGTACCTTCGGTGTAACAATCTTGCTGTAGGATTCGTCGAGGAACGACTCAGCCTCTCAGTACGAACCCGAGGTCTTCCACTGGCTTTTCCAGTTCCCCAACACGGTCCTTCAGGAGCTGTACCTGGATGCACTTCTCACACATGTAGCAGCCAGAGGCACCATCGCACTGAATCAGCTTGCCTGACATCTCCTTCTTTCATCTCTCCCTCTCCAGCGTATTGCATAGTCTCCTCTCCTCGCCGAAGACTCTCGAGCCAAAGACTCACACTTTCCTCACAAGACTCTCAAGCCAAAGACCCACACTTTCCTCACAAGGCACTTCCGTCACTGCCGCTCCCCTAGAGCAGCCTTGCTTATATTCACTGATAAATTGCCTAATTTACCAATTTACAAACCAAATTCCTCAGTTTTAAACTGTTTGTCCCTTGTGACTTCCTCTACTCTACTCCCCGGGCTCCAGCCAATCAGTGGTTCTTCCTGCTTCTCCTTGTTGCTGCTTCTTCAAAATCCACGTCAGCTCTGTGTTAAGTCTGTCTGCGTTTTGCCGCTCTTTTTCAAATGTTTTCCCCCTCTGACTCACCTCTGTCTCTCCTCCCCCACAGGCTCCAGCCAATCAGTGCTTCTTCCTGCTTCTCCTTGTGCTGCTTCTTCAAAATCCACGTCAGCTCTTATCATATCATATCTATTAACTATTAAAAATCTGATCTTGGATGCGTATGTGTGTATATAATCACATCTTCTCAAAATAACAAAGCGCTGACGATAAAATGTTTACATATTCCAGTAGAGATTTTTCTTCTGGAGTCCAAAATCGCCATCTGAAAAATTCATGCATTATTTCTCGAGTTATAAATGAATATATTTACAAATCTGAAAAAACGTTGAAAAAAAACGTCTGGCTTTCGCTGATAACATATAACCATATAACAATTACAGCACGGAAACAGGCCATCTCGACCATTCTAGTCCGTGCCGAACACATAATCTCTCCTAGTCCCATATACCTGCGCTCAGACCATAATCCTCCATTCCCTTCCCATCCATATAACTATCCAATTTATTTTTAAATGATAAAAACGAACCTGCCTCCACCACCTTCACTGGAAACTCATTCCACACAGCTACCACTCTCTGAGTAAAGAAGTTCCCCCTCATGTTACCCCTAAACTTCAATCCCTTAATTCTCAAGTCATGTCCCCTTGTTTGAATCTTCCCTACTCTCGGTGGGAAAAGCTTTTCCACGTCAACTCTGTCTATCCCTCTCATCATTTTAAAAACCTCTATCAAGTCCCCTCTTAACCTTCTGCGCTCCAAAGAATAAAGCCCTAACTTGTTCAACCTTTCTCTGTAACTTAGTTGTTGAAACCCAGGCAACATTCTAGTAAATCTCCTCTGTACTCTCTCTATTTTGTTGACATCCTTCCTATAATTAGGCGACCAAAATTGTACACCATACTCCAGAATTGGCCTCACCAATGCCTTGTACAATTTTAACATTACATCCCAACTTCTATACTCAATGCTCTGATTTATAAAGGCCAGCACACCAAAAGCTTTCTTTACCACCCTATCTACATGAGATTCCACTTTCAGGGAACTGTGCACAGTTATTCCCAGATTCCTCTGTTCACCTACATTCTTCAATTCCCTACCATTTACCATGTACGTCCTATTTTGATTTGTCCTGCCAAGATGTAGCACCTCACACTTATTAGCATTAAACTCCATCTGCCATCTTTCAGCCCACTCTTCCAACTGGCATAAATCTCTCTGTAGACTTTGAAACTCTACTTCATTACCTGCAACCCCACCTATCTTAGTATCATCTGCATACTTACTAATCCAATTTACCACACCATCATCCAGATCATTGATGTACATGACAAACAACAGTGGACCCAACACAGATCCCTGTGGCACCCCACTCGTCACTGGCCTCCAACCTGACAAACAACCATCCACCATTACTCTCTGGCATCTCCCATTCAGCCACTGTTGAATCCATCTTGCTACTCCACCATTAATACCCAACCATTGAACCTTCTTAACCAACCTTCCATGAGGAACCTTGTCAAAGGCCTTACTGAAGTCCATATAGACAACATCCACTGCTTTACCCTCATCAATTTCCCGAGTAACATCTTCAAAAAATTCAAGAAGATTAGTTAAACATGACCTTCCAGGCACAAATCCATGTTGACTGTTCCTAATCAGACCCTGTTTATCCAGATGCTTATATATATTATCTCTAAGTATTCTTTCCATTAATTTGCCCACCACTGACGTCAAACTAACAGGTCTATAATTGCTAAGTTTACTCTTAGACCCCTTTTTAAACAATGGAACAACATGCGCAGTACGCCAATCCTCCGGCACTATTCCCGTTTCTAATGACATTTGAAATATTTCTGCCATGACAATGGATCTGCATGCTGCCCTCTTGGGTCTGCGTACTGCCGTCTTAGATCTGCGCGCTGCGAGTGACGTCACCCCACACCTCTCCCTCCCCCTCGTTATTCAAATGACGCAGCACTCTCACCCCCCCACCTCAAAAGACCCTCTCCTCCCCCCCCCCCCTCCTCTCTCCTTCCTCTCCCCTGTTATTCAAAAGACGCTCGGGATCGCTTTTTCTCGGGGATCACTCTCTCGGTGCTTTCTCTCGGCTCTTCTCTCTTCTCCCGACCTCTCTTCCATCCCCCCCCCTTGAAGGATTAAACATCACTTGAAGGAGCTGATTTTACATTAAACATCACTTTACTGCTCTAATACCCAAATCTCTAGATTCCATTAATATCCAAACAAAAATCAATCATTGCCTTGACTATTTGAAGGAACCATGCTCCCACATCCCTCTTGGGTAGTAAATTCCAAACATTCATCACCTTAATGGTGATTCTTTTTTTCCATCTGCCCTGCATAGCTTACCTATTTATTTTATGGTATGCAATATGGTACTTTATTTGTCACATTTACCGAGATACAGTGAAATTCATTTTTGTATACATTTCTGTACAAGTATCACTATAAATAAGCACAGATACATATTAGATAAGTAACCCAGACATAGTACATGTGTATAGCAGTAGTACACGGAAACAGTACAGTCACCACTTTGGTGCCATTTTCAAGTTCCAGTTGTTTGTGCAGGGATCTGATCTGACCATGAAGGTCTGTTGTCCTAATGGCGTTGCAGGGTCGGCCTGGCCAAGCATAGCCGAGGTGTCCTCTGCCGCTGCAAGCCGCGTCCAGTCCACCTGCTCGGCATCTTGGAGTGGCGCTTGGTCCAGCGGTGCCCCAGGCAGCTGCTGGGCCTCCAGCGGCCCACTCTCCCGTCGAGGTGCTGCGGCGGTGTTGAAAGGCTGCGGCTCACCTGCAGTCCGTCTGTCTTCACTTTTTTGTTGTTGTTTTTTCTGTCATGTTTTTAGTCAAATTTTAGTTATTAGGCCGTGTTATGTGGGGGGGGGGTGCTGATACATGGTTTTCTGTCTCACCCTTCGGGGGAATGCGACTCTTCTTGTCGTATCCCCCCTTCTCTGCCTCCGTCTGCGCTGAGGCCTAATGGCGGAGCTGGCGGCCTCCAACTGCGACCGACCTCGAGGCTCCGGAGGCAGAGCCAGCCAGGAGCCAGCTGGCCGTCTTCGAGCTGCGGTGGCGGCGTTCCGGTGGTAGAGGCACGACTCTGGGCTGAGACGGCGTTCCGGTGAGGGCGGCCCGGCACGGGGCTGAGACGGCGCTCTTGTGAGGGCGGCCCGGCGCGCGGCTCAGATGGTGCTCCGGTGGCTGAGGCGGCGTTCTGAATCCGGGGCTCGACCGTGGGCCAGTGGACGACATCGTCAGGAGCTCGCAGGTCACAGGCTGGTGCCTGTTTTCTGGAGCTCCCGCGGCAACAGCTGCGTCCGCTGGACTGGAGGGCGGCAGCTTCGACCACCCCGGGCCGCGGAGCTTGAACCGGCCCGTTCGCGGAGATCGGTTGAGCGTGGGACTGACTACCATCACCTGGTGGAGTATCGACTCAGCGCAGAGGGAGAATGAGGAAGAGACAGTAACTTTAAGATTTTGCCTCCATCATAGTGAGGAGGTGCCTGGTGAACTCACTGTGGTGGATGTTAATTTGTGTGTTTTGTTGTTTATTATTATATGTATGGCTGCAGGCAACGACATTTTGTTCAGACCACCAGGTGAGTTCCCATGGATCCTCAATCTGCAGCAGGCCTACAGGGCTAGTTCCGCTTTCCGGCACGGGTCCTTCGTCCATGGTAGGCGAGTCCCCGGTGTGCGACGGGTGGGCTTGGCATAGCAGGTGAGTTCCAGTCTGCGACACGGTGAAACTGCCGCAGCATGTGAGTCGGGCTAACTGGACATTTCGGGCAGGTCCGCTGGCTACAGGCCGTGGCACTCCCCTGGATACCTCCGCCATGCGTTCTCCCTTACTCTGCACCGGTGGTTGTGTCCGGTACAGCATGGCTGCACAGCCCTCGCTGGGGTCTCCCTTCTGCGCAGTGCTCACCGGGGTATGCCTGACCATGGACCCCTGATTCTAAACAACCACATCAGGACAAACACTAATTACGCAACCTTTGTTCGATTCCCACAATTATGTCCTTGCTTTGGTATGAAGTTGAAATCTCTATACAATTTTCAAGATTTAGTCTTATATACAATATATAATTTAGTCTTATATACAATATATACAATACAATATATCAACATATGTCAATATACAAGATTTGGAATCTAATTTGTTGGATGTCTATTTCACAACACTTGTTCGTGTATATGATTTTTACCCCTTTGGAAGGCTCATCATTTTCTCTTGATCTTCCACACTGCCCATTGTCCAATAGAAACATCCTGAATATTGACAGTGATAAAAATATCTACCAAATCAAGCACTTAATTACTGTTTGTAAAAGCAATATGGAAACTGATGTCTTAACAGTTAACTCCTTAGCTTGCAAAGCCATTCCACTATCCAGAGAGTTAAAAAAAGTTGTGGAAGAATTTCTCTTCAACTCTGAAAATGATGACCATGCAGTATGTTTGTTCTCAAGATAGTGAAAAGTAGTCTCCGTGTGCATCAATTAATACCGACTCACCTAGTATAACAATACCTATTGGCCTTTCACCTGACATTTCTTTGTTGTCCATCAATGAAGCAATGTCTGCAATGTCATTTTACACCTGAAAGGAGGCAGCTCATGAAATATTCTACCCTATAGCAAGTTGGGAGGGCATGTTGCAGTTGTATAAGACGTTGGTGAGACCGCATTTAAAGAATTATGTTCAGTACTGGTCACCATGTTATAAGAAAGATGTTGTCAAGTTGGAAAGGGTACAGAGAAGATTTACGAGTTTGTTGCCAGGACTAGAGGGTCTGAACTATAGGGAGAGGCTGAGTAGGCTGGGACTCTATTCCCTGGAGGCAAGGAGGATGAGGTGTGATCTTATAGAGGTGCATAAAATTCTGAGAGGAATAGATCGGGTAGATGCACAGTCTCTTGCCCAGAGTAGGTGAATCGAGGACCAGAGGCTTTAGGTTTAAGGTGAAGGGATAAGATTTAATAGGAATCTTTTATAGGGTAACTTTTTCACACAAAGGATGGTGGGTGTATGGAACAAGCTGAAGAGGTAGTTGAGGCTGGGACTATCCCAACATTTATGAAACAGTTAGACAGGTGCATGGATAAGACAGGTTTGGAGGGATATGGACCAAGCGCAGGCAAGTGGGACTAGTGTGTTGGCCGATGTGAGCAAGTTTGGCCAAAGGGCACATTATCACTCTATGACTCTCCAGTGAAGCTCCACTTTGTAAGTCAAGGGCAGCAAGCAGGTGGGATTTTTACACAAACAGTGCCCACTCAAAATCACAGCATTCTTACTTTGAAACAAATACTTCCTTTCCTAAATATTTGCTCATTACATATGTAGGAGCCACCCAGGGTGGTGAACTTCCCTCACCACAAACACGATGGCAGCTCAGGAAGCTCTTTAATGACAATAAGGGATGTGCAGAAAATGCTGACATCTCAACAAGTTCTATAATCCATGAGTACTAACAAGAAAAATGTACATTCTGTCAAAATTCCATGTTGCCATTCTTCTACTGATCATCATCCTCATCTCCAATGAATGCCAAAACTAATCAAATCAACTTTCCAAACATGTTTATACAACTTAATTAAAAGCCAAACTTTTTCAACCATCAACTGATCATTTTTACGCATATTGCTCATTCCATCTTCCATATGCCTCTCTGACAGCCATACAACTTTTCTGCAGAACTATCTCCATGATATGCACACTGCATATAATTGTTCTTGCAACAAAGGAGCTAGCAGTTGGCTGTGAAGGACAAGTACAAGCAGCTCTCGGCCCAGTTGCCCTGGCTTCAAACTGGGCAGTTTTATAATGACCAGTTTGGTTTAGCCAGCTAATGGGCAAAAGTAATGTCACTGACAAGAGCAGAAATGGTGGTACCTTGAAAGGTGTCATCACAAGAACATATTTATATTCTACAGACTCAGTGTCACACACCTCAGTTGTGTTATCAGCTGGCCTCACAATTTGCCAGAGATTAGATCACAGCCTTGATTCCCCTTCTAGTCTAGTACATTATAAGTAGTTGCAGCATTCGCTGCAATTAATGCTGTGACTTGTGTCTTCAAATACGGCAAGAACATTATATCCAAAGGTTTTCTCATGTTATTGGTCACTAGTTTGCAGGCCCCAAGCAAAGACGTGGCAATTAGAAATAGATTTTCGATGATCTATGATGTTTCACACAGGTTATTGGACGTGTAAGATAATACCTCAAGCAATTAAACATACACTTATTAGCCTTCATCAACAGCTACCATGTCATGGTCCTCAGAGCTTGGCTGAACTGGTGTGCTACTTCCTCTCCAGCTGCAATTTCCTCTTTATTTGGCTGTGGTACGCTTATGTCTATATGCACATTTGGCTTCTAAACCACGCTCTATTTTTTGTAAATTGCCATGATCTTAGTCAGTGCAAGAAAATGAAAGGTTTCCTGATGTAGTATCATATTTTACCACATTGACTATTATGGCATTGCCGCTGGGTCCCTAGAAGGTGGATTTTTTTGTATACTTGGCGAGAAAGTCAAAATAATGGGATCATAATGGTAGAATAGGGAAAAGGTATGTTTAAACTATCTGGATATTATGAGGTGGAAGAGCTTTCAGGGTAAAGGGGATTTCGAATGCTAAGATGAGGCCTGGATAGTATAAACTTGCCATCTTCATAGGTCACTAGGGCTGTGGCAATCAAGTTCATGATAAGAACTATCCTCCAAACCACTGTCTTTGGGATGATAGGGCCTCGTCCAACTGTCTGCTGCAGTCCAAGCTATTTTTTTCAATGAGAGAGGGAAAGCATGATTGAACATGTCACAGTGTGTATATATAATATGCCTGCCTTGGTGGGATAGTTGAATGCATAAGGTAATTTGTACAGAGAACAAATATTGGAAGAGTGGTAAGTATAGGAGCACAGTACTATTCACAGATGGGATTTGCTGTGGTTTACATATGTCTTGACCACATGTGTGAAGTCATTAAACTTATTGTGGCATTGGAAAATCATGCCAAAGATATCCTGCGAGGCCATCTTCTTCCACCGGTTTTTCTATCTGCTCTTGGGGAATTCCTGAGATCACCATCACCATGATTTTTGTATCTGAATCAGTGAAACTGAGTTCCCATTTTAACACCTATGAAATCACGGTTGCTTCAAGTGTTGACTAAGCTGTACAGTAGCTTTCAACAGTGGATGGATTTAGCTGCCACCTCCCCTTTAAGAGTTACAGAAGTAATTCAGTAAGCCTTGATCGTTTTCAGCAAGTTCACAGGAACCCTGAAATTACTCATGTTTACCATATGCAAATGAAAAAAAAACATTTATGAGTGGCTCCTTTAAAACATAGAAGTGCATGCACAAGGTGCGTGCACGGAAATCATAAACTACAATGGTAATGTGGATGGGATCCCTGTTCAGCACCATTTTAAAATATATTTTCCTGACTTTTCGCCTTGAATTTCTTTGATTGAATCCAATCCCTTTCCCTTTCTGGGTGTTCTGCATAATAACACCAATAAAGCTCATGACAAAAGCAAAAATGTGAATACTGCAAATCCAAAATAAATATTGAAAGTGGCAGAAATGTGAACAATGTCGATCCAATATTTAAGAAATAAGCGGCAAAGATTTTGTGTGAAAAATGAGGATTGGAGAAGTTACCTCGATTTAAGATGAAAAGGCAATTTGAGGTTTGAAAAATAAACTTTGTGTTGGGACATAACAAAGTCCCCAGCTGAAATATTAAACTGCTTATTGATTTTTCGCTGCTGGTACATTGGCATTCTCAACACCATTAGATTGTGATATTAAACCAAGGCCACACCTTCCTTCTGGGGTAGATTTAGAAGATCTAATAATTTTTTAATTTCAAGAAAAGTATCATTTTTTAGTGTCCTAAAAAATATATATCCCTCAATCATATTGTTAAAGGAGAAGATTATCTAGCCACTATGCAATTGCTGTTTGTGGAAACCTTGCTCACGCAAATTGGTTGCCATTTTTCCAACATTATTCCAATTATTAACTGCAAGTGCTCTGTTAACAAGATTGTGAAATCTACTTAATAAAAGCAAGTTACTCTAAAGTATTGTACAGTACATGGTTGGAAGAAGATTTACTGTTAATTCGGCAAATATCTGGAGATCCCAAAACTGATCAGGGCTGGATTTTAACTATCATTGACTAAAATTATGACAGTTCTCAATAAATTTATCTGCCAGTGTTTAGTTACATGAATTTTAAGGACATTATTCGAAATGGTTTAAGAAACTAATCAATTTTAAATGTAAACAATTAGAAATATGCTTTAAAGTTTTAGTTGAACCAACAAATAACCTGTTTTATTTTTACAATGATGAGTCCCATTTGTACAAATATACATATTTTTAAAGAATCAATGCAATTTGTCATTGTTAAAAAATGGCAATCAAATGGTTAAATGCATTGCAGTTTTGATGAAAGCTACAAGACTGAGACAAACCTACTTTCTTCCACCCCATTCCTGTAGAAAACTTGTTGCCAGTCCTGTCTGCGCCGTCCTCACTCTTCCTATAATACTTGGCCTTGAGCCAAAAGTGTCATCTTACGCACAAGATAAAAAGGGATCATTTTTGAGGCCAGATTCCAACACCCTTGCTACCCACCACCACACCCCAACACCAATACACATATATGTTACACGCTGCAGTACCATTCTTACTGTTGCTCCCAACCCTAATTCCATAGACAGTAATCATGAATCAATAGAAATAAAAGACAACGCTATCACATTTTCAGCAAAAGCACATTTCATTCCTGATTTCCTCTGTTCTGACACCTGTAGTAGAAATATGGCACCATCATTGTCCCATGAGGTTTAGAAAAGATATATAATGTACACTGTAAAGTCTGTTTTTAAAAAAATTGCCATAAAAGATGTTAAATTAATAGTACTAAAGAAACGATGTGCAGCAGGGAAAACAGGGATCTCCACATTCTTTAAATATTTCATCCCAAATGCTTTGTTCCTCTGCAAACTAACCCTAAACAAGT
Organism: Leucoraja erinaceus; assembly: GCF_028641065.1. NCBI lineage: Eukaryota > Metazoa > Chordata > Chondrichthyes > Rajiformes > Rajidae > Leucoraja > Leucoraja erinaceus. The sequence goes on from NC_073383.1 coordinate 37,051,231, forward strand.
TGCAGTATGATTAACAGAAAGGGCATCTCACTACTCAGTGGGTGATACTAACCACCATTAATAAATAATGTCTGATTCATATTTTCAGACGGTTCTTACAATTTTTAAATATATATACGTTCAAAATCAATTTTACTCAGAACATAATTTTGACGGAACTCAGACACAGCTACATTACTTTCTCTCACACCAGCTAAATATCATAAACTTTACATGATCAGAGTTTAATTTAAATTACAGATTATAAATAAAAAGACCCTTTTGTGGATTTGTCTATTTTACAAGCCACTTTATATCAAATGAAAACATATTTTCCACTTTTGAAACAACATTTTGCACTGTACTTTTAAATGTTTTAATCCATTTTACATCTGTGGCAAGAAGCATCTGCTTACGCTGTAAATTAGACAGCAGTTTTTGATTTACTTACATTTTATTCAAAAATACAGCTGCAACTTGTTTAGTACATGAACAATAGTGCCGACTACGTTCCTTTGACAAGTAATATAGCCAGCAATTCTACTGGCAAGTAACATTTACATCAGTTAAGATTATTTAAAGTGACAGGGTACTTCTTAATCAGCCAGCCATATTCTCTGAATTCAACATTCTCATAAACAAAAAAGATAAATCACCTACTAATCATAATTACTTCTGAAATTATTACTAATTACCGTAATAAATTTATTTTGGTCTACAGTGAATTACAATAGTGTGGGTCCAAAATAGGAAAATAATGAAATGTATAAAGACCAATTAAAGTAATTTCAAGTGTAGCAATTTACATAATTAATTTTAACTTTCAATTTACGAGCAAAGATATGATGTTTTTGGAAACTAGAAAAATGAATAATTTTAAAATACTGATTATTTATTCTAATTCTATTTATTTGCAATACACATCCTATAGATCTAAATAGGTCTTACCTGGCAAAGATAAACATACATCTCCAAATCCAAATACTCCATAATTTAAAGCACTAAATAGGTTCATGTGCACAGGTATGAAGCAACTTTTGCAGGGTTTCAGACCAAAGAGTTGTGCTGTGATAATCTAACCAGCAGGTTTGTGCAATTGTCAGTACAGAGCAAAAACCAGTATAAAAAAGATACTTACTGTTTGTCATGTGACTTAGAGAACTGTATTGGCCATTGGGTGTGCTTGTGGTGGGGTTCATCATCCTTGAATGGTCCATCTTGGGGCAGAAGTCATCATTACCTGTTTTAATGAAAAGGTCACCATCAGGTAGCAGTTATTTATAAATCAGTTATATTTTCAATAAATAATTCTCTTTTTGCAATATGCACTGTTTTTGTGAGAAGGATTAATTTGAACACATCTTTAGCCACAATGAAAACTAACTTTCTTCCTAAGGAACCCAATGCTTATCCTGCATTAAAGTATTTTAAATTGTTCACTTCCTTTGACTGTTAAGAATTTTGAAAAACAGTAGATTTAAATTAGCAATATGTTAAATTAACTGAACAGAGCAAATTATTATCTACAGCGTTATTTCTATGAAGATTTGCAACTTTAGGATAAAATATATACATATATTCAGTTTAAAACTCACCACTACCAGTGATATGGCCATCAGTAACCTCTGTTTCCATATTCAAAGTGCAGTGCTGTAACAAAAATTGGCAAAAAATATAATTGCGGATATCTTATCTGTTGCTGAAAAATGCTTATGATAATTGAAAGACACCTGTAATCAGAGGACCTCAATTGCTGCATCAATCCTACAGCTGCTGTATTATAAGACCATAATTGTTAGTCGACAAAAATTGGTATTTTTCGGAAGGTATTCTAAAAATTGTTGCATTATTTGATTAATTATTCAGAACCAGAAATTACATCAATTTTCAATCATTGGCACCTAATTATTGTAGTCTTTTTCAGGATAATATGGCTATTGGATTCAGCCATAGATTATGTTAATGGTTGCTATTAATTTGCAAAGATGCAAGAGATGACTGCAGTCTTTCTCAAAGATCAGCAGAGCAATAAACTAGAAGTTTCAAAGAATATAGTTGCACTAATATTTCTTCGGCTTAACAAGACTTGTCTCTGTCATTTCCTGGTGAAAAGTCATCATGAAATTTTCTGCCATTCACAATAAAAGGCATCTAAACTTTTTTCAGTTACCATAATTCATTTATCTTATTACTGCAAAGTAAACATATAATGACATTGATTTGTGACTGAAATAACTCTCTTACCTCTTTGCAAAGCTATGTACACACCACCTACACTACACTCTTACTTGTAGAAATTATTTGCGTCCACAAAACTAAATACATTTATATTGATAAACACGAGCAATTGTTGATGACCTGTGCATTTATACTATTTATATCTATCTTGAAGAATTAATTAACAGTGAGAGTATGATTGAGATTCTCAGCAACATAACCACTTTTTCCATTAGGATATAAGGCCTGCCTCAAGAAGAATGCAGTACAAGGAGCTCCTCTGCGATTTAATCGGAAGAATCCATTCCTATTGATCTCAAAATATTTTTAGGCATGACGACAGAAACATCGCGTTAGTTACTGGAATAAGGTCATTTCTCCACTTGCCTCCAGCTACTTCCCTGCAAAATGTGAATTATACGTTCCTCTTTTTGCCAAGTTTTAGAGAATACCATTTCCAGTGCCGGGTAGAAAAGAACTCTTACCACTCGAAAAAAAATCCAGATGCCAAAACAAAACACTGTGAAGTAAAAATTGCGATAGCTACATAGAGCTTATCTGTATGCTTGTTCTATATGACCATTAATACACACGTAGAACAAATAAGAAGAATCGAACCCAGTTCCTCCGAAAGCTGAAATCAGCGTCGGGCACACTGCAACAACCAGGAAAAGTCCCACCAACAAAATTGGTTAAAACACTCCACCTTTCTACCTTGCAGATCGTACGAGAATCGTCAAAATTAAGCGACTGTCAGTTCTTGCTCGTGTTGACGATAAACGTGCAAGGTTTGGGATGGGTGTTGGAAAAATGTTCAGGAATGTCAACGTACAGGAGAGAAAGAGGTCAGCGCCTCGACAATGCAATTAAAACAAAACTTGATACACCGGTTCCTAAGGAATCGACGAGAGAGTGAGGAGGAGGGGGAGGGGGTGGGGGTTACACACAAGCTTTTACATTCAGACAATTTAGCACGATTGTTTAAATGGCTCATGGCGACATATTATCGTTCCATGGCACATGAAAAGACAAATGCTGACAAAAAAAAATCGTTTCCATCGGCAAAGATGGTATCAATCCGGAATAAGCAAGGTGTGATGGGTGACAATGCCAGTAATTATGCTAGGCATCCGATGCCTACATATCTACTACACAATGATTCCTTAACAACTGTGCGCACATGATATACGAGTGCGATTGCTATCCACACATATCCAGCCATTACTCCAGCTCTCGTATGAATACGACGGGATTTGTTTGGAACTGCAACAAGTCATTAGATCTGTACGGTGAATGTGCAGGTACTTCTTTTTTTTAAATCTTCGCTGTATGAAACTGATCTGATTCACATTTCTGAGTGATGTAGAAACAAGCCTGTGATTACCTCAGTAATAGGCTACGATCATTCAAATCCATCACCTTTCTCTTTAATATTGCACAGAAGCGAACTGCTGGATATGAAACGCTGCTAATCCAGCAGCCACTTCCTCCATCTTCACCATGGTAGTATGGGAGTTTGTCAAACACCGAGAAACCGAACCGCGCGGTTCATGCTCTCGGCGATCGACTAGAGCAAAGATACTCCAGCCAACACAAGGGAAACACCAAAGATAAGAACTACACATAAACCCGGCCAATCATTAGGGAATATAAAACTGTTTTTGCCGTCTGCCACATAGATCTGGCGCTAACATACTGGCAATACGCCTACTATTAGCATGAAATTGGTAACCTTTTAACAGCCGGTATTCAAATATGGGAGGTATAATTAATTGTCCAGTTAATGTATTTAAATATATAAGAACCAAGCAACTTACTACAACACTCAGGGACTCAATTGCATTTTGTTAAAGGTCAACTACAAATGAATATGCATACGTCATATTTTTTTAGTTAGCGAGCTCACTAACATTCGCTCATTATAGCAAGTTAATTGTAGTTACAAAAATGTTTACAGTTTTGGGGATGGCATGTCACCAATTGTACCTTTACAATGAGCTTCCCCATGCCTGAATAATTGACATTCTGTTTCATAATATTGAATTCTGACATGTTAACCAGTATTTGGAGATACATTGTAATTCTGCCCACTTTAAAGTCCGCGATGTTTATATTCAAAGGAACTCGAATCATTGTCATCCTTGATATGACTGATAGTTACACGATCTATGTCAGTTATAAAATCACTCGTTTGCCAAACCATTAGTATGCGCATATCAATTATTTTAAATTCAGTGAGATGTGTGTGTGTGTGTGTGTGTGTGTGTGTGTGTGTGTGTGTTGGGGGGCGGGGATTCGCGGACCACAATCTTAAAATGTTAAAGATGTATAGCAATCTTTTATATTTTATTACGACTAAACATTAGCCCACATCCTGTCTCCGTGTTCTATTTTTTTTTCCAAAGCCTCTATATCACATTTCATCCATCGTAACTTAATCTGATATCGAAGAATATTATCTGGGTTCAGCTAGTCAATAATGTTTTCAGATGTTAAAATGATGCGGAATATCATTCCTCACATGTCTCGTCATTCTTAGTTTAGGTACTAAATAAATTATAATCCACGTTTTTAGTGTGGGGAATTAGTCTGTCAACGACTGATATCCACATGTGGTTCAGTCTCTACACAGAACCTATACAAATGGGGGCCGGTCGTCAGCAAAGTAGTATTGAAGTTCCAAGGTGAGGGGGGCACAATGCTTAAAATCACGTGAATCAGCGAATGTTGACTTTTAGAACTCGCAATTAGTAACAACTCGAAAGATTATATATGTCTTTCCCCTAGCAATTTGCAATGTGGCTGTCCCGTTTCGTCCCCGTACGGTCTTAAAACACTTTATGGGAAAGAAAGGGAAGAGGGAGTTTATTTAAAAAAAAAACGGGTTTCTGTGGGACAGGTTGAGTGCATTATGACTATAAACGATATTATGACATAATGGTATAAACGAGTTTCCTGAACTAGCCAAGAAGATGTGGGAGGTCAATTATTTATCTGTCGGTCGTGCGAAGTTACGCTTACGTTTTCATGAAGTAATTCTTACATTGCTTGTCATTATTGCTTGTCATTATTATTACCGCCTATCTCTTTCAACTTTACCCGCAGATTCTTTTTGATTCATTTTCAGCTCGATAATGAGTATACTAGATCATAAAACATTTAAGTATTTTTAAGTGCTTTTTTAGAATATATAAATCCTTTCCTTCTCAAAGTATTTATGAAACTTGGAATGGCAGGAGTAAAAGGTAAATGGTTGCCATTTCACACTTTGATCTTTCTACTTATCCTGATGTATCATCAAATTCTTGGTGACACGTCAGTAAATTGCCATATTGATTGTCCAGTGTAGATTTTTTTATACCCAATATGACAGATACTTCAGAAACTGTCCTCACAGTGCCACCTACTAGTTGTAAACTCCAATTACATGTGCTCACAGCAGTGCTTACATGTAATACTTAAATCTCTATTTACACATGAATAAATATATTTTGGGATGCTATGGGAAGCCAGGAAAGAGATTAGTGGGGCTCTGACATAGATTTTTGCATTATCTTTAGCCATGAGTAAGGTACCGGAAGATTGGAGGATAGTTAATGTTCCCACATTCAAGAAGAGTGGCAGGGATAAGCCAGTAAACCACAGGGCGACGAGCCATATGGCAGCAGAGGGAAACTATTGGAAACAAATTCTTAGGGATAGCATTTCTGATGGAATGGCAGGGAGTTAACATGATTTTGTACATTGGGAAGTACAGCCCCACAAATCAGTATTGCCTTGAAGTAATTAGGAAAATTAATGAAGGCAAGGCAATTGATATGACATACATTTACTTTAGCAAGGCTTTTGACAATGTCCTGCATGGTAGTCTGGTCCAGAAAGTTAGGGCACATGGGGTACAGGGTGTTTTGGCATACTGAATCTAAAATTGGCTTGATGATAGGGGGATTGAGGATAGTAGTGGAGAGTTGTTTTTCTGACTGGAAGTCTGTAATTTGTTTAGGAAGGTGTAGGAAGGAACTGCAGATGTTGGTTTACACCAAATATAAGACACAAAATGCTGGAGTAATGCAGCAAGATAGGCAGCATCTCTGGAGAAAAGGAATTGGTGATGTCACCCATTCCTCTTATTTAGAGATGCTGCCTGTTTCGCTGAATTACTCCAGCATTTTGTGTCTGTAATTTGTTTGTACCACAGGAACAGGTGCTGGACCATTACTTGGATGATAATGTCTATGGATTATTAAGTTTGCTGACACCAAAATTGATGGAGTAGTAGAGGGTGAGGATGGTTGCCTCAGGTTACAAAAAGGCATAGATCCACTGCAAAGTTGAACAGAGCTATGGCAGATGAAATTTAACCCAGACATGTGTGAGGTAATCAATTTGCTTCATCTGATACTGGATGGACATATACGGCAATTGGCAAGGCCTTAGATGCATTGATGTACAAAGGAACTTTGAGGTGCAAGTTTGTAATGGGAACACAGGTTGATAAGATAGTGAAGAAGGTATATTGTTGTTTGCCTTCACTTGCAGGCATATTGAGTTTTAAAGTTGGGACATCATGTTCCAACTGTTTACGAATTTGGTTAGCCATATTTAAAATATTTCGTGCAGTTCTGGTCACCATACTATAGAATGGGTGTAATAGCATGACAAAGAATGATATTCACCACAATGTTTTATTTTGTTTCAAGGAGGAATGGAATAAGCTGGGTTGCTTTCACTGAAGAGCAGGAGGTTAATACAGATGTTTATAAAATTATTTTGGATATAGATAGGGTAGGTAGTCAGTCTTTTTCCAATGTTAAAGAAGTCTAAAACTACAGGACAGAGGTTTAACGTGAGAGGGGTAATATGTAAAAGAAATACGAAAGGTATTTTTCACACAGATGGTCATTGCTATGTGGAACAGGCTACCAGTGGAGTTGGCTTAGTCAGGTACAATATCAGCCTTTAAAAAGTATTTGATTAGGTACATGGATAGGAAAGAAAGCATGAAAGAGTTATGCTGAAGGGCCAGTTTCCATGATATACGACTCCATGGCTATGACACAGTGGATCTACCATATCTCTAGAATTCCCTTGGTCTCCAGAAACTGAAGGATGCAGTACTCAGTAACCCAATGGAAGATTCATGGGGGTGAACTTCAGAATCAAGGAATCACACACTGGCAATAGCACTGAATGAGACCAGCCTGTCAAATTGGCACAGGCTCCACTTCAGAGTGATGAAGCTAGTACCACATCCTACCTCCACTGAAAATTCCTTCCTTCTGTGCACTTACCCAACTTCTTGAAAGGTGCAATTGAATTTGCCTGTATAATTACTCAGACAATCCACTGCAGACTCAAACCACTTGCTATGTCCGTGTCACTTTTATTTTTTATTTTGCCATTCTACCTCAGTCCCAACTCCCTATTCCTCTCCGCCAATTGCAATAGCTGGAGAGCTATTTTATTGTTGTCTTCCACAGTGATTGCTCCCTCCACAACTTGGTTTACTCATCTTACCTAAATCACCCCCTCTCCTATGAGAATAACTCAAAATGCAAAATTAAATAAAAGAGCAAGGTTACAGTTGTTTGATAGACAAAAAGGACCTCGAAAAAATGGATGATAGACACAAAATGCTGGAGTAACTCAACAGGACAGGCAGCATCTATGGATAGAAGGAATGAGTGATGTTTCGGGTCGAGACCCTTTTTCAGACTGTGAAGAAGGGTCTCGACCTAAAACATCACCCATTCCTCCAACAGTTTATGTCTATTTTCGGTTTAAACCAACATCTGCAGTTCCTTCCTACACACATCGAGTAAATGGATATTGTTATAAATGGATATTGGAAATGGTGTATCACAGCATTGTCTGCTGATAGTTTAATTACACGAGGAACACAATTTCAATATTTATTATTGATATTAAGAACAGGAGGCACAGCAAATAGTGAAGAAGATGACAAAAGTGCCTGAAAATATATATAGAATGCACACATTGATGTGCAAGCAAAGCAAGCGATCAAGCACAGTTAAATGCCACAAAACAGATATGTAAATATCAGTTAATCTGCTATTACGATGTTGGTTGAGGCATTTAACTCAATCATTCAGATATCTCTGTAAGATTAAATTATATGGCCATGAACAGAGTTCCAACATGGTAGTAGATGCCTGCAGACTAGCAGCAGCAAGCAAATCGATATTGCCAGTCTCACAGATGCTTGCTCATTCGTATAGGTTGTCCATATGTCGTTTGTTCATTACCTGGGTAGGACCTGTATTTGGGATAGTGATAACTGCAAGGACCATGCACAAATCCTGAAAACTATTAGAAACTCCAGACAGTGAACCTAACATTAATGGTGGAAAGGTTATTGGAGGGGATCCTGATAGACAGGATCTACATGAATTTGGAAAGTATTGATTAGAGATAGTCAACATGACTGTTTGCATGGGAAATAGCGTCTCACTAATTTCATTCACTCTTTGAAGAGGTGACCAAGAAGATTGAATAGGGCAGTGCTGCAGATGTTGTTAACATGGGCTCAACAAGCCTTTGACAAGGCACTACATGGTAGGCTGGTCTGGAAGTTTAGATCACATGGGATTCAAGGTGAGCTAGCCAACTGCAAGTTCAAGTGTTCAAGTGAGTTTATTGTCATGTGTCCCTGATAGGACAATGAAATTCTTGCTTTGCTTCAGCACACAGAACATAGTAGGCATTTACTACAAAACACATGAATAAATAAACAGATAAAGTGCAAATAACAGATAATGGGTTATTAATGTTCAGAGTTTTGTCCGAGCCAGGTTTAATAGCCCGATGGCTGTGGGGAAGTAGCTATTCCTGAACCTGGTCATTGCAGTCTTCAAGCTCCTGTACCTTCTACCTGAAGGTAGCAGGGAGATGAGTGTGTGGCCAGGATGATGTGGGTCTTTGATGATGTTGCCAACCTTTTTGAGGCAGCGACTTCGATAAATGAAGGAATCCCCTCGATGGAAGGAAGGTCAGAGCCGATGATGGACTGGGCAGTGTTTACTACTTTTTGTAGTCTCTTCCTCTCCAGGGCGCTCAAGTTGCCGAACCAAGCCACGATGCAACCGGTCAGCATGCTCTCTACTGTGCACCTGTAGAAATTAGAGAGAGTCCTCCTTGACAAACCGGGACAAGGGGTGGTGGCAGAAGGTTGCTTTTCCGAATGGTATACCACAGGGATCAGAGCTGGCTTTGGTGTTTATTTTCATATATTAATGATTTGGATGTGAAAGTAGGTAACAGGGTTAGTAAGTTTGTGAATGATATCTAAGTTGTTGATATTGTGGACAATGTAGAAGATTATCTAAGATTACAATGGTATATTGACCCGAAACATCACCTATTGATGTTCTCCAGAGATGTTGCCTGACCCGCTGAGTTACTCCAACACTTTGTTCCTTTTGGGTATCTTGATCAACTTAATTAATTGACTGAGGAATGCAAGATGGAGTTTACTTCAAATAAATGCCGGGTGTTGCATTTTACAAACCAAGACATTATTAATACAAAAACTGATAGGGCCCTATGGTAGAACAGAGAAACTTTGGGGTGTAGGAACATAGTTCCTTGAAAGCGGTGACATAAGCATACCAGGTGGTAAAGCAGGTGTGCCATAAATTTTCACTGGTCAAACATGGCATATCTAGCATAGTCCCACTCATTCCCTAAAATAGTAATCATTTGTCTGTTTTCATTAATTTTAATGCACTGATTAATCACAATATTAATCAAATGAATGTGGATTTAAATAAATGTATTGTATAAAATAAAATGTTTGAAACATTCAGCAGGTCGAGCAGCAGATGTGGAAAGAAAAAAAGTCCAAGATTCCATCAACATTGACAAAGAAAGAACTATTTAATTCCAAGTTGAAGAAAGTGAGATTTGCAATGAATAGGAGAATGGAAAAGTTTGTGAAAGTACAAAGTCAGGGCTTTTGTGCAGATAAATTGTAGAAGTTTTCTTATTAATGAGATAAATGGAGATAGTTAAAGATGATAATACAAAGAAGTGCAAAGTGTTGGGTTTGTACCAGAGATGGAAGTGAAACATAGAATTAACATGGCAATAGCAGGAAGCTCAGGATCACTTCTGTGAAGCAGGGCCCGAAATTAGCGGTTGCCCGGGTGCCACTGACCACCCAAAGTGCCGCCGGGCAACCTAAATGGCGAGTCATTTTGCCCGGCTTGGCAACTTGGTTTATGCCGAAGATAGACACAAAAAAGTGGAGTAACTCCGCAGGTCAGGCAGCATCTCTGGAGAAAATGAACGCGACGTTTCGTGTTAGCGACGGCTGTACTGCGGGGCAAAGATACCAGGTGCGTGGTGACGAAGGGTCGGAGCGAATGACGGGCCCCGAACAGCGGCAGCAGCGGCCGCGACAGCGGCTCCATCTCCTCCCTGATAAGGGCTGCTGCTTGCAAACCCGCTAACGACGCTTTCAAAACAAACCCTCTCGCACACCGAGGGACTCCCTGCCTCGGCGTGCGGGAGGGTTTGTTTTGAAAGCGCCGTTAGCGGATTTGGAAGCAGTGGCCGCTATCAGGGAGGAGGAGGAGGAGATGGAGCCGCTATCGCGGCCGCTGCTGCCGCTGTGCGGGACCCGTCATTTGCTCCGACCCTTCTGAAGCAGCTGCACCATAGATCCTATAGCTATAATATCTTTGAGCTGCACCGCTTGGCCCCGCACCTTGCTGTTGGCTGGCGGAGGGAGACGGTGGCGAGCAAATCCCAACAGCCAAGGCAGCGGGGCGATGTTGTCCGAGGAGCGCTGACCTTCCTTCCTCCCCACCTCGCCCCTCTCTCTCTCTCTCTCTCTCTCTCTCTCTCTCTCTCTCTCTTGTACGCCCTCCCCCCTTATCCTGAGACCCCTCCTCTCCATCCTGCACTGATCCCCATTCCCGCCTCTATTCAGTCCTCACTGACATCCCCTGTGCTCCGCTCCCCATCTATCTCCCCCATCTATTCATCCTGCGCTGATCACCCTATCCACCTCGCATTGATTCTCCTGCCACCCCCCATCCATCCTACACTGGTCCCCCAATTCATCCTATACTTACCCCCATTCCCATCCATCCTGCAGTTCTCCTCCATCCATCCTGTACTGATCCCCCATCCATCCTGTACTAATCCACGCATTCATCCCGTAATGACCCACCCTCCATTTACCCTGCACCTTCCCCTCATTCATCCTGCAGTGATCCCCTCATTCATCCTGTAGTGATCCTCCCATTCAAGAAGAATGGGGGGGAACAGTCTTAAGAATGGTCTCAACCTGAAACGTTGCCTATTTTCTTCGCTCCATAGATGGTGCCTCACCCGCTGAGTTTCTCCAGCACTTTTGTCTACTCCCATCCATCCCGTACTGAACCCCCCCATTCAACACCACTGACCTCCCCCGTGCTTTCCCCTCACAATTTTACCTACTCCAACCAACACGCACTAATTCACCTGCCTCAATCCATCCATTCTGCACCGACTGCCTTCTAACCCCCCTCCCCCCCCATCTATCCACCTCGCACTGATTCACCCACACACCCCTCCCTGACCCTATTGTGCTGGAAATGTTTGTTTTTAGTCCATAAAGATGGATTGATTATATTGTGAACTCGTGAAACATTAAAACCGCAGTGTTTGATTGTCACTGCTGCCATTGACGCATTATTACAGAATTCATTTTAATGGCAGGCAAATTAATGCTCTTAATATGGAGTATCAGTACTGTAATTATTTAATGAGCAACATTCACAACTATACGTTGGATTTATCCAGGTTTTACTTATACAGTCGATCATATACACCACAAATTTGGTCAAGTTATTTCAGTTGAAATTTTAACATTAATTCTGAAGTGGGAATGATGGACAAAGCGTTTATCAATAATTTTATTTAAATCTGGTGCTTATAAACTGGGTATCTTCATTGCTGTTCACAACACGTACATCTAATCTGAATGTCTGGTAATGTGGCGTCTTGACACCTTTAAATATATTACCAAAAGAACATTTGCTGCAGTTATGTCCTTTGACCATTTACATCTACAACATGGCTGCTGGCCAAAAAGGGCCGCCGCTCCGGCACCTTTGCCAGGTTCAGGAGAAGCCCTTACCGGCCACCGCTCCCAGCCCTTCTGTTGTCAAACGTCAGATCCCTCCGGCACAAAATGGATGAACTCCAACATGATACAAACTAACAAAGACTACAGTGATTGCTCTGCCATCTGCCTGACAGAGACCTGGCTGGATCAATCAGTACCTGACCAAGCGGTAACACTTCCAGGTTTCACATTACATCATGCCGATAGATTATCCAAACTATCGCACAAGGCAAAAGGCGGTGGCATATGCATAATGATCAATGAACGCTGGTGTACAAATTCTACAGAACTCACCCATGTATGCTCCCCGCACCTGGAATACCTCACTGTCAAATGCAGACCATCATTCCTCCCACGGGAGTTCGCATCAGTAATTCTGATCTGTGTTTACATTCCACCTGAGGCTAACGCTAACACCACCACAGCCGGGTTAGCCGACTACGTCTCCTCAGTGGAAAACTCACACCCGGACACAGCAGTCATCGTCCGTGGGGACTTTAACCAGACCAATTTGTCATCTGAGCTCCCCGGCTACCATCAGCAGGTAACTTGCCCCAGCAGAGGGACCAACACTCTGGACCACTGCTATACTACCATCAAAGAGGCTTACCGTGCATTCCCGAGGGCTCCGCTGGGCAGGTCCGACCACGCAATGCTGCTGCTAGTTCCACAATACAGGCAAAAAGTCAAATCCTCCAAGACACCAACAAAACATGTCCGGTGCTGGTCCCCTGAAGTCATCGAAAAACTCCAGGGCTGTTTCGCGTGCACAGACTGGAATGTTGTCCATGCTGCAGGTGACTTCCACAACGCCACCGTTGCAGTGACGTCATACGTTAACTACTGCGTGGACCTGTGCATACCACTCAAAAAAAGTCAAACACTACAATAATAATAAACCATGGTTTAACAAGGACATTAAAAAATTAAGAAAGGAGAAAAACTCAGCACATATGGCAGGAAACAAAGAACAATATATGGCTGCCAAAAACAAACTGAGATCTGCTATAAGAAGGGCCAAATCTAACTATGCCACTAAACTAGAAGAACAAATCACTACTAGTGACATACGTTTCATCTGGAAAAAACTCCAAAACATGACGAACTACAAAAAGAAACCCACCCCCACACCTGACAGTGACAATCAGCTTCCTGATACACTCAACTTTTTCTATGGGAGGTTTGAGCAGGCACCGGCTCCACCACCATCTCCCCCCGACCGCCTCCCTCCCCCCCTTTCACCATCTATGAGGAGGAGTTGAGGAGCATCTTCAGGGGACTTAAGAGGAATAAAGCCCCCGGCCCAGATAACATCAGCTCCTCCGTTTTCCACCACTGCGCTGCGGAACTGGCTGGGGTTTTTACCAACATCTTCAACTCCTCCCTCTGTCAAAGCTCAGTACCCAATTGCTTCAAAGAATCCATTATCATCCCGGTTCCCAAGACCAAGACCATCTCCTGCCTCAATGACTCCAGACCCATTGCCTTGACATCGGCAGTCATGAAATCATTTGAGCGCATCATACTCAATCACCTGAAAACGGTCACCACCCCACTCATGGACCCATACCAATTTGTATACAGAGCCAACAGGTCAGTTGAGGACACCGTCAACTTAGCAACTCATCACATTCTGAACCACCTGGAGTCCGCAAACACATATGCCCGCATCCTGTTCATGGATTTCAGCTCTGCATTCAATACAATAAACCCGGCCAAACTGTTTAATAAATTGCTGGACATGAACATTGACCCATGCGTCTGTCACTGGATTCACAACTTTCTCTGGAACAGGCAACAGAGGGTGAGGATCAACAATAGCACATCCTCCCCTCTGTTCCTCAGTACAGGCACACCCCAAGGCTGTGTTCTCTCACCCTGGCTATTCTCCCTTTACACAAACCAGCTCACATCCCACCACAGCTCCGTCAACCTGTACAAGTACGCGGACGACTCAACCATCATAGGATTCATCACCAACAACCAAGAAACTGAATACCGTGCACAGGTCAACCAAGCAGTGACCTGGTGCACAGACCATGATCTCTTACTCAACTAATCAAAAACAAAAGAACTCATCATCGACCCAAGACGCCAGCCATCCCCCAAAATGTCTGTGCTCATTAAAGGTGAATCAATCTCCATCACAGACACATTCAAACTGCTTGGAACCCACATCAGCAACAACCTCAAATGGAGGACAAACGCAGACCACATCTATGGAAAAGCCCAGCAAAGACTTTTCCATCTCCGACAGCTCAGGAAGTTCAGAGTAAGGTCTCATCTCATGCTCCGCTTCTATACAGCCATCAGCGAAAGCATCCTCACTTCATCCATCACAGTCTGGTTCGGCAGTCTCGACTCACTCTCCCGGAAGAAATTACAGCGCATCATCAACAGAGCATCAAAAATTATTGGCTTACCCCTACCATCCCTTGAATCACTTTATCACAAACGGACACTACACAGAGCCCGCAAGATCATCTCTGATCCTACTCACCCTGCACACTATGCCTTTCAGCTACTGCCCTCTGGGAGGCGTTACAGGACTATTGCCTCCAAAACAAACCGCTTCAAAAACAGTTTCATTCCCACTGCAATTTACATTTTAAACTCTGTACGGTGAGGAATAAGAATAAGCATGGCCCTTATGTATTATGTAATGTGTCTGTCTGTATGTATATCTATGTTATATGTTTAAGGTTGATGAAATGTTGGAACCTGTACCGAGCTGTACTGATAACAAATTCCACCAGCCTGGCTGTGTGGTCATTAAAATACAATACAATACAAACAATCTCTTGTCAGTTAGTGTAATGTTTAACCTGTCAGATGGGTATAGTCGGTTTTAACAGCTATTATCATAAAATGCCTATAGAAATCTCCTTGCAACCTGTATATTTTGTTGTGGGAAGCGGGAGTGTTTCTGTACCAATAGCAATAACGACCCATGCTATGGACATGTTATGGTAATTTTCAGTCCTTCACAGAAAACATGCTTGCATCAATCTGTAGTGTGCATGGTTAAGCATATATGTTACCATGGTCCAGGATTTATTGACACAGGTTGATCATACGCTGAATAATCCAACCACATTTTAGTTTGGAAGTGGAAAGAACTAATAGAAATTGCATTAATTGCAATGTGTAAAAAGAGTTGAGATACTGTATTATAATTTTGCTGCATGTCATTGTGGTATATATCATGTCTTGATTGGTGAATATGTTTAGTTTGTGACTTTATTTGAAGCAGAAATAATATGTGAATGCTTCATTGAGTATAATTCCGACTGATAACTACGCACTTCGTCCGAGCACATTATCGCACGCGTCATGCAAACCGTCTTAAATTACCACCTAAGCTGTCATTTGGCAACCTAAAAAGCTGCCTAGGTTGCCCGGCTGTTAAGCAAGAGCCCTGTGAAGTGATCACAAGTGCTCTACAAGACTGCCACTTTGACCAATGAGACGACAGATGGCGCAATGGGCTAAGTGTTCGGCTGATGACCGGAAGGTAGCCGGTTCGAATCCCGCTTGGAGTGCATACTGTCGTTGTGTCCTTGGGGCAAGACACTTCACCCACCTTTGCCTGTGTGTAAATGTAATGTAATTATGTGAAGCACTTTTGGTCAATGCAAGTTGACTAAAAATGTGCTATATAAATAAGAAAAAAAAATAAATAAAATTAGAATGTACTATACATTTTCAACATTAAAATTTTACCCCTCTTTGATATTACTATCACCCCTCTATATTGACCCTATTGAATGAAGTACCTCTGTAATTTATCTCCATGACAATGCTGGCCTCAATTTCATAAATGTTCCCTTTGATCGGTCCATCTTTCTCTCCATCTATTCTGCACCGAAAATTAACTTATTTATTTTTCCTGTTCTGATGAAGTTTTCAATCTTAAAATTAAATATTTTCTTTTCAAACTTACTGCCTGATTCAAGCATTAAATGTTTTAATTTCAGATTTCCAGAATCTGCAAATTTACTTTTTACATACATTATATATTTTAAAATTTTAAACAAATTTTAATATTTAATTTTATTGTATACTTTTTTTTTTTTTTTTAATTATTTCATTTGTTTCTGATCATAAGAGATTTTGAGAAACAATATCAAATACCTCTGTCAGTGCAAGATGTCATACAATTTGTGACATTTTCATTGAGGTACAACTCATGTATTGCTGTACCTCATAGAACAGTCACAGCAGTGATGGTAGGAGCCACATGAGCAGGGAGGTTAAGATCAATCACAGGCACCGTGCAGCAAACAAGAGTATCAAGGTATTGATCTATAGAAGGGCTTCATCTGGACGCACATATAATATGGTTAGGTTGCCAAACTGAAGAACAATTGGCAGTTATTCCAGAAAATACATTTTACACAACAGTATTCAGTATTTACTTTATTGTCATTTCACCACGTACTTGCATACACATAAGAAACAAAAAATTGTTTCTCATCAGTTTTTGTCAGTGTGATTAATAAAAACAGAAATAAATACATACAACTATAAAATTATCATATCTAAAATAGACCTAATATTGAACTAAAAACAGACATTCAAACCGAACAGTGACTTTACCTTGACAGGTGTCTAGCTGTCAAGGTTTGGGCGCGGTTAGATGTGGGTGTGTATGTGTATGGGGAGGGGACACAGTCTGTTAACCATTTTTATTGCTTGTGGGAAGAAGCTGTTTAGCATCTTGCTGGTTCTGCAGCTGATACTCCTGTACCTCTTCCCAGATGGCAGAATGGAGAAGATGTGGTGGGATGGGTGGTAAGGGTCCTTAATGATGGAGATGGCTCTGCGGATGCAGAGCTTCTGGTAGATCTCCAACAGGAAAGGGAGTGGGGCACCAATGATCCTACTGGCTGTCTTCACTATCCTGTTTAGCTGTCTTTGTTCGTAAGCCTTGCAGCTCCCAAACCAGGAAGTGATGCTGTAGGTCAGCATGCTCTCGATGGTACCCCTGTAGAAGGTCGTTAGGTGAACAGTGGGGAGACCTCCTTTTCTGAGTCTCCGGAGGGGGTGGAGCCGCTGCTGTGCTCTTTTGATGACTGCTGTGGTGTTGATCGTTGAGGTCAGGCCGTCCGCTAGGTGAACTCCCAGGAACTTCACACTGCTAACCCTCTCCACAGCAGCACCATCGATGTGCAGTGGTGTATGATGGTGTTTGCCAGCCCTCCTGAAATCAATCACCATCTCCTTCGTCTTATCCACGTTGAGGGTGAGGTTGTGAGATCTGCACCACTCTGTAAGCAGCTCCACCTCCACCCTGTATGCCGACTGATTATTGTCACTGATGAGACCCACCACTATTGTGCCGTCAGCGAACTTGTTGATGTAATTGTTGCTGAGTCTGGCAGTGCAGTCATGGGTAAGCAGACTGAACAGCAGGGGGCTCAGGACGCAGCCTTGGGGTGAGCCAGTGCTCACTGCGATGGTTCTTGATGTACGGCTGCCCACCCTGACTGTCTGCTGCCGCTGCTTCAAAAAGTTAAGGACCCAATTGCAGGTGCCAGTGTCCACCTTCAACAGCTTCAGCTTTTCTACCAGCTGCTGTGGAATGATTGTGTTAAAAGCTGAGCTGAAATCTATGAAGAGGTCCTGGCATAGGTGTTCTTCTGGTCGAGGTGTGACAGCGCGAGATGGAGTGTCGTGGAGACTGCATCCTCTGTGGTTCTGTAAGCGAACTGTAGTGGGTCCAGGTTGGCAGGGAGACAGTTTTTTGATGTGCTGCATGACCAGTCGCTCAAAACACTTCATTAATATGGGTGTGAGAGCCACTGGGCGAAAGTCATTGAGACAGGCTGGGTTGGGCTTCTTCGGGACGGGAACAATGATGGCACTTTTGAGGCAGTTGGGCACTACTACCTGGCTGAGTGAGATGTTAAAAATGTCTACAAAAACATCTTTCAGTTGCTCTGCGCAGTCCTTTAAAACGCGTCCAGGGATGTTGTCCGGCCCTGCAGCTTTGTGTGGATTGAAGCTGGCGAAGGCCTTTTTAACTCCAGCTGTGGACAGCCTGAGTGACTGGTCACTGTGTCTGAGAGCTATTTTCAGCCTCAAAACGTGCATAAAAATCGTTTTGTTCATCTGGTAGAGAGGGGTCATTATGACATATCCGCAGTGGGGGGGCTTGTAGTCAGTGTTGGTATGAAAACCCTGCCACAAGCGACGTGTGTCTTTGTCGTAACAGGCTTTGCACCTTCCTGCAGCCTGACCTGCTCCATGACATCACCACTCACTACTATAGCTATTCCTTACCCTACCCATCAGAATGGAAAACATCAAAGGGGGGAAAATTGGAGCACTGGGGAAAGAGAAAGATCTAGATGTAATGATATATCATCATGTAAAGTTCCTCACACCAAAGAAAACAGTTGTTTTATTAGGAATGCAAAATAATTTGCATCCTGGTAATAAAAATACTTAACTATATACTATTGATCACGACAAACAAAACATCCAGTTTCACCCTTGTTTGGGTCTCATTTAGAATCTTAAGCAGCTCAGATGGTGCTGAGACTTAAGTACAATACACAAATCCTGGGATAATTTGCAAACGATAAAGAGCCCAGATTGAACCGACCTCATACTTCATATCCTGTTCCTCATCTTTATGTCAACCACAGTTGGTTTAGAACAATCCCCTTAAGTTAACTGGTGCAAGTGATTTGTGTATTTGATCAAGATTTATAATATATTTAAGAGCTGAGCTTGCTTTTTTTTAAAAGCAACAGATTATTTCAAATGTTATGTTTAGGGAGAACTAAGTTAAGTTCACATGTTATGCAAGGACAAAACTAGTTGGATGTTAGACAGTTATTTACCAAAAGAATAATGGATCTATAGAATAGACCATATAACAGTATTTTTAAATGCTATTTTTCAATATACGTTTAAGAGGGAACTAAAGTCATTTTGAATGGGGCAGATATAGCCCATATAAAAAACTATGCGCATTTTATATGTAATAAGATCCATAATCGAGTGGATATCTGGAGTACGTTGTAATGCCCATCAGGTGTGCTAATTTAACTGTTTTACAGCTGCCAAGTTTTCCAGATAATACAATTTCCGAAGTCAAAGGCTGGTGGCTAACCATTGGGCACAATACTCATCAACGTTTTCTCAAGGTTCTCTGATGCATCATATTATATCATGGCATCACCAGAAGCAGAATGACCGTTTCAACTGTCTCTACTATTTATTTCATTTCCCTTACATGTTTTTCCTCTACCTGCTAAATTTTTGTAAGGTGTCCTTGAGACTCTTGAAAGGCGCCCATAAATAAAATTTATTATTATTATTATTAAAGCTACGGTAACATCTTCAGAAAGATCAGCAAGTTTCTCAGCAATTTGCCAATTCCATTCTCATACAATGATACTTCAATACTCATATCTTCATACAGATCGTGGGAAACATGTACAATGGTTTAAGGTCTTATTTGCTGTAGCCCAAAGCCACCAAGTTGACATGAGCTCGGAGGTCCATGCATCAGTCTATCCTGCCATGATTCTTGTTAGAGCTTTGAAAAAATCCATCACTGTAAATCAGACTGAAATATCTTAGAGTTGGCCATTAGCTCCATTACTCATATGGTCCTGCTGCCCCAACTGAAGACCCTCCATACCCATTGTTAACATGTGGAAGGTCAGATATATTCTTATGCTCTTTGCCACCTTCTACAGTATGGGAGAATTAAGGTCTATTTCCAAATCTATTTCAAAAGGGGATTCTGAGCTGCAACTTTATAAGGATGTATGAAAAATAATGCAATTTAAAGGAGTTTGAACCTCTGCTGTTTTAGGATCCTTTATATTTTGTATTTGAAATGTGTTGTAGCTTTAAATGTCGAGAATACGTAGAGACTGTTTGAAGAACAGATAATGTGCAGTAGTTTCACAGTCACCTTCCATATTTCTAACTCTACCGTTCCTAAAACCAGTTACCAACGTTCTCACTGCTCTGATACCGACATCCTATGCATGCCCCCATCCTGTCATCATATCATTGATGACCAAATACCCTTCATAAAGCAACTTCCAGTCCCTGGAATTTACTTCCTACAGTATTTCCATCAACCATTTGATCACTCCTCCTGATCTCCCCCCCCCCCCCCCCCCCCCCCCCCCCCCCCGTTAACGAGCAGGCATCTCCTTAACGCACTTCTGTGACTTGCTCTGTAACCTATTTTCTTAAAGGCCCTCTGCAAAATTATGAAAACATAAGGAACTGCTGAAGCTGGTTTACAAAAATGATACAGTGCTGGAGTAACTCAACGGGTCAGGCAGCATCTCTGGAAAACATGGATAAGTGACGTTTCAGGTCAGGACCCTGCATGATTATGGGGGTGGGAGGGATGAAAGCTTGAAGAGAGAAGGAGCAGACAAAGCCTGGCAGATAATACAGGTGAGGGAGGGTTTTGATAGGTAGATGGTTGGACAAAGACCAGAAATGAAAAGAGAAGGTGTGACACAAAAGGATTGAAGAGTTCGACGTGAAGCTAGGAGAAGGAATGTGGGTAGAAGGGGAGGAAGAGAGAAATAGGTGAGAGTACAGGTGGGGCACAGGGGACGGGGGGGGGTTCTACTTCTTCTTTCGTGTGGCGTGCACAGCCTAAAGTTGTTGGATAACTTGTTCTATTTGATCTTCCGTTTGTGCACGTCGAGTTGATTGCATTAGTCAAAACAGGGCGGATCACGTGAAGGTTGCAATCTTCCACCCCGGGGGGGGGGGGGGGGGGGGGGGGGGGGGGGGGGGGGGGGGGGGGTTGAAGGTGGGGAATGTGGGAGGAAAGCTCTTTTCCCCCCACATTTTCCCATCCCTTCTATCCCACACCTCCCTCTATTCATCTATATCAACCTATTACCTGCCAGGCTTTGTCCTGCCCCTCCCCTCTTCTAGCTTCCTTCCGTTCCCTCCAATCAGTCCGAAGGGTTGTGATGCAAAATTTCACCTATCCATGTTCTGCAGATACGCTGTTTGAACCGCTGAGTTACTGTGGCACTTTATGTCGGTTTTTTTTGTCTCTACAAAATTATGCAACTTTACCCGATTACAATTCAAAAATCATTCATTGTAATGAGCCAAATATTTGAAAGACACCACAAATACATATTCTTTATTTAACATTCTTCACTGCGTTTCTGGGAATGATCATTAATGAAAGAATAACTCACTTTTTTGGTCATCCGCAAGGTGAGTTCATGGTGACTCCCTGTATAATCACATATGTTGCAGAAACTACATTACAATAACAAAGATAGGTTAACTTAAAAAAATATATTTGGGACCATGGATATACAGATGGGTGAAAGACGTGAGATTTCAAATCAGTGACACAAAATATCTGGAATTCATCTAGTAAATAAAAGCACAGTAATAAAGTATTAAAAAAAAGTAATAAATAAAATTCCAATATCATCAAACACAAACTTCATGAAAGGTGGTAACTGATTCCTGTTTCCAGGAAATATTGTGCATATTGTGCTAAGATTTGGATTTTGGAATTAATTACCAGTTAGTATCATTAAGTAGTGTCATTACAAATTCCTGCCATCAGTGGCGCTCTAGATCTGCCCACGTCCGTGCGTGCGACTCGAGAGGCTGTGGGGAGGGGGGTGATTAAAATGCAGGTTATTATTGGTTGTCAGAGAGGGATTTCATCGTACGACAAGCTTATGAAGAGATTTTGTTCTGTCATTTGTTCGCTATTTAAAAAAAAGTTGCTTAACTATTGAATCACTGGCAAAGCCTTCAAAATTATGGATCACATGTTCAGGACAAAACAAAAGATATGTACTTTAGGACGTTTATTTAACATATCTAATTTTTGGTGTAATTTTGTTTTAATCTGTTGATGCGAAATATGTTATTTAGGCCTGATAGCGGCCGTGTCCTGTCTGCCGACTGTGAGCAAAATCATGGCAGCGGCCACAATCCGATCTCTGTATCATAATCCACAAACATCCACTCTCAAGATAATCAAATTCATTATTTTTTGCACAATCATGTCATAAGAACATCTAAATTATCCATATTTTGTGTTATTGTCTATCCATGATCAATGTTTTCATACTAAATATCTGACAAAAAACTTCCACAGTACATAGTTTTTAGATATTTAGTATGAAAATATTGATCACGGATAGACAATTACACAAAATATAGATAACTTAGATGTTCTTATGACATGATTGTGCAAAAAAATAATGATTTTGAATATCTTGAGAGTGGATGTTTGTGGATTTTGAACATGTGTCTGCGCAAAACGGCCCTTGCGTGCTGCAGTGTTATAAACCAACAGAGTAAAATTTATGGGAATTATACATCAATTCCTTCGATTTGGCATAGAAATTCATGACAAAGTGAGATTTAAAAATCATGTTATATTGTGAATTGTTGTGTGAATGGGATCAGTTTGTTATTCTGTACTCCTGTACTTCTATACCTCATTTGGAAAAAGTTGATCTGAATGGGAAAGCAGTGGGCAGAAATGCATGTCATGCGTGATTTGAAGAGCAAAAACTTATAATTTACAACGCCAACATTGAAAAGTTGAGGAAAAACATGGTGTGCAGTTGCTTATTGGTTGCAGTCTGAGGATTATGATGATGCTACTGATTATGATATGCCAATGTACCAGCTAGCAGCTGATCTTCTCCATGAAGACTTGGTCTTTAGCAAGAAATTGTAATTTCTTTACCTGTCTGTTACAGCATATAATACAATAATATTAAAGTTCTGATCTTGAGAATATCACATTTTTTAATTTTCAAGGCAGTCTGGGTGTTTATTACTATTTTTGTCACAACAGTTAATTTTGTAATTAGCTACTTAATTAGGTAATTAACTAATTATATACTTTAATTTCAGGTCATCCAAGATGTATCATATTTGTTTCAGAATGCTTCAATCTATAATAACTGAAAATTTCATTCAGTTCTCTTAATTTTTAAGAAAGTTATGGGCTTTTTTGACAATTGACTGTCAATTGATCACAGCTTTTGAGTTAAGTTAATGGAAAAGCAATGGGAATAAGATGCTAATTTCTGAGTATTAAAATGACCATAACTTTAACACTGAGGATATAAAAGTGAATTAGGTATCAAATTAAAGTTCTTTTTATGCTTTATCTGATGCAATAAATTAAGGCTTGATTTTTAAAATCTCAAAATGTTGTAACATCCCTACATTACGATACACATAAGGTGAAGATCTATCTTGTCAGGAAATTCTAGATGAAATTTATTGTAAGTTTACGAATATATGTAAGCAGAGAGAGTTGTTGCCTTAGACAAGAAAAAACAGACAGCTGATGCAGCAGTTATATCGGTAATACATTTTACCGTCTAATTCAAATCTGGAAAGAAAAATCATAGCTAATTCTACTCCAATACAGGTGGCACAGTTGTGTATAGGGTGTTGTGAAAGTGACATAGGCCAGAAAAAAACAAAAAAAGAATTAATAGGGAGATGGAGAGGGATTTCGATGTAAACTATACATCTGCTGCCAGGGTCAAGAAAATTTGCTGAAGAAGGGTCCTGACTCAAAATGTCACCTGTCCATTCCCTCCACAGACATTGCCTGACCCACTGAGTTCCTTCAGTACTCTGCACACTGCACAATGACAATAAAGTTTGAATCTGAATCTGACTTTGATGAAGATTTCACCATCTGCTGTTTCTTGAGTCTCCTAGAAAATTACTTGAAAGATTAAAAAACATTCTGACTGAGGAGCGTGAAATATAGAAAATAGGTGCAGGAGGCCATTCGGCCCTTCGAGCCAGCACCGCCATTCATTGTGATCATTGTGATCAATAACCCATGCCTGCCTTCTCCCCATATCCCTTGACTCCACTAGCCCCTAGAGCTCTATCTAACTCTCTCTTAAATTCATCCAGTGACTTGGCCTCCACTGCCCTCTGTGGCAGGGAATTCCATAAATTCACAACTCTGTGGGTGAAAAAGTTTTGTCTCACCTCAGTCTTAAATTACCTCCCCTTTATTCTAAGACTGTGGCCCCTGGTTCTGGACTCGCCCAACATTGGGAACATTTTTCTTGCATCTAGCTTGTGCAGTCCTTTTATAAGTGTAAATGTTTCTATAAGATCCCCCTCATCCTTCTAAACTCCAGTGAATACAAGCCTAGTCATTTCAATCTTTCCTCATATGACAGTCCCGCCATCCCAGGGATCAATCTCGCTGCACTGCCTCAATCACAAGGATGTCCTTCCTCAAATTAGGAGACCAAAACTGTACACAATACTCCAGATGTGGTCTCACCAGAGCCCTATACAACTGCAGAAGAACCTCTTTACTCCTATACTGAAATCCTCTCATTATGAAGGCCAACATTCCATTAGCTTTCTTCACTGCCTGCTGTACCTGTAAGCCAACTTTCAGTGACCGGTGTACAAGGACGTCCAGGTCTCACTGCACCTCCCCCATACCTAACCTAACCCCATTGAGATAATAATCTGGGGTACAGCAAGTATAATTCGCAAAGGCATACCATTTAAACATAAGAATACCATTGCAGACAAAGAGGGGAGATATGTTATAGTCTCTGGAGAGATACACTCTACTCCACTCACCATGGTAAATATTTATGCTCCTAATTTTGATAATCCGCAATTCTTTAATAAAACCCTGAATATAATTTCTGAGTCCAATTACCGAAACATGATAATCGGGGGAGATTTCAATTGCGTTCTGGATCAATATCTGGATAAATCTGCCTAACAAAAGAGACTTAATATAAAATCAAAATCCAGTGAACCTTTTAAATACATACATAAAAAACACAAATATAACAGATGTATGGAAGATTGAAAACCCGGCCCGGAAGGGAATACTCCTTTTATTCACCAGTACATAAAACCTATACACGTATCGACTACTTCCTAGTGGACACGAAATAAATTCCCTTTACAACTAATCCTAAATATCAAAATAGTGTCATTTCTGATCATTCTCCGTTAACCTTCTTCCTAAAACTAGAAGGAATGTTCAATAAAAAAAATGTTTTGGAGGTTTAATCCTCAAATACTTAATAATCCGGATGGTTGTAAATACTTAAAACAACAAATGGAACTTTTCTTTGAGACTAATGACACCCCAGATATCTCACCCTCCCTATTATAGGAAACCTTTAAGGCATTTATTAGAGGTTCTATTATTTCACACTAAGCTTTTCAAAATAAAAAGAATAGGATGGAACAATTGCAACTAGAAGAACCGATTAGACAACTTGATTTAGAAAACGCGAAAGATCCAACTATAGATAAACATAACAAGATAGCAATATTGAAATTTAAACTAAACCAAATTTTATCTGCAAGAGTTAGTAGATTATTTCAAATTACAAAATAGGAAAATTTCGAATTTGGCGATAAGCCACACAAACTTTTGGCACGTCAGCTTAAAAAAGTGGAAAATGATCACACTATTCTAAAAATCAAATCAGATAAAGGGGAATTGCTAATGTTGCCTACAGACATTAACAAAAGATTTGGTCAATTTTATCAAAATTTATATACATACAAAACATCAACAGACAGCAATAAAATTACCAACTTTCCGGACAACTGTAATCTCCCAACACTTAACCCATTGGAACATGAGGAATTAGGAGCACAGGTTTCAATCAAAGAAATAGAAGATACAAAAAACTCACTAAAGAACGGTAAAACACCGGGACCAAACGGGTTCAGTAACAAATTTTATAAAAGATTTCATGAGGTAATTTCACCACGTTTACACAAGCTTTATACATATGCATTTAAAGAACAGGCACTACCAGAAACGCTAGCGGAATCAACTATCACACATACCCCAAAAAGATAAAGATCTAGAAGACCCAGGTTCACATAGAGCAATTGCACTACTAAATACAGATCAGAAAATATTAGCGATGGGAGAGAAGTTTCAGGTGGGAGAGAATTTTATTTCATGGATAAAATTATTATATGACAGGCTGACTGTTAGAATATTGACCAACCACATACTTTCCCCGAAATTTCAATTATCCAAGGGCAATAGACAGGGTTGCGCATTATCACCCCTGCTATTTGCCCTTGCGATTGAACCCTTAGCGGAAAGTATAAGAATACATCCGAACATTCACGGTTATAATACTAAACATTCCAATAATAAAATATCGTTATATGCAGATGGTGTATTATTATACATCACCAACTCTCAAGTTAGTATTCCAAATATATTAAATCTTATAGAGGAATCTGGTTCCTTCTCAGGATATAGAAAAAACTGGAATAAAAGTGAAATCATGGCAATAAAACCCCAAGAGTCGACGCACCTTTTAAAATTTCCTTTTAGAACAGCTACAGAAAAAATTAAATACCTGGGTATTCAAGTAACCAGAAAATATAATTCTCTATTCAATGCAAACTTCCTGCCTTTAGTTACTAAATTAAACGCTCTTATACAATCTGGAAAACACTTCTAATAGGCAGAATAAATGCCATAAAAATGATTTTCCTCCCACAAATTCTCTATTTATTTCAATCAATACCGATGTATCTACCTAAATTTTTTTTTTTTATTTAAATCTTTTTATTTGAATTTCACAGCAATTGGCATACATACAATGATAACAGACAGTGACAGTCAAGGCATAATTGTGCAACAGTATGTAAGCGACCCTCAAAGCCCTTACCCTTACCCACCTTCAACCCACCCGAATCAGGTCGGATACAAGCGGGGGCAAACAACACTCACATACATACACATCCACACAAATATGGTAAGATAAACAAAATAAAAAGTACTAAAAAAATTAAAATTAAAAAAATTAAAAAAGGGGTCGCTAATAACAGTAAATAAGTAAGTAATTAAATAAATAAGTGTGGGGGGGGGGGGTTAAGGGGAGAGCAGCTGAAGTAGAGCAGAACAATGGTGGAGAGCACTCAGTCCTCTTCCGAGTCCGGGGACAAGTTGAGAGAGTTAACAAGTTCCAAGAAAGGGTTCCATGTATCTAGGAATGTCTTGGTAGAACCTTTTAGAGAGACCCTAAGTTTTTCAAGCTTTAAATTGTAAAGCACCTCCTTAATCCAGCGGGTGTGTTTCGGGGGACAGGTGAGCCTCCAGTTAAGCAAGCTCAGTCTCCGGGCTAACAAGGTTGTAAAAGCTAGAACCCGTTTCACCGCAACAGAGAGGTTGGTGTTGGGAGGGGTACCGAAAATGGCTGACAGTGGGTTTGGAGGAATAGTCTGGCCGTAGGCTCTGTTTATCAAGTTGAAAGCACTCCTCCAAAAGGCTGCTAGCTTAGGGTAAGACCAAAACATATGGCTATGGTTGGCAGGAGATTGATTACATCTGTTGCAGGTGTCCCTAACAGCGGGGTAAATTCTAGATAATCTTGCATTTGTGTAGTGGACTTTGTGAAGGACTTTGCATTGGATTAGGCCATGATGGGCACATATGGAGGAAGAATGGGTCAAGTCCAAGGCAGAGTCCCATTGCTGGTCTGTTAGTTTCGTATTCAGCTCACCCTCCCACGCAGCTTTTAATGAGGTATGAGGTTTCAATATAACCGACCCTAACAAGTTATACAAAACAGAGATGCATTTCTTCCGGTTGGGATCTAGAGCTAAGATGGTATCGGTCAGGGTTTCAATAGTCAATAGTCAATAGTCAATAGTCTATTTATTTGTCGCAGGGGGGCGATTTGGGAAATGGGGGAATGTCTTCTTCACAAAATCTCTAATCTGGAAAAAACAAAGAAAGGGGGGCGTTTGGGAGGCTATAGTTGGATGAGAGCTCCGCAAAAGACGAAAAGATGCCATCCTTGTATAGGTTTTTGATACTACTGATACCGTTGCTATGCCAGGTTTTGAATGCGTGGTCTGTACTTGAAGGTTTAAAGATGTGGTTTTTAAGCAGTGGGGTCAAGATGGAAGGGCCTTGTAAACCAAAGTTTTTCCTGAGTTGACTCCAT
This sequence comes from Leucoraja erinaceus, assembly GCF_028641065.1. Lineage (NCBI taxonomy): Eukaryota > Metazoa > Chordata > Chondrichthyes > Rajiformes > Rajidae > Leucoraja > Leucoraja erinaceus. Next base: position 37,079,551 of record NC_073383.1, read on the forward strand.
ATCTTGAGCGAGAGGGACACAATTGGGCCTGCACCCACAGATGTTATAGGAAGGGGGAGTTGGGAGCATAGGACAGACCGCAACGGGAGATGTGAACTCGCCTTTTCCATGTGTACCCAGGTCGGTAGGTGGTCGCAATCATCATTCATCCAATACAGGAGTTTTTGCAAGTTAGCTGCCCAATAGTATCGCCTAAAGTCAGGAAGTGCCAAACCGCCGTCACTCTTAGGAGACTGCAGTATCGCCTTTCGGATTCTAGCCGGTTTGCTACCCCATAAAAATTTAGATATTGTCCTGTATAATTTATCAAAAAAAGATTTAGTGATAAGTATAGGGACGTGCTGGAAAAGATACAGGAATTTGGGTAGGACGACCATCTTGACCAGATTTATCTGGCCCACGAGGGATAGCGGTAAAACTGACCAGCGGTCAAAATCTCTTTCAGCTTTCTCAACCAGATGCAGAATGTTTGTGCGGAACATATCAGATAAGGGTGTTGTGATAAAGACGCCGAGGTAGCGAAACCCGTCCGCTGCCCATTTGAATGAGGTTAAAGAGCGAGGGAGCTGCTTAGCCAATGAGTTAATCGGTAATAGCTCACTCTTTTGGTAGTTAAGTTTATAACCAGAATACGCGCCAAACCGTTCTAAAATATTCGTAATCACAGGGAGAGAGCTGACTGGGTTCGAGATGTACAGGAGCAGGCCATCCGCATACAATGAGACTTTATGAGTTGTGTCGAACCGTGTAATACCTTTAAAGCCCTTCTCTGAGCGTAACCAGACCGCCAAGGGTTCTATCGCGACAGCAAACAGAAGTGGTGATAACGGGCAACCCTGTCTGGTACCTCTCTGAAGGGGTAAGTGGGGCGACAGTGTGCCGTTTGTTTGTACTGAGGCCACCGGGGACGAGTATAATAGACTGACCCAAAGAATAAAACTGTTACCGAGGCCAAACCTGTCCATCACCTCATATAGGTACCTCCACTCGACCCTGTCGAAAGCTTTTTCGGCGTCGAGGGAGACCACTATCTCCGGGGTCTCACTACTCGGTGAATGGATGATGTTAAGGAGACGCCTAGTATTGTGGGAAGACTGTCGGCCTGGTATGAACCCTGTTTGGTCTAACGAGATAATAGAGGGCATCACTCGTTGAAGACGGAGCGCAAGGGCTTTAGAGAGGATTTTGAGGTCCACATTCAGGAGTGAAATTGGTCTATAGCTACTACAAAGCAGGGGATCTTTCTCCTTTTTTAAGAATTAGGGAGATAGTAGCCCACGACAAGGTGGGCGGTAGGCGACGATGTAAAAACGCCTCATTGTACATATCTCTCAGGACTGGTGCGAGGAGAGCAGAGAAAGCTTTGTAATATTCTACAGTCAAGCCGTCAGGGCCGGGTGACTATCCGCTTTGCAGCGATGTGATGGCTGCTTGGACCTCAGCAACAGTTATGGGACCACCCAAGTCTCTCGTGGCTTCATCGTCAATTCGGGGAAACGTCATACTACTGAGCATGTCACCTGCAGTGGGAGGACAATCGGAAATGTATAGTTCAGTATAGAATTTAGCAAATGCTTCATTAATTCTAAGAGGATCAGTATGAATCTCCCCTAAGCTGGATCTAATGGCTGGAATTAGCCGTGAAGTCGCCTCGGTTCTGGCCTGATGGGCCAAAAGCTTCCCAACATTATCCCCAGATTCAAAAAAGTGTTGCCTAGATTTAAGCAGTCGTAGCTTAGCTTTATTAGTAGACGTGAGGTCAAAGTCTGTTTGTAACCTAAGGCGTTCTCTATAAAGGTTAGGGTCAGGGTCAGATGCATATTTGTCATCAATGTCCTTTATTTTTTGTAACAGGTCTGCCGTTTGGGACGTCTCGGTTCTTTTCAGGTTGGAGACAAAAGAGATAAGTTGGCCCCTAATATAGGCTTTTGAAGCTTCCCAGAGTATACCTCTTTCTATGTCCGGCGAGTCATTCAGCTCAAAATATAAGGTGATTTGGGAGTGCAAGAATTGCATGTAGTGAGCCTCTGCTAATAATGAGTTGAACCTCCACTGTTTGTTTACAAAAGTGGAGATTGAGGGAGGTTGCAGCGTGATCTGATATTACGATGCTATGATACTCGCTGGATTTGATTTTGGAGAGCAGTCTGTTATCTAAGAGAAAGAAGTCTATACGGGTATAGGTACGGTGCACGTGGGAAAAAAATGAAAATAATTTAGTCGTGGGGAATGTAAATCTCCATGGATCTGTGAGCCCAAGTTTGTTTGGTGAAAGCATGCAGAGTCTTACCTGATTTAGTTAAAGTAGAGGCTTTGTTCGATGATCTGTCCAGTATAGGGTCTTGGACCAGATTAAAATCTCCACCCACAATGACGTGGTGATTTTCAATATTTGGGAGAGATGTAAAAAATTTGGTTATAAATGAGCTGTCATCACAGTTCTGACCGTAAATGCTGGCCAATATGACAGGTGTGTCTTGCAGTTTGCCAGACACCATGACAAAGCGGCCAGCAGGATCCTCCACAGTTTTCTGTGGTTCGAACATAACGTCCTTACGAATCAGGATAGCAGTACCCCTAGCCCTATCATTAAATTTCGAGTGAAATAAGTGGCTAATCTAGCCTCTCTTAAGCCATGTTACCTCTCTGTTACGAAGGTGGGTCTCTTGAATAAAAAATATATTGCCTTTGAGCTGTTGCAAGTGGGCCAAGATCCTGTCAGTCTTGGTAGGACTTCCCATCCCCCTCACGTTCACGCAGCGAGTGGGCAGAGCGCTGTAGTACTGCAGCGCTGTAGTACTGCAATTCGAAACGGAAGAGCGCATCGAAACCAGCTACGTTAAAGATCAAATTGCAAATTTTCAAACCATGCCTGACAGTTGCCCACTCTATGAGCTCCTGCAGCTTCCTCCAGACTCCAAACATCTAATATCTTGCTTTGTGAGTCTATTCACCACCTCTGTATCCACTACCCATCTGAAAGAAGCCTGGTCTACTGAGCTGAATTTCGAGGTGTCTGACGACACTTGGAATGAAGGTCTGACCAGAATCCAAACTTGTTCGATCAATGTCAGGTATAAACTGATTCAGTTTAAAGTCATCCACAGACTCTATTACTCAAAGATCAAATTACATCAAATCTACCCTGCTGTTTCTCCATTATGTGACAGATGCAAAAGTGCAGATGGTTCTTTAACACATATTTTCTGGCTCTGTCCTCATATACAAAGATACTGGTCTAAAATATTTAAGTGGTTTTCTGGGGTCTATGGAAAAGATATTCTCCCTGATCCAGAACTGGCACTTTTTGGATGCTCAGAGACTGCTTTGTACTTCACGTCTGAAGAACAACAAGCACTGATACTTGGTATGGTGGCAGCCAAGAAAATGATCCTAACAGACTGGAAATCATCTACACCCCCCTGCTTCGAAAAATGGCTCAATGAAATGATAATAATCATACAAATGGAAAGGATACGCTTCTACAACTCCAAGGTACCAAACAACTTTTTAAGTGTTTGGGGACCATTTATCAACCATCTCAAAGTCCAATAATTTCATATTATCTGCAGTGATGTAGTCCTGTGACCTTTACTTCTGCTTTTGCAATGCATGACTGTGTAGCACCATGGGGATTGTACCAATACTGTTATGTCTGGCGGCTTTGTTTTATTTATTTATTTATTTTTTTAAATTATAATTATTTGTTTTTCCTTCCTTTTTTTTTCCTGTTGTCTTTTTCAGTTTTTATTTATCTATTTATTTATTTATTTATTTATTTTGTTTGTTTGTTTTGTTCTGTTTTGTTATAAAAAATTGTATAAAATAATAAAAAAAATTAAAACAAAACCAGCTGCCGAGAGTGGAGATGTGGGGGGGGGGGGAGAAGGAGTGATTTAAAAAAAAAAGATACATACACACGTATACACACAACAAACAAGTGGGACACATATCACTTAACCATCTTTCAAACCTGAGTCCCCAGACCTGAGATCCCCCATGTCCCAACTGAACCTTGAGTGCCCATTGCACCAAGGTGCGTTGTCCTCGCATCCGCATGGAGATATCCGATCTTAACTCCCAATATTTCCACCTCCCAAAGCAACAAAATCGCTCAATGTCAGTAAAGTAACTTCGGCATGGACTTGTAGGGCCGAGATGGCCTGTTTCCGTGCTGTAATTGTTATATGGTTATATGTTATATGGTTAACATAAAATGAAATGAGTGTAGTAATAATAATAATAACAATGATAATAATAATTTGAAAAATAGAAAGTAGAAATAAAGTAAAATAAACATAAATAAATAAATACAAAGTTGAAATAATTGCCATGATAGTTGCACTGCCAATGTCATTGCTAACACCAATGGTAATGGTTGTAATGATGATAGTAATAATAAGACAAAGCAAATTAACAAAATGGTGATACTGAATAAGCAAGCCAACGTATAAGTGGAGCAAGAATAGCTTCCTTTGGTATTACATAGTATATCTTAAAATCGACAAGGTATAAAGAAAGAGTTAGCGTTAGAGAAGTTAGCGAGTTGCAAACTGGGCTCTTGGATTAAAGCGCAGGGCAAAAGAACATCAATTAAGTATTGTTAAACAAAAACGCTGTAGGAGCAGATTGGTATAACACAGCCTTGGCTGTAATGAGCTCTTATCAGCCCCAGACAGTCCGCTAGGAAGACTAGTGTAAACAAACTAGCCAAATGCTGGCAGCGTTATCTCTTCTTTCTCCAATTTTATAGCATGTGCAGGTGAAGAACCTTTCAAGTATGATTACACATAAACATTATAAGGAAAAGTTGGTATAAGATAGTCACGAATCATGGTGAATTCTTACCAGCCTCGTACATTTCAAGACAGGGGTCTAGTATAATCAGCAAGGCCGAGCGCTAGCAATGGCTAGTTGCTAAGAGCAGTCAAGCTAAAGTTAGTCCATAGTGTAACTGTAGATTAACCGGACCCCTGTGCCACTCGGATATAGACGTACCGAGCAAAGTCAGTCGTCTGTGGGTCCCGGTCTGCGTTGACGCTAAGATGAGATGAAATCCTGAGTGTCCTCAGGAGATGTTAGTCGTCGCCTCTTTCCTTCCCCGGCCATGATGAACAGCTTGGCTGGATAATGAAGGGATGGTTTGAGACCCAGGTTGTACAGCTCCTTCATAACGTCTCGGTACGCGGAGCGTTGTTCAACTATCTTGGGACAGTAGTCTTCGAAAATGTGGATCGGGATATCCGTGTACTTCAGCTTACCCCTCTGCCTCCGAGCCTCACGCACCACCAACTCGCGGGTCTGGTATCTATGGAAGCAGATCACAACTGCTCTGGGTTTCTCACCAGGGCTTGGCTTGGCTGTTAGCGTACGGTGGGCTCGGTCTAGCTCCGGGGCTGATTCCAGTGTGTGTTCACCAAGAGTCTCGAACAGGAGTTGAGAGAAAAAAGCTGTTGTTTGGGGGCCTTCGATGTTCTCGGGGAGACCGACTATCCTTATGTTATTTCGGCGACTCCTGCCTTCCAGGCCGATAAGCTTAGACTTTAGCTTGGCGTTCTCTTGGGTCACTGTAGTTAGCATTGTCGGTATAGCTCGTATGTCTTGGCTGGTGGTATCAGCAAAAGACTCTAATGACGAAAGACGGTGTTGGTGATCTAAAATTGTGGTCTGGATATTGTCCAGCTTCGTTTCCAGTTTGAACGCTGCGTTGAATTCTGCCAGTAGCGATACCTTGTGCTCTGTTAACATGGCTGCTAGCGTGGCCATGCCGGTGCTGGTCGTCGGGTCTTCCGTCTTTTGCTCCTCTATCTTTCCTCTGCCTTGCATCTTTACGGCATGGAGAGGTGCTGTCAATGGTGTTTAAATATTTATGTGTAATTATAAAACTTAGGCTAGGATATAATAAAAGTTGGAGGTGAACAGGTCGGGAGCGTGGAAAAGTGCGACTACTCCAACATGTCGCCCCCAGCGGATCCTAAATCTTTTTTTTTTTTTTTAAACTTGATTCCCAGATTACAAATTTTATTTGGGATTATAAATCACATAGAATTACATCTATGTAAACCCAAAGAAATTGGTGGATTGGTGCTCCCCAATTTCTTATATTATTATTGGGCAGTGAATATTAAAAATGTAATTTATTGGCTGGATATTGCATGTCAACAAGTAAATTGGTTAGTAATGGAGAGGATTGTTCGCCTTTTAATATAGGCGTGATCCTTCTCTCCTCAATAAAGATGAAGAACACAAAATACGAGAAAACCCCGATTATTCATAGTACCTTACGAATTTGGAGACAAGTAAAACTTACTCTTAAATTAAGAAATCTATCTCTTCTTTCTCCAATAGTTAATAACCCGTCATTCAAACCATCTATTATAGATAAAACGTTTATTTATTGGGAAAGACTAGGAATTAAAAAGGTTGCAGATTTGTATGAAATGGGAAACCTCCTATCATTCCAGACATTACAGTCGAAATACAGTCTGAAAGGTAATCAATATTTCAGATATCTTCAAATTCGAGATTATTTGAAAACCCACGAGTACCAAACTTTGTTGCCAGATATATTAGATAGTATGAATAGAAACGCAGTCAAATAATCTAATAGCATACTTGTACAATATCCTTCTAAATATAGAAATTCTATCGTCAGACGTAATTAGAAGAGAATGGAAAGAGGAATTAGGCCTAAAAATTTCCATAGACAGATGGGAAAAATATCTCTTATATATACATAATTGTTCGATTAATGTTAGACATATTGTAATCCAAATTTTTAAAATACTACACAGACTATATTACTCAAAAACTTACTGAATAAGATTTTTCCAAATGTATCTCCTATCTGCGACAAATGTCTTTCTCAAGAAGCAACTATCACACTCCTTTGCCTCTTGCATAAAACTCCATAAATTTTGGAAAGGAATTTTTGAAATGTTCTCAAAATTATTAAAAATAAAACTGGAACCCCATACAGAATCGGTTATTTTTTGAATAGCAGGAGCCTGCTCTGAGCTATCAATATTTCAAAGACGTTTCCTTAACTATGGCCTGATAATGGTAAAAAAAACACTTACATTTTGGAAAAATGCTTCTACCCGAACTCTTAAAATGTGGATCACAAGCATGTCTGAGACACTACCATATCTGTCTCATATCTTGAAGATATGTGACTCGTCTTAGCAGGAAAATCAGAGCAATTTTCAAAGATATGGTCTCCTTTCATTGATTAATTACAAGGATAGTATGGTGCAACACAACTTTGGAATTAAACTGATTTACGGACAGGGTGATGGGTGTGGTGAGAAATGAATCAGGTGTATCAACACGTTTTGGTCCTTGTTTAAAATTATTTTTTGTTTTTGTCTTCTTATTCTTTTTTAAGTTTTTACTCATTCACTCTTTGACTACACTCTTTGGTGGTATAGGGGTTTACACATTCACTATTTCTTTCACTTTCTCTCTCTCTTGCTCTTTCTCTCTTTTTCTATTTCTTTTTTCTCAAAATTAAAATGGAAGATGTACAATAAATGTATTTGTCATATGCCACGGTTTATACTACCGTACACTGCTTCTAATAAAAATATTAATTAAAAAAAAAAAAGATAATAATCTGCCCCCTTTTTTTTGCTGCCAAAGTGGATAACCTCACATTTATCTATATTATACTGCATCTGCCATGCATCTGCCCATTCACTCAATCTGTCCAGGTCACCCTGCAACCTCCTAACATCCTCTTCACAGTTCATACTGCCATCCAGCTTTGTGTCATCAGCAAACTTGCTAGTGTTGCTCCTAATTCCCTCTTCCAAATCATTAATATATATGGTAAACAGTTGCGGCCCCAACACCGAGCCTTGCGGCACTGGGAGCAAAGTCTTTGGAAAAGTTGAAAGAGGATTCTCCCAAGCACCTTCACCTCTCTTGCAAGTCAGACAATCATAAATCTATGCATATTAGTAATCTTCAGTAGGCCGACCCATCTAAAGAAGACTGAAGCATTGAGCAAGCTTGCTAGATGCCCAATTAACAGGGCTGGCTGAAGTCCACCAATGCCATAACTCTGGCCTCAAATATAAACAATTTGCTAGATGTCAGGATCTGTGTTATAGGATGGGATTTTTTACTAAATAGATCTTTTGTTGAGCCTTGTACTGTTGAATATCAACATACCTGCCTCACCCAGGCTTAACGTAGGTGGAGGTGCCATTTTAACAATTGATATCCGATGGGAGTGACAAATGCAATAACGCAACGTTCTTCTCCTCTGCCACCTTGTGTCAGGTTGCTCTTCAAAGGGGTGTAGAAGGATACTGACCAGCCAGGAGCAACTGAAAATCCACAATGAAAAAGCCACAAGCGCAAAGCAAGAATGCAGAGAAGGGGCTGGTATATTAACAACAGATTAAAATGGACAAAAACATAGATGGACTGCAATGAGAAGAGAGGAGAATTAGAGGGCTGACCAATGGTACATATTATCAAGCAGAATGATTTTAATTCCTCCATGTGCTGTTCCAGGTGTCAACTGCTCTACATCGGTGAGACCGAGCGCAGGTTTGGCGATCGCTTCGCCCAAAACCTCCACTCAGTTCGCAATAACCAATCTGATCTCCCGGTGGCTCAGGACTTCAACTCCCCTTGCCATTCCGAATCTGACCTTTCTGTCCTGGGCCTCCTCCATGGCCAGAGTGAGTCCCACCGTAAATTGGAAGAGCAGCATCTCATATTTCGTCTTGGGTATTTTACACCCCAGCAGTATGAACGTTGACTTCTCCAATTTCAGGTAGTCCTTGCTTTCTCGCTCGTTCCCCTTCCCTTCCCAGCTCTCCCACAGCCTACTGTCTCCGCCCCTTCCTTTCTTCCCCCCCCCCCCTCCCCACATCACCCTGAAGAAGGGTCTTGACCCGAAACTTCACCTATTCCTTCACTCCATAGATGCTGCCTCACCCGCTGAGTTTCTCCAGCTTTTTTGTCTACCTTTGGATTGGATTTGTGGGTCATGCGAACCAGTGGTCATCAAACATTTCTCTTCACAAATTGTGACCAAGATAGTGGAGATTCACACCTGGCACATCCTCTTGCACAATTGGTTCATGAGGTTTGGTGGGGATAGCATTATACAGTGGCCTTCCTCCCAGGTTCTTTACATGGGTTACACATTGAGTGCATCCTGTAGAATATACTCCTGCTAGCCATTAACACTTGCTCATGGATTTTTCCTTCTGATGGAAGACCAGCATGTTTCACCCAGACCACAGGGCTTCTATTTCCAAGGTAATGGTCTTCCACCAAGAACTGAAGTTTGCCTCAGTATGGATCCTTGGGAACAGCCTGTCAAACACAAAAGTCCTGTATTATCAAGCTATTGGGGATGAAATGGGGTCAGAATAATGCATATCTTTCCACATCTGTGTTACAAAGGGGCAGTCCAGAAAGGGCCTGGTAACAATCTCTTCACAACTGTAGCCTATAGGGCTGCTCATGATGGCCCCAGGTTTAGAAGGAAGTAACATTAAGGCCTTACTTATCTAGGCTATATTCTGGTGCACACAGGCCAATTCCCATGATGAAATGTTTTGCCAAAATGTATCCACCATCTACCCACTTGCAAGACACTATCATTACCAAAACATCTGTCTAAAACTGTGATATTGAGCCATTAGATTAAGCCTGTCAAAAGATCTCAGGAAAGAAGAAAGGGAAGGTTTAGAAGTCAGTACAGCATTTTCTTCTGTAGGAACTTGCATGAGATTAGTTGACTCTTAAATGACTAGAGAATTTTACCTTTACTACTCTGGAGGAGTAGTAATTTTATTACTACTAATAGTAATTACTTTTATCGGTTGCTGTCATATTTAATCTTTCCTGTTGTAAAAAGGCAATTGTTATTGCATTGTGGGATACTTGGCCAAATAACATGGCCATGTTTTTTTTAAGAAAGTTGAATAGTTTAATCTGATAAGAAGGGGCTAAGGGAGGATTAATAGTGCTATTGGAATGCCTGGCTTTTGGCAAATGGTGAAAAACAACTCCATATTTCGAGGTGGCTGATGTTTCCTGCGACATTACCTCATGCAATTGATATTGAGTCTGGGGGGTATATTAACCCCGGTTTTCTGGTATTTCTGTGTGTGTTGCTGGAGAACTCAGACGTAATACTGTTGCCTCTGGGTCTCTAGAACCAAACCCGTTGGACGTTAAAATAAAAGCTTTGAATGGGCTTAACTGTTGTCTTTGTCTGTTTCTAAGTGAACTTTTTCAACTCTATGTAGACCACTGTTTTCTGTACTAAACTTTTTAGTATGCAAAATTGTTTCCTTATATTATTCATCTGACTTGTATCAGTTTGTTCCCACCTCCACTTATCGAACTGTTAAATTAGTAATCAAGATTAACTTTTCTATATTGCCTTATTATTTCAAGTATGCTGAGAAATACATCCAATAAGGCCAATGACTAACTTTATGTTCTTTTTCCTTTTTGGTTGGAGTAACATTTATGAACTAATCTTGAAGGTCATTAAGTTTTTTGAGAGAAAGATTATCGCTAAGATATCGCTAAGATATGTTCAACAAACTGGAAGTAATTTGTGATACTTGCAAACACATTAAGAATGGGACTTAGTTGCCATGTATACATTAACTTATCATTTCACTATGTCCTGTTCAGGTCCTGTTTGGATCTGGCCATGTCTTTAACATAGAAACATAGAAACATAGAAATTAGGTGCAGGAGTAGGCCATTCGGCCCTTCGAGCCTGCACCGCCATTCAATATGATCATGGCTGATCATCCAACTCAGTATCCCGTATCTGCCTTCTCTCCATACCCTCTGATCCCCTTAGCCACAAGGGCCACATCTAACTCCCTCTTAAATATAGATAAATATTTAGAAATCAGTGAAACTTAGGGAGCCTTGCCATTAGGATATTCAACAGTTTCTTGTCCTGGATAGTGTGAAAAATGACAGCCTTTTTGTAAAGTACGTTGTTAATTGAAACACTACTCAAATGGAATATCATCATTAAATTTGCAATCAAACACTTCCTAATCAATGGGCTAAACTTTGAAATAAAACAAAATTGGTCCCAGAACACAAATCACTCAATTTAATATTTAAAGCTTTTAACGGCAAAGCATCATGAACTGAGGAAGAAGTTTAAAATAAATATTGATATCCTTACACTACATTTTTTACTCCATTTTTCCTCACAACTTTGTTCTTTAGCACTAATAAACTTTGTAATCCGTCCACATTACTTTAAACAGGACTTTTTTTTGTACTTAATGATTAGAATGTGATCAGAATTTAATTTAATTCTAGATAGAGATTAACTAAAGTATGATGTAGATTATTACTTAGTAATTCCAGCTCCATTGTTCAAACCTTCTTCAATGATGGCAGGACTAATTTGATATTACTACTATCTCACCACAATATACTTTATGTTGACATTATTGTGTTTTTTACTATATAAAAAACACTGCATAAATCAAGTGTTGAGTCAGCGACTCTTTCGCCAGATACTTGCGCTCGGTCCACCAAGACCTGCTAGATCTTCTGGTTACAAACCATTTTAGCTTCACTTTCTATTCCCATACTGACTTTTCTGTCCTGGGCCTCCTCCATTACTAGAATAAGGCCACAGCCAAACTGAAGGAGCAGCACCCCGATTTTCACTTTGGTAGCTTACAACCCAATGGTATGAACATTGAATTCTCTCATTTTAGTATTTTACAACTACAACTCCCCCCCCCCCTCCTCCCTCTTCTCCACACCCTTTCCTTTCCCATCCCATCCCATCTCTCCCCCTTGCCCCACCTGGATCACACCTACGTCATCTCTTTGTTCCCCTCCCCTTTCACCTACATTTCTTCCTCTAGCTTTACAATTCTTCAATCATTTTCTCTCACACCTCCTGTCTTTGCATCTCTGGCTTTTGTCCAAACATCTGCCTCTCAAACATTCCTCTCACCTGTAATCACCTATTATCTGCCAGACTTTGTCCTGCTCCTACTCTCTTCCAGGTTTCTTTCCCAACCCCCATATCACAATCAGTCTGAAGAAATGTCCCAACTCAAAATGTCACCTATCCATGTTCTCCAGAGATGCAATCTGACCCACTGAATTATTCGAGCACTTTGCCTTTTTTTGTAAACCAGTATCTGCAGTTCCTTCTTCTATAAATGTTTTTATTCACTTGCTTTAACTCTGCTATACATTTATTTGATTCTTTAATATACTTCAGCTTTTTCTCTCTTTTTAACCTAGAAATGAACCAAATTTCTTCTGAAACTTCTTAAACTTCTGAATCCAGATTTATATGTGTACAACAGCCTGTGCCTCAGCATTAATCTGCAGAACACCCCATTACATCGATCTCTCCACCATAGCATTTAGTAGACCCCCCCTCGGTCATGACTGACCATGGGTGATGCATCCTGGTCGGATGCAAGCCTGGGCGATGTCATATGGAGGATAGGCTGTTGCCCATGCAGCACGCCCCCCTCTCCACGTCACTGATCGATCCAAAGGAACAGCAGGGCCGTTACAGTTTGGCACCAGCACCGTTGCAGGAGCAGCCAGAGCGAGGTTGTAGACAATGATGAACCGCCTTAGGGGCTCCGACTGGATTTTCTTGAGGTTTACCCCTGGAGCCTTTTCCATGACTCGATATAGCCACAAGGCAGTGGAGGTTTTAAATCAGAGTTTTCCCTCTCCTAGATGGACTGCCTTCCCAGGCTGACGAGCCCCATCTGCCCGAGGCTTGTGGGGGTGGGAGCGTCCACCTTCCCATGCAAGGCTATAGCACCTGCCCACTGCCCATAGCATTACACTCCTATATATTACCTACAATTTCCTTTGTTTCAACTATTCAAGTTTTATGTAGAAGACATTTCTGCAAAACCAACTCAACATTCAAATTCCATCATGGCTTTATCCATTAACCACTCTATATCTGCCTTCAGTCTTACTATCTTTTGCAATTCGTGCCTTCTTCAATTTGGCCATTGTTAGTGCTTGATTCCTTTAGCTCAGTCATTGACAGCCAAGCTCCCTCCACTTTTTCCCCCCTCATTTCTACTTGCCTCATCATTTTAAACTATTCTTTAACCACGCTTTTGAACATTCAATGTCTTCCTATATGGTTCAAAATCAAGTTTGTCTGAAAATACTACTGCGAAGCATCTAGGGATATTTGAATAAGTAAAGGTGTTATATGAATGCCATATTACTTTTGTGATTGAAGCTGATGGAAGTATATGCATTTTGTTTGAGTCTAGGTACATTATTCTGCAGACACAAGATACTATATTTTACTCAGGATTGCAGCATCCGCAAACTGCTGGAGGAACTTAGTGAGCCAGACAAGACTTGTGGAGAGAAATGAGCACACAGCGTTTTGCATCTAAACTGAAGAATGGTCTCAACCTGAAATGTTGTGTGTCCATTTCCCAACACATATGCTGCCTAGCATGTTGAGTTCCTCCAGCAATTTATTGTTCACTATATTATTCTGCAGGTTTTTTTCCAAAATTAACAAAGGCATCACTTAAAAAGTTTGGTAGGGCCAAATTATTGGAATTAGATTAGCTGTAATTTATTATTTTTTCAAATTGATATTTTTCCTAATGATTCATTTCACTTTCTTCAGTCATTAACATAATAATATAATTGCAGTTGCTTGCATTTGTTTTATACCTTTCTGAAAATAGGTTCTATAGTAGCTCCTTTCTGTTAAATCCAATGATTCTCATAAATTTTGTTTCCAGATTTTCACATTTGGCTTGAACTGCTTATTCTTGTTGGTTCCCTGGTTTTATCATTCAAGCCATGCTAAACATCCATGCAATAATGGCACATTTAAGAGCCATAGAACATAAAAAAATAGGTGCAGGAGTAGGCCATTCGGCCCTTTAAGCCAGCACTGCCATTCACTATGATCATGGTTGATCATCTAAAATCAGTATCGCGTTTCTGCTTTTCCCCCATATCCCTTGATTCCTTCAGACCGAAGAGCTAAATATAACTCTCTCTTGACCTAGCAGACTCAATGCTATACTCAGAAAAAAATGTGCTGGTAATATTCCCGATTCTTTAATTTTGAAAACAGGCTACACAACAATAGACTTCCAAATGCTGCTGGGGGGCCTAGTCATGTGTCTGCAAAAAGTGGTAATCAACTTTCCTCATCCTTCTAAACTCCAGTGAATACAAGCCTAGTCTTTTCAATCTTTCCTCATATGACAGTCCCGCCATCCCAGGGATCAATCCTGTGAACCTACGCTATACTGCCTCAATCACAAGGATGTCCTTCCTCAAATTAGGAGACCAAAACAGTGTATAATACTCCAGATGTGTTCTTACCAGATATCTATACAACTGCAGAAGAACCTCTTTACTCCTATACTGAAATCCTCTTGTTATGAAGGCCAACATTCCGTTAGCTTACTTCACTGCCTGCTGTACCTGCACACCAACTTTCAGTGACTGGTGTACAAGGACACCCAGGTCTCGCTGTACCTCTCCCTTACCTAACCCCATTGAGATAATAATCTTCCCCCTTGTTTTTGCCGCCAAAGTGGATAACTTCACATTTATCTATATTATACAGCATCTGCCACGCATCTGCCCACTCACTCAACTTGTCCAGGTCACCCTTCAACCTCCTAACATCCTCTTCACAGTTCACACTGCCACCCAGATTTGTGTAATCTGCAAACTTGCTAGTGTTGCTCTTAATTCCCTCTTCCAAATCATTAATATATATGGTAAACAGTTGCGGTCCCAACACCGAGCCTTGCGGCACTCCACTCGCCACTGCCTGCCATTCTGAAAAGGACCCGTTCACTCCTACTCTTTGCTTCCAGTCTGCCAACCAATTTTCAATCCACATCAACACTCTACCCCCAATACCATGTGCTCTAATTTTAGTCACCAGTCTCGCGTGCGGGACCTTATCAAAGGCTTTCTGAAAGTCTAGATACACTACATCCACTGGCTCCCCTTCATCCATTTTACTTGCCACATCCTCAAAAAATTCCAGAAGATTAGTCAAGCATGATTTTCCTTTCATAAATCCATGCTGACTTGGACTAATCCTTTTACTGCTATCCAAATGCCCCATTATTACCTCTTTCATAATTGACTCTAGCATCTTTCCCACCACCGAAGTCAGGCTAACTGGTCTGTAATTCCCCGTTTTCTCTCTCGCTCCTTTCCTGAAAAGTAGGATAACATTAGCTATCCTCCACATAGGAACTGATCCTGAATCTATTGAACATTGGAAAATGATCACCAATGCATCCACTATTTCTAGAGTCACTTCCCTGAAGACCCTGGAATGCAGACCATCAGACCCAGGGGATTTATCATCCTTCAGTCCCATTAGCCTACCCAATACTATTTCTCGCCTAATGAAAATTTATTTCATTTCCTCTACCCCCTTAGATCCTCTGTCCTCCAGTACTTCTGGGAGATTGTTTGTGTCTTCCTTAGTAAAGACAGATCCGAAGTACCTGTTCAACTCTTCTGCCATTTCCTTGTTCCTCATAATAATTTCACCTGTGTCTGCCTTCAAGGGATCCACATTTGACTTTGCTATTATTTTTTCCCTTAACATATCTAAAGAAGCTTTTACTGTCCTTCTTTATATTCCTGGCCAGCTTCCCCTCGTTCTTCATCTTTTCAGCCGTATTGCCCGTTTTGTTTCCTTCTGTTGTCCTATGAATGTTTCCCAATCCTCTGGCTTCCAGCTACTCTTTGCTGTGTTATACATCTTTTATTTTAGTTTTATTCTATCCCTCAGTTCTTTTGTCAGCCACAGTGAAATTATCCTGCATCTTCCGGATTATGCCCAGAAATTCCTGTCATTGCTGTTCCACCGTCATTCCTGCTAGGATCCCTTTCTAGTCTACCTTACCCTCGTGCCATCATAGCCCTTTTTGTTCAACTGCATCACTGACACTTCCAATTTAACCTTCTCCTTATCAAATTGCAGATTAAAACTAATCATATTATGATCACTACCTCCAAGTGGTTCCTTTACCTCTACTTCTCTTATCAAATCTGGTTCATTGGACAACACTAAATCCAGAATTTCCTTTTTTCTGCTCGGCTGCTCCAAGAATCCATCTCGGAGGCACTCAACAAACACTCTTTCTTGGGGTCCTGAACCAACCTGATTTTCGCAGTCTACCTGCATATTGAAATCCCCCATCACCACAGTGGCGTTACCTTTGTTACATGCCAGTTTTAACCCCTGCTGCAACTTACACCCTACATCCGGGCTAATATTTGGGGGTCTGTAGATAATACCAATTAGTGTCTTCTTGCCTTTGCAATTCCTCAACTCAATCCACAGTGACTCTACCTCGTCAGTCCCTATGTCTTCCCTCGCAAGGGACTGAATTCCATCCCTCACAAGCAGAGCTACCCCCCCCCCCCCCCCCCCCCCCGACTCTGCCTACGTGCCTGTCCTTTCTATAGGATGTATAACCCTGAATATTAAGTTCCCATGCCTGATTCTCCTGCAGCCACGTCTCAGTAATCCCCACAATGTCATATCTACCAACCTCTATCTGAGCATCAAGCTCATCTACTTTACTTCTTATACTTCGCACATTCATATACAATATATTTAATTCCTTTTACGCATCTCACCTTTCACATCGATCCCTATTACACTTGGCCATACTCTCCTATCCCTGGGTAAGAGGTGCAGAAGGGGCTTGGGGTGCGGGAGGTGCCAGGATCTTGTTGGTGGTCAAATGGAAAATAAGGTTCATAGTTGAAGGCACAATCTGGCCCTGGAAAGGGGGATTATGGGTGGGTGTAGATCAGGAAGCAACCAGTAGATCAAAGCCAGGTGAAGGAATGCACAGATCAAATATTCATTAATGATTTCAGAAAATCATGGTGTGGCCATTGGCGGGACGGCAAGTTCATACCATAGGGAAGTGGGCCCAAAAGGATAGAAAACAATAAAGCAAAAATATTTGCCCCTTACCAGTCCAGCACTGCATTATGAAAACATACGTTTGCCAAGAATAACTAACAATCCCAGGACAATGTGATCTAATTTCCAAAAAGAACCATTGCACAAGCACGCATGCACAGTGCCCGCCATAATGTTTGGGACAAAGACCTGTCATTTATTTATTTGCCTCTGTACTCCACATTTTGAGATTTATAATAGAAAAAATCACTTTGTCAGATTTTAAATAAAGGCCATTATTATACAATTTGGTTTCACCATACAGAAATTGCAGCAGTGTTTATACATTGTCCCTCCATTTCAGAGCACCATAATGTTTGGGACACATGGCTTCATAGGTATTTGTAATTGAATTGCCTCCTTAATGCAGATATAAGCGAGCTCCCAGCACCTAGTCTTTCCTCCGGTCTTTCCATCACCTTTGGAAATTGATATTGCTGTTTATCCACATGAGGACCAAAGTTGTGCCTTTAGGGCTTTCAAGTGCGTGCATTGTCGTGTGCTGTTTCTAGATCATGTTTTTAAATTTTTTAATTTTTTTTTAATTTTTATTTTATTAGAAGTAAGTACAGTCATATGGCACCAAAGTGCCTAATATATATTTTCATAATACATTTTATGTACAACTTCTTTTTTTTTTGTTACATTGAAAAAAGTTTAGAATAAGAAAAAGAAGTTAGGTACTAAAGAATAGAAAAATGCGAAATATATAGTATGTGAAGAAAGAAAACGAGTAAATGAAGAAAGTTGAGAGAGAAAATAGAGGAAATAAAATAAAATAAAAAAGAGAAGGAGATCATTATTTATAATCTTGACCAACCCTCGTCCAGTCCTGAAACAGTTCTTTTACAATTGTGTTGCACCATATGATTCCAAAAAAACGACGAATGGAGACCAACTAGTTATGAATTGGTCTGATTTATCCATTAGGAGGAATCGCATTTCCTCAAGATGAGCTGTGTCCAACATACATGCAATCCACATTTTAAGCATTGGTATTGATGTACCCTTCCAAAATTTAAGTATTAATTTTTTTGTTATTATTATTAAACCATAGTTAAGGAATAGATTTTGAGATGTGTTCAATTTATTCCCATCTTCCATTAAGCCAGATATAATCATTTCAGTATTAGGTTCCATTCTTGTCTTGAATAATTTTGTAAATATTTCAAAAATATCATTCCAAAATCTATAAAGTTTTATGCAGGAAACTAAGGAGTGTGTTTTAGTTGCCTTTTGGGCTAGACATTTATCACAAGTGGCGGATATATTTGGATAAAATTTGTTCAATCTTGTTTTTGAATATAATCTATGTACAATTTTAAATTGAATTAGATTATGTCTTACATTAATTGAACATTTGTGAATATATATCAAGTATTTTTCCAATTTAACCGTCGTAATTTTTATCATTAGTTCCCGTTCCCACTCTTCTCTAAGTACCTCTGTCGATGGTAGGTCAATATTTAGAATACTATTATATAAATATGATATTAATTTTTGTGAGTCAGCTTCAACATTCATTGCTTCTTCCAATAAGTCAGGAGTTACTTTTTGATATCCTTGTATATATTTTTTCATGAAATCGCAAATCTGATTATATTTAAAATATTGGTTGTTTTTCAAATTAAATTTTAATTGTAATTGTTGGAATGATAGTAGGCTTCCCATTTCGTACATATCCACGATCCTTCTAATTCCGAGACTTTCCCATTGGTTGTATGTCTTATCAATAAGAGATGGTTTAAATAAAGGGTTATTCGCTATTGGTATTAACAGTAATAGATTTCTTAATTTTAAAGATAATTTTATTTGTTTACAAATTCTTATTGTACCATATATAATTGGGTTCTTCTTATATATTGTGTTATTCAGTTTTTTGGGGGAGAAGAGGATCGTTCCTATATTACAAGGATGGCAATCCTCCTTCTCCATTTTTATCCATTCTGTCTGTTGGGTAGAACTATCCAACCAATAAATCATATTCTTAATATGCACTGCCCAGTAATAATACATAAAATTCGGAAGTGAAAGTCCCCCGACTTCTTTTGGTTTACATAAGTGTTTTTTTGTGATTCTATGTGATCTATAGTCCCAAATATAATTACAGGTGCACAACCTTTTATCCGGTGTTCCAGAAACCGAAAAGCTCCGAAAACCGGCCATTTTTTCCAGATGTCGTCTGCGCACCAAAGCTCGCGTTTGGCGCCAAACCTGACCCAAAACGACCCACGGTCAACCCAGGTCTGTACTACTGTAGCGGCTGCCTCCTCCCTGGAGAACGGGAGACGCTTAAACATCTGTAAATCATTGCTTAAATGTTAGTCAGTTAGTTTGGAGGGCTTTTATGTGAAGGGGGGTGAAGGGGTAAACTTTAATTCTTAGTCCCCTACCTGGTCGGAGAGGCGGGGAGCGGTCAATGCCTTACCGGGTCGCTGTGCAGTAAGCTCCGCAGCGCTGTGGCCGGTTGGGCCGCGGGCGGCGCCGGTTGTAGCTCCGACCCCGGCAACTCTACCCCTGGCTGCGCGGCACTCCAAATCCAGCGCGGCCCGCGGCCGGACGCCCCAGCTCCGCGAATGTCGGGAGTCGCCGTGCGGCAAGCTCCGGAGCGCTGTGGCCGCCGACACACACAACATCGCGGAGCGTCGCTGGATTTGGAGCCGCGCAGCCAGGGGTAGAGTTGCCGGGGTCGGAGCTCCAACCGGCGCCGCCCGCGGCCGGACGGAGCCCCCAGCTCCGCGGCTCCAAATCCAGCGACGCTCCGCGAATGTTGGAAGAAGGCGGCCACAGCGCTCCGGAGCTTGCCGCACGGCGACTCGGTAAGGCATTGCTCGCTCCCCGCTGGTATCCCAGCGCTGCGACGTCGCCGACTCCCGACATTCGCGGAGCTGGGACGTCCGCCCGCGGGCCGCGCTGGATTTGGAGCGCCTCGCAGCCAGGGGTAGAGTTGCCGGGGTCGGAGCTACAACCGGCGCCGCCCGCGGCTGGACGGAGCCCCCAGCTCCGCAAGGTTGGGAGTCGCTGACCAGGTAGGTAGGGGACTAAGAATTAAAGTTTCCCCCTTCACCCCTACACCACCACCACCACCACATAAAATCCCTCCAAACTAACTGACTAACATTTATGCAATGATTCTCCCTGGTCTCCGGGGAGGAGGCAGCTGCTCCAGACTTTTCAAGCCGCCCGCGCTACCTACCTAATCTACGCTAAAAATCTTCCATTCTGAAATCCGAAAATGTCCGAAATCCGACAAGTGTCTGGTCCCAAGGCTTTCGGATAAAAGGTTGTGCACCTGTAGTAATATTAGAGTCTAATTTAAAAAAAAAATATGTTGGTATATATACCGGTATAGACTGAAATAGGTATAGTAATTGTGGTAGGAAGATCATTTTTATTGCATTTATTCTACCTAATAATGATAAGGGAAGTGTTTTCCAAAATGTAATCAGCGTATTAAGTTTATTTAATAAAGGTATGAAATTAGCATTGAATAATGTTTCTAGATCATGTTATGTACATCATCCACATGGGCTGCCATGGTTTCAGAGACCCATTTGAGTGCAACATTTGTGGCAACAAAAGCCACGATCGCTATGAATTCTCATCGCACATTGTTCGTGGAGAACACACATTCCGCTAGGCGTTGAGCTTCTATGACAGTGATGAAGAACTGTTTTTGAAGTCTCACATTGACATAACTGAAAGGCAGAAGGGCAGGGCTCGAAATTAACGGTTGCTTGGGTTGGCAAGCACCCGGGACACCTATCGTTTAACTCTGAGCGGGTCCTCGTCTCCATCTCTCTCTCTCTGTCACTCTCCGTCTCCGCCCGCAATCCGTATCCGTGTCCAGGCTGCCGGTTCTCCGCTCTCTGCCTGCTCCTAATCCACCGGCACGTCCCGCCACCTTGCACATGCGCACTGCCACGGCCTGCACATCCTCCCCTGCACACTAGCACATCATCGGCAGTGGTTGTGCGCATGTGCCGCCCTGCAATGGCAACTGGTCGGCGGCGGGCACTTTCTCCCTCCCTTTGCATTGTGGGAGCTCTGGCCGCCACTGCTGTCTGGTCACCGCCTCGCTGCGACCGCTGAAAACCAAAGCAGAATCACTCCCTGGAGCAACTCCCTGGAGTAACTCTTGTTTCCTGGTTTCCTGGTCCTACAAAAATTTTCCAAATGGAATTTAAACTAGAGTAGATCCTCCACCATCAAACTCCAAACTCTGAAAAATAAAAGCCTATTGCACTCTATCTGTTTATTTATTGTGTATATATATGGTCTATGGTATATAGACACACTGATCCTTCATCTCCAGTTCTGTATTATATTTACATATTCTGTTGTGCTGCAGCAAGCAAGAATTTCATTGTCCTATATGGGACAAAATGACATTAAACTCTCTTGACTCGGACTTAAGCAAAAAAGGGTTCTTGGGAAAAAAGAGCCACCTTAAATTTAGTTGCGTCTGGTTGGGTAACTATGGTAGGGTGAAGACTATTCCATGCTTTAATTGTGCGGGGGAACTCCATGGAGCAGCCAGCATCTCTGGATAGAAGAAATTGGGTGACGTTTCGGGTAGAGACCCTTCTTTAGATTTCCTCTGGTTTTAGTGTTTTTAGTTTAATTTAAAGGTACAGCGTGGAAACAGACCCTTTGGCCCACTGAGTCCACGCCGACCACTGATCATCCGTACACTAGTTCTATCCCACACATTAGCGACGTAAGTCAATAGTGTTTTATTCTCTCACGTCCCAGTTAGAACAATGAAATCCTTATGTCCCCGTCCCACTTAGGAAACATGAACGGAAATCTCTGGTGACCTTGCTCGCGACCCAAGGTTTCCATGAGGTCGCCAGAGGTTTTGGTCACTCGCCTGGAAAGCCTCGAGCTAGCTCGACCGAAGCACGAGCTGCAGCTACAGACCACACACACACACACACACACATCATGAAGGTGGGGGCCATGGAAAGCGGAGGAGTGCTGTCTGTGCGATGAAGAGGAAGGTAAACGGCTACCACAGGTCATAGTAAGTCCATTAGAGAGTGCGGGTGGGGGAAGAGAAGGGGGAGAGAAGTGGGGGAGAAGTGGGGGGAGAAGGGGGGGGGGGGGGAAGAGAAGAGGGGGGGAGAAGAGGGGGGGTTGAGAGGGGGGGGGGGAGAAAAGGGGGGGAGAAGGGGAGAGAAGGGGGTAGGGGGAGAAGGAGTGGAGACAGTTTTAAGAAGCTTAATCAAGTTTAGTGGGCATTTTACCTACCAGCGGGTCTTCTAGGTCCTTAAAGCTCCAATGAGCCAATTTTATTGAGGGAAAGGGGCGCTGCTCTGGCAGCAGCCATGTCAGCAGCGCGCCAGTTTTTTTTCAACTCTTTCTTATTTTTTAGTATGTTTTAAAGTATGTATTTTGTGTTTCTTTGTGTGTTTTGTGTGGGGGGTGGTGTGGGGGGGTAAGGGGGAAACCGCTTCGGTCGCCTCCTCCATGGAGAGGCGACTTTTTTTTTCCAGGTCACCTCCCCCGTGGCCTAACATCAAGGATCGGCGCGGCCTTTCCCGGAGACGCGCCCGGGGATTCAGCGGCGGGCGCAGCGTGGACTCTCGGCGTGGAGCGGGTGAGCCCTCGCTGGGGCTCGCTGGAGGGGAGCGCTCCGTTTCGCTGGCCCGGGGCAGCCGGCAGCCTGAAGTCGCATCCTGAAGTCGCGGTCTGCAGAGCTCCAGCTGGTGCGGCGTCTACAGCCCGGGATCCCTCGTGGGGGACCCGGGGGAAGAAGAAGCCATCACTGCCGGCCCGCGGCCAACTTCTACCCGCGGGGCCGGCATGGACTTACTAACACCCCTGGAGGGGAGCTTCGACCGTCAGCCCTGCAGTCTACGGTGCTTCTGGCTGCGGCGGAGACTTTAAATCTCGACCGCCGGCCTGCGGCCTACAACAACTTAAAGCCGCGGTCTCCGGTGAGGAAGAGCCGATCCTGGACTGACTCTGGACTCTGGTCCTGTCCACGGGGGGGAAATGGAGGAGGACTGGCCAAATTTTTGTGCCTTCCACCACAGTGATGAATGCTGTGGTGGATGTTTGTGTTACATTTTTTATTGTGGTTGTGTGTTCTTTATTATTGTATCGCTGCTGACAATCTAAATTCCACCAGCCTGGCTATGTGGTCACTAAAATACAATACAATACAAAAATGGCCAGTCAGTGAAGGAGATGGCCTTCGACTGCCTGTAAGTAAATAGTGACCCCACTCCACTGGCTTCGACAAAATGGCAACCTATTTTTAGTCGAGGCCGGTTTTGATTTTGTTGAAACAATCGTAGCAACCTAGAAGCCTCGAACATGCTGAAACCACTTTCGACCATTAGGTAGAGTGACCAAAACCTCCGGCGACCTCATGGAAACCTTGGGTCACGGGCAAAGTCACCAGAGGTTTCTGTTCAGGTTTCCTAAGTGGGACAGGGGCATTAGTTGCAGCAGCGCAACAAAATATGTAAACACAGTACTCTGCAAACAATGTTATTAATGAGAGAACAAAACGGTATATATATATATATATATATATATATATATATATATATATATATATATATATATATATATATATATATTATATATATACATATATACACATATATATACATATATATATATATATATACATATAATATATATATTATACATATAATATATATATTATACATATAATATATATATTATATATATATATAATGTGTGTGTGTGTGTGTGTGTTTGTGCGCATAATACACACACACACACACTTTCCCTCCTGGGATTAATAAAGTTCTATCGTATAATATTGTGTGTGTAGGAAGGAACTGCAGATGCTGGTTTAAACTGAAGATTGACACAAAAAGTGGAGTAAATCAACAGGTCAGACAGAATCTCTGGACAAAAGGAAAATGTTACGTTTTGGGTTGAGCCTGAAAAAGGTTCCTGCACACCTTTGGAATGTAGAAGGAAACAAGAGCACCTGGAGAAAACCCATGCGATCAAAGGGAAAATGAGCAAACTCCATACAGACAACACCAATATTCATGATCAATTCTGGGTCTCTGGCATCTTTAGGCAACAACTTTATGCCCCATAGTCTTGAACTGAATTAAAACATACAGTAGCTGCAAAGAGGGACATAGTGTCACTTAGAGATTTAAGACTGAAAATGGAGAGTTTCTTTTTTTTTTAGTAACCAAAGTTATCAACGTATAATGTTTTTGTGTGTTGGAAAACAAAATATAGTGGCACAGCTGGTGGACTTGCTGCCTCACACGCCAGAGATCTGTGTTCGATCATGTCCTTGGGCACTGTCTGTGTTGAATTTGCACGTTCTCCCTGCAAGCATGTGGGTTTCCTCACGCATTCAAAGACGCATTGGCTTTGTAGGTTAACTTATCTCTGTAAAATTGCCCCTAATGTGTAGGGAGTGGGTGAGGAAAGTGGGATAACAGAACTTGTGTGAATGGGTAGACAAAAATTGTGGAGAAACTCAGCGGGTGAGGCAGCATCTATTAAGCGAAGGAAATAGGCGACGTTTCGGGTCGAGACCCTTCTTCAGACTGATGTGAGGGTGGAAGGGGGGCAGAAGAAAGGTGGAGGCAGTGGGCTGAGGGAGAGCTGGGAAGCGGAGGAGGAAGCAGGGATTACCTGAAATTGGAGAAGTCAATGTTCATACTGCTGGGGTGTAAACTGCCCAAGCAAAATATGAGGTGCTGCTCCTCCAATTTACGGTGGGCCTCACTCTGGCCATGGAGGAGGCCCAGGACAGAAAGGTCGGATTTGGAATGGGAAGTTGAAGTGCTGAGCCACTGGGAGATCAGGTTGGTTATTGCGAACCGAGCGGAGGTGTTGGGCAAAGTGATCGCCAAACCTGCGATCACCGAGGTTGATCATACGCTGAATAATCCGACTGGTAACCACGCACTTCGTCCGAGCACAATATCGCACGTGTCATGCAAGCCATCTTAAATGACCACCTAAACTGTCATTTGGCAACCTAAAAAGCTGCCTAGGTTGCCCGGCTGGAAACTGAGAAAAAAAAGTTGTGAGAGCCCTGAAGTGGACTGGTGATAGACAATTTGCCTTGTTTTTACTATCTGTAGGAGGCATTCATGCTTAGGCTAGTTACTGTTGGCATATTATATTATTTTGTCTGGATATTTCTAACAGTATTATTTTTAATGCTTGGGGGTGGGCATTTAATACGTAGATGGCCGTTACATATATCAAAGTTGGAGAGGGAGTAGCCAGATCAGACCAGCCACGGGAGTTGGAGAAAACACCGTTCTTACCAGATAGTAAGAATGGAAAGCTACAATTTGGAGAAGAATAGAGGTATGTTCATCTATTTGTCTGTACAACTACTTCAATAAAGAACCAATTAAGCTGGAAATAACGACTGGAAGATATGTTATTTTGTCTGCGTAAGATCACTCCCACATTCTCGTGTAGTAATGGTAACGGAAAGTTGGACATTGAAAAAGTTAGAAATTGCAATTACATTAAAGTAAGAACTTGTCTCTATGAGTGAAACTGGAGCGCGTGAAAACCTGGAACAAAGGATCTGCCTGACGCCGTCAACTGGACAAGGTCACTACCGGCGCTGATCAGACTAACGGAGATTGGAAACCTCGAAAGCTAACGCGCAGGGAGCGCAAATACCTACAGCTGAACGTACAGCATTAAGCTTTATTGGAACAGCTACTATAAGAGAAGCTGTATTGGAACGGCTGTAAAAATAAGGTGTATTGGAAAACGGCTGCTACAATGGAGAATTGAAAAGTGACTTTGAGAATCACAGTGATATCTGTTGTTTTGAATTCCCGGTCAGTTGTTTTGAATTCCAGCCTGCAAGCATATGGCTTTATGTCAACACGTCTTAAAGGGATTTTGAGCCAGTATGTCTAAAGCTCAGCCACAAGAGGGTGATATGGAACAGGATTCTGGAAAAGAAAGAAGAATCATTAAACCTACTGACAAAGGCTGGGAATTGTGCATGGAAAAGTGTCTGAAGTCAAGAAACACGATATGCAAACAAACTAACAAGTTAACCGAGAAGCTGAAGGAGATCATGAAATCAGATGAAAATGTGAATGAAGTGCAATCTAGCCTGGTTCAATTAACCGAGCACTGCAATGAAGTCAGGGAATACCACGAGTCATTGCTGGAAATACCAATGCCTGAAAAGGAGCTTAATGGTTTTATACAAGACGTATATAGGTGGTTTTCTGAAGTTGGAGAGCCATGGTACATCACTCACCACGTGATGTATCAATCAGAAGAAATTGGACCTGAAGACAGTGTTTCAAATGTCTCAAAACCAAAATCAAGCCACAAATCTAGCTCCTCATCGTGTGCATTTTCAAGGGTCTCTGCTAGTATTAAAGCTCAGGCAGATAGGGCTGTTCTCTTGGAATGGTCTGCTGCCATGAGTAAAAAGCACAAGCTTGAGACACAAGAGGAGCAATTGAAAAGACAAAAGGAGCAATTGATAAGAGAGACTGAGTTACAAGAGGGACAATTGAAAAGAGAGATGGAGCAGTTGAAATTAAAGACGGAGCTGGCAGAAACCGATGCAAGGATCAATATATTTAAGGCCAAAGCATCAAGAAGCAGCTCTAGAGTATCTCACAGGATGAGCTCTCATGTGAGAAAAGGAACTGCTCAAATGGAAACATCAGCTAAATTAAATCTACATGCAGATTAATATTTGTCTGATCATGTACAACAGGTTGTTAGACCAAGACAAACAGCTCTCAGAGCACCTGTTAGAGCTCATATGAGCAGGGGTATGCAGAGGCATGTTAGTATTACCCCCCCTTGCGCGGAATGATGGAAACCAATGTGATATCTGGAACCTAATGGAGAGGCAGAATGAGATTACTACTCTTCTGCTTCAACAAAATCTCTCTTCTACTTTACCGCCAAGAGACATTCCTGTTTATGATGGTGATCCTTTGCAGTATGAAGTTTTCATTACTGCATTTGAGTAAGGAGTGGAAAGAAAAACTTATGATAAGAGTGATTGCTTGCATTGTCTAGAGCAATGCACAAGAGGGTATCCAAAAAACGTAGTCCACAGTTGCCGACATTTACCTCCAGCCCAGAGCTATAAAAATCAAAAGATTTGCTTCAAGGATATTTTGGTAATGAACATAAGATTTCCACTGCATACATGGTCAAGGCCTTTGCTTGGTCAGTGATCAAGCAAGAGGATGTGAAGGCATTGCATACATTCTCGCTGTTTCTTAGAAGTTATGGAACATCTCACCAATATGGAGGAAATGAATGTTGCTTCCAATATGAAGACTATCCTTCTAAAACTGCCTTACAAGCTCAGAGACAAGTGAAGGGATAGGGCATGTCAAATACAGGAAAAGCATGGACGTTGAGATAAATTTTCTGACCTGGTAGACTATAGAGAGGCAAGTAAAGATACTGTCAGATCCACTTTTTGGAAACATTCAGGATGCTAGACCACTTGCAACTGTCAAAAGCTATACTTTTCCTAAAACAAAAGATCAGAACCAAAGGGAAGCAGTTTTGCAATAACTGTAATACCTGAAGAAACAGCAGTGCAAGTAAATCCGACGACAGGTGGAACGAGAAGACTCAAGGTTCTTGTTTGTTCTGTAATAAAAGTGGTCACATATTACGGCAGTATCCACAGATTAGGAAGAAGGGACACAGAAAAAATAGACCTCTTAAGGGAGAAGGGAGTCTGCTTTGGATGTTTGAAGAAAGGACATATAAGCAGAGACTGCAAGTCATATGACTTGTGACGTGTGCAACCAAGATCATCCTGAAATACTTCATGTTGAACAAAAAAAAACAGAGAGAAGCCAGAGCAAACAGAACAAATTGAAAAGCCAACTGTGAGTAATGTTGTTTCCTCCTCTCAGATGTGTGGGCATATTGGGGCCCGTGATGAAACTTGTATCTTCTCCATCATACCAGTACAGGTAAAGAGCCATTGAGGCGGTTCAGGCATATAAATATCTGGGAGTGCACCTTGATAACAAACTGGACTGGTCAGTCAACACCGATGCCCTCTACAAAAAAGGACAGAGCAGACTCTTTTTCCTCAGAAGGCTCAGATCCGTCAATGTGCGCAATGACATGCTGTACCTGTTCTATTATACTGTGGTTGCAAGTGTCATCTTCTACGCTGTTGTCTGCTGGGGTAACAACATCAGTGCTAAAAACAGCAAGAAGTTGGACAAGCTGGTAAAATGAGCTAGCTCAGTGCTGGGGGGGGGGGCAAAGTGGACTCTGTGGTGGATGTGCTTGAGAGACGTATGAGGAGCAAGGTGCTGGTCATCCTCGACAACTCCGGCAACCCTCCATGAAATTCTGGAGGGTCAAAAGAGCACACGGAACAACAACCGGCTCCTCTCCCTGCGCTGTAGAACGGAGCGGTTCAGGAGATCCTTCACCCCTGCATCCATTAGATTTTATAATACTGACCGCTAGGCTGTATGGGGATGCTTTGCATTTTTAATAGTTAATTATTTGGTCTTTTTAAGTATTTATTGCTTTCAGGTATTGTCCATATTGTATTTTATGTATTTTTTGTCTGCTTTCGTTCTGAATGTGTGGGTTTGTTGGTTGTTGGCTTTTGGACATCTGAATTTCCCTGAGGGGATCAATAAAGTATTTATTATTATTATCATTATTATTACAAGGGGGACACACTAGAATATAGAATAGAATAGAATAAAGTATTTATTATTATTATCATTATTATTACAAGGGGGACACACTATTGCAAACATACGCATTTTTGGATCATGGAAGTTCAACTACCTTTTGCACAGAAAGCTTGATGAGAAGGCTGAACATCACAGGACAAAAGACTAAAATTCTCTTGCGTACCATGAATCAAGAGAAGCCTGTGATCAGTCAACATATCTCAGGTTTGGAAATATCTAGTCTGGACAAAGACGATTTTATACAACTATCTGATGTGTTCACACATAAGACCTTGCCTGTTTCTCTGTTAAATATTCCCAGACAGGAAGATCTGATTCAATGACCTTACTTGAAGGATATCAAGATTCCTAAAATAGACTCTGGTATCGACCTACTCATCAGGACAAATGCTTTGAAGGTATTGGAACCTTGGGAGCTGGTCAACAGCTGAGGGAATTGACCATCGTCGTGAAGACCCTACTGAGATGAGTCATCTATGGTCCCCTGACAAGTGACAAGGACAGCAGGGGTGAAGATGGGTGCCCTGCCACTGCTGTCATTGTAAACCTAGAGGAGCTACTGGTCAAACAATACAATCACGACTTCAGTGAAAGAACCAGCAAGGAAGCAGAAGAAATGTCCAGAGAAGAGGTAAAGTTCTTAGATATTATGAATCACTTAGTAAAGATGATAGATGGACACTATTGTCTAGACTTACCTTTCAAACTAGAAAGCATCAGTTTGCCGAATAACCGTTGCATTGCAGAACAGCGCATCCAGAGCCTGAAACACAGGTTTGGCAAGAATAAGAAATTTCATGATAATATACATCTTTCCTCACAGAAATGATTGATAATGGTTATGCTGAAATGGTACCAGTGGACCAGCTGAATCGAAGTGACGGAGAACTCTGGTACATCCTACACCATGGGGTGTATCACTCAAGAAAAGGGACCTTGAGGGTGGTCTTTGACTGTGGGGCAATCTTCAAAGGAACATCACTTAACTGCCCGTGTTCACTTAACTGCCAACTGCTGCAGGGTCAACTCACTCATTGGAGTTCTCATCAGATTCAGCCAAGAACCAGTTGCTTTGATGACTGATATCAAAGCAATGTTTCATCAGGTCAAGTTATCAGAAAAGCATATTGACTATTTGTGATTCCTGTGGTATCCTGAGGGTGATGAACAGCAAGATCTTGTTGAATACCTGATGAAGGAACATCTTTTTGGAGCTGTGTCATCACCCAGTTGTGCAAACTTTGCATTCTGCAAGACTGCTGAAGCCAACGAAGCTCATTTCCCAGCAGAGGTGACAAACACAGTAAAGAACAACTTCAATGTAGATGATTGTTTAAAGTCTATGCCAGGGGTCGGCAACCTTGTTCTGCATATGGGCAGGGACGCATGTCTGTGAGTGGATGGCGGGCCACGTCTAACACGTGTACACATGATCCTGCCCCCATCCCGCCCCGGATGGTAGGCATCAAATCACGTGTTCACAGAAGGTAGACAAAAATGCTGGAGAAACTCAGCAGGTGAGGCAGCCTCATGCAATCTTTGCATGTCTCACCCGCTGAGTTTCTCCAGCATTTCTGTCTACCTTCGATTTTTCCAGCATCTGCAGTTCTTTCTTAACGTGCTCACAGATGATGTGCGGCCGTGCTGGCGGCTTTGCGCAGGATGTGGTACAGCCAGAGCTCGGCTGCTCTAGGCCACGCTCGGGAAGGCGCTCGGCCGAGCTCGGGAGGCACTCGGCAGGCTGGATGATTACAGGAAAAAAAATCCGCCTGCGGGCTGGATGATTTTGGGTTACGGGCCGCATTCAGCCCGGGGGCCGTAGGTTGCCGACCCCTGATCTATGCCTTCAGAACAGGAAGCAGTTCGAGTGGCAAGATACCTAACTTCCCTCTGCCAAATGGGAGGATTCATGCTGTCAAAGTGGATCAGCAACAGCTGTGCTGTATTAGCATCCATTCCACATGAAACAGAGCCAAGGAGACCAGGGAGTTGGACTTGGACAAAGACAATCTGCCTATGGAAAGGGCACTGGGATTGTACTGATGTATTGAAGCAGGTGTGTTCAAGTTCAGAATTGCGGCACAGGAACGACCAGAGTCTGTAGTTGGCTCTATATATGACCCTTTAGAATTTCTAGCACCATTTACTCGGCCAGCCAAGCTAATTATGCAGGAGCTCTGTAAGGAAAACCTCGGATGGGATGATAACATATCCTAAACCTTCTCTCAGCAATGGACATGATGGTTAGCAGAGTTCAACCAGATGTCGGAATTTAAAGTGGACTGGTGCATGAAGCCTGCAAACGTTGGTCGTCAGATATGCACAGCTGCACCACTTTTTAGGCACAAACGAAAGTGGTTACGGTACTGTTTCATATCTAAGTTGGGAAGATGATAACAAAGAGGTGCTTGTTGCATTCATAATGGGAAAAACCAGAGTGGCACCATTGAAACAAATGACGATTTACAGAATGGAGCTTACAGCTGCAGTCCTAGCTGTCAGAGTGGACATAATGCTGTGAAAGGAATTAAAACTACCACTGGATCAATCCATCTTCTGGACTGATAGCACAACCTTGCTTAAGTACATCAACAACAAACCAAACGCTTCCAAACATTTGTGGCAAACAGGATCTCTTTTGTTTGGCATGCTACTAATGTATCACAATGGAGATATGTTGGCACAAAGAAAAATCCTGCAGCTTAAGCCTCTAGAGGACTAAAAGAAGACCGCTTCTTAAGTAGTGAGAGATGGGTCAAGGGACCAGAGTTTCTCTGTAAGCTAGACAGAGAGTGGCCAAACCTTAACTTGGAATCTGCAATTTCTGCTAATGATCCAGAAATCAAGCAATATATCACAGTGAATGTTATTGTCAAGGAACCATTGAACACAACAAACTCCCTAATCACCTATTTCTCATCATGGAAGAATCTGAAGACTGTGGTAGCTTGGCTTCTTAAAGTAAGGACAATACTCTTACAGTTGACTCGATAAAGAAACGAGATTCAGACTGCTATGAGTAGCTTTGAAGATGATCATGGCAAACTAAAGGAAAGGGTTGATAAAGAGATGCAAGCCTTTGAAGCAACATTCGGCATACAGTATGACTTCAGACTAAAAGCAACATCTTGGTAAGACCGATAACAAAGATATGACTGCTCCAAAAAGCCAAAGATTGAAGAATCACCAATGAAAATTAAATGCCAGTACGTATTGCATACTTTTGTTTTTGATAATATGTAAAGCTATAAAAGTTTACTGGTAATTGTTTTGTTATATACGTAGAACAACTAGGGGCCGTTGTGTAGGAGCCATTCATCCTTAGGCTAGTTAATGTTGGCATATTATATAATTTTGTCTAGATTTTTCTAGCAATATTATTTTGAACACTGGTGGGCATTTGATACGTAGAAGAGCGTTACATCTATCATAGTTGTAGAGGGAGTGACCAGATCAGACCAGCCATGGGAGTTGAAGAGAATACAGTTCTTGCCAGATAGTAAGAATGGAGAGCTACAATTTGTATAAGAGTCAAGTCAAGTCAGATTTATTCATCACGTCCACAATAAAGTGCAGCGAAATGAACTTGCCAGCAGCGGTACAATTAAAAAAAAAGAACACACAATGCACAATAAAAATTTAATACACACATCCACCACAGCATTCATCACTGTGCTGGAAGGCACAATGTTTAGTCAGTCCTCCTCCATTTCCCCCCGTGGTCGGGACCACAACCCTCCGCAGTCGCTGCTGCGGGAGGCCAGATGTGCAGACAAGGTAAGTCCTGAATCAGTGCTTCCCTATCGGAAACCGCAGCTTCAAGATAGTGTAGGCCGCAGGCCGGCGGTCGAAGATCTAAAGTCCCCGCCGCGCCGCAGTTAGAAGCACCGCAGACCGCAGGGCCGGTGGTCATAGCTCTGCTCCAGGGATCCCCGGCGAGGAATCACGCTCTAGATGGTAAGTCCCTGCCGTGCCCGCGGTTAGAAGTAGGCCGCGGGCTGGAGCTCTTCTCTTCCAGGGTTCCCAACGAGGGATCCCAGGCTCCAGACGATGCGCCAGCTGGAAGCACCGCAGTCCGCGGCCTCTAGATGATGTAGGCTGCGGGCCGGCGGTCGGAGCTCTTCTCCTCCGGGGTCCCCAATGAGGGGTCCCAGGCTCCGGCTTCAGGCTGCCGTGGTGCAGCGAACGGAGCGCTCCCTTCTGGCGACCCCGAGCGAAGGCTCGCCTGCTCCGCGATGAAAAAGTCTATGCTGCGCCCACGGCTGAAGCCCCGGGCACTTCTCCGGGAAAGGCCGCACCGATCCTTTGTGTTAGGCCGCCAGGGTGGCGACATGGAAAAAGTCGCCTCTTCGTGGAGGAGGCGGCCAAAGTTGGTTTCCCCCCTTACCCCCCCCCCCCCCCCCCCCCCCCCCCCCCCCACACACACAAGACACACAGAAAAACATTAAAAACACACATTGGGACATACTAAAAAAACAAAGAAAGTAGAAAAAACAAACTCACTGCTGGCAGGGCAGCCGGCTCGCAGCGCCCCCACTGATGCAAGAATAAAGCGAATCTGGTATGTTCATTTTGTCTGTACAACTACTTCAATAAAGAACCAATTAACCTGGAAATAATGACGGGAAGATCTGTTCTTTTGTCTGTGTAAGATCACTCCCACATTCCCGTGTAGTAATGGCAACGGAAAGTTGGACATTGAAATAGTTAGAAATTGCCAAGATTATACAATAATGAGTATATTCCACTCATTTACCGTAATATGGTTTTTCATTTATATATGACATTATGGGAATTAAAATTAGACTTTAGTTTGAAATAAAATAAGTTGTCAGTCATGTCATCTTCAAAACTTTGTATCATTCATCTCAGTCATTGCGTAGGTGCAACTGTGACAAGCTAGTGATTGACTCGTATATAGAATTTAAGTGATAAAATAAATGATGCAGGGTCAAGGGTCAACTATGTCTCGAACAATACTACACTTCCTTAATTGCTAAATGGAGTAAGGATAGAAGATTAATACTTCTTAGCTTTTCATAATTGCATTATCCATTTGAAACACTCACTCAATGAAGGGAGGAACAGCAGAACAGAACTAAGCACTTATGATTTTTCATATACTTGCAATGATGACCAACTTAATTGAAATGGAACAACATAAATCTGAAAAGAAGGGTGTTTGAGTAAAGTACATTTATTCACTAGCTCAACATTATTCCTGTGTGATCTTACTCCCTTTTTGACTATTATAGTCTTAACTTGTTGATTCCTTATCTGCATTTTACAAGAAAGAGATGAATGATATAGGTCAGATGTCAAGTCTGACAACCTGTTTTGTGGCACTTGCTCCTTGAATAAAGAATACCTCTCTCAATTAGATTGCTTGTTGAAGGGGGAACAAAATTAGGACCCAAACTATGTACTTACTGGACATTTTCATAAAGTACTGGAGACTGTTGTTAATTTCTGAACAATAAGAACAACAAGAGAAGGATGTATTAAAAACTGAAACTGTGATCATAACTGATTGTGAAGCACTGTCAGTTTTGAACCAGACTCACTTCCTGTTTCATGTAGCATTTCTAATCTGGGACAAGTGGCCTTGTCCTGAATCCTTTGGCTTTTTTTTATTGCTGAAGCATTAGGTATAAGCTGTTTACATATTTTTGTATTAAAGTGTAGTTTTATACATGAAAATGCTTGAAAAATAAAAGGTACATTAGCTTTGTAGTGCATTTGCTACTGGAATCGGATAACTGGAACCTCTTCCTTGGTTTGTTTAATGGTGGCAACATATGCTGGGGTTTTCAGTGTGAAACTCTGGATGTACATTTTCATTTTAATCTACCTTTGTAAGAAGACTGAAACTGTAAACTTTTATGTTAGTTTCACTGTAAAGGTTTTACTGTAAAAGTTTCAGCATTGACAATAATAGTATGTTTTAAATCTTTTGAAATGTCAATTCTGATGTTAAGTCAAGTCAAGTCAAGTCAAGTCAAGTTTATTT
Source organism: Leucoraja erinaceus (assembly GCF_028641065.1). Classification (NCBI taxonomy): domain Eukaryota; kingdom Metazoa; phylum Chordata; class Chondrichthyes; order Rajiformes; family Rajidae; genus Leucoraja; species Leucoraja erinaceus. The sequence goes on from NC_073383.1 coordinate 37,114,274, forward strand.
GTCACATACACATACGAGATGTGCAGTTAAGCATTGGCAGCAGCTATTCGTAGCCCAAGTTTAATTCTGAAGGCTTTCCCTCTGAATGTCTTGTGACTAGGAGGGTAGGGATCACACAAGTCCATAACAGACTCTCCAAACTTGAACCAGTTATAATATACAAATGGATGCAGTTTGCAAATGAAATACTCTTTTTTTTTTCTTGAACTGTATATTGTATTTTCTCAATTTAGAAAATAGTTTATGTAAATGTTTTTGAAATACATTAATTGATTTTTAAGACTTTGTTGAAAACCCCTGTTACTGTGACCTAAATAACATGGCTTGTTTTAAAAAAACAAAAAAAGTTGCAGAATCTTTGTTAATATTTTTTACGGCAGACTACTGTAAGGATTGTACTGTCTGAGTGCGCAAATACTGAAATAAATTTAGGGAACCTCAGGAATGAATTATGTGTGGCGTTTCACTCTCAATCTCTTTACTTGTTTGGAAAGATTAATTTTAATTAGTTTTTTGCAGAAATGAAATGAACATTTTTTGCATTTGTTACACCTAAAGGTAATTATCACACAAGGATAAAGATGATAAGGTTTTTGTTTTGCAATTTATTTTTAAGTAATTTGTTTTCAATTAAATTGAAATGCAAGAAAGTGATGTGTATCAGAAGTTCCCTATTAGAGTTCTTAAGAATAAGCATAAATTGCAAATTTTAAGACTAATCTGGAAACATATTAAAGTAAGAATAATAAAGGCTCCAAAACCAATGAAATTGGAAGGAATTTAAAAGCATATTAGCAAAACTAGTTTGAGGACTAAATTAACTCTGTTCCAATGTTATTTTTAATAGCAGTTTATAAACTGGATATTTTGGAATATTTCATTATATTTATTTTAGTAATAGTAAGTTTGCAAAACAAAGTATATAATATATTGTGGCGGCACCCAGTGGTGGGGCCACTAACTACATGAACCCTCAGCAGTCACGTGACTGGGTCATGGCAGGGAGGAGCTGTCACGGGGTATAGGGCTGTGTACTGGGATATATAACGAACCCTGGGACAACCCTCTCTCTCTTTTCTCTCTTACTTCGAACTGACCAGCTCTCTTCTCTCTCGGGGTGAGTGTCCTTCCACCTCAGCAGGGGATCAGCTCGAGCCCACGAGGCAACAGCCTCACAGCAGCAGCAACAACTTTATGTTATAGGACCGTGCATGTATAAAGAACCTTTTAAGCCTGAATAAAGTAACCCATTTGTTCACCACGTTTGGTGCCTCTACATTGGTGACCCTAACGTTCCAAAATGGAGATTTGGGATTTCTCGACGCACGCAGCGACCATCTACCGTGGTGACCTGATTGTCTGCAGCCGATAGTCCAGCTCTATGGTAATGATCACCATGGTTGCAGCCGTCAACTCTGCGCTGCACCCGGACGCCGCCTTGGGCCCCTCCGACACAGTCGGCCGCTTGCCTCCCACTAGTAACGTGTCTTTGGGCCCCGCCGACGCGGTCGGACCGCTTGACTCCCCACCTATACCTGGCCTAACGCCGCAGTCGCCTGCCTGCATTCCGGGCCCACCACAGCAGACAGCGGCGCAGCAGCCTCGGCCCTCGCTTTTCCTTCCGCATGACCCGCTCGGAGCCACCCACCGAGGCTGAGAGGCTGCGGCTGCGGCTGCCGTTGCTCCCCCACCAGCAGCTGCACCCCTTGGCATACCTCGGGATGGCCCACAGCCGGAGCGTCAACTGTGCCCGTGGACCCCTACTTCCCGACCCACAGCCGGGGTGCCCCCGACCCCACAGCAAGAACAGCCCTTGACCATGCTTGTGCACCTTCCCGTAGATGGTGAGCGCGCTCCATCCCTTTTCGACGTCTGCCCTCACGGTCTGCCTGTATGTTTCGGAGTCAGGCTGCCGTGTTTTCTTGGCCTGCTAGTTTTCCTGCCTATGGTTCTGGGGGGGGGGGGGGGGTGGTCCTGTGGCGGCACCCAGTGGTGGGGCCATTAGCTTCACGAACCCTCAGCAGTCTGGGGTAGGGTCACGTGATTGGGCAATGGCAGGGAGGAGTTGTCAGGGGGTATAAGGGTGTGTCCTGGGATATATAACAAACCCTGGGAAAACCCTCTTTCTCTTCTCTCTCTTACTTCGTGCTGAGCAGCTCTCTTCTCTCTATGGGTTAGTGTCCTTCCACCTCAGCAGGGGCTCAACTCGAGCCCACGAGGCTAAAGCCTCGCAGCAGTAAGAACAACTTTATGTTAGAAGACCAACGTGTATGTATAACGAACCTTTTAAGCCTGAATAAAGTAACCATTTGTTCACCACGTTTGGAGCCTCTACACTATTATTGAAACACAAAGTACTGGAGGAACTCAGTGAGTTAGGCAGTATCTGTGGAGGAAATGGACAAGTGACGTTTCGGGTCAGAATCATTTTATTGACAAAAAAAGGTGCAGAATCTTAATTTTCTTTCAGGCAAAATTACTGTAAGGTTTGTACCGTCTGAAAGCACAAATACTGAACTACATTTAGGGTGCATTAAAATGTATTAACTGTATCCATGCATCTCAGATGAGTGTAAAGTATAAATGTACTTGCATTTGTTAATTGTCTTCCATTCTAGAGATTGATTCCATGCCAGTAACAAATTACTGAAATCACTCGCATATCCAACTTATTTATTTTATGTTGTTGCAGTGCCTTGGAATTTAACATTATGTACAAGTGAAGAGGCATATGGGCATCAGTACATCAACCATCTTGAGCATTGTCGTTTCAGTGCATGAGCATTTGTTGGCACTGGGCCTGTACTCGCTGGTGTTTAGAAGAATGAGGGAAACCTCATTGAAACATACAGAATAGTGAAAGGCTTGAATAGAGTGGATGTGGAGAGGAAGTGTCCACTAGTGGGAGAGTCTAGGACTAGAGTGAACGGGTCTAGTTTTCAGAATGGCAGGCAGTGGCGAGTGGAGTGCCGCAAGGCTCGGTGTTGGGGCCGCAACTGTTTACCATATATTAATGGTTTGGAAGAGGGAATTAGGAGCAACACTAGCAAGTTTGCAAAATCACAAGTACCACATCAGTAAATGGCTGGTAGAAGTTTCAGTGATGTAAAATAATGCACAAAAGCTCATGAATCTGTTTATTTCTAAAATGTATCATCGTGTTGAAAAAAACATCATCATGTTTCTGGTATCTCCTGCAACCTGACCCATAGTTTCACTGATAAAAAGATTCTGCCAAAGAGATTTTTCTTAATTTGCTCTCCAACATGATATCTGTCAGTCAGACTCAATTAACATTTACCAAAAATCTCTCAATCCAGTTCCGTCACTGAAAAGTTTCTCTAAAATCAAAGTTATAGTATTTATCACCTGTAATTACCCACTGATTTGCCATTGTATTCAATTTAGTGAGACACAATCATCTTTCTGCAAACTATGCTGTAATTTTTACTAACCACTTCACCAGAAGATCATAAATGGCACTCCTATAAATAAGACTTTGTCATTTTAATAACAATACAACATAGCTGGTGTTTTCAATTTATATTTATAGCATCAGAGAGGATAATTAGATTCACACCCAGGATGAAGTGACAAAAATCAAATTTATTTTCATCATCACTAAAACTCAAGGAAACAAATGCTTGAATCTCAGGCCAACAGCTTGCAACAATTTACAATCAATACTTGAATCAATGGTTTCAACCATTGTTCTAATACTAATATAAACCTAAATTTCCACAAATAAAAATACTGTGAAGCTGTTTTGACAACAAAATATATTTGGTGCATGACCGGTTACAGAAAACATTTATAAAATGACTGTTTGACGTGAATGCTTAAAAGTAGTATATGACTACTTTTCAAAATTTTATAAATGGTGAAATAATTAATGCCAAAGTCCATTTCCTATGAAAGTTATTGAATAAATTAACACCAAACATTATTAACATGTTGCCTCGCACTACAGATGAAATTCTCTCATATCGTTTTGGACTGAATTTTCAGAAGATGAACAAGTAACTTTCCCAAATCCAAATAGCAAAAACTATAATGCCTTCCAGCATCTTCCCTGCATTTAACAAGCCAAAGCGTTTTAAAGTTCCATTGCTCTCCCTTCTTCAATACTGGAATTATTAGTTTTCTTCTTGTCAATTAATATGATAAGAACCAACAACTTAGTATTCAGCTGAACTAATCCCTTGCATAACTCTTCCATTTCCTTTAGGAATCATTATTCAATAATGTCAGATCTAGCAACCTAATCAATTTCCAATGGTTCATTCCAAGCTGAAATCATTTCTCAATTTATCTCCAAACAGTAATTTTTAGGAGCATTAATATTGCAGTTACAATTTTTCTATTATGAAACTGATGCAAAATATGTATTTATCGTTTTAACCATACAGTCTTAGAATCGTATAGTATGGAAGCAAGTTTTCAGTCCAACTCATCCATGCTGACCAGGTTTTATAGCCGATCTAGCCTCATTTGCCTGCATTTGGCCCAAACCCCTTTCCTATCCATATATCCAGGGAAATGTCTTTTAAATGCCAATTATTGTACCCACCTCTATTACTTCCTCAGGCAGCTCATTCCATATACATACCACATTCGACATGAAGAAATCTTTCCTTTCTCACCTTAAACTTATTGCCTCTAATTTGTGACTATTCTATCCTAGGACAAAGACTGAAAACATTTACTTTATCTATGCCTCGTGTGATTTTGTATACCTCGATAATATCACCCTTCAGCCTCCAACGCTCCAGGAAAATAAGTCCAAGACTATTCAGCATCTCCTTATAACTCAAACCCTCAAATCCTGGTTACTTCATGGTGAACCTTTTCTGCACCTTTTTTAGTTAAATAACATCCTTCCTATAGCAACAACCTTGGTTTAGTTTATTTAGTTTAATAACATCCTTCAGGGCAACCACAACTATTTATAACACTCCCAAATGTGGTACACCAATGGCTTTGCAGCTGTAGCATGACATCAAAACTCTTGCATTCAATACCCTTACCAATGAAGACAAGCATGCCAAATCCTTCTTCATCACTCAGGCTACCTTTGGTGCAACTTTCAGGGAACTGTGTACCTGTGCCACTGGGTCTCGCTGCTCTACAACACTCTCCAAGGCCCTACCATTTACTGTACAAGTCCTGCCCTGATTTGACTTCCATTTGCCATTCCTTGGCCCATCTTCTCTCGTTGATCCAGATCTTTTTGTAAACTTACTTTTTGTTATTACTTCTCATTGTCCATTCTCCCACCAATTTTGCTGTAATCTGCAAATTTACTAGGTACATTAACTACACTGTCATACAAATCATTAAGGCAGATGACAAACAAAATGGATCCAGCACAGAACCCTATGGGGCGCCATTCATCATAGACCTTCAATTAGAAAAACAACTTGCTACTACCACTCACTAATTCCTGCCACATGTCCAATTTTGAATCCAACTGGCTAGCTCATCCTGGATTTCATGTGAACTAACTTTCCTACTATACCGGACCTTGTCAAATGCCTTGTTACAGTCCATATAGACAACATTCACCACCCTGCCCTTGTTAATCCTCTTCATGACCTCCACAAATATCCATATCCAGATCCGCAATCCAGAGCTGCCTTGCTAAATTTTACGTAGCACCTCTGTAGCTTTTTTTTAGTATCCAACAGAATGAAAAAGCTTTACTTTTATTTAAGTCGCAAACTTTACCATTTTGCAGTTCCTGTTTTCTTCACAATTAAATGTGATCTAACTTTAATTGTATCTAGTTTTCATTCATTCATGTCATTTCAAATATTTGAGGCTTTTTTTTGTTTTAAATCTTTTTATTTATTTGAAAGACATTATTTTCCCTCTCATGCAGATTTGGATAGCCTTTTTTTTTTAAATTCTCTATTAGTTACCACCATCTCACAATGCAAATCTACATTACATTTCCAAAACCTTTTTTTAAGTGGAAAAATGTGTGTCCACTCAAATCGGGTAATAAAATTAAATTACCTATAACTCATTTATCTAAGTAATTGAAACAGATGACGTAGTGATCGCTTATGACGAGTTTGTAAGGGGTTGCTAGAATATAGGATGTCCCAACCAGAAACAGTGAAGGGGGCAAAAACAGCACTCGCCATACTACAAGGTGGATAAAGATCTGAAAAAATGTTGAATGGGAAACATGACTAACACGGTTTGCAACGAGAGCTGCACAGGTATAATAATGGCCGAAAGGCTTTTCTTTACTGTGAAATGCTATGGCTTTTACGTGGAGATCTAGTGTCATCTCTATTCTCTATGTTATGTTACTGATAAATTCATTACTTTCCCAGCGTACTGCGCGAGAACCGATTCTCACCAGTACCAACTACCAGCTTTGTCGTGTCACTTAGTTTTGGAACAGGTAACACACCCCGATTTCTAACCAAATGTCATCAACTCGTAACATGCATAGGTTCATCAATGTTGTATGATAATTTGTTTTGTTTTTAACACACAACTAGGCGATTGATTATCAAGCGTCATGGCAGCTCCTAAATTCTTAGTCGCTACGTAGGACCGAAATCTTGCAACAAATACAATTTTTTGTCAGGTTGAAAACCCTGACGCTGAGCCTCTTTAATACAGGCCATTGCCTGGGTCGCTTCTGTTTATGACAAGAAGGAAACGATTTTATTCCTGCGGGAATGCTGGCGTGGTGGACTGACATGGCCTTCCCTCTGCTTTGGGGGTGAAGGGTTTACCTGCAGGGTATGCTTCTTTCCCCCAGATGAGCTGATGGCGCATTCCTGTTCGCCACATCGTACTACGATGGCGGCTGCCCCTCGAACCCTTTGAGTCGCCAGCTGCATCGCAATGCCCAGGCCGCACCTCCCCGGCTTGAGGCCGCTGCAGGGTCGGCTCACTCCAGGATTCCCGAAGCCGTCCCGTTTCCTGGATACGAGCGGCTGTAACCCGCAAGCCAACATGCGGGTTCTGTATCGCACCGCTCCATTGAATTCCCCTAGGAACTACAACGTCTTAGTGTGAGGTTACACTTGTCACAGATAATCACTTCAACTGTAATTTCATGCTTTTTATTCTGGAACTGCTTAGTGTGGTTCGACTTAAACTTCGGCTTCTTATTTAGGCAGTGAGCGAACTTTAACGTAAAACTTTAACGTATAACGACGAGTTAATTATTGCAATATTGTGTTTGCAGCAAGGCAAGGTTTTCGCGTCCAGTCGCGTACAGGTGCAAAAGGTGAACACAGAGCGAAAGCTATTGCTTCAACTAGAACGAGGCTGATAGTTTATTTGTCGGAGGTGTGTGGATTCTATTGGTCGTATCTGGAATTCCGACTAATGTATTTTGTTTGAAGAATAAAAACGAATTATATACACGCTGTTGATTAAGAAAGAACTGCAGATGCTAGACCAATCGAAGGTAGGCAAAGATTGCTGGAGAAACTCAGCGGGTGAGGCAGCATCTATGGAGAGAAGGAATAGGCGACATTTCGGTCGATCCGAAACGTCGCCAATGCCTTCTTTCCATAGATGCTGCCTCACCCGGTGAGTTTCTCTAGCATTTGTTGTATACACGCTGTTTTTGAATATTTAAAATAAGAGAATGATGATACACAAATCACAAATAATTAAGGATAAACATTAAGGACTAGATAAAACGATAAAGGATAAAGAAGTCTGTTCTAGCTAAGAGATCGTTCAGAAGTCCAATATACAGTTTAGGGTCATAGCTTCGGGGAATATCTGGGGATTTTGAGGGGGATGCTTGTGAGATAAATCATGCAACAGACTGCTGCATTTATTGGCAGCCTTCTCAACATCTTGCCCCATCCCCTCTGCTTCACAATGCAGTCATCCGAAAATTCAAACATGTCTCTAGTTCAAAAGTAGTTTCCCCAACACTACTTATATATGTTACTAGACCAGGTGGGACCAGTTGGGTCCCTGTCACATGGGAGGGCTAGTTCCCGAACGCAATATTCCACCACTCACCCATAGCCCCAAACTGCACAGGCATGGCTGATGGGTTCCCGTTGTGATGACAGAGATCCCCGTTGTGACGTGAGTCACGGCAACCCTCCTCAACTGTGCCTCGCCATCCCTCTTCCTACCCCATCCTCCTCCATTCCCAGTCATCCCCAGCACCCCCTCCCCCCTCTTCACCCTGCCTCTTCTTTCCCCTCTCCTCTCCCTCCCTCTCCTTTCCCCTACCCTGTCAATCCCTCCCTCCATAACCCCTCTCTCCTCCCTAGCCCCTAGACGTCATTGTGAGGTGGAAGCTGCTGTGTTTTTTAAAACAGATTTTGTTTTAATGTAAATGAGTTCCCATTGTGATGTAATTGTGGTGTGGAATTGCCGGTGGGCAGTTTTGTTGAAAACTGATATTTTTAAAATGTAAATGAGATCCCATTGTGATGTCATTTTGGGGTGGAACACTGCTGATGGGCAGTTTATGTAAATGAGATCCCAGTGTGGCGTCATATCCCATAGTGACGACATATGCTGCTGCCAGTGCAGATGGAAGAGATTTTTTCAAAGTGGGGTTTCAAAAATGTTAATCACTTGTAAAGTAAACCATTAATCTGGACAAAACTTTGATACACCACAGCACAGGACAATGGTGAGTAAGGTGGGCCAACAATTATAGTGCTATCGTGTACCGTTTTGGTGTAATTTCAGGATCAAACATCTTCACAGACACACACGCACAGACAGACATAAATAGCAAACAAGATGAGAGTTTTAATAATATACTAGACCAAGTGCAGACCCGTTCAGATCAGATTCAGATTCAGATTCAACTTTAATTGTCATTGTCAGTGTACAGTACAGAGACAACGAAATGCATTGGGGGTCTGTTCCCCCAACGTGTGGTTGCGAGGGAGGGAAGGGTGGCTGGGGGAGGCGGCATGCAGCGTCACACACACTAACTACCCCCCCCCCCCCTGCACTCACGCTAATTACCCCCCTTGATATTATATGAATATTATTAATTTGCTCCTTTTACCCCATAACCACCCTATCTATTGACGCATAGCCCCCAACTTGCAGTCACATCTAGAGAGGGGGGGGAGGGATGGGGGTAGAGAGTGAGGGCAGAGAGAGAAGGGGCAGAGACACAGAGAGAGGGGCAAGCGGGAGAGGGGGGTGGCGAGGAGGAGAAGAGGGAGGGTGGGTGAGAGGGGAAGGGTGGGGGTGGAGGGGAGGAGAGGGAGAGGTGAGGGGGGAGAGGTGAGGGGGGGGAGAGGTGGGGAGCAGGGATGGTGGAGGGAAGGGGATAGGGGTGTGTGGAGGGGAGGGGGGGTTTTAGAGGAGGGATGGTGGCGGAGGGGAGGAGTGGGAGAACGAGGGGAGAAGGAGAGAGGGGGAACAGGAGAAGGGGTGGGAGAGGGGGGAGGGGGGGGGGGGGGGAGAGAGGAGGAGAGGAGGGGAGGGGGAGAGAGAGAGGAGGGGGGAGAGAGAAGGGGGGGGAGAGAGTGAGGGGGGGTGTGAGAGAGAGGGGAGAGAGCGTGAGGGGGAGAGAGGAGAGGGGGGGAGGAGAGAGGAGGGGGGGGGGGGGGGGGGGGGGGGAGGGGACAGGAGAGGGGGGGGGGGGGGAGAAGAGGAGAGGGGGGGGAGAGAGAGTGCCTTTTTATTTCAACCCAAATCCCCCAAACAACCATTTGCAGGCAGTGCTTTTTTACTTTAACCATATTTTCATTTTCAAACCACATTAAGGGTACTTACTCACAGTTGTGTGGACATGTGTTCAGTGTTATTCACAGCTCAGAGAAACGTGACCCTCTGCCTTCCTCCAGCTTGCAGACTAATTGAGGCACACCACTTCCTGGTTTTATAGTCCATCCCCCCTGCCGCCAGCGGGGGCAGCAGAGAGAATGGGGAATTTTGTAAAATCATTAATATCTCTGTTATTTTTCATTGACTGGAAAAATCCTCAGCACACATGCGGCGGAGGGGGGCTCTAAGCGAGGTAGCCAAAAATGACGGCCATAGGTGGCGGCGTTCTCTCGGAAATCGCAGCACAGATCGCAAAAACCGGTCAAGAACAGACTTTTAGTAATATAGAAGATACTAGACCAAGTGGGATCCATTGGGCCCCGTTCCCCCAACGCAATATTCCACCACTCACCCATTCCCGATGTGACGCCAGATATCCCCATTGTGACGCGAGTCATGGCAACTGTGCCACTTCCTACCCCTATCCTCCTCCATCCCCCTCATCCACAGCACTTCCTCCCCCTCCTCTTCACCCTCCCTTTTCTTTGCCCACTCCTCCTCCCCTCCCCAACTCACCTCTCCCTCCCTCTCCTTTCCCCTACCCTCGGTCACTTCCATCCTCCCTCCATAACCCCTCTCCCCTCCCTACCCCCCTTGATGTCATTGTGAGGTGGAAGCAGCAGTGTTTTTTATTTTATGCAAATGAGATCCCATTGTGATGTTATTGTGGGATGGTACACTGCTGACGGGCAGTTTATGTAAATGAGATCCCATTCTGACATCATAGCTGCTAACTGCCAATGCAAGTACAAGTGATTTTTGTCAAAGTGAGGTTTTATAAAGTTTAAAATGTGAATAACTTGTAAAATATACCATCAATCTGAACGAACCTTGATACACCACACACCAGGACAATGGTGAGTAAGGTGGGCCAAAAACTGTATACCGTTTTGGTGTAATTTCAGGAGCACAGCCCCCACAAACAGACATAGAAACAAACAGGATGAGAGTTTTAGATAGATGGATGCAAAAAGTTCACCTAGGTAACAACATAAGCCAGGAAATAAATTAATAAAATTGAATATTCTGTATGGTCATTAATGTAAAAATTGAAAAAAAGAGAATTATTATTTTGCTCTCGTCATCTATTTATATTCTATATCTAAAGGTTCCTAGAAATTTCAAGTAATAATTCAAAAGTTAAAAATAAACAGGAGTATTTCAATAGGTTTCACTGTTCTATTGACAGTTTGTCATCTTGTGTGTATTTGTGAAATTACTTATTAAAGATGTGTGCATTTTATTTGTGATCATTAAAATGACTCATCAACAAAGCTGGTCAACTTTCAGCTATATTTTCTGAAAAGTCATTTAAATTATAAGTGTGATCCATTTTAAAAATTATGTTAATTTACCTTTTACTCTCATAAAATGAATTCTGTTTCAACATATTGACATTTTTTCCTACTGATTCGCTTGATATAAACCACAAGTAAATATAAGTTTGTAGCCTGTTTCTATGCCTCTGGACTATGATTATCTAACGTGTTCATTGATATGATTAGTTTTCCATTGATCTACACCACCACAAATCAAAGTAGCATTGCTAATTTAATGGCAACTGTACTTTCCAATTGTGAAATAATGGAACACCATGTGATCCATCAAATAATTAAGGGCTTAACATGCACATATATCATGCTGTAGTTTTACCATGCAATAGTACAGGGAAAAAAATCACAATGCCACTCTTGTTTTCCATACATTTCATGCCTCAATTTGGTGCAGAATCAATTGCTTCAATCTGATTCATGCTCCAACAACTAAGAAATATTGCAGAGTCAGGGGATATGGGGAGAAGACAGGAACGGGGTACTGATTGTGGATGATCAACCATGATCACATTGAATGGCGGTGCTGGCTCGAAGGGCTGAATGGCCTACTCCTGCACCTGTTATCTATTGTCTATTGATATCCATGAGCTTCATTGACCATATCGACCTAAAATAGACATCGTAAAAAACTGGAAAGATACTACAAAATCTTCCATATTAACGGGAAGGATAAGTATCCCAGTGTCAGCGGCCTCTCCCAGGTCAATAGTCCCAGCTTCTAAGCCCTAGTTATGTTCAATTAACTTTATTGATCAGGCCATGTTATCTGCATGCCAGACATAAAACTCTCAAAACCCACTACAGCTTTGTCGTTAAAAGAGATCATAACGCAGTTCAGGAGAAAGATTCAAGAGTGTATTGAAAGCCTACTAAAAATAGTGCAATTTATTCACTGACTCTTACGAATCCTTGCCCTTTGACCACTTAAAACGGAGAAGAATCATTTGAGATGGTACTGGACATGCATTCCCAGGGTATGAATTGGGAATATACAGAAGCTTGGATTAAAGGCAGAAAGAGGGCACCACTTCAAAAATGACCCACTCAATCCAGCGCATTGTGCAATTTTTACCCTACCTGCGGAACAGTTTATGGTTCCCATATTGGTACCATCAGATACCCCAGAACACACAAAACCATAGTTTTGGTGGCCCACAGACACTTTGTGTCAATATTTTATTTTAATATTAAACCAAACTAATTCTACTGATTTTTTTTTTTCATGTAAGTCTCTACACTTTCCTCATTTTTTGAAATTGGGTATCCTAGAATATTTAATTCCAAACATTTATCACTTTGTAACCACTGCTCTTTTATTCTTTTTGGATCTTCATGCATTTCTATTTGCACCAATTATTTGTTTACCCTGTTGCAATGTTGTATGCATTCAGATAAAGATCCTTACATTTTGTCCCTTTTGTGGCTCTAATTAAGGGGTGATTATGTTTCAGTACAGTGTACTATTAATATATTGCAATCTTTTACACTTGTGGCAACGTAACACAGCAGATATGACCTTTGCAGTCAGCTCTTGGAAGGATATACAGTTGAACAAATTGCATGAATTCAATTGCAGGTGAGTGCTACAAAGGAATGCATGGGTGCTGCAAATAATAAAATAAATTTGGGAGATGTTTGTCAGGGACTAAATAGGACAGAGGTATTGGATAAACAATGTCTGAAAAAGAAATTTCCTTTATGCAGGGAGAGCACATAAAGCTTTCAGGGCCACAGCCAGACGACCAAGGCAAAAAATTGCCTGTACTACAAAATGCTGTCTCTGAATTCCTACAATCTTGTCATTTGCCCTTGTGTCACCTTTCTGTAACCGGGGTTAAAAGTAAATTAATTTAAGTTTCTTAATACAGTGTATTCAAATTAATTCTGGAATTCTGGATATATTGCAAACAAAGTGTTACATCTTGCTGGTTTGTTACATTAAACTCTGCATCATATCAATTTTTGCTTGCTAACTTTGTTGTCTTTTCGTTATTTAAAAATGTTGTGCAGGTGGAATTTATTACTGTTGTATTAAACAGCTGGGATGGGTATTTTTGGGAGTGCAGAGCAAACCTACATTCTCTACTCGTGCTTCAACAGCATTCCTCTTCTGTTCTGGTAATACCATTCAAAGGTTTCTGAAAGCCTTTCCATTGGTATTTGTCAGTCAGTGTCCAACTCTGGTATGGCTGCAGGGGGACTATATTTACCATCAGGAGGATTCAATGCTGGGGGTTATTTAAACCTCACAGAAAGCAGTGTGATTTAAAAAATATATAAAAGGTATTCTCTTTTTCTCAATGGTTTAGGTGACATCTATTTTTCCATGCAAAAGGATTATTTGCTGTATCAATTTAAGCATTGCAAAATAGTTTTTATAGTTTTCTCTGGGTTATCATGATGATAGTTATACTGATAAGTATACATTTGTGAAGTGATATTTAATGTTCCTGTAGTAATGCTTATAAGTAAGAACTATTTATTTCTCATTTATTTTCCACATTTTTTTATACCCAAATTGTAAACCTAGTTAGTATGGAACTAGGTCATTTGGTGGTGACTGTGTAACTCAGTATTAATGGATTATGCATCGCACTCTTATTTAAGGGACCTGCTGTAAATAATGCATTTGTAAATGTTCTTTTGTTTATATCAGTTCTGGAATTTATTATTTTTCCACAAATGCTGCATGTTTTGCAGTGTGTACAAGAAGGATAAATCTTGTATGATGCACCATATATATATATATATATATATATATATATATATATATATATATATATATATATATATATATATATATATATATATATCACAATTATTAAAGGTATGGGTGGAACTTGTCTATGTGCCTAACACCTCAAATTGATGTAAAAGGTAAATTCATTATAACTGAAACACTCATCTTAATTTATTGCGTAAAGTTCTGACCCAAACATAATTTTAATCGAAACGAGCACGTGATCATTCGGATATTTTAAAATTACCAATGGATCTGATTAATCATATCTTCATCAATGCCATTTGACTCAATCTATGTGTAATCTATTTATTTTTTTGTTGGATTCAGGATGATTGTCAAAATCAGCATTTATCTCCCACCTCTTATTGCCTGAAAGATGCTCCCAAGCACCTTCTTGAATTGTTGCGAGCCTTCATTTAGATTTATCCATATGGTAATATGTACCAGACCCAGCAGTAATGAATGAATGGTGAAATATTTCCCAGGTAGGGTGATTTGACTTGGTGGGATTCTTCAAATGGTGTTGGTTCCATGAACCTGCTGCTAATGGTTTTCATGATGATTGGTGTATCAAGTTTTTTCAGATGTAAACACTGAGCAACAGTGTATAAGTCATTGAGACAGTCAATTATTCAGCTGGTTGATGGGATTTTAATCAAACAAGCCCTTTTGCCTTGGATGGTGTTAATCCTTTGCATTTTATTAGAACTCCACTCATCCAAGCAAATGGCCAGCATTTCATCATCGTCCAACTTAGATTTCATAAATGGTTAAAAGGAGATGATTTACTTGTGGCTACATTATTTGTGAGGCAGATTCAATTTGGTTTCCGATCAATGTTCTCTTTTTAGAGATACAACAACCCACCGAAGGCATGCCAACCAGCGATCACCCTTGCACTAGTTCTATGTCAATGGTGTTCTGCAGTATATTAGTGGTGAGAGAATAGGGGGGGGGGAAGGAGGGGTGTGTCTGGATGGGGGGGGAGAGAGAGACGGTGGTGTGGGGGAGGGCGTGTGTGTGTGGGCGGGAGGGGTGTGAGAGAGGGGGAGGATGTGGGAGTGGGTTGTGGGGAAGGGTTCTGCGGGGAGGGGGGGGTTGTGGGAGGTGTGTATGTGTGCGGGGGGTGGGTGTGGGGAGAGAGGTTTGGGCGGGAGAGTGGGGGGGTGGGGGGGGGGGTTGTGGGGGAGAGAGGGGGTGTAGGCGGGGGGGGGTTGTGGGGGGGAGCGGGATGTGTGGACGGGTGGAGTGAGCTTGGAGAAAAGACGGGGAAGAGCCATGGGGGAGAGGGGGGGCATCATGGGGAGGGGGGAGGAACCAGTGAGGGGGACCAGAGGGATAGTGGCTGGAATTGGCAGTGCGATGGGGACTCACGGCGGGCACTGGTCGCTGGTCATTCTCCTCCGCCGGGATCAGAGTCTCCGCTTTCCGTTTTGCGACATCGGCAACATCTCCGACTCTGGGCTGGACTGTGTCGGGTTTCCGACGCTGGGCTGCTCGGGGCTGGGCTGCTCGGGGCTGGGCCGGGTCCCTCCGAATGTCTGGTTGGAAACTTCCGCCAGCCATCCTCAGCTCCAGATAGACGCGATGGTGCAGGAAGGGGCGGACCGTCCCGGGAAGTGACAGGGGAAGAGACTAATCCGCACGGCGCTGACTGGCAGGAGAAGAGATCGATCTGTGCACACGCGGTTTTTAAGATTTTTAAACCTCGCTAACTTTTACGACATTCAACCGATCTAAACGAAACTGACTACAAATTGTAGCGCTATTGCGAACCGTTTTTGCCTAAATAGAAAGACCGCCAAACCATAAAATAACAAGATCAGAGTTTGTTATGTATATAGATATAAAGATAAATAGTAAGACAAAAGTGTATTTCTGACCCATAAAAGTTAGTCCTGGGTTGTGAGGTTCATGTGTCTAACTGAATAAATTATGAATAAATAGCCCACTGGAATATTATCTTAAAGCTGGAACATTTAATCTTGCTTGAAAGGTAGGCTGAAATTGTGATGTACTGTTGATCCACATCAGTCAGTCCCAGTTCTCCTCACCACTGAACTTTATGCAAGAAATTAATGAAATGTTTTATTTTGTTTTCACTTTTGAACCCAATAGCAGATTGTCATTTCAGCATCTGTGTAAAAATGGAATGTAATCTGTGCAGAATTAAAGCATGCCACCATCATTTAAAACAGAGGGGCTAATTTTCACGGTAACTAATCAGATGATACATTGGAAATCCTTGTTAAACACTGGAAATCCTTGTTAAAGAAGATGAGAAAAGTAGAAATGTCCCACATATCTTTTGGGCAAGGTATCCACATTAGAGATTAAATGTAAAATGAAGTTGCTAGTGAAGTCAATTCTAGGATTTATGTTCCCAGTCCCAAGTCACATGCATAATCAAGGTAACTGAATACATCAATACATCTCATCCATTGACAACAAGGCAAGTTTGTGCTCAATCTGTCCAATATTTGTTTGTTATACACAACAGCCATGCACATAGATTTTTCATAGCTTTTATATTTTTTGTTATTTTTCATAGCCTGTCCATCACACAGATACATTGCAAAAGACTTACAAATATACTTTCTTCTCTCTTCAAAGAAAGTTAATGCTCAACCATTATATGCAACAATAAACTGGCAGCAACTCCTACTGACCACAAGCAGCTCAAATGAGTACAGTGCATGGCCAAGCAAATGTTAGCAATCTAGGTGCAATTAATATATTTTCTATCCAGGCTCAAGCTTTATTGAGTTATTGCCAGCAAGTTGATATATGATGCATACTGAAAGCATTATGTTGAAGATATAATGCAATATGTTTTTCCTGGTAATGAGGGTGGCCGCGCAGTCGACTGCTTTATGCTTAACGGATTAAAGCTACACTCATTGAGGCTTATAAGGAGTATACTTAAAAGTTATCAGTTGTACAGAACTACTCTTGCAAGTATGAGTTCTGACTTAGATGGATAGTTGACGATGGTTCAAGGCAGCAATTGAGTATCCTGCTGCAGAATACCAGGGCTCTCGCTTAACTTTTTTCCCTGTTGCCAGCCGGGCAACCTTGGCATCTTTTTAGGTTGCCAAATGACATTTTAGGTGGTCATTTAAGATGGCTTGCATGACGCGTGCTCGGACGAAGTGCGTAGTTACCAGTCGGAATTATGCATTCACATATTATTTCTGCTTCAAATAAAGTCCCAAATTAACATATTCACCAATCAAGCCATGATATATAGATATAGATAGATGCGGATATGCCATTTATTGTCACTATACATGTACAGTGAAATTGAAAGCTGCTCGTACTCAGTGCATATATATAATTTAGTAGAAAAAACAAGAAACAGAAAAACAAAAAACAGAGGGGAGAAGGGGGGGGGGAATAGGTGCACAATTCTGCGGCGCTATATACATATATACAGATGGAAGTCCGGGTGTTGGGCTGTGAAGTCAGTGCATGTGTGAATTTGAATTAAGAGTAGTTATAATTTTCGGAAAGCAACTATTTCTGAGTCTATTTGTCCTGGATTTGCCACAATGACATGCAGCAAAATTATAATACGGTATCTCAACTCGTTTTACACATTGCAATTAACGCAATTTTTATTATTTCTTTCCACATCCAAACAAAAATGTGGTTGGATTATTCAGCGTATGATCAACCTGTGTCAATAAATCCTGGACCTTGATAACATATATTCTTAACCATGCACACTACAAGCATGTTTTCTGTGAAGGACCGAACATTATCATGACATGGCCATAGCATGGGTCGTTATTGCTATTGGTACAGAAACACTCTCGCTTCCCACATAATTTATCCACAACAAAATATACAGGTTGCAAGGAATTTTCTAAAGGCATTTTATGATAATAGCTGACAAAACTGACTATACCCATCTGACATTACGCTAACTAACAAGAGATGGCCAAAGGACATAAATGCAGCAAATGTTCTTTTGGTAATATATTTAAAGGTGTCAAGACGCCACATTACCAGACATTCAGATTAGATGTATGTGGCAATGAAGATACCCAGTTTGTAAGCACCATTTAAAAATGTTTTTGTTGATAAACGCTTTTTCCATCATTCCCACTTCAGAATTAACTTTAAAATTTCAACTGAAATATCCCGACAAAATTTGTGATGTATATGACTGACTGTAGAAGTAATACCTGGATAAATCCAACGTATAGTTGTGAATGTTGCTCATTAAATAACTACAGTACTGATACTCCATATTAACATCATTGATTTGCCATTAAAATGAATTCTGTAATAACGTGTCAGTGACAATCGAACACTGCGGTTTTAATGTTTCACATGTTCAAAATTTAATTAATCCATCTTTATGGATTAAAACAAATAATAACATTGGGAATTAAAACATATTTGATTGCATTTCGTTATCAAACATAGTCAATGTTAACTCTGAAGACATTTCCAGCACAATAGGGTCGGGGGGGAGGAGGGGGGGGGGGGGTGTATGAATCGGTGTGGATTGGATGGATTGAGGCTGGGGAATTAGTGAGTCTTGGTTGGAATAGGTAAAATTATGAGGGGAGAGCGCGGGGGATGTCAGTGGGGTTGAATGGGGGGGGGGGGGGGGGGGCGGGGGGGATCTGTGCAGGATGGATGGGGGAGAGCAGTGCAGGATGAAGGGGGTGAGCAGTGCAGGATGGATGGGAAGGGTGTCAGTACAGGATGAATTGGGGGACCAGTGTAGGATTGATGGGGAGTGGCAGGAGAATCAATGCGAGGTGGCTAGGGAGATCAGTGCAGGATAAATAGATGGGGGGTGGGGGGAGCACAGGGGATGTCAGTGAGGACTGAATAGAGACAGGAACGGGGATCAGTGCGGGATGGAGAGGAGGGATCACAGGATAAGGGGAGTGGAGGGGGGCGTAAGAGAGAGAGAGAGAGAGAGAGAGAGAGAGAGAGGGGAAGGAGCAGAGGAGGTGGGAAGGAAGGCCAGCGCTCCTAGTACAACACATGTCAGGCACATAAATCGCAACCAAAATATGGAGGAGACCGCGGACAGAATATCTTGGCGGCCGCGCGCGCATGTGCACACTCATACACGCGCGAAGCTTCGGCGGCTTCTGTGAACGGTAATTTCAGCTCAATCCAGTGCTAAATGCAGTCCAACTGTGCCTGTCTTGCCTACAGCCCTGTCTCAATCCAGACATGGCTGCTGGTTAACCTGGCGGGACAGGCAAAGCTGAGCTGGGTTTTGAGCTGCTTCTCTGCGCTGGCTGTGGGCCTGGGGGCGCCGTGCCCATCTGACTCCCGACGCCTCTGGCCACTCCCGGGCATGTGGAGGCTCTCGGGCGCAAAGATCCTAGAGGAGCAAGATAGACCACTCCTTCGAAATCCAATGGACTGGCGTGTAGTACGTGACGGAACGTCATGGCCGCCATTTTTCAATGCGACACGCTGTGATCCAAAGCAAAGATTATAGAGCTCCACTATAATCTTTGATCCAAAGCAAAGATCCTCGAGTATCTTGTAGCGGGAACAGCCCCCTCCTTTGCGTAGTTTCCCTTGCATTGTATTGCTTTAACACACACTGCACAAAATTAAATTTAACGTATACATATTTTATATATTTATATGAATGTGTGTCTGTGTGTGAGAGGCAAGTTAGAGATAATTAAGTTTATTCTCATGGATCAGAAGCAACTTTGATTTAAATAATCACTATTAATTTATTTGTCTTGTAAGATGATATACATAAGCCATAAAGGCAATTATATATATAATTATATAGTAATAATATATATATGCATATATATATATATATACACACACATATATACACATACATATATATACACATACACACATACGTATACACATACATATGCACACATACAAACACACGCATACATATGGATACATTTATATGCATACAGACACACATATATACACACATATACATATACATGCATATATACACATACATGCATATATACACATACATATATATTTATACATATGATTAACATGTAGAGGAACCAACGAGAGAGCAGGCTATTTTAGACTGGGTATTGAGTAATGAGGAAGGGTTAGTTGGCAATCTTGTTGTACGTGCCCCCTTGGGCAAGAGTGACCATAATATGGTTGAGTTCTTCATTAGGCAGGCAGTGACTAGTGGGGTACCGCAAGGCTCAGTGCTGGGACCCCAGCTATTTACAATATATATTCATGATCTGGATGAGGGAATTGAAGAGAATATCTCCAGGTTTGCGGATGACACTGGGGGGCAGTGTTAGCTGTGAGGAGGATGCTAGGAGACTGCAAGGTGACTTGGATAGGCTGGGTGAGTGGGCAAATGTTTGGCAGATGCAGTATAATGTGGATAAATGTGAGGTTATCCATTTTGGTGGCAAAAACTGGAAAGCAGACATTATCTAAATGGCGGCCGACTAGGAAAAGGGGAGATGCAGCGAGACCTGGGTGTCATGGTACACCAGTCATTGAAAGTAGGCATGCAGGTGCAGCAGGCAGTGAAGAAAACGAATGGTATGTTAGCTTTCATAGCGAAAGGATTTGAGTATAGGAGCAGGGAGGTTCTACTGCAGTTGTACAGGGTCTTGGTGAGACCACACCTGGAGTATTGCGTACAGTTTTGGTCTCCAAATCTGAGGAAGGACATTATTGCCATAGAGGGAGTGCAGTGAAGGTTCACCAGACTGATTCCTGGGATGTCAGGACTGTCTTATGAAGAAAGACTAGATAGACTTGGTTTATACTCTCTAGAATTTAGGAGATTGAGAGGGGATCATAGAAACTTACAAAATTCTTAAGGGGTTGGACAGGCTAGATGCAGGAAGATTGCTCCCGTTGTTGGGGAAGTCCAGGACAAGGGGTCACAGCTTAAGGATAAGGGGGAAATCCTTTAAAACCGAGATGAGAAGAACCTTTTTTTCACACAGAGAGTGGTGAATCTCTGGAACTCTCTGCCGCAGAGGGTAGTCGAGGCCAGTTCATTGGCTATATTTAAGAGGGAGTTAGATGTGGCCCTTGTGGCTAAGGGGATCAGAGGGTATGGAGAGAAGGCAGGTGCGGGATACTGAGTTGGATGATCAGCCATGATCATATTGAATGGCGGTGCAGGCTCGAAGGGCCGAATGGCCTACTCCTGCACCTAATTTCTATGTTCCTATTATTTTCCAACGATCAATAGATTTACGATCAGTTCCTGTGGATTGGAGGATAGCTAATGCTATCCCACTTTTCAAGAAAGGAGCAAGAGAGAAAACGGGGAATTACAGACCAGTTAGCCTGACTTTGGTGGTGTGAAAGATGCTGGAGTCAATTATTAAAGATGTAATAATGTGGCATTTGAATAGCAGTAAAAGGATTAGTCCAAGTCAACATGGATTTATGATTTTACAATGCATTTAAGCCTCTCCCATTTTTATGAGATGCATTCCTGGAATATGTAGGAAGTTTATTGTAACCTAGTGCTACTTGCCTGAACAATGGATGATATATCACTTAAATGCAATTGTTTTCAGTTGTGTGGAGAGACCTGTATATTGAAAATGCGTTTTGCCTCTAATATGTCAATTTACCTTAAATGTAGAAGAGCTTATTAAAATCTTCTTACAAAGACCATTAAGTATTTTCTTTCTATCTTCTTTTGGACCCAAGGCATAGCAGAGCTGCCAACTCTCACGAAGAGGTAAGGGAGGGAGAGAGGGAAGGGAGGGAGATCGCGAAGAGAGGGGGAGCGAGAGAACGAGAGGAGGGGAGAGAGAGATCGAGAGAAGAGAGGGAGAAGGGGGGAGAGGGAGAAGGGGGAGGGAGAAGGGGAAAGGGGGGGACAGGGAGAAGGGGGGAGGGAGAAGGGGGACAGGGAGAAGGGGGGGGAGGGAGAGTGGAACGATAGCACATTATAACGCGCAGCCGTCCCATTCCGACCAAAGATTATAGAGCAGAGCTCCACTAGTATCTTTGATTGCGGCTGCCGCCACCGAACCCCCCGACCCACCATTGCACCCAAAGATGATAGAGCAGAGTTATATAATATTTGATTGCACCCTTCTTCACGGCGGGCTTGTGATCTTTGCTTGTGATGTCTTGACAATTCGAGGAATATAATGGGTAACAGCCGCCCATTCTCGGACTTGAATCTGAGCTCGAAAAATCTCCTGGTCACTGGACCTAATGTGTCCGCGGGCCATATTGGGGAGACCAATCCCTTACAAGAACAAAACCAAAAACGTACAGAAGTGTTAAAATTGTCTTTATTATTATGGTAAGTAAAGAACTATTAAAAATAAGTCTAATAACTTTCTAATGTACCGACAAACCCAGTTTCCCAATGGCCGTTGATGGGAGAACAGAAAATAACATTTTCACGACAGAATATCGACTGAAAATAATAAAAATATTTTCTCACCTTTCTTTTTTATTGGGGAACCTAAAGAATGACAGGTCGGATCGTTTAGATTTACGATTAGAATACTTGATAGCAGAGCAGTGAGATGAAATTTAGATAAGGACGCCATGACAGTGTGGGGGAAGCCCAATAAATGCCTCGAAAAATGGCGTCGACGATCACACATGTCATACTACGCGTTTTTCGAGGAGTTGTCTATCTTGCTCCTCTAGGATCTTTGCTCGGGCGGGGACGGGGGTGGTCCAGTGGCAGTTCGGCAGCGATTGCAGCGCCGGAGACTGGGATCGGCACTGGCTGCAGTGCAGGTCTTTCGAGAGTGTTTTGGCACTTCTCCCTCCTCCAATCACCCCCCCCCCCCCCCCCCCCCACTCTACTTCCTCCTCTGACCGACAACTCTCTCCTCCAAGGGTCTGTTTTGAAAGCGCCGTTGGCAGAGTGGCAGCAGCTCCCGCTAACAGACCGGGCGGGGTGCGGAAGGAGGAGATGGAGCCGTCGCCGTTGCCGCTGCTGCCCGTCTTTAGCTCCGACCCTCCATCACGCCACACTTAGCATCTTTCCCACAACCGTCGCCGACACAAAACATCACGTTCCTTTTCTTCAGAGATGCTGCCGGACCAACGGAGTTACTCCAGTTTTTTTGTGTCTATCTTCGGTATAAACCAAGTTGCCAAGCCGGGCAAAATGACTCGCCGTTTAGGTTGCCCGGCGGCAGTTTCAGTGGTCATTGGCACCCGGGCAACCGTTAATTTCGAGCCCTGCATACATAGCCTCTGTATCCTTTCAGTGTCAAGATTATGTACCTGATAGTGGATCCTAAATGTGTTTTTCACATTTTGTGTCACACAGGAAATTTGGCTAGGTATTTAAATAACCAACTTATTGAAAGCAAGCTGGATGAACTCAAAGCTATACCTATCCACTTTAGGGAACTAAGGGAATGCAGTTGCTCTGTTTTACTGAGATATGACTCAACCTTGCCTCATCTGACTGTTCCATACAATCTGAATACTTCTCATTTCACTGATGGATCATACAGCATCCTCCGGCTAGCTAAGGGGCAGAGAGGTCTGCTTCCAAATCAACTCCTTGTGGTGCTCAGACATGGAAATCCTGACGAGCTCCAGATCTCCAGTCCTGGAATATGTAATGGTGAAGTGCTGGCCCTACTGCCTGCCATAGGAATTCACTTTGGCTATCCTGACATCAGTCTAGATCCCACCCCATGTTGATGTAAAACATGCACTGGATGAATTACTCACCACCACTAATAGCCTTGAAATGAAATATCCAAAAGACTTGTTCATTATAGCCAGGGACCTCAACCAGACCAATGGCAAAGGTCCTGTCTTCAGCTATATTGTGCACAACAAAGTTTCTAGTTACTTAATATCATTAGATTTATCAGTAACTAAGTATTGTGGGAGTATTTGGTGTTCTTCCTGGCATTCAGGTCTGCCAAATATGTATGGTTTACATACTGCTTTATGCACATTTATCCTCCTTAATTTGCTTCTGGCTAGGTATCAAAGTGGGAGTGAAGGAAGATTATTGTTACTAATTATCAATTCTGATCATTTCTAGCATTTGTTCACAGGGCATAGAAACATGTGAGTTGATTGAGGCAGCCATATTTCGTGATCCATTTTGAGAAAACCGCAAGAGAGTGTTCACTATTTTGTATACTTAAACTACCCACTGATTGTTCATGTGTTGAACATACAAGATGGAATCAGAGCAGAAAATGAGATAATTGTAAATTGTTAGTGATAGAGAAACATAACAAAACATCATGATGCAGGAAGCAAAGTTTGTAAATGGATATTGTGAATGTTTCATTTGCTGCAGGCAAAGTTCCAGATTTTTAAAGAATACACGGGGCCAGAAATCCCTAGGAAATTATGGCAGTTTCAAGGGAATCTACCAGCACTTATCTTCCTTAAGTGCCAGCTGGTTTGCAACTCTCGCATGAATTTGGATATTCTGAAATTGCTAGGCAACTTAAGCCAAAGAGCTCTCAACTGTGCCCTGCTCCTGAATTCCAAATGCATTTTATTAGCTTGCTTAATTACTTAAACTTGCGGTAAAAAATCTGCTGACAGGATCTACATGGTAATGAACAGAAACAAGGAAATAAGCTAAGAATAGAGGAATTTAGTTGTTTATTGAAATGATTGAAATTATTCAAATTTTTGTTATGTTTGACTTATGTTGTTTGTTTTTAAAATAGTTCAAGTGATTTCTAAAATGTTTGGTTTAACATTTTAAATTTGGGCGATGTAAATGTGCAGCAGTCACTTTAACGAAGTTTGGCTGCTTTCCCTTGACCTTCCATAGTTTTTTCATGGCTATCAATAGCCAGAATTTCATCATTGACCAGAAAGTGGCTTAATCACTATAATTACAAGATCACATTGGAGACTGGGTCTTTGCAGATAACTGCTGACATATAAACCTTTTCCAATACTTATGCCTCAAAACAGAGTTTCAAAGGATATTTATTATCTGCTTGAATGAGTGCAATTCTAACCATAATGATGAATGATCTCATCTCCCAACGTACTGAACCTTGCCTTCATCTAGAACAGAACAGGCTGCATGATTGACACTCCATCAATCATCTGCAACATTTACTGCTGTCCCCCCAATGAAGTGTGGCCGTAGTGCATACCATCAAAAAATTGATAGCAGCAACCTCCAAGGCTTGCTTGACATTTGCCATAAAAACACTGCCACTTAAAAGCACAGAGGCAACAATTGGCTGGATACTGTACCACTAGCAAATTCGTCTTCAAGTCATACACAGCCGACTTGGAAATATATTTTGCCATTTCTCAACTGCCGTGCATTGAATAACTAGGATTTCCAAAAAGCACTAATTGGCCGAGTATACACTGAGAACAGCAGTGGAATTTAAAAAAAAGTTCTCACTACCTGCTCAAAGATAAATAAGAATGATTACCAGCAGCTCCATTCATATCCCATGAGGTAGGGGCATTCCTACTATAATCTGAAGAAAATTATGCTATTATGAAATGAGTAAAATCCCCAAAATCTAAGAGCTTGGCATAACATGTTACTTATTCGCACAGAAACAATGTGTCCTGGATTTGAAATGAGTCTTAATGGGTACATTTAATGAAATGATATTTATTTCTATAAAATCCAATTAATATTTTATAGTGTGTGAAAATAGTTATTGTAGAAATAAAAACGCATGTGAAAAAATCAAATTTCTGATGTCAAAAAAAGAATACAGCCACGAACCTCTTCTCGCCTAAAATCCCTGAACTTTTTATCTGCATTCTCTTTTTTTTTTAAAACCCCAATGATCTAGCCTCTATATGCCTGCAGGTTAAATAATTTGAGAGGCTTAAGAATTTCTTATGGACCTTAGTTTGAAATGAGCATCACCTAATTTTGTATCTATTCTCCCACTGGTGGAAACATATTGACAACTACTGTGTCATGCCCTCTCATGATATTATATGTTTCAATAAGATTTCTGCTCATTTTTCTAAACTTCATATATAGATCTAATTTCTTTATCCATTCACAATAGGAATTGAATCAACCTTAAAATAAGGCAAACATGTAATTTGCCTTCTGAATCACAATGCAGTTGCCTGCTAACATTTTCCAAATCATGCACAAAAGAAGCCCCCAAACCCCTTTGGAATTTGTTCACCTGCAATTCTTCTGTTTACAATCACAATAATACTTTATTAACCAAGTATCTTTTGCAATATACGAGGAATTTCATTTGCCAAGTCAGTCATATAAATAAAAAGCAACGGACCCTTGAAGAATCCAAACAAACCAAGTATCTTGGCATCAAATTGCAGAATGATCTGCGTTGGAATGGTCAAACTCATCATGCAACGTTGAAAGCAACAGGTGGCCTAAACTTTCTGAGGCGCAACTTTCATCATTGTTCAACTTCTGTCAAGGAGAAGCTATACTTCACCCTCGTTAGACCTCATTTGGACTACGCCGTTGCAGCATGGGACCCATACACAAATAAAAACATTTCTTCCATCGAACGTGTCCAAAGACAGGCAGCTCGATCTGTTACTAACACCTATGAGAGAGAAGCGAGTGTAACCAAATTTCTGAATTCTCTGGGGTGGAACCCTCTCCAAGACAGACGTGAAGCTCACCGTTTGACCTGTTTTTACAAAATGTTAAATGGTCAGCTCGACATAGACTACAAGACCTACACCAAACCCAAACCAATTAGGAGCAGACGAGGGCATTCGATCTGATTTGTGATCCCAGCTACAAAGACAGATGTATACAGCAATTCGTTCTTCCCCCGCACAATTAAAGCATGGAATAATCTCCACCCAACTATAGTTACCCAACCAGATGCAACTAAATTTAAAGTAGCTTTTTCTTCCCAATAACCCTGCTGGCTTAAGCCATCCCTTCACCACCTTCAGTTTAAATTCCATTTGGAATATTTTGGAGGACCAAGAAACCAAAACCAAGAAACCAAGGAACACACAAAATACATTTTAACATAAACATCCAGCACGGTGACTCCTCCACATTCCTCAGTGTGATGGAAGGCAACACATTTTTCAAATCTCTTCCCTCTGCTCTCCCGCCGTCGGGGGCCTCGAGCCCACCGTTGACAGGACTATCTTGACTCCCGTAGCCGGCGGCGTTTGGACTCTCCGCATCGAGGCGATCAGCTCCTGCATCGGGTGGATGTCAGCTTCCCCGCGCCGACGAACGGACCCCGGGTCGGGGCTGGTCGAGCCTCTGCATCGTTGGAGCTTCCCGACTCTACCTCTCCCAAGACTGCGAGCGCTTGATGATAAGTCTGCAAGCAGTGGTTGGAGTGATCTCAGGCAAGGGATCGACTCTGCTGTTAAGTCCACGCCCCGCGCTGGGGCACAAGTCAGTCCGAGGAGGCCTCCATTCCATCTATGGTAGGCCGCAGAGCGACCAGAGATGCGACCCGAAAATTAATCACATAATTTCTGATCAGATCCGACAAGGTAAGAGACTGAAAAAAGTTTCCCCTGACCCTCTCCCCCTCCCCCCACATAAAACAAACCGGAGAACATTTACACAAGCTTTTAACACACACTAAAAAAAAGACGAAAATCCAGACACTGTTGGCGGGGCTACCAATCGTGCGGCGCCCCTGGTAGATAATAGTATGCCTTTGGATACCTCTTACTGGAATACATGACCTAACACTTCCCTGCTTTAAACTCAATTTTCCAACTATTTCCACATTCACTCAAACTATATCTGAGGTGACGATGGAGATCAAAGAGGGAGGGCAGTGGATATTTTAGTGATGCATTTGATGAAGGCCCTCATGGTAGGCAAACTAGAAGATTAAGATTCATGGGATCCGCAATGTGGCTATATAGGACCTTGGCTAGGCCTCATTTGCAGTATGGTGTGCAGTTTTGGTCACCACATTACAGGAGGGATGTGGAGGCTTGGAGTGGGTGAAGAAGTGGTTTTCCAGAAGGCAGCCGATTTGATGGTATTAGTTATAAGGGGAGGTTGGACAAATTTGGATTGTTTTCCCCAGAATGTCAGAAGTTGAGAGTAGACATGATAGAAGTATAAAATATTGTGAGTGCCACAGATAGGGTAGACAGTCAGAACATTTTTCACAGGATGGGAATGTCATAGATTGGATAATCTATGGATAAACTCGGATAAACTGCGTGGTTCCCGGGTGTTGGGGAGCCGGGGCTGCGGGAGGGATGGGAGCAGAACCAGCAGCGGGAACAGATGCGGGGAGCCGGGACTGGCGAGTGTTTGCGGCGCTGTCGATTGTTTGCGGCGCTGCCGAGTCGCTCGCTGCAGCTCTGGCCATGAAGCACTCCGGACAGTGCAAGTCCCGGTCCGTCGGAGGCGTTGCGCCGCTGCCGCGAGAGTCTCTGTGCCGAAGGGACAGACTCTCAAAGGGAGGTGGAGAGAGAGAGAGAGAGAGAGGGGGAAGGAGATAGGGAGACAGTGGGGGGAGAAAGAAGGGGAGAGAGAGGAGAGAGACAGAGGGGGCGTGAATGGAGAGAGAGAGAAGAGGGAGAGGGGGGGGGAGAGAGGTAGGGGATAGAGAGGGGGGGAAGAGAGAGAGAGGGGTGAGAGGGGGAGGAGAGAGGGTAGGAGAGAATGGGAGAGAGAGGGGGAAGATAGAGGGGTGGTAAAAGAGAGAGGGAGAGGGGGGGCAAAGAGAAAGAGGAGATAGAGACAGAGGAGAAAAGAGAGAGGGGAGAGAGCCAGGGGGAGAGTGAGGGTGGGAGGGAAAAATAGGGGAGAAAGAGGGGGGGAGGGGAGAGTGCAGAGAGAGGGGGAGAGAGGGAGAGAGAGAGAGAGAGAGAGAGAGAGAGAGGGGGGAAGAGAGAGAGAGAGAGAGAGATAGAGAGAGAGAGAAGGATAGAGAGAGAAGGATAGAGAGAGAGAGAGAGAGAGAGAGAGAGAGAGAGAGAGAGAGAGAGAGAGGGGGAAAGAGAAGGAGAGAGAGAGAGAGTGAGAGAGAGTGAGACAGAGAGAGTGAGGTGGGAGGGAGAGAGAGAAGAGAGAGAGAGAAGGGGGAGAGAGAGTTAGGGGAAAGAGAGGAGAGCGAGAGTTAGGGGAAATAGAGGGGAGAGAGAAGAGAGAAGGAAGGGGAGAGAGTGAGAGGGGTGAGATGGGAGAGAGGACGAGGAGAGGAGAGAGGGTGGTTGAGAGGAGAGAGAGCGGAAGAGAGGGGGGGGGAGAGAGAGGGATGAGAGTGAGGTGAGAGGGAGAGAGAGAAGGGAGAGAAAGAGAGGTGGGGAGAGAGATGAGAAGAGAGAGGGGGGGAGAGAAGAGAGAGGGAAGGGGAGAGAATGAGAGGGGTGAGACAGGGGAGAGGGAGAGGAGAGAGAGGGGGGTTGAGAGGAGAGAGAGCGGAAGAGAGGGGGGAGAGAGGGATTGAGAGTGAGGTGGGAGGGAGAGAGAGGGGAGAGAAAGAGGGGGGGAGAGAGAGAGAGAGAGGGAGAAAGAGAGAGAGGGGGGAGAGGGAGAGGGGGATAGAGAGGCAGGGCTGCCAACTCCCATGCATCGAGCGTGAGAATCACGCATTTCACCAAATTCTCACGCTGATCACAAATTTCTCTCGCTCTGTTGTGAGAAATTCTGTGATTAACGAAAATTTCAAAACTCATATCAACTGCATGGGCCGGAGGTGTTGGAAGCAGAAGCAGCGGCGGGGACAGATGCGGACGGTGAGTGGGGCTGGCGAGTGTTTGTCGGGCTGGCGAGTCGCTCACTGCAGCTCCGGCCATGGAGCAGCCTCAGTGCAAGAGTCCCGGGCCGTTGGAGGCGTCGAAGCGTTGCGCCGCTGCCGTGAGAGTCTCTGTGCCGAATTCACCCAGTTGACCGGAATGGATCAGGCTGCGGCTCGGTGCATCCTGGAGGACAACCAGTGGCTGCTGGAAGTAAGTACCAAGCACTGGGTAGATACGGTGGAAGATAGTGGACTTCAAATGGGGGTGGTTGGTGAAAGCATCCTGCTTGCCTGACAGATTTTCACTTACGGTAACTGCAGGAAAAATGTTCCCGATGTTGGGGGCCAACATCGGGAACATGTTCCCGATGTTCAGAACCATGGGTCACAGTTTAAGAATAAACTGAGATGAGAACAAACTTTCTTCACGCAGAGAGGTGTGAATCTGTGGAATTCTCTGCCACAGAAGGCAGTGCAGGCCAATTGACACGTGTGGACCCTTTGTGTGAATAAAGTTACCCCTTAAAAAGTTACCTCTTAAAAATACTTCATTCAAAAAACATTGAAATCATACTTCTACGGTGCACTAAAACTTGATTTTTATACATCAAATTTCAAAAAGTTCCTACCCTGGGAGGGGAGACACCCTTCTTCCACACCTTCTCCCCACTCGGTTGCTCCACTCCCTCACCGGGTACCCCCCAAGGCCAGTGATCAGTGATCGCACAGCCTCCCCCCTTTCAAAAACACTCCAATCCAATTTAAAGCATATATATTGCATTCAAGTGTAAGTTAAAAGACTCGCTACAGTATGCGCCATATTGCACAATTTCAAGCTGAAAAATGCAAATGTTCCGTACCAATGGGAGGGGGACAAACCCACCCCCCCCCCCCCCTGGTCGCTATGCTCCCTCGGGCTTGGTCTCTCGCAATTTCTCACTCCCAACTCTCACCCAATGTTGGCAGCCTTGCTGGAATGCACTGCCAGATATGGTGGTGGTGGCAGATACAATAGGTATATTTGAGAGGTTTTTAGATTTACACATGGATGTGCGGGGAATGGAGGTATATGGCCCATGAGCAGGTGGAGGTGATCAGTTTAACTTAGTATTATGTTCGGCATGGATATTGGCTGTAGAGCCTGTTCCTGTGCTGTACACTTCTATGTTCCATGAATGCTGAAACATTACCTATAAGCATAAATCTGTGCAACATAAATCCACTGTCCTTCTTCGTTGTCACAATTTATGCTTTGATCTGCAAAACATTCTTACAGAATACAAACTATTTCACTTATTTTCCAAGGCCATCAGAATTTTTCTACTCTACAAATCAGGACCCCTCCACCAGTCATGTTTCAGCCACTGTGAGAAAACTATATAGGATCAGTGCGATAGATATAGGAATGCAGATTAAACTAAAGATTTTCAGGTTGACACTTGGATATTTTTGTTATAAATGTTTGTATAAATATGTATAAAAATGTTAATTTGGTATGATTTTGCATTCTTGCACAATGTGGTGATACACAATCAACAGCAGCAGGGGCGGCACAGTGGAGTGGCTGGTAAAGCTGCTGCCTCACAATTCTAGTGATGTGGCTTCAATCCTGATCTCTGGTGCTGGTTCTTCGTAGTTTATGGATTCTACTAATGCTGCATGAGTTTCCCCCAAGTGCTCTAGTTTCCTCCCACATTCCAAAGACATGTAGGTAGATAGGTTAATTGACCACTATAAATTCTCCCAGTTGTGTAACACAATCTGGGGGAGAATCAACGGGAATGTGAAGAGAGTAAAATGGGATTAGTGCAATATTAGTTTACATGGCTGGCTGCTTAGTGGTTGATGTGGACTTGGTGAATAAAGAACATGTTTTTGTGCTTCATTACATTATGATACATATAATTGATTTGTTATTCTACAAGTTTAAAATGATGCACAACAGATAGAGGATAAAATTGGTAAAATCCTAAAATATCTTTATTCTTGTTCTGTAGGCAGCACTCCAAAGCAGAATGACATGTTTAGCTTCCCTCGAGTACAGAATCTTTTGTAACTGTAATGCCAAGCAGCAGACTTGGTCTGTCATCTTGAACATCATTATCAGAGTACCAAGAGTTTGGTCTGCAAACCTGTGTTTAGCTGACATATATTAAATCTAGCCACAGACACGGAATTACTCACTCTGAAGGTCAGGACCCCAAATATCAAGAGAATCACCATAATGACAGACTGAACATATCTCTACAATCTTAGATCAAGAATTCAAATGTTTGACATTGATTTTGTCACAGAGTGGTACATGATAGTAAGGAGATGACTAGCTTAAAGAACAAGGTAGTCTGTACATTATCTTACAAGTAGACAAACGAGAAAAGATACATTATGTTCATGGGTGGATTTTGTCATCAGGAATGAACTCCTCTAAAAACTCAGCACCCCCACCATGTCTCACAATGCTCTGGCTCACTGTAATGTGGAACCACCATTCTAAGGTTATCAGATATGATAAGGTTCACTAGTTAAAAAACAGACAACTCACAAAAAGGTTAGGTAAAGCAACTCAAGCTTTACTGATCATCAGCCGACAGAAGTGACAGGGATACACTAGTCAAGTAAGCAACAGACACTTGACTTCCCCGCGCCACCACTTCAATGAACAAAGATTTGCACGGTGTTTTATACTGTGCCACTTCGTCACATTCCAAAGATGTTAGTCATGGTCAAAAGATGCAGCCAATATACATCACTACAGGACAAGTCTGAGCTTGTCTCTTATCAGTTGTTTGTCTCTCTTATCAATTGGTAGACACATTTCAAAGGCATTAGTTTTTACTGTATATGCCATGTGGTCACATTCCAAAGACATTTAGTCATGGTCACAAGATGCAGCCAATATACATCACTACAGCACCTTCAGGACCAGACAGTTCAAAGGTATCTTATCAGTTGGTACTTCCAAGACAAAGCATTTCAAAGGCATCGGTCTCTTATCAGATGGTACTTTCAGGACAAGACATTTAGTCATTGTCTCAATATACATCAACCTGAGACCAGCCTAGGCTTGTCTCTCTCTCTCTCTCTTATCAATTGGTAATATACCTTCGGCAGTATACCTACGACAGTGGCGTCTAAAGCTGAGCGAAGGCAAAACGGTGTCAACAACATTCCATCTGTACAACAAGGAAGCTAAGCGAGAGCTAGCTGTTTTCGTTAACAACAGGTGCTTGGGCTTCCAACAAACAGTCAGTTACCTCAGCGTAAAACTGGACATGTCGCTTACATTTCATCAACACCTGGCTGGTCTCCAAGACAAGGTCATAGCACATAGCGGCCTCATTCGATGCCTGGCAGGAACAAGTTGGGGAACTAGTCCATCAGCTCTTCGCACCTCTGCCTTAGCGCTTGTGTATGCCCCAGCCGAGTACTGCACAACCGTATGGAGTAGGGGTAGACATACTAGCCTGGTAGACACGAGCCTGAACGGCACCTTGCGAACCATCACTGGGTGCCTTCAACCTACTCCAGTCAAGTAGCTCCCTATACTTGCAGGCATTCCGCCTGCAGGGATCCGAAAGCAAGCAGCAACTCTGGCACTATCTCGTCATGCCATGGACCCAGATCATCTCCTCCATTAGACTATCAGCAGAGAGCAGAGGCCACCACGACTGAAGTCCCGTCACCCCTTTGCTCCACATGGAAAACAACTCCTCGCATCTATCCAGCCAACTGAGACAAAAGCACACTGGATAGCCACCAAGTGGTCACGGGAGTGGAAGGCAACCTCATCTCCATTACACAGTTACACCTCTTCACCAGATGAAAGCTGTTCAGGGTCCGACCTCCTTTGAGGAGTATGGGTGAAGCTCAACGGACTTCGTACTGGAGCTGGGTGTTTCAATGCCAGTATGTGGAGATGAGGGCTCCGCTAGAGTCCAGCCTGTGAATGCGGAGCAGAACAACAGACAGCCAACCATGTCATCTCTGGGTGCCCGCTCTACCACCCACCAAATGGAGCTTGGGGCCTGGCAGACTGATGCAGAGAATCTGGTTGCTCAACACCCCGCTTGAGATCTAACTATTCCTTTGGTTTATGTTTCATTTGCAAGAAGATCAATTGGTACTTTTCCACTAGAGAAAGCCTGCTTGAGAAGGAATACAAGCTACAACCTAGTCAAGTATTGCACCTAGAGATACATAGTCATGTATCTTTTATATATTTAAAAGCATTTAACCTTTTCAGATATGCACTACAACCCTGGTAGCTATGAATGAGATCAAAGCCAGTTTCTACAATTTTGGAATAAAATCCCTGGTGTATAACTGCGAGGGAGACAAATTATCCTGCAGGGTGATCTCAATGTTAGATTCAGGAGGGTATATACCTCTAGAAAGGCATGAGTGGCAAGGGGGAAATAAGGAAAACAAACACTAATGAATCCCTCTCGGCAAAATTCTTAGCACATAATAATCAACATCCTGTTACATCAGACCAGTACAAGATCAGATGGGAATACAAAACCATCCCCCAATTCTATCACACAACAACATTAGTTAGATTATACCTGCTAAGCAACAGACCAATAGGATATCTGCATTATCCATGCCACAACAGGTACCATTGACTCAGGTACATGCCGTCAGGGTAAGCAGGGAAGGCACTGCCTACCCTGACTAAAATTATAAATTGGTAATTATTAAATATAAATAGTAAAGGCATGGGAGAATTATGCCTAGATCTCTTAGGTAGGCATAATTATCCGTGCCTTTCATGCGCAGTACTTGCAACATGCAAAAGTCTGTGCAGCCCACGTGCCATCGACGCTGCTTCAAGCTGTCAATTTCAAGGGGAGCTGAAATTCTGTCTTTGCAGTACTGCGCCTGCGCAGCGCAAGTTTCTAGGCAGGTTTTTCAAATATGGATTGTCATAAGTGTATCTTAGGAAACAAAGAGAGAAGAATGGAGTTTATGTACCAACAATGTGGTAGGTAAATCTCTTGGTGCTATATGTTTTTAAATACCATATTTCCCAGGGTGGGGGGAAGAGCTCCTTCCACAGTGTTTGGGGAGTCTGGCCCGGGGTAAAGTTGCGGGGAGGGCAGGAGCATTGTGAAGGAGGGGATCGGGGATCATGCCAGTAACCCACTTGCCGTGACGCACCGGGCACGGAGCCATCGCATTGTGGCCGGGGAG
Source organism: Leucoraja erinaceus (assembly GCF_028641065.1). Classification (NCBI taxonomy): domain Eukaryota; kingdom Metazoa; phylum Chordata; class Chondrichthyes; order Rajiformes; family Rajidae; genus Leucoraja; species Leucoraja erinaceus. The sequence continues at coordinate 37,148,983 of NC_073383.1, forward strand.
TGAATTAGTTCGGGTGGCTGCGAGCGGCTGCTGGAACCGGACAGCCCCTCCTGCCGGGCCCCGCTTACCTCTAGCAGTGCTCTCCGTCTGAAAATCTCTCTCCTGCCGCTCGCTCATGTCAGCCACTTCCCGCAAATTCTTAAATTCCGACAGCACGATCAGGGATAAATTGAGGTTACTAGGCTGTCGGAATATAAGAATTTGCGGGAAGCGGCTGACATGAGCGGCAGGTGAGAGATGTTCAGACTGAGAGCACTGTCAGAGGTAAGCGGGCCGGCAGAAAGCGCTGAGGTCCTGGCAGCCGCTCGCAGCCACCCGAGCTGCTTCCTTCCCCGGCCACAATGCGGTGGCTCCATGCTCGGAGCGCAGCGGTGAGTGAGTTGCTGGCATGATCCCCGACCCCCTCCTTCTCAACACTACTGCCCTCCCCGCAACTTTAAGCCCTGGCCAGACTCTCCACACGCTGTGAAAGGAACTCTCCCCCCAATTGAACAAGTATTGTGGGAGTGGCGGCGCCTAACGGCAGCGGCTCGACTACAGTCGTCTGTCTTTTTTTATTTTTGTCTTGTTAAATGTATGTCTTGAGTTATTTTTTTTTTTTTTTTATTTTTAGTTTGTGTATATGTGGGGGGTGGTGGGGGGGGCTGTGGGGGAAACCGTTTAAATCTCTTCCCTGTGCGGGGACCCGACTATTCCCTGTCGGGTCTCGGATGTCGTTGGGCCTAACATCGTGGAGCCGGTGGCGACCTCCGGCTGGGACTAACCTGGGGGCTCCAGTTGCAGAGCCTGCAGAACTGACATCATGGAGCTGGCCAACTTTGGAGCGGGAAGAGCTGTGGTGGCGTGCGGCTGTGACCCGACTTGAGTTCGGAGGTACCGGCCGCAGACCCGGTGGACGGGAACATCGGGAGCTCCAAGTCCCTGGTGGGAGACCGCTTTTCCGAGCTCCGCAACGGCGACTTCTCCCGCTGGAATCGCCGGTTTAAGGACATGGAGCCGGGGCCTAACATCGCCCGGCGTGGCTTAAACGGCCTCAGGACTTACCATCGCCCGCTGGGGGCTTCAACATCGGAGCCCCAGTTCGCCTCAACACTGCAGTTGGACTGCTGGACCATGGGAGAAGGAACAAAGGGAAGAGATAAAGACTTTGCCTTCCATCACAGTGAGGAGATGTTGGAGACTCACTGTGATGGATGTTTATGTAAACTGTGTTAAGTGTGGGTCTTGGATTGTTTTGTAATGTAAAAAACTGTAGAAATAATATTTTGTTCAAACCTAGGTTTCAATGACAATAAATGCATTCTATTCTATTCCATTGTCATTCAATAAGATGATAACTGATTCATGTATGCTTAAAAAGAAAAGAATACACGCTCAGATCCATCATAAAACTTTAAAAAAGATGGTGGGTGGAAAGAGCTTAAGATATCAATCAATTTGTTGATAACCATGACAAATACAGATTTTCCAGTAATGTAGTAAATGGAAGCCAATTACTGCTGAACACCAAATGAGAAGCCTTAGAACAGGGTAAAATAGTTTGTGATATGGTGGCTTCCAAGTAAACAAAGTTAATTCCTACAATTAAATACATGTTTCCAAATTGCTTTATAATTTATTTTAACATAAATTAGTTTGCAACCACTCATTCAATGGTTCAATGTAGTTATCAGAAGTTAATTCATGCATTACATCTCAACAATATTGAACACCAACTAAGACATTGGTGAATTGTCATGATTTGTGTTCAAGAGAGCGGGAACAAATGCAGAAGCTTTTAGAAGCCGTTTATAATTGGACTTATAGTATTAAACAGGAACCACAAAGCAAAGTGTTCATTATTTTATCCATGGACTTCAATACAACAAAACATAAACATGGTGGCAGTGGTTATGATCTTTACAATGGCCCACATGTACTAAATATGCTTTAACAAGCGACCAAGGATTCAAATGTTCACCAAAAGACGACTTTAATTGTTTGCTATATGCTGGTAAAAATGAGTGAATAATCACACAGACTTAAACATATGTAACCAATTGAATTGATTATTTATTGGTAACATACATTTAAAATGTCAACGCTTTACACCAGGGCCGGCCTTAGGGGGTGCGGGGCCCAATTTGGAACAAATTTGGTGAGCCCCAAGTTCCCAGCCAAGGTCTGTCAGCCCAGTTATTTGGTATATATTATGAAATTGTACACTGAGGTGCTATGGATTATACACAGTCTGAATCTCTCCTGCTCCCGTTTGACTGTCAGCACCTCCACTGGCTTCCATTAAACTGCATTATGTGATTGGACACAATGCCCTTGGAGACAGCGTCAAATTGGACGGGAGGAGCTATTTGTTGATTGGACGGGAATTTTAAGGTAAGCTGGTTGGTGGTTGGACGCAACCCCCCTAGAGACAGCGGTTGATTGGCCGCCAAATAATCAGGCACAAAATAATTGACAAATAGGAAAACAAAAATTGCTGGTCAGTGCGAACTCAGTGGACTATCTGGCTGTATCTCCAAACTAAACAACATAACACGCAGGTACATTAATTTAAAGTAAAATTCAGTGATTATTTCACATGATTTCTCACTGTGTAAAGCTCAGTATCTGACCAATTTCTGTTTAACACGTTTGGTCTGCCGTGCGCATTTTTCTCTCCCAAAACAGTTCATATCTAGCAATACGATCAATGAAACAAACAGCAGTTGGACGCAGTCATGCGATTATCAAGCAATTGATAAGATTTGATGGGGCACCCTGAGCGTTTTTGCACTAGTATTAGGGTTGTTCTTGAATTTAGTCGTTTCTCATACGTTCTCATACAATCTATGAGTATTGTGTTTACACGCCTGTAATGCTGTTGCAAATAAGAATTTCATTGTTCTGTTGTGGGTGCACATGACAATTATACATTTTTGACTTCACTCATGCATTTGTGTAATAGAAAACAGGTAACCATTGCACTCTGCGCCAAGTTAAAAAGAGTCAGCAGTTAGTCAGCAAGCGACTATTCGCCTCCAAAGAGCAGCCCTTTGTTAGGTAGCTTTACTAAATGGTGTGACTCAATATTCCTCCAGCAGTTTTTTTTTGCTCAAGATCGGCAGCATCTGCAGTCGCTTGCGATTTAATACTATGTTCCGCTGCGATCTAACTAATGGATGGCCCATGCTGAAGCACACGCAGCATTGAAATGCTAATATGCCAATTAGCAAGAATATTGAACAATACAGTAACACGTAGCTCAGAGGACACGCGTTTAATTTTACAAATGCCCATTTTCACGAAGCAAGTCACTTTTGGCAACTATACCAGTTTTTAAGAAGGTAGACTTTGCACTGACCACTTGTAAATAAATCAGTGGATAACTGGCAATGTAAATGTAATTGTGTGCCTGCCACCAAACAGCAGGCACCATGGGAAGAAGGTGGGGGAGAGGGAGACGAATGGGGATGGACAGGGGGTGAGATAAAAAAGCCTCACGGACCTTAGCATAGCCCTAGTTCCTAAAATCCATTTTCATCACTGTTCATGTTGCACTTATAATGCAGAGACCGGGCTTGAACCGGGCCGCTTCGACAGGGACAATCTAGAGACAGCCATCAAGGCTGTGCTACCTGCCGATCACCAACCCCTCACACTCACCCCCTACGACGTGTACGTGGCACTGAGTAGGACTAATGCACGTAAGGCTGCTGGCCCTGACCGCATCCCCGGGCGCGTGCTCAGTGCCTGTGCTGCGCAGCTGACAGACGTCTGGACTGACATCTTCAACCTGTCACTTGCCCAAGCAGTTGTCCCCACTTGCCTTAAAGCCACCTCCATCGTGCCAGTGCCAAAACACTCCACTGCGGCAAGCCTCAACGACTTCCGCCCAGTTGCACTTACCCCCATCATCACCAAGTGCTTCGAGAGGCTGGTCCTGGCACACCTCAAAAGCTGCCTACCCCCCACACTGGATCCCTATCAGTTTGCCTACCGCAAGAACAGGAGTACGGAGGATGCCATCTCAACGGCACTTCACTCCGCCCTCTCCCACCTCGACAACAGAGACACTTATGTAAGAATGCTGTTCATCGATTACAGCTCAGCATTCAACACCATTATTCCATCAAAACTGATCACCAAACTCGGTAATCTGGGCATCGACCCCTCCCTCTGCAACTGGATACTGGACTTTCTAACCAACAGACCCCAGTCTGTGAGGTTAGACAAGCACACCTCTTCAACCCTCACCCTGAACACCGGCGTTCCTCAGGGCTGTGTGCTGAGCCCCCTCCTCTACTCCCTCTTCACCTATGACTGCACACCTGTACATGGTACTAACACCATCATCAAGTATGCAGATGATACAACGGTGATTGGCCTTATCAGCAACAACGATGAGCTGGCCTACAGGGAGGAGGTCCAGCACTTAGCAGCATGGTGCGCTGACAACAACCTGGCCCTTAACTCCAAGAAGACCAAGGAGCTCATTGTAGACTTCAGGAAGTCCAGAGGCGGCACGCACACCCCCATCCACATTAACGGGACGGAGGTGGAACGTGTTTCTAGCTTCAGGTTCCTGGGAGTCAACATCTCCGATGACCTCTCTTGGACCCACAATACCTCTACTCTGATCAAGAAGGCTCATCAGCGTCTCTTCTTCCTGAGGAGACTGAAGAAGGTCCATCTGTCTCCTCAGATCCTGGTGAACTTCTACCGCTGCACCATCGAGAGCATCCTTACCAACTGCATCACAGTATGGTATGGCAACTGCTCTGTCTCCGACCGGAAGGCATTGCAGAGGGTGGTGAAAATCGCCCAACGCACCACCGGTTCCACGCTCCCCTCCATTGAGTCTGTCCAAAGCAAGCGCTGTCTGCGGAGGGCGCTCAGCATCGCCAAGGACTGCTCTCACCCCAACCATGGACTGTTTACCCTCCTACCATCCGGGAGGCGCTACAGGTCTCTCCGTTGCCGAACCAGCAGGTCGAGGAACAGCTTCTTTCCGGCGGCTGTCACTCTACTAAACAACGTACCTCGGTGACTGCCAATCACCCCCCCCCCCCCCGGACACTTATTATTTTTTTTATTCAAATCGTTTGCTATGTCGCTCTTCAAGGGAGATGCTAAATGCATTTCGTTGTCTCTGTACTGTACACTGACAATGACAATTAAAATTGAATCTGAATCTGAATCTGAAGTGATTCTGTGAAACAAAAATATAAAGAGCTGGTTTCAGTCCAACAGCAGCACAAAACTTGAAACAAGCTGGTCACAGGGCTAAGAGGCTGAAGTGCTTCAGGCTGCTGTTTGACTGAAACCAGCTCTTTATCTTTTTGTTTCCCAGAATCAAGCCAGGTCTCTGCATTATAAGTGATGCAAATGGATTTTAGGAACTAGGGCTATGCTAAGGTCTGGGAGGCTGAGGTTGGGAAGGGAGGGGGCTGCCTCACCCGCTGAGTTTCTCCAGCATTTTTGTCTACTGCAAAACATCAATGATTCAGGAAATGCCGAGGCAACAGGGTGAGAGAGGGAGTGAGAGAGCTAGAGAGAGACGAGATGGGAAGCGGAACAGAGAGAGGGAGGGAGAGAGCGAAAGACAGAGAGACACATCGTGGGTCGGTAGGTGAATGACTAACCTGCACACCAAGAAGTAGCCCCTTCTCGCGGTCCGGAGCCCTCAATCATGATGGCGAGTTTTAAGAAATTCTCATGTGTCATCAATGCATCGATCTACATTCCTCAGTAAATGTAATTGTGTTTTGAGAAAATATTAATGACGCCGTGTGAATTTTATTCAAACGAACGCAGCGTCATTAATACGTGTTCAAAACACAATTACATTTACTGAGGAATGTGGATCGATGCATTGATGACATATTGTATAACTACTTGTTAACTACTGGCTTGTTAACAAGTGCCAACAGTAGTAATTAAAACATTGTTTGTGTCTGATGGCCATGCAGCGGCTGTTACCCATGTTCGTTTAAAAAAAAAATCCGGATGGCGAATGTTTAAAAAAAAATCTTTAATTAATAAAGCGAATTCGTATTTCCGTACGAAATACGGAACAGTAGTATGGGGCCTCCCTTAGGCGTGAGGCCTATTTGAGAGCAATTGGTCCAATCGGCTTAAGGCCGGCCCTGCTTTACACATCGCAACAGACATGGCAGCGATGAATACACCCAGTTTAGCGCCACTAATGAACGGGGAAGCAACTGATATAATGAATGGCATCAACCGATTTGGACAAAATATGGCCTGCTGTTCAGCAGTGTTCTGAAGAATGCTGGTGAGAGTGAGAGAGCTAGCTACCTGGTTATCTGCCCAAGAGAGAAGGGACGAGAGTTGTACAACAGTTGGATATTTGAATCAAAAGTCAAGTCAAGAGTGTTTTATTGTCATATGTCCCAGATAGGACAGTGAAATTCTTACTTGCTGCAGCACAACAGAATATGTAAATATAGTACATAGCGGGAGAAAAAAAGTTCAGTGTGTGTATATACAAATGCACACATAATAAATAAACAAATTTAGTGCAATAATAATAAATCTGTTGTAGTTCAGAGCTTAATTGTTGTTGTGTTTAATAGCCTGATGGCTGTAGGGAAGAAGCTGTTCCTGAACCTGGACGTTACAGTTTTTCCATTGCCTTCTTCCCGATGGCAATGGTGAAATGAGTGTGTGACCAGGATTGAAACCTAATAGAATTCACAAAATACAACATGCAGTCATTCTTTTTTACTAATGGAAACTTACTATAAAGAACGTATGGTCTAGTAGAACAAAAGAATGGCTCAGTGCCAAGTCTGAATGACTTTGCAAATTATATGGAAATCAATATGGAGGACAGGTTGTCCTTTTAGTAAAGACATTAAGATGGAAACCTGCGTAATAACATTTGCTTCTTTCAAGGCCATAAAGAAGCCAAGATTGAAAAAAAAGCTGACGCGGCAGTGAGAAGCAACAACTTGTTATTGGATGAGCTTGATTTGGACCCAACTCTTCCTATATTCTGAAATGCTATAGAATCTTTCAATCATCAAATAATCAGACTTGGTAGGAGTGTTTTACTGATAAGGAAAATGTATAATTGCACTAACTTTCCTTTGTTCTGTGAGTGGAGCCCGAGAAGCACTGAGCAACGTTTGTGCTCATTGTTGATCACGCCACTCCTGTCTGACAATATCGATTAAAGATTGGCTTGGTTTACCTTTAACCAGTTTGTTGTTGTCTGCTTTTAAGAAATGAACTTTGACAGGATGGCGTGGGTCTTTGATGATGTTGGCTGCATTTTTGTGGCAGCAACTTCAATAGATCCCTTCGATGGTTGGGAGGTCAGAGCCGGTGATGGACTGGGCAGTGGTCATAACATTTTGCAATGAGGACGAGACAGAGAAAACAAAAGTTATCCAAGATAAGTTTGGAAAACACATTAAACCAAAGACCCACCATCACATACAGCACATCGCCACACTTTTCAAGGGCTAACTCAAACTAATGATGAATCTATGAATGACTACCTCAGAAAGCTGAAGAACGTTGCATTGAAATGTAAGTTCAGAGATACACAAAAGATGAAGACACGGTGCTTGACCAATTCATATGGCGCACAATCCACAAAGACGTCCAGAAGTCTCATTGAAAGGGATGAGGAATTGATCCTCAGAGATGCCATTGACATAGCAGAAGAGTATGAAGCTACAAACAGGCAAATTGTCTCTTACAGGCAGGAAAGTAGATGCAGTAAAGGCCCATACCCAATAGAGGCCCAAATAGCCAAGATCTGAGATAATTAGAATAAGCTTGTTTACATTTTATTGAATAAGCAGTAATATTTTAATCTGCATAGTGTCTCATTTTACATGGAAGAACGTACGTCGGCATAATAATAGTAGACAAAATCAAGAGATTAAAAATATTCCTGGAGAAACCAGTCAAGTTTATGGAGAACTAATCACCAGTTCCAACTTGGATAATAAAAACACTACATCAGGCTGTTGTTCATAGACGACAGCTTGGCTTTAAACACCATCATCCCCTCCAAACTGGTTACGTGAGGAGGTGTGGTGATATGGAGCTCCCATCCAGATACAGAGATAAGTGCTTTAATTGTATTGTATTGTATTGTATTGTATTCAATTTATTGTCATTGTCTCAATTTGAGACAATGAAATGAATTTTCCTTACAGGCAGTATCATTTAAACATCCTTGTGTATCGCTGCGACTGCAGAAACTTATTTTAAAGTTTCTGCTTGTTTTTGGGACTGCGTGCAGTTTTATCAGCTTACTGCCCAGCTCCCACAATGTGGCAACCCGCCAGGAACTGCTGCACGCCAGCAAAGGGGAGTGAATCTTTCTGGACTTTTACACCTTCATCCAGAACAAAAAAACCCCTCTTACTGCCTGTGTTGGTGCTGACCGCCACCGGGACGATTGTCCGTATCTTTGCTCAAGAAAATAAAGGTGGCTTCTTTGTGGAAGAATTTCTGCACCTAAACACCCCCTCAACCTATTTTCTGTGTTGCGACTTGCAGAGCCTATTTTAAAGCTGCGTGAGTTTTTCTCTCGTCCCACAATGTGGCAACTGACGGAGCCATAAGAGGCTTTCTCCACCTTCATCCAGAACAACTTAGACTTGTTGGTGCTGGCAAGTCCGGCCGGGTGGTGTGGAAGAATTTTACCTGCACCGCCTCAACCTCTGCTGTAGCCTGGAGCTGAAGACCTCTCGCGGCGCTTCCAAAAACAGTCCCTTTAGTTGCTGTGGGAGTTTGCGCTACGGGGAGAAAAGATGAGGTACGAAGGTACGCTAGCCAAGAATATAAAGGAGGATAGTAAAAGCTTCTTTAGGTATGTGAAGAGGAAAACATTAGTTAAGACTAAAGTTGTACCCTTGAAGACTGAAAAACGTGAATTTATTATGGGGAACAAGGAAATGGCAGATGATTTGAACAGGTACTTTGGATCTGTCTTCACTAAGGAGGACACAAACAATCTTCCTGATATACTAGTGGCCAGAGGATCTGGGGTGACGGAGGAACTGAAGGAAATCCACATTAGGCAGGAAATGGTGTTGGGTAGACTGATGGGACTGAAGGCTGATAAATCTCCAGGGCCTGGAGGTCTGCATCCCAGGGTACTGAAGGAAGTGGCTCTAGAAATTGGGGAAGCATCGGTGAAAATTTTCCAATGTTCTATAGATTCAGGATCAGTTCCTGTGGATTGAAGGGTAGCTAATGCTATCCCACTTTTTAAGAACGGCGTGAGAGAGAAAACAGGGAATTAAAGACCATTTAGCCTGACATCGGTGGTGGGGAAGATGCTGGAGTAAATATAAAAGATGAAATAGCGGTACATTTGGATAGCAGTAACAGGATTGGTCTGAATCAGCATGGATTTACAAAAGGTAAATCATGCTTGACTAATCTTCTGGAATTTTTTGAGGTAACTAGGAAAATGGACAAGGGAGAGCCAGTGGATGTAGTGTACTTGGACTTTCAGAAAACATTTGATAAGGTCCCACTTAGGAGATTAGTGGGCAAAATTATAGCATATGGTAGGGTACTGATATGGATAGAAAATTGGTTGGCAGACAGGAAGCAAAGAGTAGGGATTTACGTGTCCCTTTCAGAATGGCAGGCAGTGACTAGTGGGGTACCGCAAGGCTTGGTGCTGGTACCACAGCTATTTACAATATACATCAATGATTTAGATGAAGGGATTCAAAGTAACATTAGTAAATTTGCAGATGACACAAAGCTGGGTGGCAGTGTGAATTGTGAGGAGGATGCTATGAGGTGGATGAGTTGAACGTGCAGATAGCCATTAATGATTATGATATAGTTGGGATCACGGAGACATGGCTCCAGGGTGACCAAGGCTGGGAGCTAAACATCCAGGGATACTCAATATTCAGGAGGGATAGAGAGAAAGGAAAAGGAGGTGGGGTAGTGTTGCTGGTTAGAGAGGAGATTAACGCAATGGAAAGGAAGGACATTAGTTTTGAGGATGTGGAATCGGTATGGGTAGAGCTGCGAAACACTAAGGGGCAGAAAACGCTGGTGGGTGTTGTGTACAGGCCACCTAACAGTAGTAGTGAAGTTGGAGATGGTATCAAACAGGAAATTAGAAATGCGTGCGACAAAGGCAAAACAGTTGTAATGGGTGACTTCAATCAAAATATAGATTGGGTGAATCAAATTGGCAGGGGTGCTGAGGAACAGGATTTCTTGGAATGTATGCGGGATAGTTATCTAAATCAACATGTAGAGGAACCAACGAGAGAGCAGGCTATTTTAGATTGGATATTGAGTAATGAGGAAGGGTTAGTTAGCAGTCTTGTTGTACGTGCCCCCTTCGGCAAGAGTGACAATAATATGGTTGAGTTCTTCATTAGGATGGAGAGTGACATTGTTAATTCAGAAACAATGGTTCTGAACTTAAAGAAAGGTAACTTTGAGGGTATGAGTCGTGAATTGGCCAAGATTGACTGGCAATTAATTCTAAAAGGGTTGACGGTGGATATGCAATGGAAGACATTTAAAGACTGCATGGATGAACTACAAAAATTGTTCATCCCAGTTTGGCAAAACAATAAATCAGGGAAGGTAGTGCATCCGTGGAAGGTAAATCTGGGATAGTATCAAAGCAAAGGATGATGCGTACAAATTAGCCAGAAAAAGCAGCATACCAGAGGACTGGGAGAAATTCAGTCCAGCAGAGGAGGACAAAGGGCTTAATTAGGAAAGGAAAAATAGATTATGAAAGAAAACTGGCAGGGAACATAAAAACTGGCAGCAAATGTTTTTATAGATATGTGAAAAGAAAGAGATTAGTTAAAACAAATGTAGGTCCCTTGCAGTCAGAAACAGGTGAGTTGATCATGGGGAACAAGGATATGGCTGACCAATTGAATAACTACTTTGGTTCCGGCTTCACTAAGGAAGACATAAATAATCTGCCGGAAATAGCAGGGGACCGCGGGTCAAAGGAGTTGGAGGAATTGAGTGAAATCCAGGTTAGTCGGGATAGTATACAAACTTAAAGCACATGGCATTGGAGGTTGGCTGAACTGGCTGACAAACTGGAAGCAAACAGTAGGAGTAAACGGGTCCTTTTCACAATGGCGGACAGTGACTAGTGGGGTACCGCAAGGCTCAGTGCTGAGACCCCAGCTATTTACAATATATATTAATGATCTGGATGAGGGAATTGAAGGCAATATCTCCGAGTTTGCGGATGACACTAAGCTGGGGGGCAGTGTTAGCTGTGAGAAAGATGCTAGGAGACTGCAAGGTGACTTGGATAGGCTGGGTGAGTGGGCAAATGTTTGGCAGATGCAGTATAATGTGGATAAATGTGAGGTTATCCATTTTGGTGGCAAAAACAGGAAAGCAGACTATTATCTAAATGGTGGCCGATTAGGAAAAGGGGAGATGCAGCGAGACCTGGGTGTCATGGTACACCAGTCATTGAAAGTAGGCATGCAGGTGCAGCAGGCAGTGAAGAAAGCGAATGGTATGTTAGCTTTCATAGCAAAAGGATTTGAGTATAGGAGCAGGGAGGTTCTACTGCAGTTGTACAGGGTCTTGGTGAGACCACACCTGGAGTATTGCGTACAGTTTTGGTCTCCAAATCTGAGGAAGGACATTATTGCCATAGAGGGAGTGCAGTGAAGGTTCACCAGACTGATTCCTGGGGTGTCAGGACTGTCTTATGAAGAAAGACTGGATAGACTTGGTTTATACTCTCTAGAATTTAGGAGATTGAGAGGGGATCTTATAGAAACTTACAAAATTCTTAAGGGGTTGGACAGGCTAGATGCAGGAAGATTGTTCGCGATGTTGGGGAAGTCCAGGACAAGGGGTCACAGCTTAAGGATAAGGGGGAAATCCTTTAAAACCGAGATGAGAAAAACCTTTTTCACACAGAGAGTGGTGAATCTCTGGAACTCTCTGCCACAGAGGCCAGTTCATTGGCTATATTTAAGAGGGAGTTAGATGTGGCCCTTTTGGTTAAGGGGATCAGAGGGTATGGAGAGAAGGCAGGTACGGGATACTGAGTTGGACGATCAGCCATGATCATATTGAATGGCGGTGCAGGCTCGAAGGGCAGAATGGCCTACTCATGCACCTAATTTCTATGTTTCCATGTTTCTATGAGAATGCAGGGTGACATGGACAGATTGGGTGAGTGGGCAGTTGCATGGCAGATGCAGTTTAATGTGAATAAATGTGACTTTATCCACTTTGGTAGCAAAAACAGGAAGGCAGATCACTATCTAAATGGTGTCGTTGGGAAAGGGGGAAGTACAACAAAATCTGGGGGTCCTTGTTCATCAGTCAATTAAAGTAAGCATGCAGGTGCAGCAGGCAGTGAAGAAATCGAATGGCATATAACCATATAACATAACAAATACAGCACGGAAACAGGCCATCTCGGCCCTACAAGTCCGTGTCGAACAACTTTTTTTCCCTTAGTCCCACCTGCCTGCACTCAAGGCATGTTGGCCTTCATAACAAGAGTTGAGTATAGGACAAAGAGGTCCTTCTGCAGTTGTATAGGGCCCTAGTGACACCACACCTGAAGTATTGCGTGCAGTTTTGGTCCCCTAATTTGAGGAAGAACATTCTTGCTATTGAGGGAGTGCAACGTAGGTTTACAAGATTAATTCCCGGGATGGCGGTACTGTCATATGCTGAGAGAATGGAGTGGCTGGGCTTGTATACTCTGGAGTTTAGAAGGATGTGAGCGGATCTTATTGAAACATATGAGATTATTAACGGTTTGGACACGCTAGTGCCAGGAAACATGTTCCCGATGTTGGGGGAGTCCAGAACCAGGGGCCACAGTTTAAATATAAGGGGTAACCCATTTAGAACGGAGAGGAGGAAACACTTTTTCTCACAGAGAACTGTGAGCCTGTGGAAATTCTCTGCCTCAGAGGGCAGTGGAGGCTGGTTTTATGGATACATTCTTTCTTTCATTCTTTTAAAATCTTTTTATTCGTTTTTTTCAAAACAAAAACAAAACAAAATAAAAAGAAATAATGATAAACATAACAATGATATTGATACATAGAGACCAGGATTCCATTAATAACAGGTATAACCTAAATATGAGTCGCGTGTCAAAATACACATTGAGTATAGACTTCCTGGTCTCTATGTAAATATAGTTAAGTGTTTAAAAGAGAACTTGAATATATAAAAACAAAAAGATAATAATAAAAATAAATTAAAAAAAAGAGATAAACAAAACTCCCTGAACTAGAAAAAAAAAGCAAAACAGAATCTGGGCTGCAAAGAATTTCAACAATTTAAGTCCCTGTTTGTCGTTAAGTCCGTTCCACTGTATAAAGGTAAAGTAATTATTATAACAGTTGGAGAGGGGACAATTTATGTTGTGTGAAAATGTTGAATAAAGCTTCCCCAAATCCTATCAAATTTAACCAAGTGTTGGTACAACAATGTCACTCCTAATTTTTTCTAAATTTAAACATGATATCGTTTCAGAGTACCAATGGAGTGTGGTCGGAGGATTAGAGTCTTTCCATTTAAATAAAATATATCTTCTGGCAATTAATGTAATAAAAGAAATCAGCCGATGGACAGAACGGGACAGATGAATAGAATCTAACATTGGGAGCCTAAAAATTGCAGTAATAGGATGAGGTTGTAAGTCAATACCTAAAACTACAGCAACAATATCAAAAATTTATTTCCAATATTTTTCCAAAAGTGGGCAATTCCAAAACATACGAGTCAATGAGGCCACTTCAGAATTACATCTGTCACAGGTAGGATTTATATGACCATAAAAATGAGCTAACATCTTTTGACATATGAGCTCTGTGAACTACCTTGAATTGTATCAGAGTGTGTCTTGCACACATTGAGGAAGTATTAACTAATTGAAGAATCCTCTCCCATTTCTCTATAGGTAGTCATTCTTAATTTTATCAAATATATCTATTTGTAATTTCAAAATCAACTCATAAATAGTCATTATTAAACCTTTCTGATAAGGGTTCAAATGTAAATTTTTTTTCAAGATTTCGGTTTGATGTGGTAAGGAAAAAAGGGTAGAGAAGTCTTCAAAAAATGTCCGACTTGTAAATATCTAAAGAAATGTGAGTTAGGTAGATTATGAGAGATTATATTTATTGGAGAATTGTTCAAAAGACATAAAACAACCATCCAAAAACAAATCACGAAAAGCTGCTAATCCCTTCCTCTTCCCTAACAGAAAGGCTTGATCAGTACTAGAAGGTTGGAAGAAAAAATTAGATATGATAGGACTCGATAAGATAAAATCATTCAATCCAAAAAACTTACGAAAATGAAACCATATTCGGAATGTGTGCCTTATTATTGGGTTAGTCGTATATTTATTCAATCTCGTAATTGTAAAAGATAACGAGGCCCCTAGAATAGAAGCCAATGATAGCCCTTGCATATAATCACGTTAAAGATTTATCCATCCTGGGCATTGGGTATCTTCTAAATCTTTTGTCCAAAACGTTAGATAGCGAGCATTAACTGCCCAATAGTAAAATCTAAGGTTCGGCAGTGCCAAACCACCGTCTTTTTTTGTTTTCTGTAAGTATTTTTTACTTAGTCTGGGATTTTTATTCTGCCATATATATGAAGAAATTTTGGAGTCAATAATATCAAAGAAAGATTTAGCAATAAAGATTGGTATCGTCTGAAATAAATACAAAAATTTAGGTAGGATAAACATTTTAATAGCATTGGTTCGGCCAATTAAAGATAAGGACATTGGTGACCATTTAGTAAACTGTTGTTTGATATGGTCAATTAGAGGCGTAAAATTAGCTTCCATGGCAGTTGATTGTCGCTCCCTTCAGTTTCCCAAGGGGTTGGGACGGGACTGGTGTTGGGAGGGGGGGAGGGGGGGGGGGACTGTGGGCAGACACTTTGGTAGTGATTGTCCACCAGCCTCAAAAGCCGCTGTGTCTCCCTGTCCCTGGGATAGCAAGGGGCGATCAAACAGCACAATAACCCCCTCCCCCTCCACGCCAACACGAAGGGTAACAATCCCAAGGCTTTAGCGTTAGAAACAGCGGGCAGGCGACAATCACCCGCCATAACGCGAGAAAGATCATGCACTATTGTAGGTCTCCTTTGCCCCACCTTTCCCTCCCAACTCCAGTCCCGTCTCGACCCCCTGGGAAACTGAAGGGAGCGACAATCAACTGCCACGGATACAAATAATGTCATACACAAGAAAGGCAGATGCTGGTTGACAAAAAGTGAACACACGGTGCTGGAGTAACACAAAGACGCAGCAGAAATTTGGAAACGTCATCCCGTCACCCATTACTTCTCTCCAGAGATGCTGCCTGCTCGCTGAGTTAAAGAGTGCCCACGGTAGACTCACAAATCACTACGGTAAACTCACGGGCTACTACGTTCTTACAACAAATTTAAATGTTTCAAATTTTAACTTCAAGAGTAAATTTGACTCGTGGGAAATCTTTAAACATGTTTAAAGTTTTTCAAGAGTTAACAAGTTTCCCGGGTACGTGCCGTTAGCACCACGAGTCATTAAGTTGCGTCCACAAGTTCCGACGTTCCCGCTACGTTAATTGTACGTGATTACCACAAGTTTAATTTGCTTTAAACTTGGGGTCACTCGTGGGTCAACTCGCACCGTGAGACAGGGGTTTAAATAAGTAAAACAGTCGGTAGTCAATCTAAATGGAAACTGTACATAATTCGAAATTAGATTGTTTAATGGAAAAAGCTCACTCTTACTAAGATTTAGTTTATAACCAGAAAAACTACTAAATTGATTAAGTAGTGCTACTATTGCCGGAATAGATTTCTCTGGGTTAGAGATGAATAATAACAGATCATCTGCATAGAGAGATAGCTTATGTGTCTTATTCTCACGGACAATACCAAAAATATTAGGGGATTCCCTAATAGGGTGGCAAAGGTTCCAAAGCAATATCAAACAGTAAAGGACTAGGAGGACAGCCCTGTCTAGTACCTCAAAAGAGCCTGAAAAAAGGGGATCTCTGATTATTGGTAAGTACAGAAGCCTGAGGTATATGATATATAAGCTTGACCCAAGAGATACATTTTGGACCAATTTAAATTTTCCAAGTGTATTGAATAAGTATTCCCAAACTACTCTATCAAATGCCTTCTCAGCATCAAGTGAATTGACACATTCTGGAGTTTTATTTGACGCTGTATATACGATATTCATTAATCTCCTAACGTTAAAGTATGAGTAACGATTTTTAATAAAGCCCGTCTGATCTTCAGAAATAATTTGCGGTAAAATATTTTGCAATCTCATAGCTAATATTTTTTAAAGAATTTTGGACTCTACATTTAACGTTGATATAGGTCTATATGATATCACTTCAGTAGGGTCTTTATCTTTTTTTAAGAATTAAAGAAATAGATGCTTCATAAAAGGATTGTGGTAATCTATTCATTAAAAAGGCTTCTTTAAAAACCTTGCATAGCCAGGGAGAGTAAACTTGCGAAACGCTTTAAAAATTCCACTTTAAACCCATCTAAACCGGGAGCTTTTCCAGAATTCATCGAAAGGATTGCTTTCTGTATTTCTTCCTCCGTGAGGGGTTAATCTAACAACAGAGACTCATTATGTGATAAATTTGGCAAGTTCAGTTTCTTTAAAAACTCATGCATTATATTGGAATCAGTAGGAAATTCTGATTGGTATAGGGAGGTATAAAATTCCTGAAAGGATTTATTAATTTCATCATGATCTACTGTCGATGTACCATCCCATTTACTCACTTTAATAATCTGACATTTGGCTGACACAGCTTTCAACTGATTGGCGAGTAATTTGCCAGATTTATCGCCATGTATATAAAATTGACTTTTGCTTTTAAGTAGCTGATTCTCAATCGGTGATACTAATAACAGATCATGTCTCACTTGAAGTTCAACTTTTCTTATGAGCTCTAGACTAGGAGCTTTTGAATATTTTTTATCAATTTATTTAATCTCATCAACCAGGTGTGCGGTGTTATCACCACACTGCATAGCTCCCACTACTGTCGCTGGCAGCCTGCCTAAAACTCTATCGACCCAAAACTTAGGAGAGAACAACGTTTCTGGACTTTACACCTGTGTCCAGAACAACCCTCCTTTTACTGCCTCATCATTACTGGTCTGGTTTTGTGTGGTATGAGAGGATTTCTACACCCTCGAGTTTCTGTGGCCTTGAAAGCTGATGAAGGGGATTCCAGCAACACAGATAGCAGAAATCCCTTTCGTTGCTGCAGGAACAGCTAAGACCAGCTGGGGTTATCTGCGAGAATTTGCAGCTCGCCGAGTAACGCCGGAGAGTCGGGATAGCCATGCTGTTTCACACTTGCTTTTTATTCTTTTATTCTGTTCGAAATAAATCCTCATCACCCATGACTGTGTCCCTAAGTATGGCTCCAACGCCATCATAAAATTTGCCGATGGCACCACGGTGGTAGGACTGATCAGGGACAACAACGAATCAGCCTATAGGGACGAGGTCCAGAACCTGGCAGCCTGGTGTACCAATATTAACCTCGTCCTCAACTCTAAGAAGAAGAAGGAAATCATCGTTGACTTCAGGAAGACCAGAGGTGGCAGACATACCCCCATCCACATAAACGAGACTGAGGTGGAGCGCGTCTCCAACTACAAATTCCTCGGGGTACACATCTCAGATGATCTGTCCTTGTCCCTCAATACCACCAAACTGATCAAAAGGCGCAGCAGTGCCTTTACTTTCTGAGGAGGCTTAAGAAAACTCACCTGTCCCCCCAGATCCTGTCCAACTTCTACCGCTGTACCATCAAAAGCATCCTGACCACCTGCTTCACGGTATGGTACAGCAGCTGAGGCTCCTGTACCGCCTCCCATCAGGGAGGCGGTACAGGAGCCTCAGGTCTCGCTGAGGAACAGCTTTTTCAATAACACCATTACACTGCTGAACTCACAGTCCTGTCGCTAGCTATCTTTAGACTCTCCCATTTGTATACATTTATTTGCCTATGTACCAGTTTAATAGTATGATTAAACGAGTACTTACCAGTATGAAGTTTGATCTGTATTTTATGAGGAGTTACGATGAGGGATTACGTGAAGAAGCCCACTCAGTGCGCAGGTGCGGCATACTTCCAAGCAGCGGTGTGGAATCACAGATAGACACAATATTTGAAGTAAACATAGTAAAGATCAGTGAGACATCAGTTTATTAGTTTGATCTATATAATGAGGGTGGGAGCGGAGGGCACGTAATCCCTCATCGTAACTCCTCATAAAATACAGATCAAACTTCATACTAGTAAGTACTCGTTTAATCTTACTATTTTACTTCGGAGTCACGTGAGTGACTACGTGAAGATTTCAAAGGTCTGTGATTTCAAACCGTGTAACAGTTTTAATTTCACTCACTGCCGAAGTTCTTGAGGGAGGAAGTGTTATCGTAATCAACCAATGGATCTGCTTTCTCAAGAAACAGAAAGGTATTTATTAACAATAACAACATAAATAGCTCCCCTGAGCTTAAATTAAATATTTGCAGTTTGTAATATTCTGTCTGCAATTAAATCAGGCTTATCAACGGTTTACAATAAAAATATTCTGAACGTCGTTTCCCTTGACCATCCTGCCGTATTGAGAATGTGGTCAACCGGGACGTCCATTCGTTCAGCCGCTGATATCAATGCTGCCCTAGTGGAATGGGATTTAACTGTATTATTACCTATTCCGGCAGCTTTCAGTACCTGTTTGAGCCACTTTTAAGTGGTTTGGCTCGTTACCCCGTCTTGGGGTTTCTTGTGATTGACCCATAGGCTTTTCCTCTCCCTCTAAGATTGTGGGTTGTGTCTATATATTGTTGTAGATGGGTCACCACACTCAACCTGGACGCTGGTGGGTAGGCCCGGAATACCACCAGTGAATTGGGCGTTCCTGGTCGCTTTGGTTTTTACCAGACCTAGAATGATGAACGTGATGCGGTCTGGGGTGATCACCATGTTATCCAGTCTTAGTTTTATGGAGTGACTGGACACTGTGAGCGGATACGAGAGCCATAAGCATGAGCGTTTTTAACGTAGATTGTGCAAGACTGAGGGATCTAGCTGGTGGCCATCCTCTGAGATATGTCAATATCACACTGATATCCCATACATGGGTATACCTGGGTTTTGGGGCTTGTTATTGTAAATGCCCTTCATAAGTTTTATCTTCAGTGGATGGGATCCCATGCTCTGCTGTCCTGCTGTTTTTAGATAAGCAGACAGGGCGCTTCATGCTGTATTTACGGCACTGTAACTCATCTTTTCATCATGGTGTAGATGGTCCAGGAACTCCAATACGTCAGTGGTTGAGTAGTTTCGTATGTTGTCCCTGCGTCCTGGCAGTATTTTTCCCATGTTTGCTTCTTGGTGACTGTTCGCAGGGATGCCGACATGGTGGTGATGGTTCATTTGGATAATCCCAGTCCCTGGTAAGGTCTATTCAAACCTACAACCCAGGAGTTAGATGTTTTTATGGCATGGGTGGCTTATGCCTGATACTGGGTGAGTCAACAACTGTGGTCCACTAGGGAAATCCATAGGTGACTCGACCACCATGTCGTGATGAACTGGGAACCATGGCTATGTAGGCCGGTCGGGCACCTTCAATATCCCAGAGGCAGATTCCATCTGTATTGCGAAGTGCCCGACTGATGAGGCAGAAGGGAGGGAAGCAAAAGCAGAAATTCCCCCTATCCAGCGTGTAGGCATCTACCGCTGCTGCCTCTGATCTGGTTCCTAAGTCACATACATAGGTTACTGGTGATTCCGTCTTGTTGCAAACAAATTGATATCTGGCGTTCAAATTGCTTAATAACTTTAGCAGATATTTTGGGTTTGACATCCATTCGATGTTATCATAAATTTTTCCCCCGTGACCTGGTGTCTCCCACTGTGTTTTAGCTTACCTAGGAGATAGGCAGCCGATAGTTAAAAAATGTCTTTTGACACACCATTGCCAGATCTGTTTGACCAATTTGTTGCACGATAATGATTTTATGCTCCCCATATGGTTAATATAAGCCACCACCATAGTATTATCAATCCGTAATCGCACATGCACGTGCTGCATTTGAAATGCATATGCTTTTAACCCAATAGGCGACCACCATTCCCAAATAGTTGATGCCCAGTGTGTGTAGTAACGATGATTCTGAATTGGTCCATCTGTCACCTGTGCTGGATATGGAGTTAGTTGCTCCCCAGCCTAAAGCACTGGCATCGGTTTTTAATAACCAAGTTAGGATTGGTGATAATAATAGGGCTGAAACTGTGCCAAACATTGTCTGCCCACCACTGTAATTCTGATATAGCTTCAGTGGGTAAATTCATGATTTGATTATAGTGACCCGAGCACCTTGGCAAAGTAACAGTCATATGGATAGAATTGATATTAAAGCCCAGATAATCCATGGTAGTTAACGGCTTCAATTTTGATTTATCTGGGTGTAGGACGAACCTCAGTGTTTCAAGGAGCTGTTTCGTAGCTAGAACTGCTGCCACAGCTAATTCCTTTGTTTTTCCTAATATGAGGATATCATCCAATATATGCCATGATTATGCTTTTGTTTTCTTAATATTTTCATGGCTATTTTTAGTTTTTTTGTAATTAGTTTAGGGCTGAGGTTAGACCATTGGGAATGCTCTATACTCCCATAGTTGCCCCATCCAGATAAATTTTAGGTATCTACAATGATCCTTGTGTATGGGTATTAGATAGTAAGCATCTTCAATATCAATGCTTGCCATTAAGTATCCTTTAGAGATCAGATGTCTGGCAGTGACAAAACGTCTCCATCTTAAAGTGTATATACTCAACAGATTTATTTAGTGATGTTAGGTCAATGATGATGCGATATCCACCATCTTTTTTAGTTTTAGTGAATATATTCGATACAAATTCCAATGGTTCATGTTTGGTTTTTTCCCATGATCCCTTTTGTAATGAGCCTTTCTAGTTCAGCTTGACCTTCTCGCTTCTCTTTCTTAGAGGGAAAAATGCCCTTTGGGCGCATTGCTGAACTGGCGGTAATATGCCCAATTTGAATTCAATTTTGTATCCACTAATACTGTTGAGTATATATTTGTTATTTGTGACAGTACCCCATGCTTTTTTAAACAAGTGTAAATGCCCCCCAGTTAGTAGAGCACCCTTATTTTGTGTAAGCTGGCAGGAACCAGACTACCTACCTCCATGTTCATTGTTTCTTCATGAAGGCTCTGTTTTGCTGGTATGCTGGTGCTGTCGGTGGGGCGGCGCATTTTCCCTGGGGTCACGCTCTGGGCCCATGTCTTAAAAAAGACCTTTGGGGGTAATAAGCAGCGGTCCCCGAGCTTTCACCAGTCCTTGGAATGTGGGTGTTGACTGGTGGATGCCGAGGGGTGCTGCCAGCTGGGTGTTGGATGAGATGTCCTGCTCGTTCCCGGGCCTGCCCTCATGAGGCCCACAGGTTTAGCTGCCTCTCTTTCCGCTGCAGCGGTTTTGCATAGCCCCGCATATTTGGGGTTGAGGGCAGGTCTTATATTGTCCTGCCTTAGATTGTTGATCTCATTTTGTGTATTGCTCATTAGTGCTAATACTCCTGTTGGCAGGTGGTCATGTTAGTATGTTCCGTGGAACGAGCAAAGGCGGTGATTTCGATGTTAGGAGCTTCAGAATTCGCTGCTTTTTTAGCTCTTGACTGCGAGTCTGCTGACCCAGCTGCCTCCAGATTTGACCGTTGACACTCTTTACTTTTAGTGCCTCTCAATTCTCTGGCGCTGTACTCTTCTAAAGCTTCTAGAAAGGCCTTCTCCTGCAGGGCTTTGTTGGAAAGATGGTTGATACTGGCTGCCATCTGGGTTCCAGTAGTCTTCCTGCGCGTGGAGGTGCCATATAGTGGCCCACGACACCCAGCAGCTCTTCATGATCCTGCTCCCCTGGCATACTACTGCTCTCGTCCGCGTGCCCTTGTCGTAAACCAGCCCAGCCCTGGTCTCCCTTGCTAGCCTCAAAAGAGGGAGCAGAGGGGTGCTGTAAATTCTGTGGAGGAGGCATATGCCCTACCTCCGTGGTCCCATCAATCCCTCGACAAGGGAGATGGCTAGTGCAATAGCACTGGGGTGGGAGTGTTAGCTCCCTTGGCATTCAGCCAGTGACCCCTCGTTTTTCTGGAGGTTTTTAGCTCCATGACCTCCTCTGGCTTGGGGAGACAGACATACTTGTTTTTTGCTGTCTCCAGCCTGTTCCAGAGTTAGAGGAAAGTTGATTCTGTAGAACCTGTATTTTTGGTAAGGTTTAGTCTTACCTGTTGTTAGAGGCTGCCTGCCGTTTTCGGGCGGCATTCTAGCGGTTCCCGGGCGGCGATTCTCCTTGTCGGGAGTCTGCAGGGGTTGCCGGTCGGGTTTTAAATTTCCCTCCGGTCCGCTGCTGTTAATCGAACAGCTGTTCAGCGGACCGGCATCAGCGCAGCACCCTGTCAGCGGTCCGCAGCGTGTGCGGTCCCGTTACGCCTATCCCCCTCCACTGTCGGCTCCTTCGCTGGAGTCGAACGGGGGCCGCTTCCTCTGCTGCTTTGCTCCCCCTGGAGCAAAAAACACAAGGCCCGATTAAGGTAGGTACTTACCTAACGTTCCTTATTTCAGGCTGGTTGCGGGAGCGCCCGACTCCCGTCTGGGCCGCCGTTGCACAGCTGGACGTAATGCCGCACCTGCGCACTGAGCGGGCTTCTTCACGTAGTCACTCACGTGACTCCGAAGTAAAATTCATCCACAGTCCACACATTGTTAACCAGTATTTTTATTTTTATTTTTATTTCTACTATCTTGCACTATGACCAGACGCTAAACTGCATTTTGTTGTACCTGTACTCGTATTTGTGCAATGACAATAAAGTTGGATTGAATTGAATTGAAATAATTTAAAAAAAAACAATATACGTATTTCATTTTGAGTTTGTTTTTTTAATCCCGCGGAGTATTAAATAATTTGTCCACGAATATATGCTTTAAAAGCATCCCAGACTACACCATTGGATATTTCTTCAGTAGAGTTTGTTAAGAAGAAAAAATAAATCTGATCTTTAATAAAATTAACAAAATTTAGATCTTGAAGCAGAGTAGTATTAAATCGCCATTGTTTAGCACTAAACTTGGAATCAGGTAGTTTAATTGATAGTTTCAATGGTGCATGATCAGAAATAGCGATTGCAATATACTCACATGCAGTGACCGATGAAACTAGCCGCGAATCTATTATAAAGTATTCAATCCTAAAGTACCTATGATATACATGAGAGAAAAAAGAAAATTCTTTGTCATTTGGGTGTAGAAATCTCCAGACTTCTAACATTCCACAGTCAAGTAAAAAAGTAATTGATAAAACTAGCTGATTTATTTGAAGCACATGATCAGATGCAGATCTGTCCATCGAAGGGTTCAAACAGCAGTTAAAATCTCCACCCATTATCAAAAGCTGTCCATTTAAATTAGGAAAGGATGCAATTAGCTGTTTAAAAAAACTCAGGGTGATCAATATTAGGTGCATAAACATTCACCATAACAACTTTTTGGTTATGAAGAACATCAGTGATCATCAAAAATCTACCTTATGGATCAGAAATTGTTTCTTAATGAACAAACAAAATTGAGGAGTCAATAAAAATAGAGACTCCTTTCACCGTTCCCTGTGAATTTGAATGAAACTGCTGTCCTCTCCAAAACTTGAAGAATCGTTGATTGTCGTCTTTCCTTACATGAGTTTCCTGAACAAAGATAATCTGAGCATTTAGTCTACGAAGAACTTTAAAAAAAAATCCCTTTAATGGGATGGTTCAGACCATTCACATTCCATGAAAGGAAGTTAATAACTTTATCCATATTGTTTGTGAAAATCATGTGGAATGTAAAGGGTTAATTTTGTAGAGCATAGCAGTCCATGATACTGAAAGGAATCTAATGGGGCTTTCTCACGGGGCGACTTGACGCAAGAGGTAACCAGAGCTGAACATCGTGGGAACCTCGTACGATAACCGTACGGCATTCGTGGACCACCGTGGCACTAACGGCAGGTACTCGTGTAACTTGTTGACTCGGGAGAAAATTCAAGCAAGCTTGAATTTCTCCAAGAGTGACTTGTACACTTGTGGTTTAACATTGAAACATTATATGGACGTAGTGGCCAGTGCGATATCCGTAATAACTCTTGCGTTTACCGTGGAAACTCCTGCGAACGGTGAACCCGGAAGGTGGACAGAGGGGACAGAAGGTGAGTAAAAAAGGTGGTCTCATTATCGCCAATGGAACATGTGTCCATCGAGGATGTCCCACCTCATTGTCATTGTTGGAGAATCTTTTTCACTGGAACACTTGCAGAGATGGCTCCCAGAAAAGCTCAAAGAAAGGGGGTAAAGCATGTCAGAAAGGTTTTTGCCATGCAGGAGAATGAGGAGGAGACGCAGCAAGAGAGACAGGTGGAGAGGCAACAGGAGATACCACAGATAACACTGCCTGTGGCTCCTTGGAGCAGGGAGAGGGTGAGCAAGGTGGATTTCAGATTGCCTCCCCAGTAGCCGTTGTAGGAATAGCCTCAACAGACGCGTATATAAAGGGAAGATGGCAGAAGGTAAGGCCATATAACTTCACCAGGGAAACATAGAAACATAGAAATTAGGTGCAGGAGTAGGCCATTCGGCCCTTCGAGCCTGCACCGCCATTCAATATGATCATGGCTGATCATCCAACTCAGTATCCCGTATCTGCCTTCTCTCCATACCCCCTGATCCCCTTAGCCACAAGGACCACATCTAACTCCCTCTTAAATATAGCCAATGAACTGGCCTCAACTACCCTCTGTGGCAGAGAGTTCCAGAGATTCACCACTCTCTGTGTGAAAAAAGTTCTTCTCATCTCGGTTTTAAAGGATTTCCCCTTTATCCTTAAGCTGTGACCCCTGGTCCTGGACTTCCCCAACATCGGGAACAATCTCCCTGCATCTAGCCTGTCCAACCCCTTAAGAATTTTGTAAGTTTCTATAAGATCCCATCTCAATCTTCTAAATTCTAGAGTATAAACCAAGTCTATCCAGTCTTTCTTCATAAGACAGTCCTGACATCCCAGGAATCAGTCTGGTGAACCGTCTCTGCACTCCCTCTATGGCAATAATGTCCTTCCTCAGATTTGGAGACCAAACTGTACGCAATACTCCAGGTGTGGTCTCACCAAGACCCTGTACAACTGCAGTAGAACCTCTCTGCTCCTATACTCAAATCCTTTTGCAATGAAAGCTAACATACCATTCGCTTTCTTTACTGCCTGCTGCACCTGCATGCCTACCTTCAATGACTGGTGTACCATGACACCCAGGTCTCGCTGCATCTCCCCCTTTCCCAATCGGCCACCATTTAGATAATAGTCTGCTTTCCTGTTTTTGCCACCAAAATGGATAACCTCACATTTATCCACATTATACTGCATCTGCCAAACATTTGCCCACTCACCCAGCCTATCCAAGTCACCCTGCAGTCTCCTAGCATCCTCCTCACAGCTAACACTGCCCCCCAGCTTAGTGTCATCCGCAAACTTGGAGATATTGCCTTCAATTCCCTCATCCAGATCATTAATATATATTGTAAATAGCTGGGGTCCCAGTACTGAGCCTTGGGGTACCCCACTAGTCACTGCCTGCCATTGTGAAAAGGACCCGTTTACTCCTACTCTTTGCTTCCTGTTTGCCAGCCAGTTCTCTATCCACATCAATACTGAACCCCCAATGCCGTGTGCTTTAAGTTTGTATACTAATCTCTTATGTGGGACCTTGTCGAAAGCCTTCTGGAAGTCCAGATACACCACATCCACTGGTTCTCCCCTATCCACGCTACTAGTTACATCCTCGAAAAATTCTATAAGATTCGTCAGACATGATTTACCTTTCGTAAATCCATGCTGACTTTGTCCAATGATTTCACCACTTTCCAAATGTGCTGCTATCCCATCTTTAATAACTGACTCTAGCAGTTTCCCCACTACCGATGTTAGACTAACTGGTCTGTAATTCCCCATTTTCTCTCTCCCTCCCTTCTTAAAAAGTGGGGTTACGTTTGCTACCCGCCAATCTTCAGGAACTACTCCAGAATCTAAAGAGTTTTGAAAGATTATTACTAATGCATCCACTATTTCTGGAGCTACTTCCTTAAGTACTCTGGGATGCAGCCTATCTGGCCCTGGGGATTTATCGGCCTTTAATCCATTCAATTTACCCAACACCACTTCCCGGCGAACCTGGATTTCACTCAATTCATCCAACTCCTTTGACCCGCGGTCCCCTGCTATTTCCGGCAAATTATTTATGTCTTCCTTAGTGAAGACGGAACCAAAGTAGTTATTCAATTGGTCCGCCATATCCTTGTTCCCCATGATCAACTCACCTGTTTCTGACTGCAAGGGACCTACATTTGTTTTAACTAATCTCTTTCTTTTCACATATCTATAAAAACTTTTGCAGTCAGTTTTTATGTTCCCTGCCAGTTTTCTTTCATAATCTATTTTTCCTTTCCTAATTAAGCCCTTTGTCCTCCTCTGCTGGTCTTTGAATTTCTCCCAGTCCTCCGGTATGCTGCTTTTTCTGGCTAATTTGTACACATCATCCTTCGCTTTGATACTATCCCTGATTTCCCTTGTTATCCATGGATGTACTACCTTCCCTGATTTATTCTTTTGCCAAACTGGGATGAACAATTTTTGTAGTTCATCCATGCAGTCTTTAAATGTCTTCCATTGCATATCCACCGTCAACCCTTTTAGAACAAGAGGGTGAACTTGTAGAATGGTACCAATTCAACAAAATTCTTTACGATAAATCCAGAGAGGATTACAGAAACAGGGAGAAAAAACGGAACCTTGTGGAGACGAAGGCTGCGGAGTATCCCGGGTGCTCATGTGAGTATATATAACGATATATTAGTACATCAACAGGAAAACCATTTAATGTTATCCATGATTTAAAAACATACATTGCTATTGATGTAAAATTGCTGTTTTTGCAGTTAACAAACTTCTCTTATAAGTGTGTCTGTGCCCTGCAGCTGCAAAGTAAAAAAGTTGCAGACAGCTTTTACACGCTCTGTGTTTGAAGTTGGAATCATGTCTCCAAGAGCCATAAAATAAATTATGCATGAGGGCAGGCAATTTTCACTTGTAATGCTTGTCTTAAAAAAGGCTATCAGTATTTACAAACTTGTGCTCAGGTATCCAAGAAGCACAAGAAATACCACATTAAATGCGGAGGGCAGGCTCTTAAACAGGCCAAATGAGCCAATTCAACCAAGGGAGGATATTTATAGTGTGTGAAAAAAAAAGTGACATAATTTGTGCCACGTGATGATTTAACAACACTTCACAGTTCACAATGCTCATTCAAGATTTAACGGGAAAGCTCGAGAGACGGACAAGTCACTCACACAAATAACAGAAATGCCGAGTACCCGTGGGAACTCTTTATCTACCCCCCGTTATATCGTGTGATATCGTGCTAGACCACGACCACTTCACTCTGGTTACATCTTGCATCAAGTTGCCACGTGAGAAAGCCCCATTAGGTGGACATTTCAGACATTTTTGTAGTTCAAATTCTGGCCAGATAGAAAAAACTAAACAGAAGGCAAAAGTCACTGTTTCGTAAACAACTCAGACTTTACATTATGGAAAGGCATTCTCAATCCCATTCATGGCTGTAATCAGGAACAAACCGAAACTTGCATCCTATTCAACCATGCCCAACTTTTTTGCTGCTCGGAGGATATTCTCCTTCATCTGCAAAAAGTGAAACCGAACGATCACATTACTCGGTTTATCTTGGAGACCAGGTTTCTTCCTGATCCTGTGTGCGTTATCCAAAATTGAAAGATTTTCATAGTGCTCGGTGTTGAAAATCTCCTTTATCATTTTAGAGGCATATTTTATAACATTATCCCCTTCTTGACCTTCAGGCAAACCAACAATTCGCAGATTCAGTCGACGGCTTCTGTTTTCCAGATCCATGTTTTTAGTCTTGTATTGCTCGTAGTGCCCGAGTGTTTTCATTCATTTTCCTTTCCAGTATTTCAATCTTCAAATTTCTTTAACTGGCCCAAGGTTCGCAAGTTATCAATTTGTTCCTTCTGTTCACCAGATTCATCTTGTAACAGAATCAGCTCGTCTTGAACTTCCTTCAATTTGCTCAAAATTTCTTTCATCATTTCTTCCAAACTGCAGAATCTTTTAATTTCTCAGTTCATTTTCGATTTTGCTTTAAGATACCAGAGTCGGAAGCTGCGCCTTCCCTACGCTCCTTCCTTGGAGAAGCTCTATTTCCTCTTGTCTCCATCCTTTACCCGATTGAAGCGTATAAAAGTGTTATCAACATTTTAAGAAAGGTTAGACCGTGCCTTGAAATCAAGTAATAACAAGTGACATTGAAAGAGCGGTAAGCAAGAAGTTAAAAGTTAAGGGAGCAAACGAAGTTACAACCTTTACAGCATGCTGCCACTAGGAGAGTCGGATACTTTCAAGAGGGAGCTAGATAGGACTCTTAAAGATAGCGGAGCAGGGGATATGGGGAGAAAGCAGGAACAGGGTACTGATTGGGGATGACCAGCCATGATCACATTGAATTGCGGTGCCGGCTCGAAGGGCCAAATGGCCTACTCCTGCACTGTCTAATGTCTATAATCCAATTCTTCTAAGTGCAATATATTATTAAATTAGCTTGAAGGTAGACAAAATGCTAGACAGCGTTTTCATTCAGCGGGACAGGCAGCATCTCAAGAGAGAGAGAAGGAATGGGTGATGTTTTGGGTCGAGACCCTTCTGCAAACAGGGTCTGAGCCGGAATTAAAGCTAATTAAATTAGCTTTTTTGGCAAGCTTTATTGGTAAGGCAATACTATAGGAAACTATATGTTTCAACTCCCATCCAGTATAGTTCTTAGCCTGAAACTCGACATATAAGGAACAGTATGTGTAAGGAGGAATTACAGATACTGGTGTAAACCGAAGATAGACGCAAAAGGTTGGAGTAATGTAGCGGGTCAGGCAACATCTCTGGAGAGTCTGGGGAAAGGGGAACTCTCAGTCTGAAGAAGGGTCTTGACCCAAAACATCACCTATTCCTTATCTCCAGAGTTGCTGCCTGACCCGCTGAATTACTCCAGCCTTTTGTATTTGTCTCGGGAACAGTTTGTTACTTTTTGTATGGATACTTGGTGGGAAAGCGAAGTTCAGTGAGTACTGTCGGCCATTATGTATGGTTAGTTAAAGGATTTATTTTGTTAGGAATCACTAAGTTAAGGTGGTGACTTAAGGACAGATAAACATTAAGCGCAAGATTTCACAACCCAGTCTTTCTACGATTAGTGTGCCTCTTGTAAGCCACCTATTGGTAAAATGAATGTGCATATACATCATTGGAAAAAATTAAGGTGAGTGTTGAATTAGTAGAGAAGAATATGTGGAATGGGTCACATTGAGTACATGATTAATGATGAAAAGACCCAGTGAGAGAACTATTGCAAGTGTAATGGTCCATACATTAAAATTGGAATAAACATTAGGGCCAAAGAGAAATAACATTAACTTGTTAAAAATTCAGGTTTGAGCAATGAAAAATTGGCTCTCAAGTCTTACTTTCCATTGTGGGATTCAAATGAATTTTAAGGTTTCTTTTGCAATATCTGTTATCTTAAATATTATCCATATTTATATCGATCTGCCAAATCCTGGATATGTTTACTATATCATTTTTAAATAAAAATTTAAAAATGTCACCGCCAGAATTGTTATATTTTAAGAGCATAAATCTGTACATTTACAATAACTGTACACTATTAATCGCAATTTATTTCAATGAAAATATTAAAGGATTCTTTAATTTGTTAACATATATTCTGCTATTTGGTTAAAAATACTTCTTCAGCCACTTCCACCTTGACAGTTCATGACATAGACATAGGTTTGACATTTAAACACATATAGTAGCAGAATACCAATTGTGATCATTAACTGGGTACGTGAAAAGTTTTAACCACCGCTTCAGACACCCACACAATCAATTGGGTACATCGAAGAATGGGGATGTCTCAGTTCTATGATATCTGAAGAAAGAAAAAAAACCTGCAGCATCGACTTCACAGTAATGTTGAAAATTAGTGCTATCAATTAATTAATCTACACATCAAATGACAGGAAATTTGTAGGTGGAAAAAACCTTCAAACTTCACGAGGAGAAGCAAGGCTCCTCGTGGCCAAAACGTTGTACCATTACCGTGTGATATAAAATGGGTAAATGTGGGTTGCGTTTGGGAGAGCGGTAATTGAAGTTAGTTTCTAGATTTTTAATAAAGGCTGATAAACCAATCTAATAATTGCTATTGTAAATAATAATTTGTGATTCTGTGGCCAAAAAACAAGTACAGGCAAATGCATGGCAAGTAACCATGCTACACATATTTTGTTCAGGGTTTCAGATACATTTTTAAAGTGGTCATATGAAACTTCTAGATCAGCAACAGCAACAATAACCCCTACTGATTTAAGTTAACTTATAATGTGATATGTACATTTTAAGATCTGTTAAATCTGATTAAGAATATTAAAACGTGTCTTAAAATATTCAAAAGGAGAATATTTCAGATGATCATAATCTCAAATGGAAATATCAAATGTAGGGGAACACTTGGCTGATCAACCAGCATCCACAAAGAGAGAAATAATGTTTCAGGTCAATAATCTCACAACAGGTGTGAGAGTTCAAAATGTAACAGATTTTCAACACATATAGAGGCAGGGGAAAAAAAGTAGTTGGAGATTGTGAATGCAGAAGAAAACAAAATAAAATGAAAGTCTGCTGGATGGATAGTGAATGCAGAAGAAAAAATAAAACAAAAGTTTGTTGGGTGGATTACAGGAGTAATTAAATGACAAAATGGTGATCAAGCAAGGCTAAAGAGTGGGATTTGACAAGAAACAAAACAAAGTTGTAAACGGGAATAGCTGAATACATACCAACTGCTGCCATCTAAAACTAACTTGACTAAGTGGGACCCATTGGGTCCCAGCATCACACAATATTCCACCTCTCCATCAATTCCAATATTGCTCGCCAGTGGGCTTTCTGTTGCGCTAGTATGGGTGTTGCGGGCCGAAGGTACTGGTTTCCAGAGGGCTAGTATAGACATTGTGGGCCGAATGGATTCTTGGGATGGCAGCCAACTGTTGCAACAATTTTAAAAGCCAAGCCAAGGCAAACAATCCGGGCAGCAGCCACCCGACAACCAAAATTCATTTTATGAACACAAACTTTAAAAAAAAAAAGGCGAGGCAAACAATTGGGCAGCAACCACCTGACAAACAAAATTCATTTTGTGAACACAAGCTTTTTTTAAAAGACGAGGCAAACAATTGGGCAGCAGCCACCTGACAAATAATATTCCTTTTGTGAACACAAACCTTTTTAAAAAGGCGAGGCAAACAATTGGGCAGCAGCCACCTGACAACCAAAATTCATTTTGTGAACACAAACTTTAAATAAAAAGGCAAACAATTTGGCAGCAGCCACATTGAGGGGACTCACCGTGGAGTAGACGTGCGTTCAGTGTTATTCACAGCTCAGAGAGCCGTGACCCTCTCGCTTCCTGGTCTGGCAGAGATTGAGTGAGGCACGACACTTCCGGGTTTTATAGTCCCTCCCCCCCTGCCGCCAGCGGGGGCAGCAGAGAGAATGGGATTTTTTTAAAAACATTAATATCTCTCTGATTTTTCATCGATGGGAAAAATCCTCTGGTCCCGGAAGGCGGAGGGGGGCTCTGAGCGAGGTGGCCAAAAATAACGGCCATAGGTGGCGGCATTCTCTTGGAAATCACAGCACAGTGGGCCAAAAGCGGTCAAGATCAGACTTTTAGTAATATAGAAGATTATGTTCTGAAACTTTCAATATAGAATTTGTGAGGGTGTAATTTGCCCAATTGAAAGATAATGTAATGTTTCTGCAGCTTACGCCCTTACACAGTGCTTTAGACCATCTACACAGGCTGTCCACTACATCATCGATCCAGTGCCACCAGGGCACCAGGCCTTAAAGTGAGAAAATAAAATCTCATTAGGCCAAGATCAGACTTTACGGAGATTGGAGGTTGCAGGATCATGTGCTGTTCCAGAAAAGGATGTATCATTTTCATGTATGGTAGGATTTGTCTGGGTACCATGCAGAGCAAGTTTTCACTTTATCTCAGTACATGTGACAATAATGTACTAAAATAGGGGGTAAATGAAAGAAAACAACTGAATTAACATAGAGTAGCATATGAGGCCAAGGCAGAGAGGTCAGAGTACAGTGAAATGCAGAATTGAAATGGAAATCAATTGAACTCGGGTTCACTCTTGGAGACTGAATGTAAATGTGTCAGAGCAGACCACTCAGTCAGTTTGCAGTACCCCTATCGTAATGAGGCCACATTATGAACAGTGGCAAGTGTAGTAAATTGAAACACATAACTAAATTATTAAAATTATAAAAGTTGCAGATGCTGGAAGTCTGAAATAAAAACTGAAAATGCTGTAAAAACCTAGCAGGTCAGACAGTATCTATGCCTATGAAACGATAAACAGTTAACGTTCCAAGTCAAACACAAATTTTCAGAACCGAGAAAGAGAGAAGTTAACCTAATTAGCAGATTTGGTGGAGAGGGCAATCGGTGGGACAATAGTAACATCTGCAATAGAGTGAAATGATGTAGCCATTGAATGGACAATTAAGCTTCTTTGACTGCGTAATGCTTTGCTAATGTTGTAAAGTCAGGATGATGTTGTAAAGTCCGGCATGTGCTGAGAAATTAAAGAAAAACAAGAAGAAATATGGGGAAAAGAGATGGGCACTAATAGTAATTCCTGATGCAAATGCAAAGAAAGAGCGAGATACCTGAAGAAATTTAGATCAAACACTGCAAAGGAGAATCTTTGTTTGAGAAAAAAGAATCAGACCAGATGCTTGAAAGGGTTCAGAAAAGATTTACGAGGATATTGTCAGGACTAGAGGGTGTGAGCTATAAGGAGAGGTTGAGTAGGCTGGGTCTCTATTCCATGGAGCGCAGGAGAATGGGGAGATCTTATAGAGATACACAAAATCATGAGATGAATAGATCGGGTAGATGCACAGAGTCTTTTGCCCAGAGTACGGGAATCGAGGACCAGATGACATAGGTTCAAGGTAAAGGGGAAAAGATTTAATAGGAATCCGAGGGGTAAATTCTTCACACAAAGGGTAGTGGGTGTATGGAACAAACTGCCAGAGGAGGTAGTTGAAGTGGGACTATCCCATTGTTTAAGAAACAGTTAGACAGCTACATGGGTAGGACAGGTTTGGAGGGATGTGGACCAAGCGCAGGCAAGTGGGACTAGTGTAGCTGGGACATTGTTGGCCGGTGTGGGTGAGTTGGGCCAAAGGGCCTGTTTCCACACTGTATCACCCTATGACTCTATGGCGCCCATTAACTATAGCCTACCATGCAGCCTTGATCCATTGCAGTTCTCTTACCATCACAACAGATTAATGGCTGATGTCATCTCCATGACCCCACACTGATCCCTGGAACACCTGGATAAGGACATCTAGGTCAGACTCCTATTCATTGTCTATAGTCCAATTTCAATACCATAATCCCAACCATGCTCATCTCTAAATCCTTCTAAATTCCAGTGAAAATAAGCCCAGTCGATACATTCTTTCATATGTCAGTCCCGCTATCCCAGGAATTAACCTGGTGAACCTACGCTGCACTCCCTCAATAGCAAGAATGTCCTTCCTCAAACTAGGGGACCAAAACTGCACACAATACTCCAGGTGCGGTCTCACCAGGGCCCTGCACAACTGCAGAAGGACTTCCTTGCTCATATACTCATATCCTCTTGCTATGAAGGCCAACATGTCATTTGCTTTCTTCACTAGCTGCTGTACCTGCATACTTCATCTTAACCTACAAACACAATCACTGAGGGTAGGTGCCAAATCATCCTCAATTATAATTCTAAGCACTGGTGCCCCGCGAGGATGTGTTCTCACCCCTCTGCTATATTCATTATACACTCATGTGCAGCCAAATACCAACCCAACTCAAATTACAAGTTCGCAGACAACATCACTGTAGTGGGCCAGATAACAAATAATAACGAGATGGAATTCAGAAAGAAGTTTGAGAAACTTGTAACCTGGTGTCGAGACAGCGACAATGTCAGCAAGGCAACGGATATTGTGATTTACTTCAGGAAGCAAAACAGTACATTGATGGCACTGAAGTGGAGATGGCTGAAAGCTTCAAGTTTCCAGCAATAGACATCACTGGCAATTCGTCCTGGACAAGCCACATCAAAGCTATGGCCAAGAAACATAGACATTAGGTGCAGGAGTAGGCCATTCGGCCCTTCGAGCCTGCACCGCCATTCAATATGATCATGGCTGATCATCCAACTCAGTATCCCGTACCTGCCTTCTCTCCATACCTTCTGATCCCCTTAGCCACAAGGGCCACATTTAACTCCCTCTTAAATATAGCCAATGAACTGGCCTCAACTACCCTCTGTGGCAGAGAGTTCCAGAGATTCCCCACTCTCTGTGTGAAAAAAGTTCTTCTCATCTCGGTTTTAAAGGATTTCCCCCTTATCCTTAAGCTGTGACCCCCTGTCCTGGACTTCCCCAACATCGGGAGCAATCTTCCTGCATCTAGCATGTCCAACCCCTTAAGAATTTTGTAAGTTTCTATAAGATCCCCTCTTAATCTCCTAAATTCTAGAGAGTATAAACCAAGTCTATCCAGTCTTTCTTCATAAGACAGTCCTGACATCCCAGGAATCAGTCTGGTGAACCTTCTCTGCACTCCCTCTATGACAATAATGTCCTTCCTCAGATTTGGAGACCAAAACTGTACGCAATACTCCAGGTGTGGTCTCCACAAGACCCTGTACAACTGCAGTAGAACCTCCCTGCTCCTATACTCAAATCCTTTTGCTATGAAAGCTAACATACCATTCGCTTTCTTCACTGCCTGCTGCACCTGCATGCCTACTTTCAATGACTAGTGTACCATGACACCCAGGTCTCGCTGCATCTCCCCTTTTCCTAGTCGGCCACCATTGAGATAATAGTCTGCTTTCCTGTTTTTGCCACCAAAATGGATAACCTCACATTTATCCACATTATACTGCATCTGCCAAACATCTGCCCACTCACCCAGCCTATCCAAGTCACCTTGCAGTCTCCTAGCATCCTCCTCAAAGCTACCACTGCCCCCCAGCTTAGTGTCATCCGCAAACTTGGAGATATTGCCTTCAATTCCCTCATCCAGATCATTAATATATATTGTAAATAGCTGGGGTCCCAGCACTGAGCCTTGCGGTACCCCACTAGTCACTGCCTGCCATTGTGAAAAGGACCCGTTTACTCCTACTCTTTGCTTCCTGTTTGCCAGCCAGTTCTCTATCCACATCAATACTGAACCCCCAATGCCATGTGCTTTAAGTTTGTATACTAATCTCTTATGTGGGACCTTGTCGAAAGCCTTCTGAAAGTCCAGATATAACACATCCACTGGTTCTCCCTTATCCACTCTACTAGTTACATTCTCGAAAAATTCTATAAGATTCGTCAGACATGATTTACCTTTCATAAATCCATGCTGACTTTGTCCAATGATTTCACCACTTTCCAAATGTGCTGCTATCCCATCTTTAATAACTGACTCTAGCAGTTTCCCCACTACCGATGTTAGACTAACTGGTCTGTAAATCCCCGTTTTCTCTCTCCCTCCCTTGGGAGGGGGTGGTTTGGGTGGGAAGTGGTTTAGGTAGGGTCAATGTCAGAGGATTATGTGTTATATGCGATGGTTGATAAGCTTAAAGGTGAGGACAAGGGAGACTCTGTCACTGTTGCGACTGGAGCAAGGGGGTGCAAGAGCGGAGCTACGTGATGCTGATGAGACTCGTGTGAGGGCCTCATCTAAGATAGAAGAGGGGAACCCCCGTTCCCTAAAGAACACAAACATCTTGGATGTCCTGGCATGGACGTCTCATGTTTATGTCACCCTGCTATAGGAAGGATAATGTTAACTGGAAAAACTGCAGAAAAGATTTACGGGTATGTTGCTTGGACAACATCCAGGGCCTGAGCTTCAGCGAGAGGTTGGGCAGCTAGAACTTTATTCCTTGCAGAGCGCAGGTGGACGATCTTAGAGGCATTTAAGATCATGAGGGGGATAGAGAAAATGCAGTCTTTTACCCGGAATAGGAGAAACAAGAACCAGGTTTAAGGTGAGAGGGGTATGATTTTTCACATAGTGAATTGGGGATATATGGAACAAGCTCACAGAGGAGGTAGTTGAGGCAGTTACTATAACAATGTTTAAAAAGGACTTGGACAGGTACATGTGTAGGAAAGGTTTAAAGGGATATGGGCCAAATGCATGCAAGTAGGACTAGTATAGATGGGCATCTTGTTTGTCATTGGCAAGATGGACCAAAGGGTCTGTTTCCCTGCTGTTTGACCCTATGAAGAAGTGACCAGGGAGCAAAGGAACTGCAGATTAATGGGAGATGGTTGAAATCTTTGCTTGGGTTTGGGGCAGGAAAGGTCAGAGGTTCTGTATTGTCAAGTTTTTTATGATTCAATCTTTCACAACCCACCTTATCTGTTGCTGTACTTTTATTCGCCGCATAACTACAGTCCCATTTTTCTCTACTTTTCACTAAATTTGGTTGAAAAATATTCGATTTTAAATAATTGGTTTTGTTTCTGTCTTCAGATGGTACCGAATCTGTTATTTTCAACATCTTCCTTGTGTCTCAAATTTTCCTTTGCTTAATACATAAATATAATGTGACAAAATGTACCACTGCAGTGGTTAGTACTTGATACACTACTGTAGATCTTATTGAAAACAATTGTTAACAATGAAAATAAATAAAACGAATGATGCATCATTGAGTGCGGTTATTTCAGTTATTTTACAAACTGCACGCTGAAAATGCGTGAGCAAGCGGTAACCGACATTGCTGCAAAAGCATTACCAATACGTAAGAGAACGCTGCCGCTTTGTGGTTAAGGAGACTCTTTCACTTTTGTTATATTAAATGCAACTTTGTTCAAATTGTAGCGCTGAAATTGCAGAGTTAAATTGATAATCCCATTACCAAAAGCGATTCCCAATTGGACATCTGCTTTGTGATTATTTGCATTCAATTTCGAAAACGTTTTTTTTTACACCGTATATTTTTCTTCTATGGTTTAGTCAAGGGAAAATAACTTAAAATATCTCAGCGCATTTTTACTGAGACTGCAGTTTTCACACAAATCATTTCATAGAGTATGTTATACGTCCAAGGTTCACACGAGAATAAACGGGACGTCTTCTTTTTTCATTCAAAGCATTAAAAATCATCCACAATCCAATCGTACTGGGTTTTTTTTTGTTAATCTAGGAACTACACATACACCAGAAGTTCATTTTAGTAATTGAAAAAGCAAAAAAGTACGAAGCATGCTGGATATCTGAAATTAAAAAAAACTGAGAATGCGGGAAGCACCCATTACGTATGACTGGTGGCAAAAACAAAACAGTTAGCATCTCAGCTCAGTGACCTTTCAAGAGAACTCTTCCAGTGGAGATACTAGAAGACCGTCAAGCAGGAACGTTAAATATAATAATGGTAATAAAATGAACTGCAGATGATGGTTTATACCAAAGGTAAACACAAAATGCTGGTGTAACTCAGCGGGTCTGGCAGCATCTCTGGAGAAAATGGTTGGGTGACGTTTCGGGTCGGGACTCTTCTTCAGCCGGAACATTAACTGTTTTTCACCGCAGATGCTGTCTGGCCTGCTGGGTATTTCCTTTATTTTCAAACCTAATTTCAATGGCTAAGTTTAAGATGATAATTTATTCTCCCCTGTTTTCTGTCTGCTTCAGTCAAAGTGAAAAGAAGTTTTAGAAGAGCAACTGGCGCCAGTCTGTCGAATGTAAACAGGGCACAGATTGACACACTGGAAGGAGCCGGGAGAGGAGGGAACCAGCATTTGGACGTTTTGGCCAAATGCGAACGCCACGCTTTGGCGGAACTCGGAGCTGGGACCGTCTGCGCCCCCCTGCCTGAAGGGACCGAGGGCGGCAGAATCAAAAGGAAAGGGTTAAACGGCCGGCCGGCCGGGCGCAGCACCGGCTGACACTCCTTACCTCGGCGCTCGAGGGCTGCATCCTGTCGATTGGACCGGCTCGCGTTAATCCACACTTTGCGTGCTTCTGCCAACCTTCTTTAACGTTCAAACGTTCATAAATCCCACCTTTGTCAAAGCCATTTTCTTCTCTCGTGCCACATTTAAAGGGGCGGCCCAAGTCCAATTTGACGACATTTTAAAACAAATAAATAAACATATTCACTGCAAGTCGGCCACTTTCCTCCAGCGCGTGAGAATAGCATATACATTTGCTAAGCCAAACGATACATGTTTTGATATGACTGATGTTAAATCAATAAATAAATCGCCGCAGTGTTTCCCTTTCAAATCTTATTCTGCGCTCTTCTTCCGATCAGGACACGGTTGCCATGGTGACGAGACGCCCATCGGCTGCGGGCTATCGCGAGAGTTCCACTGAGAGCGGCGACGGAGTCAATGGCAACGGCACGCGAGCAACCGACACAAACAACAATGGCGATGGAGCTGGAGGACGGCGCTTACTACTTGCAGCGTATCCTTTTCGGCACAGATTTCAGACGGTCGGGAAACTTTGACAGTGCTCGTGAGAGGGACTTTTTTTTTTTTAAACGCTCTTTTAAAATTCTATGAATCCACCATATATTTATTTTGTAAACGAGTCTAGTTTGCTGCTTGGGTAATGGTGTTCGGGTTCGGAACTTGTTGATCTCGAGTGCTGGGCGCTTGCACGGGCGCGAGCCGGGCCGGCGGGTGGGCGGCGACGAGCCGTTTGTGACCCGAAACCTTCGCATTTATGCGGGGAAGTTTGGAACGCGGGTCCGTTAGGGAGCGTGGGCGCGGCAGGCGAGCGGCCACTCGACCGTGGGCCGTGCAATGACGGGGACGGGATGGGACGGGAGGACATTGTGCCGCGCGGTTACTCCACGGGAACACGTTCTATCAATCCCGCGCGGTAACCGGCCAGAGTTCCAGACACTTATAACCCTAATTCATTGACCCCTTATGTGGCAAGTTTGGGACAAGTAATATTGAACATTGCGCATTAAACGTCCGGTGTCGCTCACTGTCCAGGCGTTTCAAGAGAGAGTTAGAGCATTGCCAGAGAGTTAGAGCTTGTAGCATTCAAAAGCCTGATGGTTGTCGGGAAGAAGCTGTTCTTGAACCTGCACGTTATAGTTTTCAGACACTTATACCTTTTTCCATATAGCAAGAGAGAAATGAGAGCATGACCAGGGTAGTGTGGGTCCTTTATGATGTTGGTTGCCTATTTGAGACCGTGGCTCCTACAGATCCCTTCCATGGTGGGGAGGCCAGTATCCATGATGAACTAGACAGTGGTCACTACTTTATGTAATCACCTTTGGTCCTGGGCTTTTGAGTTGCTGAACCAAGCTGTGATGCAACTGAACAATATGATTTCTATCATACACCTGTTGAGGTTCAAGAGAGTATTTGTCGACAAACCGAGTCTCCTTAATCTACTAAAGAAGTAAAGACATTTTATGAACTTTCTTTATTATTGCCTCAATGAGTCCAGGACAAATCTTAAGAGATATGCATGCCCAGGAACTTGGAAGTTTGTTCACTGTCCACCATCGACCTGTTGATGAAGATTGGTTTGTGGATCCTCAGCCTTCTAAAGTCAATAATCAGTTCCTTGGTGTTACTGACATTGAGAGCAAGGTTGTTGTTCTGCCACCATTCAATCAGACATTTGATCTCCCTCATTTACTCTAACTCATATTATCCATAATTGTACAGCAATGGTGGTATCATTGGTTAATTTAAAGATGGTGTTGGAATTGTGCCTGACTACACAGTAATGTGCATAGTGATTAGAGCTGGGGGCTGAGCATAAAGCTTTGAGTTGCCCCAATGCAGGTCAGAAGTGTTGAAAATAGTGCAGGTCTTGCTTATATAACCTGGAGAAAGCGAGATGAGTCAAATTAAAAGTTAGGGTTAGCCAAAAGTTATTGAAGAGTTAAAGGGCATGTGAAGTGTCTCGGATGTAGGTTGGTCAAGGGAAGTTTGGAAAAAATCAAGGTATGTGTGTAATTATGCTCCTAAAGCTTACCCCCCTCCTTAGTCCAGTTCAGTAAAATACTGAGTCAAGCACTGGACCAACTAAACCTTATTTTTGAATAAACGACGAATCCCCTCTTCGATACCTAAACCACCGCGGGTTCGATCCTTGTCTCTGCCTGGCCAAGCCCTTCAGCCTCGTGCAAGCCGACACTACCAAAAGGTCACAGTCCAAAGCGCCCTTCCATAAGATCGACAATGATCCAAGTGGGGGCTACCTTTTATAGGTCAATGAACCCTGAGGGGCCGAACTACATAGGGGTGGCTCCCCTTACAGGACAATCGCACATATCGATTACATTAAAGTATTATTGACAGTCCCCCAACCCAATTACAAAGAGTCCCAAAAAAATGTTTCTACAGAAGCTTCTGGAAAGTAGTCGGCTTAACTGAATAATGCAACATTTACCCAGGCAGTACAAACAATTCAGCCAGAGCTTCACACTTCAACCAATCATCAAACAGCAAGATAACTGTCCTGCAACATTATTTACAATCCCTTTGCAGCAATCCAATCAAAACAATGCATCTTCCACCACCTTGGAGTTTATCTGCAGTATCCTCATACATTTTATCAATTGGGAAGACATCTGGACCTCAGGTTTTCTGATGTATTGATCTGGGACCTAGAATTCCTGGCACCATTTTGCAGCTTGAGGCTTCTTACAGAAAAAGGCTAACACGCCTTGTAGATGCATAAATCCTTTACTTTATTTTAGCTCCGTTTTGGCCAGGATTTACATTTGAAGACGAGTTAAGTGTGGCTGCATTTTAGGCAGGAGATAGAAGTGGGCAGCATGAGGCTTTGGTACAATAAAGTTGGAGGCTGTGGGGGGCAGATCGCCAACTGTGATGAGATCAGAAACCATCTGGAAGACAATGGTCTGCTGTTCGTCTGTGGGGTCATGCTCAAGAGGTCGGCACGACAAGGTGTCTGAGAGCCAGAGTTTAACAAATGTTGGGATTGTTGTGAAGTGAGCAATGGGCTGTGCATTTAGAGGGGTTGAGATTGGAGTGGGTAAGAGGAGTGGAGAATTTAACACAGTTGATGTCTCATCGGAAATTGGAAATTCAAAGGTCCAGAGAGGGTTGAAGGCCAGCAGGGGGAGTCGAAGAGGACCACGGGACTGTGGAAGATCTCGGGGCCGGCCGGGCCGAGCGATGAAAAGCCCCGCGTATGGGCTGATTCAAGCTCTGCTTTATGATCTTTGCTCCACGGATGTCTCCCTCCTTCAATCTCCCTCAGTCCCAACCCCTACTTCCGCCTCTGGACGGCACCCCCCTCCTCCAATGATTGCTCTGAATCATCATGGTCCCCCTCCCCCCCCCCCCCCCCCCTCTGCCTCTGACTGATCGTCTCTCTCTTGATCGAGCCCTTGATCATCAGTCCCACCCTCACTGTCTCGCGTAAAGCAGAGATTTACAAATACGGATTACAAATCATGGGGGGGGGGGGGGGGGAACGTCCCCCGCCTCTTAAAACATCGGGGAGACGTGTCCCCACTGCCACCCCACCCCCCCCCCCCCCCCCCCCCCCCCCCCCCCCACCCCCCCCCCCCCCCCCCCCCCCCCCCCCGGGATTTCCGCCCCTGGTGATGAGGTATATTTAATAACAAAATAATGGGATTTTAAAATGATCTGAATCTAATTCATTTAAAATGTGTCCATGTGCCAAGGCGGAACAGTGGCGCAGCGATAGAGTGGCTACCTTGCTTACAGCGTCGGAGACCCGGGTTCGATCCTGGCTGCGGGTGTTAATATGTCCGTTCTCCCCGTGACCTGTGTGGGTTTTCTCCGAGAACTTCGGTTTCTTCCCACACTGCACACGGGTTTGGTTTTGTATAAATGTAAAATGTATAAATTTATAAATGTAAAAATTGTTTTAGCGAAGAGTAGTGTTAATGTGCAGGATTACTGGTCGGCAAACTTGGTGGGCTGAATGGTCTGTTTTCGTGCTGTTTAATTAGAGGCAGGCATTACAAGAATAAGCAACTGCTCTCAAGTGGCAGGTCAATCATATAAATCTTTTACCAACTGGTGGAGTTTATCTGCTTCACCCAACTCTGTACTGTGGGAAACTATGAACACAATAATAAAATGGTTAACTTAAAAATAAAGAACTGGGTTGTGCTATATTCGGTCCTCCACTCAGGCTGACTATTGTTTTGATGTGAGTGGTCCACTGAGATCATTGTGTATAATGCTTAACTTCACCCATACTTTAGAGGTTACTATTACAGAAGAACCTGAAGATGGTTACCAATATGAAGAGGTACAGTACGTTTTGAAAGTTAAATTAAATGTTAAATATTTTTGTTTTATTTTGAGTCGTAAGGATAAATCACACAACCATCAAAGCTGTTTCCCTGTTTTAATGTCTTTGCTATTCAAAGTTAAACAGTTTTAATTGTTTTAAATAATCAAAAATGTATTTGGATATAAATGTTAATAAAATATATCAAACCTTTGTAAATAAATAACAATCAAAGGTAGTGCCAATTCACCTTTTTAATGATGGTCTCCAGCCACATTGAAATGAACAGAGGTACTGCTTATATAGCAGGCCAAAAGCTGAGGAACCAGATGCTGAGGAAGCAGAAGAAGGAGGAGGAACGGCAATCCCCAGCAGAAATGCCATCCTTAATGTAGTCACCTTTTGATTCCCTGAATTGAATCCACTTTTAGAAATGACTTTTTAACATGCCCTTTCTGTCTGTTTAGCATTTATAAACATAGCAATGATGTAATTAAATTGAAAAGGGTGCAGAAGAGATTTACAAGGATCTTGCCGGGTCTGGCATGTTTGAGTTATTTCGGGAGGCTGGATAGACTAGGACTTTTTCCTGCAGCGTAGTAGACTGAGGGATGACTTTTTACAGATTTAGTTCATTTTTATTATTATTGTTACCTGTACTGAGGTACTATGAAAAACGTTTTTGTTGTGTACCATCTAGTCAGTGAAAAGACTATACATGATTACAATCAAGCCATCTACAGTGTACAGATACAGGAAAACGTGAATAATGTTTAGTGCAAGGAAAAGTCTGATAAAATATAGTCTGAATGTCTCCAAAGTGGTAGATGGGATGTTAGGATCGCTCTCTAGTTGATGATAGGATGGTGATAGAATCATGAGGGACATAAATAAAGTGGCTCATTGCTGTCTTTTCCTGAGGAAAGTGGAGTCTAAAACTAGAGAATGTGAGGGGGAAAAGTTTAAAACTGTGCTGCATATGCGGACAACCAGCTAGCGGATGTGGATGAGACGGGTACCATTGTGACTTTTAAAAGACACATAGACAGGTACATGGATTTGAAAGGTTTGGAGGGATATGGGCCAGGTGCAGTTAAGTGGAACTAACGTGGTTAGGCATTAGGATCCAACTTTCAAGTCTGAACTGCAGATGGAAGTGAGAAAGGTGCTGGAAACCAGGCGCACGGGTGTCTGATCTAACACTCTGGTGAATAGCTTGGCGTTAAAGGGGGTTGCTGTTTGTACTGTCCCAGGGCACCACCCTACCCAAGATCATTTGCGACTGTCCCTGATTGGTCCTGACCTTTTCTCGTTTCCAACTCAACACTCCTCCCCTCACCCCCTACTTTCAGTCTGAAGAAGGGTCCTGACCCAAAATGTCGCCCATTCTTTTTCTCCAGAGATGCTGCCTGACCCGCTCAGTTACTCCAGCACCTTGTGGTCTATGTTTGGTATAAATCAGCATCTGCAGGTCCTCATTTCTACATACTGGCTAAGCAACTTGTTTGGCATGGACGTGTTGAGATGAGGGCCTGTTTCTGTGCTGTATAGCTCTGACTTTATGACTTAGTATTTTTCACCTTAAGTCTCCCCTTTTTGTTGCATGAAGCCAATTATTCATTTGGACATCTTATGTAACACTTGCTTACTCTTTCACACACAAGCTTGCGTTTAGATTTTTTAATGGTATCTATAAATTTACCATTCTTGCCCTCTTTCCCTTTATAT
Source organism: Leucoraja erinaceus (assembly GCF_028641065.1). NCBI lineage: Eukaryota > Metazoa > Chordata > Chondrichthyes > Rajiformes > Rajidae > Leucoraja > Leucoraja erinaceus. The sequence goes on from NC_073383.1 coordinate 37,193,308, forward strand.
ATTTTTAAATGCTTTACCAGAATTTTTATTGCCTTTTCTTCATTGTGCCTTCTTAGTTTTAATTTGTCTTTGTGTCTTCAATCCTTTTTATCTTATTTTGTATTGTTATGTTTCCCTATTTTCCTGTATCTTAGCAATAGGAGTCTAGAATTGAATGTTTCATCCTTGATGTTTTATTGAAATCCATTTGGTCTGAATCTTCAACAAGATGGCGCCTGCCTGTGGTGACATTTTGCCAGCAGCGCCACAGAACAGAATAAAATACAGTTTTTCGCAGCTTTCCTGGAACAAAGAAACGGCAAAATTCAGCGCTGTAATGGACAAGCTGCTCGTGCATCTAACGGCACTAGCGATATCGCGATCTCCCGCTGCCGACTGTAAGCGATCGGTCGAGAACACCCGACCCGGCTGAGGATCACAGGTACTGTACCTAGAAACTCCGTGGAGACCTCCGGGGCAGATGGGCAGGATCGCTCAGCAGCAACGGAGCTGGAGCTGCTGACTATGAGGGAACCCCCGATCGCAACGGAGCTGGAGCTGCCAACTGTGAGGGAATTCCCGTCCCAGCGCGGGGTCGCAGAAACAGCAGGTACAGTAAGTACAGTACCTGGAAGCAACGGGGAGGCCTCCATAGTGTCCGGAAGCGTGGTCGCCAGGCGGGATATCAGGTCAGACTGAAGTGCTGAGGACTTCGACCCCCCTCTCCCTACCATCCTACTAGCCAACGTACAATCCCATGAAAATAAAGTAGAGGACTTAAGATCAAGGCTGCTTTACCAAATGGAGTTGAGGGAATGCTCTGTGTTCATAGAGATATGGTTCACCCCCAGACTCAGCATTTCAGCCTGGTTTCTCCATCCATCGCATGGACCGTACACTGGCATCTGGGAAAAGGGAGAGGAGGGGGTGTCTGCTCAGCACCAGATGATCAAACACCCTCAACCATTGCTACACGACCATCAAAGACGACTATTGCTCCATCCCTCAAGTCAAGTCAAGTCAAGTTTATTTGTCACATACACATACGAGATGTGCAGTGAAATGAAAGTGGCAATGCTCGCGGAACAACAAAACAACAAAACAAATTATAAACACAATCATAACACACATATTATTTTACATAATAAATAATAGAAGGAAAAACGTTCTGTACAGTTAGTCCCTGGTGAGAAAGGCGTTTACAGTCCGAATTGCCTCTGGGAAGAAACTCCTTCTCAACCTCTCCGTTCTCACTGCATGGCAACGGAGGCGTTTGCCTGACCGTAGCGGCTGGAACAGTCTGTTGCAGGGGTGGAAGAGGTCTCTCATGATTTTGTTTGCTCTGGAGTTGCACCTCCTGTTGTATAGTTCCTGCAGGGGGGTGAGTGAAGTTCCCATAGTGCGTTCGGCCGAACGCACTACTCTCTGCAGAGCCTTCTTGTCCTTGGCAGAGCAATTCCCGAACCAGATGGTAATGTTCCCGGACAAGATGCTTTCCACCGCTGCTGCGTAGAAGCACTGGAGGATCCTCGGAGACACTCTGAATTTCCTCAATTGCCTGAGGTGGTAAAGGCGCTGCCTTGCCTTACTCACCAGTGCTGAGGCGTGTGATGACCATGTCATATCCTCAGAGATGTGGACTCCCAGATATTTAAAACAGTTCACCCTATCCACAGGATCCCCATTTATACTCAATGGAGTGTACGTCCTCGGATGATGTGCCCTCCTAAAGTCCATGATCAGCTCCTTCGTTTTTTTGATGTTCAAGAGGAGGCTGTTCTCCTGGCACCAGAGTGCTAGATCAGCCACCTCCTCCCGGTAGGCTCATTTTGGAAAATCCGACCATTCAGTGGTGCTGCTTCTTCCTGCATACAGGCAGCAATTGAAGAAAGCACCCCCAGAGGTGAGGACTGAACAGAGCTGGTCGGGGGAGGCAGAGGAACAACTCGAGGACTGCTTGGAGTCTGTAGACCGGGCAATGCTCAAGGACTCTGCAACGGACCTGCATGAATACGCCACAGTGGTTACAGACTTCATAAGGAAATGTGTGGAGGACTGCGTTCCAACAAAAACCTTCCGAGTGTTTCCTAACCAGAAGCCTTTGATGACCCATGAGATCCGTATTCTTCTGAAGACCAGATCCTGGGCATTCCGGTCTGGCGATGCAGAAGTCCAGATACAACCTTGGTGTAGATTAGTTATTGCATGTGAACCAATCATAGTAGAAATAGCATCACTAACCCCACCTTACTGTATGCTTTATATTAACACCCACTTCCTACACTAGGCAGTCTTGGAAGCAGTGACGATGAACTAGCAATTAACAACCTGCTGTACCGCTATATTATGTGTCTTAATTAAAAATGACTTTAAACTCCAGACTGTGTAATTTGCTCATTTACATGGTGTCGGAAAGCTTGGAGTAACCCACTGCGTCTGTATATCGGGTTTTATTAGTTTATCAGTTTCACTTGTATCACCATGGCTCAAACGTGCAGAAAGCCAGCGCAGCTTATCTTCGATTCTGACATCGGGAAACGATGGAGGCTCTTTGAAATAGACTCCGAACACTATATCAACATCGTACACCGAAATGAACCAGATGCTGTCAAGGCTTCCCTCCTACTTAACCTGGCGGGACCCGAAGCCATGATGAGAGCGCGGACCTTTGAATACGCACCAGCCGTTCATGATGCCAACGATCAGGTAGTTGTACCTGCTGAGACTGCGAGACCCCACCGTTTCACTGCGTAAATTCCGTGAAATATGCGACCTACCCTCAAACCACATTTCAGAAAGAGCTAAATTCTTCGCCAGCCACCAGCAGATGAGCCTGTGGAAAGATTTATTTGCGACTTGAAATATATGGCTCAGCGATGCCGCTTTCAGGTCATGTCGAATGAGTTAATCAGGGACAAGCTTGTCAGTGGTATGATCGATCAAAAGCTAAGCACTGAGCTACTGCGGAATGCTGATTTAACCCTTGAACAAGCAGTAGATGCCTGTCGAACGTCTGAGATTGTTGCCCCACTAAGCGACCAGTTTGACATTCAGAAGAAGATCATAAACCTGACGGGTTTCAACAGATGACAAACGGTGACCGATAAAAAGATTTATGAATGAACCTCCTCAACTGGCTAACCGGGGATTTGCCATTGAGCCCCCTCAAAGGTGCCGGAACTGTAACTATTTCCACATCAAGGGACGATCGTTCTGTCCAGCGAACGGAAAGCCCTGCAATTACTGCAAAAAGATGAATCACTTCGCCGTTGTTTGCAGGTCCCGTGGGAACAGACCATCCAGCTCAGCGTCTAATCTGCACCCGTTGCAACAAAACCAAACAATTCCAAACTCGCAGGACCAGCTCGACTCTGCCCACGAGGATGATCCAATTAGCACATACGAGGAGTCGACTGCACTCACTCCTTCACACAGCTGATAAGATTCTGGATCCCTCTGTTTCAATGACAATTAATAAAAGCTTGTGAAGGCCAAACTTGACACGGTGCCCGCGTGAATGTAATGTCTGTGCCCGTCTACAACAAGATAAGAAATAATGAGGCATTGACTAGAGACAGCTCCACTTTACATGCTTATGGGGGGGGGAGGTTTTGTATCCTCTGGGAAGAATTACTTTCAAATGCGTGCTGAAAAACACCAGATGAAATCTAACTTTCTATATGTTAAATTCTGACTCTGTGACTCTACTGGGCATCCATGCGTGCCAAGACTTAGGGCTAGTATCCTTTGACCGGTCCGTTCACAAGTTACTAATATCTGTGGACCCGATAAAAGGATACCCTGATCTATTCGATGGCAAGCTGCCTGTGACCTATTAAAATTTACCCCAACGTTGACCCAGCCGTCAGTGCCCCCCACCGTGCGCCACATGCCATGAAAGACAGAATTGAGACTGAACTAAAAAACATGGTCTCCATGGGCATACTAGCCGAAATCAGCAAGCCTACCGACTGGGTTTCCACCATAGTTGTCACCCTTAAGAAGGACAAAGACGAGCTCCGTGTATGCATTAATCCAAAAGATTTGAACGCTCCCATCAAGCGCCCACATTATCCTATGAGAACTGTCGAGGACGTCGCTGCACAGATCGGTCGCACAACAGTATTTTCCGTCCTTGGCGCAAAAAGCTAATTCTGGCAGATACCACTAGATGACGAGTCATCAAACCTGATCATGTTTGCCACACCGTTTGGCAGATTTAAATTTCTCAGGATGCCATTCGGCATCAACTCGGCCAGCGAAGTCTTTCAAAGAAACATGGAACAGCTGTTCCAAGGACTCCCGTTTGCCATCATCCTAGATGATATCCTGGTATATGGCAGAGACACAGCGGAGCATGACAACAACCTAAAGCGTATTATGGACCGGGCACGTGAGATCAACCTGAAATTCAACCCTAATAAATGCAAGTTCAGGGTTCCAGAGGTCACATATGTTGGACACATTTTCACTTCTGATGGCCTTAAGCCCGACCTGAAGAAAACTGCTGCCATCACAGAAATGCCAGTCCCCACCGACGTGTTTAGCCTACAACACTTTCTGGGTATGGTGAACTATCTGGGAAAGTTCATACCGAACCTCAGCGAACTAAGTTCGCCTCTGAGACAACTCACGCGGAAGGACACTGCCTGGACCTGGTTCCAGCAACATCAACAAGCATTTGACTCTTGAAAGTCCAAGCCTTGACATTCTTCAACCTGAAGCGTCCTGTCTAAGTAATCTGCGATGCCTCACGATATGGGCTGGGCGCAGCCTGCCTTCAAACGTCTGCCAATGGGACTGTACTACCTGTATTTTATGCCTCCCGCACCATGACGGACACCGAACAGCGCTATGCGCAGATTGAGAAAGAGCTGCTAGCCGTGGTCTTCGCTTGTTCAAAATTCAAGGACTTTATCTTCGGGAATACTTTCACAGTCGAAACAGACCACCAACCACTTGTAACCATCCTTAATAAACCTATACATGAGTGCAGCGTACGATGATGCAGCTCCAGCGGCTCGACTTCAAAATCGTTTACAAGAAAGGTAAAGACATGCTCGTTGCTGACACTGTCTTGCGCACCACAAGCATACAATGAACAACACCCCTATGAACGGGACGAGTTTAAGGTTCTCAAGATCGACTTCGCTCCCACGGAACGCTTGTGCCGTCTAGCTGAACACACAGCCGCCGATGGCACGCTCCAGCCACTCTCATCCATAATCAAAAGAGGCTGGCCAGACAGGGAATTCAGCACACCATTCTTCCTAGTCTGGGATATGCTGATAATTCAGGATGGTGTCATAGTTAAGGGCCACAAAGTCGTGATCCCTTCATCATTACAAGACGAATACTACAAAGAGGAACACAACGGTCACCCAGGTACCGATGCCACTTTGGCCCACGCACAGAACATTTTCGACTGGCCTGGCATGGTCAAGTACATACGGGACAGGACCACCTCCTGTCCCATCTGCAACAGCTTGGCGCCACACCAACAGAGACGGCCCCTGTTACAACAACTCTCACCGACCTTGGACGTCAGTGGCGGCAGACATTTTCGAGTGGCATGGTAAACATTATCTGTTCCTGGTCGACTCCTACTCTAACTAGTTTGAACTTGATCTAGTGCCTTCTATCACATCAGAAATGGTCATTTAAAACCTACAGAGACACTTTTCCACATTCGGTGCACCTGTCCGCCTGCAAACTGAGAACGGAAGACAATTTACCAGCCACGCATTCAAACACTTTGCCAACCGATGGAAGTTCCACCATGTCACAAGCAGCCCCGAATACCCTCAAAGTAACCGGCTCACTGAGAGGGCCAGAGTGCAAAACAACTAATGGAATGCGCCCACCTGGCCAAGTCGGATGTGTATCCAGACCTCTTAAACCTCAGAATCGCTAGAGATGGGGTCCTGGGCTCACCAGCCCAACGCCTGATGTCCAGAACAACGCGACCTCCGATACCAATTGCCCAGCAGAAGCTGGTGCCACAGGTGCTGAAGCCAGCCGCAGTCCAAAAGCACATCCAGGAGAAACACAACATCCAGAAACGTTCATATGACAAGTCCAGCAAACCGCTGCTGTGAGGCCAAGTTGTCCGCTTGCAAACTACTTTGGGACATTCCCATCTAGGTTTGCGTTGTTGGCCCGTCTAAGGAATCCCGTTCCTACCTTGTCGACGTCTATGGCGCCCTGTACCGACGGAGCTGCCAACACTTGCTGTCTGTAAAGGAACCACGTCCACCGATCCCTTTGCTCCATCTTTGATGATCCAGCCATCTGCTGCTGTGCCCATCACTAGTCCCAGCATGTCCCGTTCTCCGCCGCGACTTGTGGCTCGGTCTAACAACATCGCTAACCTCTTCCCCCATGCTCTCCCTATCGGACGCCTCAAGTCTCCCCTGCTGCTTTCTCACTTCCGGGTTCACCGCCTCCCTCCCCCACTAACTTTTCTGGCGCGGAGGGAGAGGGGTTGGTCCATACGCGTTCGGGTCGCATTAGTAAACCGCCTGATAGATATGGCGAGTATGTTTAAATTCAAGAGTTGCATATGTGTTTATATTTGCTCTTTACGAGGAAGGATGTAGATTGGTTATTGCATGTAAACCAATCATAGTAGAAATAGCATCACTAACCCCACCTTACTGTATGCTTTATATTAACACGCACTTCCTACACTAGGCAGTCTTGGAAGCGGTGACGATGAACTAGCAACTAACAACCTGCTGTACTGCTGTATTATGTGTATTAATTAAAGATGACTTTAAACTCCAGACTGTGTAATTTGCTCATTTACCCTTGGTAATGCCATCAAAAGGGCCAAAAGTGACCTGCTCTAAGCTGGAAGATGAGACGGATGTTCGGCAACTGAGGCAGGGCTTGAATGCCATTACACCTCCTACAAGCCGAAATCAGGAGGCAGCTCAAATGACAGCGAAGCATCACTCCCTGACGAGATCAATGCGTTCAACGCACGGTTCAATAGGGAGAACACTGATGTTCCTTCCCGAGCCCCCATTCGCTCTGATGGTATTACAGTCACAGTCACAGAGGCCGACGTCAGAAGATCCTTTAGGGGGTGAATCCTCGGAAAGCGCCGGGACCTGATGGTATACCCGGCCGAGTTCTCAAGACCTGTGCAGACCAACTGGCGTGAGTTATTGCGGACATTTTCAACCTCTCACTTCTAAGGTCTGAGATTCCGACCTGCTTTAAGAGGGCATCAATAATACCAGTGCCCAAGAACAGTAAGGTGACGTGCCTCAATGACTATCGACCAGTGGCACTAACGTCTGTGGTGATGAAGTGCTTTGAGAGGTTAGTTATGGTGCACATCAACTCCTACCTCGACAAGAACCTCGACTTACTGCAGTTTGAATACCGCCAGAGCAGGTCAACAGAGGATGCAATTTCACTGGCTCTCCATTCTGCATTGGACCACTTTGGCAATAAAAACACATGTCAGGCTGTTGTTTATAGACTCCAGCTTGGCATTTAATGCCAGCATCCCCTCCAAACTGGTGACCAAGCTCACAGAACTGGGTCTCTGCGCATCCCTCTGCAGTTGGATCCTCGACTTCCTCATCCACAGACCACTGTCTGTTCAAATTTGCGGAAACTTCATCCTCAGTAACAATTAGCGTGCTCAGCCCCCTGCTTTTGTCACTCTATACCCATGACTGCTTAGCCGGACATAGTGCGAACTCCACCATCAAGTTCACTGACGATACCACTGTTGTTGGGCGAATCACAGATGGGGATGAGTCAGAGTACAGAAGTGAGATAGACCAAACGCTGCCTCAAACCTGGCTCTCAACATCAGTGTAGATTGGTTATTGCATGTGAACCAATCATAGTAAAGTAGCATCACTAACCCCACCTTACTGTATGCTTTATAATAACATCCACTTCCTACACTAGGTAGTCCTGGAAGCGGTGATAATGAACTAGCAACTAACAACCTGCTGTACCGCTACATTATGTGTAACAATTACTGATGTCTTTAAACTCCAGGCTGTGTAACATAATTATTTCCAATAAGTAAGACCAAAGAACTGATCGTGGACTTTGGTAGGGGAAGGATGAAGACCCACAATCCTGTTCACGTCAATGGGACGACGGTGGAGAGGGTCAAAAACTTCAAATACCTGGTGCATATTTCCAAAGATCTTTACTGGACCCAGCACACTGATGCAATTATTTTTAAAAAAGCACATCGGCGACTCTACTTCCTGAGAAGATTAAGGAGATTCGGCATGTCGAAGAGTATTCTAAACTTTTACAGGTGCACGGTAGGGAGCATTCTGACTGATTGCACCGTGGTCTGGTTCGGCAACTTGAACATCCAAGAGCGAAAAAGACTACAAAAAGTTGTGACCACTGCCCAGTCCATCACCGACTTTGACCTCCCCACCGTCGAAAGGATCTATCGTAGTCGCTGCCTCAAAAAGGCAGCCAAAATCATCAAAGACCCACACCATCCTGGCTACACACTCATTTCACCATTGCCATCAGGAAGAAGGTACAGGAGCCTGAAAACGGTAACGTCCAGGTTCAGGAACAGCTTCTTCCCTACAGCCATTAAGCTTTTAAACACAACAACAAATAAGCTCTGAGCTCTGAACTGCAAAAGACTATATTATTATTGTACTATATTTGTTATTTATTGCACTTTTTTTTCTCTTCCCCCGTTATGTACTATGTTTACATATTCACATATTCTGTTGTACTGCAGCAAGTAAGAATTTCATTGTCCCATCCGGGACATATGACAATAAAACACTCTTGACTACTGTTAAATGCTTCCCATTCTTCTGACATTGATAAAATGTATCTTTTCCTTCAACCAGCCAATTCCAGACGATCTCCTAACATGTAAATTGGAGGAAAAGATACATTTGATCTAGAATATAAGTAGAGTTAAAAGTAGGTCGACACAAAATGCTGTACTGAAGAAGTGTCTAAACCCAAAACGTCACCCATTCCTTCTCTCCAGAGATGCTGCCTGTCCCGCTGAGTTACTCCAGCATTTAGTGTCTACCTTCGATTTAAACCAGTGAAGTAGACCATTTTGGCTCCTGTGTTTGCTCTAACATGCTGCAAGATATGGCAGAAGGCAAAGAATGGCAATAAAGGGGGCTTTTTCTTGTTGGCTGCCAGTGACTAGCGGATTTCCGCAGGGGTCAGTGCTGGGGCTGCCACTCTTCACATTCAATATTATTGATTTGGATGAGGGGATTGACAGCTTTGTGGCCAAGTTTACAGATGATACGAAGATAGGTGGAGGAGCAGGTAGTGTAGAGAAAGCAGGAATTTTGCAGGAGGTCTTGGACAGGTTGGGAGAGTGTGCAGAGAAGTGGCCAATGGAATGCAGCGTAACAAAGTCTGAAGTCATGCCATTTGGTGGTAGGAATAAAGGCATAGACTATTTACTAAATGGGGAGAGAATCCAGAGGTGCAAAGGAGCTTGGTGCAGTATTTCCAAAAAATTAATTTGCAAATCGATTCGGTAGTAAGGAAGGCAAACGTAGTGTTACTATTTAGTTCGAGCACTAGAATACAATAACAGGGATTTAATGATGAGGCTCTATAAGGCACTGCTCAGGCTGCATTTGGAGTATTGCGAGCAATTATGGGCCCCATATCTGAGGAAGGATGTGCTAGTGCTCGAGAGAGTCCAGATGAGGTTTCGAGAAAAATCCCTAGAATGAGTTTGTTAACATCTAATAAGATTTGACGGCACTGGGCCTCTACTGGCTGGAGTTGAGAAGGATGAGGGGGCGATCTCATTCAAACTTACCAAATAGTGAATGGCCTGGATAGAATGGGTGTGGAGAGGTTGTTTCCACTAGTAGGGGAGTCTTAGACCAGAGGTCACAGTCTTAGAATTAAAGGATGTTCTTTTCGGAAGGAGATGAGAAGGAACTTATTTAGTCAGAGGGTGGTGAATTTGTGGAATTCATCGCCACAGATGGCTGTGGAGGCCAATAGATATTTTTAAGGCACTTAGATTCTTGATTAGTGCAAGGGTCAGGTGTTATGGGGAGAAGGCAGGAGAATGAGGTTAGGAGGGAGAGATAGATCTGCCATGATTGAATAGCAGAATAGACTTGATGAACCACATGGTTTAATTTTACTCCTAGAAATTATGAACTTATTTCAGTTTCATTTTCACTAAATCCCTGAGTAACTGGAACAAGACTTTTGTACTCTTTTGACGTATGACCTGAAACAGTCCACGAATCCTCCCATTTTTTGAGATTAAAATGTTTTGAGTAGTGTGTCAGTGATTGCTCTATTTAGAGTTAATAGAAATGAGTTGTCAATGCGCAAAGTTAGAGCAAAGTAAGTTATGAAGAGAGGCATAAGGAGGCTTCAAAATAATTTAATAGATCAAGCAACGATCTGGCAAATGGAGCACAATGTGGGGAAATGTTTGTCAATTTGGTCAGGAAATATTTAACAAAATAATGAGACTTAAAGCTCTGAGATGCAGAGGGTTCTGGTGTCATAATTTACAGGTGCAGCAAGTAATTTGGAAAGCTAAGTGGAGTGTTGCTGTTTCTTTACATAGGAATTAAATCCAAACAATAGGGAGGTTTTGCTTCAGCTATATACCTGTATATAACTAAAAGTCTGTCGTCATGTGTGCGCCAATCTGGTTAATTCCTTTCTTCCAAACGCTACGTCACAGCCTTCCCATTTTCACACATCCTACTCACATTTTTCTCCTCGTGGTGATAAACATCTTCCCGTCGCATTTCCACCTATGTTTCCAAAGTTATTAATCGTTTAAATTTTAAAAACAGCCAAAACCGCCTTCTCAGACAGCTTCCAGCATACTCACAGCGATGTCACAATGCCTCTCACAATGCACCAATCACAATGGGCTCTCAAGCTGGCTGCCAACTGCCACAATGACATCACAATGGGACGTTGCCAATGGTACCGCGCCCCCCCCCCGCCCCCACATCCCCCATCCCCAGCCCTCTTCCCCCACCCTGGGGTGAAAGCCGATGCCGCCCCCCCCCCCCCCCCCCCCCCGACGCATTTGGGGACGGGTCCCAACGGGTCCCACTTGGTCTTGAAAATGACTATTTCTCTCCAGTCACTGGTTCACAGTTACCTCGCGTGGCATCAGGCAGGGCCTTGTCTCACATCAACTTGTGCTTAGCAAACTTCGAATATTGTGCATTTGGTTCAAACTGACTTCTGCTGAGCCTACACTTTAGGTACCCACTATCAATCAAAGATCTAATGATTAGTAAGCAAAAATACTAGTACTTAATATAGAACAAGCTTAAATTCACTCCTTTCACCTATTCCTCTTTATTTAAATTGATTATAGTTTCTTATCCTCCCCCACGTCTAAACTGCTGCAGGTACAGTGGCAGATTGCAGTGTAAGGAATGGGCAATTACAATAATATTGTACAATAACATTGCTCACAGGCACTGGACCCTTAGATGAACTGAAATTCTGAATGCAATTAGGAAATGATGCAAAGATTCGCTGGCAAATTGGAAACATCCTTGTTTATATGGAAATCCTAATCTTGCAGGCATATAGCACTCTTGACAAAATTTGTCCCATTATTTCCCATCCGCAGTAGGATAGTTAATAATTGTTTTAAAAAAATGACGTGCACTAGTGCATAAAAATGTAATCTCATCCATGCTCAAGATTGTCATATCCTCTTATGCACATTTCATTTAAAAGAAAAAGGTGAGCCCATTAAAATCCTAATATAAAAATGTAAAATCGAAGTATGAAAAATAATTGAAGCCCTCTATGACTGCGATTGCCTTGAAGAAACATAATGCCATTGCAATGTTCATGTAAGATGCTCTTGTAAGATTGAGTGGTACTGTAACAAAAGTGATATTTAGTTAATGAATTAAAGAATATAAAGTAATTCTGCTATCGGGGAAATTTGGTGATAGTTGGTGTCTGAAAATGGAAAGGAAGTCTTATTCGCTATCTTTAGTTCCACATATTTGTCATTTGGTATAAGAAAATATATGAAAATAAAATTAGTTATTTTAAGAAAACATAATCTTGCCTCTTTCTTATGAAACACAATCAGGAAGGAAATGTATTTATGTGCCCTTACGTAGTTGAAACGTTGCTTTTTTAACCAAAGAATCACAACAGATTTGAGTATTATCCTATTATTAAAAAGGGGAATACATGAAATATAAGACTTGTACCCTTTTGGGGGCAAGAAAAACCGAGATGAGAAAAACTTTTTTCACACAGAGAGTGGTGAATCTCTGGAACTCTCTGCCACAGGGGGTAGTTGAGGCCAGTTCATTGGCTATATTTAAGAGGGAGTTAGATGTGGCCCTTGTGGCTAAGGGGATCAGAGGGTATGGAGAGAAGGCAGGTACGGGATACTGAGTTGGATGATCAGCCATAATCATATTGAATGGCGGTGCAGGCTCGAAGGGCCGAATGGCCTACTCCGGCACCTAATTTCTATGTTTCTAAAAACAAGCACGCTAACATGTGGGGAAAGATAATTAGCATTAAAAGAATGACTGTTTGAAAGTTGTAAAAAATAAGTTGTAAGACAAATTTTAGAACTTTCTATTTCTGAAATTGCAACAATTATATTAAAACATTATAATAAATTATGACATCCCTTTTTCATTATTCTGTTTTATTCAGATTCCTCCTGATGATGACATGAGTATTTCAGAAGGAGATGAAAATTTGGAGAATATTGTGAAAACAATCGAGCAACAGAACGAGGATTTAAAAACATCAGTAAGAGTTTTTGGTTTACATAAATTCATGTTGGTATGGATGGTAAATTGAAATTGGATATTACTGAAATATTAAGTTTTTTGATAACCTAGTGCAACATTTTTTGTGCTGAAGGTTTTAGTATGTCTTGGTGTTGATTTTTTAAAAGCAGCTATTTGATAAATAGATATTTGTGTGGAAAAATATTCTATAGATATTTGTGTGCTCCACTTGCATTTTAAAGTTGCACTGCAATGAAACAAAGGAGAATTTTGTGCAGTTGTAATGCATTCTATAATGTCAGGAGGTCCTCTTTTTTTACACTGAGTGTCACACACTTACACAATCCTACACACATTAGAGACAATTTACATTTATACCAAGCCAATTAACCTGCAAACCTGTACATCTTTGGAGTGTGGGAGGAAACCGAAGATCTCGGAGAAAACCCACTTAGGTCGCGTGGAGAATGTGCAAACTTCGTACAGACAGTATCCGTAGTCAGGATTGAACCCGGATCTCTGGCACTGTAAAGCAGTATACGGCTCTACTGCTATGCCACCGTGCTTCACTTTGAGGACACCTGTCTGGTGCAAGTCTTTTAGAAAATGTTGAGTTAGATCTTAAATGGCCTGTCCCACTTGGACGACCTAATCCATGAGTTTAGAAGACCATAGATGAGCTGCAAAAAATGTCAAAGTTGTGTTGACTCGCCAAAGTAAAAGTCCTCCTACGACCGCCAATGACTATGTTTATGACCTCCTACGACGCCCCTCGACCTTCCACACCTGCCAAACTACGACTAGCTACGATTGGAAAATGATCACATGTTAAAATGATGTCATGTTTGCATTTTTTTTTCTCTGGCCAGTTACCGACCTACGACTAACCACGATTACCTACGACTACCATGACTAACTACGACCTACCTACGAGTAAAAAGTATCAATTTTTTCCACGCTGACTTTTTTTTACTCGTGGCTGGAAAAAATGGCGCAACCTACTTGAGGCCACGAGTACGCGGAGACCACTCACGAGCATGAGGAAGAGTTACGAAGACCTCCTACGACCTCGTGGCGACCATGCTGCGAGTATGAGTTAAGGGCAAACTCGGCAGAGGTCGCCAATTAGGTCGTGAAAGTGGGACAGGAGCTTAAGTGTAACCTGTTCTTCACATCTTGGCTATCTTTTTGAACATTTTGAAAGTCTGATCTTTTTGCATTCCTGTTAACAATTGAGAGAATAAGAAATAGTCATTGTAGAGGGGTTCATTGAGAGAGTTCCAAATGGGATAATTATTGGAAAGCTTTCTAACACATTTGACCGTTGCCTGGTTTGGATTTAGAATTTTATTTGAGAACATAATTCAATTCTCTGCGTTTCCTAATACCAATTTTTTTTTGTTTCAGACCCAGGAATGTAGTTTGATTTCTGAGCAACAGGTTTCCCAAAGACCAGAAGTCGTTGATGATTTTGTCAGAAATTTCCTGATCAAAATGGGAATGATGAAAACTCTTGACTGTTTTCAAACTGAATGGTAAAAATGAGGTTATCATGTATAGCAAAAAAATATAATGCTAACTTTGAACTGTCCTCGTCCCATCATGTCGTGCAACCCACGTCCCATTTGGGTGTGGCCAAATTTGCTATGCACTCTATTTCCAGATAAATAACTTTTCAAATAATCTCATAATTAATCTCTGTTTGGAATACCTATATATGTCCTTTTGTGCAATAGACTAATTATATTTTCTGTGGTTGTATTGGGTTTGTTTTATCTGGAGTGAAGCAGGCTCAGAGGTGACCTCAAGGGTAGATAAGATTAAGAGAGGCATGGATAGAAAAAGGGATAGATAGTTAATATGTTTCTCCGTGGCAGGGGTATCAAGGGGCATAGGTTTTAAGTGAGAGAAAAGAGTTTTAAGGGGAAAGGTTTTTCTTAAACAGTGGGTAATATTTGAACTTCACTATGAGGTGAGGTGATGCGGTCAGATACAATCACCATAAGAGCTATTTAGACATACACTGAGTTGGGTGTCATTGTACTTCCCCTTTTCCAACTTGACACCATTCAGAAAATAATCTGCCTTCCTGTTTTTGCCACCAAAGTGGAAACCTCACATTTATCTACATTAAACTTCATCTACCATGCATCTGCCCATTCACCTAACCTGTCGAAGTCACCCTGCATCCTCATAGTATCCTCCTCACAGTTCACACTGCCACCCAGCTTTGGGTCATCTGCAAATTTGCTAATGTTGCTTTTAATCCCTTCATCTAAATCATTAATGTATATTGTAAATAGCTGTGGTCCCAGCACCGAGCCTTGCGGTACCCAACCAGTCACGGCCTGCCATTCTGAAAGGAACCCGTTAATCCCTTCTCTTTGTTTCCTGTCTGCCAACCAATTTTCTAGTCATGTCAGTGCCCTACTTCCAATACCATGTGCTCTAATTTTGCCCACTAATCTCCTTTGTGGGACCTTATCAAATGCTTTCTGAAAGTCCAGGTACACTACATCCACTGGCTTTCCCTTGTACATTTTCCTAGTTACATCCTCAAAAAATTCCAGAAGATTTGTCGCATGATTTCCCCTTCGTAAATCAATGCTGACCCGGACCGATCCTGCTGCTTCTATCCAAATGTGCTGCTATTTCATCTTTTATAATTGACTCCGGCATCTTCCCCACCACCGATGTCCGGCTAACTGGTCTACAATTCCCTGTTTTTCCTCTCCCGCCTTTCTTAAAAAGTGGGATAACATTAGCTACCCTCCAATCCACAGGAACTAATCCTGAATCTATAGAACATTGGAAAATGATCACCAATGCCTCCATGATTTCTGGAGCCTCTTCCTTAAGTACTCTGTGATGCAGACCATCAAGCCCTAGGGATTTGTAAGCCTTCCGTCCCATCAGTCTACCCAACACCATTTCCTGCCTAATGTGAATTTCATTCAGTTCCTCCGTCACCCAAGATCCTCTGGCCACTAGTACATCAGGTAGATTGTTTGTGTCTTCCTTAGTGAAGACGGGTGTAATGTACCTGTTCAACTCATCTGCCATTTCCTTGTTCCCCATAATAAATTCACCTGTTTCAGTCTTCAAGGGTCCAACTTTGGTCTTAACTAATTTTTGCCTCTTCACATACCTAAAGAGATGATGCAAGAAGTGTCGTTGATTTTCTGTAAATGGTTTTACAAAATGTTTTAATAAAGTAACACAGAATAGGCTTGTCACTGAAATTGAAGTTCACAAGAATGCAGGTTGACAGATTAAATAGTCAAGTAGATGGCTAATTAAATTTAATGTAGCATATTACATTATGATGTACAAGGAAGCTTGGAAAGCAATATGCATATATAGGAAATGGTTCTATTTTAAAGAGGATGCAGATCTGGAGAAATGGGGGTTCACATCAACAAATCTTATGGTAGCAGGACAGATTGTTGAATATTTTGATTTTTATAAATAGGTGCATAAAATACAAAAATAAACCTTAGTTTATTATTTTCAGGCGTACCGAGGTACGGTGAAAGGCTTTTTGTTCCAAATGTCTTCAATGAGATAGATGGGAGGTCAGGAATGCTATCGGGTTGGTGATAGGATGATTCTGTTGCCTGATAACAGCTGGAATGAAACTATTCCTGAATGTGGAGGTATACTTTTTAAAGCTTCGATACTTCTTGCCTGATGGGAGAGGGGAGAAGAGGGAGTGACTGCGGTGAGACTTGTTCTTGATTATGCAGCATGAATGATAAATGGAGTCAATGGAAGAGAGGTTGGTTTGCATGATGGTCTGGACTACGTCCTCTACTCTGCAATTTCTTGTGGTCTTGAAATAAGTTATTCCAAAACCATGTCGTGATGCATCTTGATAAAATGCTTTCTACGACACATCTGTTGATGTTTTGCTGACATTGAGGGTAAAGTTCTTGTCTTGGCACCAGTGTTCACAATCTCCTTTCTGTACACCATCTCGTCATTATTTGATAATCCAGCCCATTACGGTGATATCATCTTCAAATTTGTAAATTGAGCTGGGTTGGTAATTGGCTGTGCAGTCCTGGGTGTATAAGGAGTTATAAAATGGGGCTGAGAACGCATCCTTGTGGGGCACCAATGTTGATGATTATCATGGAGGATGATTTATCAACTATCCTCGTTGATTGTGATTTGTTGGTCAGGATGTTGAGGATCCAGTTGATGAGGTGAGTGCTGACTACAATTCACACAAGTTTGGAGATGATCTAGCATGCCCAAACCCTTAATAATCTTATATGTTTCAATAAGATCCCCTCTCCTGCAAAATTCCCGAGTATACAAGCCCAGCCATGAAGGCCACTTAATTAGTTCTACCTTTCTGCATTGCGAATTACCATACAGCCATACGGGAAAAAAAAGCAACAACACACAACTACACAAAAGTTAACGTAAATATCCACCACTGTGGAATCCCCACATTCCTATATTCTCCCGTGTTTGGGACAGTCGAACCATCCGTTGGGGCGATCGAAGCTCCCGCAGCCGGTGGTCAAAGTCCCCGCGTCGGGGCGATCGAAACTCCCGCTTTGGGGCGATCGAAACTCCCGCGGTTTGGATTTCCCGAGGTTGGTCTCTGAACAGAGACCGGGCGTTCCGTGATGTTAAGCCCGCAAGCTCCCACGGTTGGAGGTCCAAGGTCGACCCCTGGCAAAGGAATCGCGAGGTCTGCGAGGGTGTCCGCAGTCAACCGCGGTGGAGCTCTCAAAATCAGTCTCCAGCAAAGGGCGCCAACTCCTCGATGTGGACGGAGATATCCCCGTACGGATCACCCCCTGCCCCCCCCCCCCCCCCCCCCCCCCCCCCATAAAACAAGCTAAAGAACACTAAAAACATGCATTTAACACATACAATTAAAACACAGAAGGAAAGGACAGCCAGATTGTTGGCGAGGCACTCATGGAGGAGGGTTCATCCATTGAGGCAACATGGATAGATGTCAAAAATTAGAGTGCAATCACTTTCATGGGATTGTGCTAAAGACACCCCAAAAGCCATTGGGAGATAAAGGAACAAATATGTAGACGGATTATGGAAAGATGCAAAATCATCTTTGTCATAGTGGATGACTAACTTCTGACATAGGCTTAGAAGGGGCAGAATTTGAGGGTTTCCTGACGAAGTATGCAGATAGTCCAACTTGATGATGGACCACACTGGACCTGGAATTGGGAATTGAGCCCAGCTAGATGACTGGAAGAGCCTTTTGGAGATAGTAATCTTAACTTCAAAATCTGAAGGGATCATTCTGAGCATTGGGAAAAGGTATGGAATTGGAGTTAGAATTATCGCAATGTTGGAAGAGGAAGGAAAGAAGAGGAAGGAGCTATGAAGAGCAAATTAGGAGTAATTGTTATTGGGTAAGTCCGCAGTTGACGTGGAAGACATTTGAAGGCCAGTTGTACTAAGTTCAGAACTGGCAGGTTCCAATAAGAAGGAAGGATAGGCTTGGCAAGGGACCTTTGATGACCAATGAGGTTGTAAATTTGATCGGAAATAAAAAAGGAAGCCTCTAAGCTTTAGAAAAATGAATATAAAGCAATTAGGAGAGAATCAAGCAGGTGATTAGATGGGTAAAAAGGGGCCCAGAAATATATTTGGCGAGTCAGATTAAAGAAAATCCCAAGGCTTTTTATATGTACATTAAAAACAAGACGGTAACCAGGGAGAAGGTGAGTGATTAAGGTTCAAGGACTCAAAGGATGTTGGCAAGATACCAAGAGAATACTTTGCATTCATATTCACAAAGGAGGGACATGCAGGATAGCGAGATCAGTATGGAGAATACTAATATGCAAGGGCAGTGTGAGATCAAGAAAGTGATGGTTCTGGGACACTTGAAAAGTATCAAGGTGGATAAATCCCTAGGGCCTGAAGGGATCCATCCCAAGTTGTTGAGAGAGGCGTGAGGAGATTGTATGGACTTTAGCATAGATTTTTGCATCTTCTCTAGCCACAGGCAGGGTCCCGGAGGACTGGAGAGTAGGTAATGTTGTTCCTTTGTTTTAGAAGGGAAGTAGAGAATATCCAGGGTATTATCAGCTGGTGAGCCTCACATCAGTGGTAGGATTGGAAAGGATTCTTCAGTATAGGATTTACCCCCTCCTGGAAAAGAATAGGCTAACGGTGACTTTGTCCTATGGATTCGGAACTGGTTTACTCTTCAAAGACAGAGGGTTGTGGTGGAAGGGCAGTTCTGGCTTGCCCAGAATGGGTCGAATGGGTATGTATTCACTGGAATTTAAAATGGGATCTTATAGAAACATATTAAATTCTTAAGTGATTGGACAGGCTAGATGCAGGAAAAGTGTTCCTCACGTTGGGAGAATCCAGAACCAGGGGTCACATTTTATGAATAAGGGGTAGGCCATTTAGGACTGAGATAAGGAAAAACTTTTTCACCCAGAGAGTTGTGAATCTGTGGAATTATCTGCCACATAAGGCAGTGGAGGCAAATTCACTGGATGTTTTCAAGTGAGAGTTAGATTTGGCTCTAGGCTAATGGGAGCAAGAGATATGGGGGGAAAGCAGGAACTGGGTACTGATTTTGGATGATTAGACATGATCATATTGAATGGCGGTGCTGGCTCGAAGGGGGGGGGGGAGGAGAGGGGGGGGGGGGCGAGGGGGACTAGAAGGGGGGGAGGTTGGGGGAAGAGAGGTGGGGGGAGAGAGGAGGGAAGGGAGAGGAAGGGGAGGGGAGGGAAAGGGGGTGAGAAGGGGGGGAACGGGATGGGGGGAAGAATGGGGGGGGGGGGGGAAGAGGGGGGGAGAAGGAATGGAGGCACTTTTAAGAAGCCAGACAACTTTTAATAAGCCAGAGATACACAGCTGTGAAGTTTGACGGGCATTTAACATTACCGGTCGGTTATCCTTGGTTCTGAAAACTCGTGCTTATGTTTTTTTCCCAATGAGCCAATGGAAATGCCTGGTCAGCAAAGGCGATTAACTAAAACTATCCACCATTACATGGCGACCCCACTACAACTGCACCTACAACTACAGGATTATCGATTTTCTCCATGACGACCAATTTTTTCAACATGTTCAACTATTTGTGGGGACCATACTGAGGCAGCGATTAGTTCCCAGAATGCGGGAACTCCTCGCGACCATGAAGGAGACTCACCAGAGACCACCAGCGAACATGTGGCAACCATGTGGCGATCATGAGGCGAGCGCAGAGTCTCCTGCACTCGCCTAAAAAGTTGCCTAAGTGGGACAGGCCCTTAAGGGGAAGTTATGTGGTTGATGTGAAGTCCCTAAATAGCATTGATCCAATTCCATAGCTCCCTGAAAGTGGCAACACAAGTAGATTCTGTGTTGAAGAAAGTGTATGGTACGCTTGCTCTCATTATTCATCCCATTGAATGTAAGGGTCTGAAAACCATGATGCAATTTTATAAGAATACTAGACTAAGTGGGACCCGTTGGGTCCTAGCATCACACAGGATGGCTGGTCACCCAACGCAATATTCCATCTCCCCACCAATTCCAATATTGCTGGCCAATGGGGGAGGGGGCTTTCTGTAGCGCTAGTATGGATGTTGTGGGCCGAAGGGATTGGTTTCCAGAGGGCTAGTATGGGTATTGAGGGCCGAATGGATTATTGGGCTGGCAGCTCAGTCACTAAGGCCTGGCAGTACAGTCACTCAGACCTGGCAGGCTGGCAACTGAGAAACTGGCAGAAATTCTGCTCAAAACAGGTGACTCTGTGAGAGAGAAGAGGGGGGAGAGGGTAGACTGAATGGACACGGACACACACACGCCAAGTAACTTCAGAGCATGGTAAGCATACTGAATCCTGTTACTAACCATATACTCTATGTAAGAAGTTTGAAAATATGAACACAGGTGTGTCTAAACCGAATGATTCAAACGTTTAAAGCCATTTTTATTCTGAAACACACCTCTACAGCTGCTGCTACAGCAAAAATGTGCTTTAAATAACTTTCAACAAACACACTCACCATATACATGGCAGAAGGCTCTCTTGAATTACTCAAACGGTTCAGGGTGGCGTCTCCACTGCGCCTTCCACACTCAGCACCACTTCTCCACTAAGCGGAAATGACGCACTCAGCGCCATCTCTCCACTAAGCGTAAGTCACGGAATGTAGGCAATTTTGCATTAAACACAGTCCTGATCTAATAAAACGTTTATTCACGGTTTTTCCTTCCAAAAACTGTTGCACACTTTTCAATAAGGCACAGTTAAAAGGCACATTTTCAAAACAAACCTGTTGCATTTGGCAAGGCAACTTTAATTAAGCAAGGCAACTTTAATTAAGCAAGGCACTTTAGCATTCTGAAACCAACTTTTCAATTAGGCAAGGCAACTTTAGCATTCTCAAACCAAAACACACTTTTAGCAAGCATTTTCAAACCACATTAAGAGCACTCACAGAGACGTGACCCTCTCGCTCCTCTATCTTGCAGAGACTGACTGAAGCACTCAACACTTCCAGGTTTTATAGTCCCTCCGGAAGGGGCGTGGCCTTCAGGAGAGAGAATATCAACCTTTTTTAAACACTAATAACTCTTTTATTTCCTCGTCCTGCGCAGCGGAGGGGGACTCTGAGTAAGATGGCCGAAAATCACAGCCGTAAGTGGCAGCGTTTTTTCTAAAATCAATATACAGAACAACAGGAAGTGGTCAAGATCAGACTTTTAGTGATATAGATGTTTAGAATGCATTTGGAGTATTGCATGCAATTCTGGCCAGCATGAAGGATGTGGAGGCTTTGGAGAGGGTGCAGAAGAGTTTTATCTTGATTTGGGGGGCATTTGCTACAAGATGAAGTTGAACAAACTAGGATTGATTTCTCTGGAACACTGGATGAGGGGATACTTGAGAAGTATATGAAATCATGAGAAGCATAGATAGTAGAGACAGTCAAAACCTTTCTACTATAGTGGAAGGGTCAAGACTGGAGAGCAGTTTCAAGTTGAGAGGTCGAAGTCTAAAGGAGATGTGCAATCAAGTGATTTTTTACACAAGATGGTTGCCTGGAATGGCTTGCCAGAGGTAGTGGTGGCAGATACAAAGGGAGCGTAATGTTCTACATTAATTCACTTGCACTAAATTTGTACCTGGAAGGCCAAATAATGATCCGATCGAGTCTTTCGTATAATAAACAAATAATATTCTGTGATGCTATTGAAACCAAGTGACATGAACTTGAAATTAGTCTTTGGCTAATCGAGGGAGCATCAGGAACCAGATTATTACCACATCTGTAGTCCTTTCTTCAAACAAATGCAGTTGACGGAATCAAAAGAAAATTTCAAAACTGAGATTGATATATTTTTATTTGTTTAGGATATTTGGGGTATTGAATTACGGCAGGTTAATGGAGATATGATCCAGATTGGCTTTGATCCAGTTGAATGATTGAAAAGGCTTGAGGGAGTGAATGTTTCTCTCCTATTCCTACAGGTATATTTTCTAGTAGATATAGTTACAGGGTTAAAACAAGTCTTTATTGATCAGAGGCTTTGCTACTAGATAACTAATCTTCCAGTTTGATGGGTTTGTAAAAAACATCAATTTTTAATCTTCTGCTCCTCTTGTTGAAATCACTCTTTCTAAAATTTAGGGAGTTAGTTCAGCCTTATTGCAATGCCTTGGAATATGAAAGGTCTCTAATCATTTATTGATATAAGGAATCTAAATATTAGTTTATTACAAAATCTGGAATTTTATATTGATACAATATATCAAGGAGTCTTTCCAGGTGAGGCAGAGGTTCACCTGCACCTCCTCCAACCTCATCTACTGCATCTACTGTTCCAGGTGTCAATTTCTCTACATCAGCGAGACCGATGTAGAGAAACGGCAGGCTTGGTGATCGTTTCACCCACTACACCCGCTCAGTTCGCACTAACCAACCTGATCTCCTGGTGGCTAAGCACTTCAACTCACCCTCCCATTCCGAAACTGACCTTTCTCTCCCGGGCCTCCTCCATTGCCAGAGTGACACCCAATTGGAGGAACATTGACATCGTTAATTTCAGATAGTCCTTGCTTTCTCCCTCCTTCCCTTCCTCCTTCCCAGCTATCCCACAAGCCTACTGTCTCTGCCTCTTCCTTTCTTCCACCCCCCCCTGACATCTGTCTGAAGAAAGGTCTCAACCCGAAATTTCACCTATTCCTTCTCTCCATAGATGCTGACTCGTCTGTTGAGTTTCTCCAGCAGTTTTGTCTACCTTAGATGTTTTCAGCATCTGCAGTTCTTTCTTAAACATTTTGTCTATTCCACTGCGAAATCTCCTCAAGGTATGTCTACTTTGAAGAAGTTCTCCTCTCTCCGAGGACAGTTTAGCAACCTCCTCTCTCACTGCCCCCCTCTATGATTCCTCCTTCCCTCCGACTGCACCTCCATCTTGCACCTCGTGGATTCCAGCTCCGGTTCCAGACCTCCCAGTTCAGACCCAACCCGCACTACAGGTTCCGACAGTCTATCTGCCACATTTCACAGCAGTTCTCCTTCCGTGCCCTGCGTTCTAGACTGGCTGCGATGCACCTCATATTTCACTTAGGTAATTTATACCCCAGTGGTTTAAACATTGACTTCTCTAATTTCAGATAGCCCTTGCTTTCCCCCTCCTTCCCTGCCCCCTTCCCAGCTCTCCCACAAGCCTACTGTCTCCGCCTCTTCCTTTCATTTTCCCACCCCACCCCGACATCAGTCTGAAGAAGGGTCTCGGCCCGAAACGTCGCCTATTCCTCCTCTCCATTGATGCTGCCTTACCCGCTGATTTTCTCCAGCATTTTTGTCTACCTTAAATATTAGTGCAGTTATATTTACTTGGATTAAATGTAATCTTGCATTCTGCTCATGAAGATTTAGAAACAAGATCACCTGCAATCCTCAAATCGCTTGTAAAGATTAGGATGACAAAGCACACACCTTCATTGCCATTATAATACATATCTAATAGTGAATAAAATCAGTGTGCAAGGAACACAAAATACTATTGTGAATATGATATGATAATCCAAACAAAAACTAACTCTAAATATATTTTGGGTGACAGTATAATTCAGAATGTCTTGACTTGGAACATAAGTAGTCTGAAGAAACGTCAGCCTTTCCTTCTCTCCAGAGATGCTGCCTGTCCCACTGAGTTACTCCAGCATTTTGTGCATTTAAATAGGAGGGCAGGCTATGTTAATCAAATAAAACTTATAAATGTTCCTTGTCCTATCAGCCTTGTTAACAACCCGTTTCACACATTTAACCATTCTTTCATTGAAATTATTTCCAAATGTGAACTTTTGTTCACCAGGCCAAAATAATATTTTTTCCTGTACAGGAAAGAGGATTCCTTCGGCTTTACACAGAAACATAGAAATTAGATGCAGGAGTAGGCCATTCGGCCCTTCAAGCTTGAATATGATCATTCAATATGATCATGGCTGATCATCCAACTCAGTATCCTGTACCTGCCTTCTCTCCATACGAAGTAAATGCTTCTCCAAACTGCAAAAATGTTTGCTGTATGTTTGATTTGGTCTTTGCAAAGGCAAAAGCAAATTTTAATTATGTAATTTGGAATTTAATGTTATCCCCTTTGCTATACACCTGACTCTGTTTGGATTTAAGCAGCTTGGGAGCTTTGTTCTGATGGTTTTCAAAATGCAGATCATTATTACCCCCTAACTCTTTTCCTTGCACAATATTCCCAAGAACTTTCCCATTTATTGTATAATTTATACTGACTTTTTATCTACATTATCTAATTTTATTTATTTATGGCCTTTTTCCACTCATTATTTAGGGTCACGATAAGATTTAATTACATTTATTTGTGTTATTTTCTGGTGGAAGGTATGTTTCATTGGCATGGGTAACATTTCATGTTCATCGTACATTTGAACATAGAACAGAATAGTATAGGAACAGACCCTTTGACCTGTAATGTCTGACGAACATGATGCCAAATTAAAATCCCTTCTACCTGTGCATGGTTTAAATTCCTCCATTTCTGTATATGCCTATTTAAAAGCCTCTTGAACGCCACTATCGTAGCTGCTTCCTGGCAGCTTGTTCCAGCCACTTACCACACTCAGTGAAAATAAACTTGCCCTGCATATCTCCTTTAAAATTTGCCCACTCTCACTTAAAGTGGTGCTCTTTATTTGTAATTTCCACCTTCGGAAAAACATTCTGATTATCCTATCTATGCTTTTGTAATTTTATAAACTTCTATAAGGTCTCTCCTCAGCCTCAAAGGTTTCAAAGGTATTTTATTGTCACATGTACCAATTAAGGTACAGTGATATTCGTATTACCACACAGCCATACAAAAAAAAGCAACAAGACACACAACTGCATAAATGTTAACATAAACATCCACCACAGCGGATTCCTCACTATAATGGAAGGCAATAAAGTCTAATCTTCCTCATTTTTCTCCCACGGTCGGGGCAGTCGAACCATATGTTGGGACGATCGAAGCCCCCGTATCGGGGCGGTCGAAGCTCCTGCAGCTTGGAGCTCCCAAAGCCGGTCTCCCACCAGGGACTGCAAACTTCACGGTTAAAGTCCGCAGGCTCCCGTGGTTGGAGCTCAGAGGTCGATCCGTGGCAAAGGAATCACCTGCTCCACGACGTTAAGTCTTGCAGGCTCCCATGGTTGGAGCTCCCAAATCGATCTCCAGCACAGGCCGCCAGCTCCTCGATTTTAGCCCACAGTGCAGATGGGGATACGAAATGGAAAGAAAATCGCATCTCAGTCGAGGTAAGAGATTTTCAAAAAATTTCCCCCAACCACCCCCCACCCCCCACACACACACACACACACACACACACACACACACACACACACACACACACACACACACACACACACACACACACACACACACACACACACACACACACACACAATAAAAAAAGTAAAAAATATTAAAAGCATACATTTAACACATACTAAAAAAACAACAGAGAAGGAAGGGACAGACAGACTGTTGACGAGGTAGCCTTTGCTGGCGCCACCCTGAGTGCCCTCCATAATGTTTGGGACAAAGACCCATCATTTATTTATTTGCCTCTGTATTCCACAATTTGAGATTTGTAATGGGAAAAATCACGTGGTTAAAGTGCACATTGTCAGATTTTAATAAAGGCCATTTTTATACATTTTGGTTTTGCCATGTAGAAATCACAGCAGTGTTTATACATTTATTCTTGTTTCTCAGTTTCATAATGGCTCCTTGGACTTTCATTGGCACAACTTTGGTCCTCATGTTGATAAACAGCAATAAATGTTTCCAAAGGCAATGGAAAGACTGGAGGAAAGACTAGGTGCTGAGAACTCTCTTATCCCTGCATTAAGGAGGCAATTAAACTCACCTGAGCAATTATAAATGCCTGTGAAGCCATGTGTCTCAAACATAATGATGCCCTGAAATGGGGGGACTATGTATAAACACAGCTGTAATTTCTTCATGGCGAAACCAAAATGTATAAAAATGGCCTTTAATAAAATCTGACAATGTGCTCTTTAATCACATGTGATTTTTTCTATTACAAGTCTCAAATTGTGGAGTACAGAGGCAAATAAATAAATGATGGGACTTTGTCCCAAACATTATGGAGGGGACTGTATACTAGACCAAAACAATCCAAGTTGTCTGTGGAATTCTCTTTCTCAGAGGGCGGTGGTGGCTGGTTCTCTGGATGCTTTCAAGAGAGAGCTAGATAGGGCTCTTAAAAATAGTGGAGTCAGTGGGATATGGGGAGAAGGCAGGAACGGGGTACTGATTAGGGATGATCAGCCATGATCACATTGAATGGCGGTGCTGGCTCGAAGGGCCGAATGGCCTAATCCTGCACCTATTGTCTATTGTCTATCCAACCTCCTTATTACAGATTAAGCTGACTATAGACCTCTAGAATAAACGTTATCAGGATGAGATGCTCATTTAACGTGAGGTTTTGCAATTTCAAATGTATCTTATCAATAAATAATTTTCAGCGTATATTCAACTTTAAACAGTGATTTCATTTTTAATTTCCATAGTTGAAAATTAATTGTACAGTTCTTCAACGATTTCTGTATCTTTTTTACACCACAATTTGAATGTTATTTTTGTCGAGTGAGCCATCCTTTTTCTGCATTTTTAATAAATTGATCTTGATACGTTATAAAAATGCTTTCATGTTTCAATTCATGATTACAGTTGTGTTTTTCTCATTTTGCATTGATGTTCTCTTCAGATTTTTTACATTACTGTGTCTATTTTTATAGATTTATCTATCTATTCTGCAGTTTGACTGAATATTTCAAAACTATGTCCAACCCAGAGCTGCCAAGTAGTACGGATTAACCGTAGTTTGTACGGAAATGCGATTAGAATACCGATTTACGATTTTGTGTTGTTAAATATGGATTTTAAATATGGAGTTCAGTTCAGTCTAAAGAAGGGTCTCGACCAGAAACGTCACCCATTCCTTCTTTCCAGAGTCTCTGCCTGTCCCGCTCCAGGTTTAAACAGAGCGCTGTCAGTTTAACGCACGGGAATTTAAACGAAGATCTATCGGCTACAACACTATGGGTTCTAAAAATAGCGCTATGGGTCACAGACTGTTCAGGAAAACTCTCGTATAACAATGTCTTTAGAGTTCTCTTTCTCAGTAGTAGTTGAGCCTTTGATTATTTTTCATGCAGTGTAGAATTCTGGATAAGCTTATTTCTGATACTAACTTCCCCTTTGTTGCCATTTTGATTATATTCAAATTCATTATCTCTTCCAGCATCAAATTCAGTAGTAATTAAACTATATAACAAACAATGTTTCCCCACCTACTGTCTTACCTACCTGATTCTTCCTCCTTTTATACATTCAATCTTTTATTAACATTCAATGATAATTTCATATTCAACCAGTTTTTATTTCTCATATTCTTATTTCTAATGACTAAACCAATTTAATTTATTTAAACACAATTTGGATTATCCTTTAATGTAGGCAGTTCTGCTTTAACAAGATAATTGTATTCCTAAGAAAGCTTGTGTTGCAGAAAGTCGAGCCATGAATAGCATATTTGGGTGTTTTAGACTAGACAAATTCAGAGTCTAAAATAAATAAATAAATTTCCTGCAGGATTTTCAGAAATGAAGTTCTTTTCTATAGCACTAAGTTTATTTTTGCTACTGTAAGCTAGAAGCACTAAAAACAAGGTTACATTGATTAATACAATGTGATTGCATGAGTGTCAATAGAAGTGATTGTCAATTTTGTTGGCTACCCATGGTTAATGTAGCAGCTGTTTTTCAGCGATAATAGAGTCTGATTACTCAGATGTTACAAGGAAACAAGTTTTTTGTCCCCAGTACTGTTTCAATCCAAGACAGCTTTTTTTTTCTTCTGTGTGTATCGATTTCCAAAATTTTTTAAGGGATTCTTTAGCTCCCAATCAAAATTGTATTATAACCAATTTGACACATGGAATGCAAATACTGTTCCTTAATTCATCATTTGAAGTATATCCAGTTTCTGTTATAGAAATGCATGTTATAATAGAACTAGCTGAATCCCTACTCCCACATCACTAATTGTTCTCAACCTATTGTTACTTTTCATTTCCGTGAAGCTCGTGCTAAAACATTACTTTTTTTTCTTATTTTAGCATTAATTAATGAAATGTCAACCATATATTTTATATTCTGTCATAACAGGTATGAAATGCTGCAAAGAGGCTCATTGAAATGGCAGGATGTCGGATTTGTTCCTGATGTGTACACTCACAACCAATTGCTAGAGAACGAATTAAAAAATTTGAAGAAGGATCTAGAGAACTGCAGGAAAGCAGCCAAGTATGTAATAAATGCATTTACTGACCTAAAAAAGCAGAAATTAATTTATGAATACATTTTTGAGTGAAATCTTATTTATTAACAAATAATGAAAATACCTACTTTTGTATCTTACAGCACAGCTAGTGAAACATTAGTAAAACTTAGGAAAGAACGTGATTTCCATAGGCTGCACCATAAACGGGTGGCACAAGAAAAAAACAGACTCATTAACGATATTAAAAGGTAAGGAAATATACTAGTCTGAGATTTTAATGAGTCTTTGGAAATCAAAGCCATGTTTCGGTCATGTTAGCTAATTACAAAAATGTTAAATAAATTATTTCCTGAAAATGAGACGCCAGAATTTCAAATTCTGTTTGGAAAGCACAAATTATTTTAAAGGATCATACTCACTGATTTCACTGTTTTCATTGCCGTGATCTGAAATAACTTTGTTTGCTATTAACTTCTGCTAACTTTTAGGTTTAGATTTATTATTGTCACTGTACTGATGTGCAGTTAAAAGCTTTGTTTTGCATGTTATCCAATCAAATCAGATAATACTATACACAAATACAATCATGCAAACTCATGTACTAATGGTAGAACAAGGGAGAGATACACAGTGCAGAATATGGTTCTCAACATTGTATTGCACTAATTCCAAAGACAAAGTTTGCAATGGCATAGAGATGAATCGGACATATAGCTACAGTAGAGTTGCTGCCTTACATTGAATGCAACGCCAGAGACCCAGGTTCAATCCCGACTACGGGGTCTGTCTGTACGGAGTTTGTACGTTCTCCTGTGACCAGCGTGGGTTTTTTCCGAGATCTTCGGTTTCCTCCCACACTCCAAAGACATACAGGGATGTAGGTTAATTGGCTTGGTAAATGTAAAAGTTGTCCCTAGTGTATGTAGGATAGTGTTAATATGTGGGGATCGCTGGTTGGTGCGGACTCGGTGGCTTCCGCGCTGTATTTCTAAACTAAACTAAGCTAATGATCTGATTCAGAAGCCTGGTGAGGGGACAAGAAGCTGTTTCAGAGTTTGGTGGTACATGCTTTCAAGCTTCTTATCTTCTGCTCGATGGCAGCAGGGAGAAGGAATAGCCAAGATTGTGAGTGCTGCTTTTCCAAAGCAGCATGGTGTAGATGGAGTCAGTTTTGGGGAGCCTGGTTTGTGTGCTCAAATGGGTAAAATCCACAACTCTCTGCAATTTCTTGCCATCTTGGGCAGAGTTGTTCCCAAACCAAGCTTTGATGTATCCTGACAACATGCTTTCTATATTACATCTGTAGAAGTTTGGAAGAGTCATTGGAGACATGCCAAATTTGCTCAAAAGGAAATAGAGGTTTTGGTAAGCCTACTTGGCTGTCGCTTCAGAGTGGTTGGTCCATGAGAGATTGTTGCTAATATTAACGCCAAGAACCCTGAAGTTCTTAACTATTCCATTCAGCTCCTTCTACAACTTCTTCCAATTGTTCTTGGTTTTGAGATTTGAAGAAAACCCGCAAACCCTTTGCCAAGTGTTCCCACATCTATTGCTGTTTCAAAAATAACCTCTCATCACATGGTCATCTCTTTCTATATTCTTATATAATCCCTACCTCCCTGAAGCTTGGACCATCTTTTCTACCATTTAAATGTTTTCATAAAAATACATCAAGAATATTTAAAGAAAATTTGAGGATGGACATTCTTGCTATAGAGGGAGTGCAGCGTAGGTTTACAAGGTTAATTCTTGGGATAGCGGGACTGTCATATGCTAAGAGGACAGAAAGGGAACGGGTGGCCAATAGCCAGCAAAGCAGTAAGCAGGTAGTGCAGGAGTCCCCTGCGGTCATCTCCCTCCTAAACAGGTATACCATTTTGGATACTGTTGAGGGAGATTGCTCATCAGGGGAATGCAGCAGCATCCAAGTTCATGGCACCATGGGTGGCTCTGCGGCACGTGAGGGGGGGAAAAAGAGTGGAAGGGCAATAGTAATAGGGGATTCAATTGTCAGGGGAATAGATAGGCGTTTCTGCGGCCGCAAACGAGACTCCAGGATGGTATGTTGCCTGCCTGGTGCAAGGGTCAGGGATGTCACTGAACGGCTGCAGAACATTCTGGAGGGGGAGGGTGAACAGCCAGTTGTCGTGGTGCATATTGGCACCAACGATATAGGTAAAAAAAGGGATGAGGTCCTACAGGATGAATTTAGGGAGCTAGGAGATAAGCTTAAAAGTAGGACCTCCAAGGTAATAATCTCTGGATTACTACCAGTACCACGGGCCAGTCAGAGCAGAAATAGGAGGATATTGCAGATGAATATGTGGCTTGAAAAAATGGTGCAAGGGGGAGGGATTCAAATTTTTAGGGCATCGGAACCAGTTCTGGGGGAGGTGGGACCACTACAAACAGGACGGTCTGCACCTGGGCTGGAATGGAACCAATGTCCTTGGGGGAGTGTTTGCTAGTGCTGTCGGGGAGGATTTAAACTAATGTGGCAGGGGGATGGGTACAAGAGCAGAGAGGCAGGGGGGTGTAAAATGAGGGTAGAAGAAAGAGGTAGCAAGGTGAAAAGTAAAAGTGGCAGGCAGACAAAACCAGGGCAAAAATCAAAAAGGGCCACTTCTCAACATAATTGTATAAGGGGTAAGAGAGTTGTAAAAACAAGCCTGAAGGCTTTGTGTCTCAATGCAAGGAGTATTCGTAATAAGGTGGATGAGTTGAATGTGCAGATAGCCATTAATGATTATGATATAGTTGGGATCACGGAGACATGGCTCCAGGGTGACCAAGGCTGGGAGCTGAACATCCAGGGATATTCAATATTCAGGAGGGATAGAGAGAAAGGAAAAGGAGGTGGGGTAGTGTTGCTGGTTAGAGAGGAGATTAACGCAATGGAAAGGAAGGACATTAGTTTGGAGGATGTGGAATCGGTATGGGTAGAGCTGCGAAACACTAAGGGGCAGAAAACGCTGGTGGGTGTTGTGTACAGGCCACCTAACAGTAGTAGTGAAGTTGGAGATGGTATCAAACAGGAAATTAGAAATGCGTGCGACAAAGGCAAAGCAGTTATAATGGGTAACTTC
Source organism: Leucoraja erinaceus (assembly GCF_028641065.1). Classification (NCBI taxonomy): domain Eukaryota; kingdom Metazoa; phylum Chordata; class Chondrichthyes; order Rajiformes; family Rajidae; genus Leucoraja; species Leucoraja erinaceus. The sequence continues at coordinate 37,224,977 of NC_073383.1, forward strand.
AATCTACATATAGATTGGGTGAATCAAATTGGCAGGGGTGCTGAGGAAGAGGATTTCTTGGAATGAATGTGGGATAGTTATCTAAATCAACATGTAGAGGAACCAACGAGAGAGATGGTTATTTTAGACTGGGTATTGAGTAATGAGGAAGGGTTAGTTAGTAGTCTTGTTGTGCGTGGCCCCTTGGGCAAGAGTGACCATAATATTCTTCATTAGGATGGAGAGTGACATTGTTAATTCAGAAACAATGGTTTTGAACTTAAAGAAAGGTAACTTTGAGGGTATGAGACGTGAATTGGCCAAGATTGACTGGCAATTAATTCTAAAAGGGTTGACGGTGGATATGCAATGGAAGACATTTAAAGACTGCATGGATGAACTACAAAAATTGTTCATCCCAGTTTGGCAAAAGAATAAATCAGGGAAGGTAGTGCATCCGTGGATAACAAGGGAAATCAGGGATAGTATCAAAGCGAAGGATGATGCGTACAAATTAGCCAGAAAAAGCAGCATACCGGAGGACTGGGAGAAATTCAGAGACCAGCAGAGGAGGACGAAGGGCTTAATTAGGAAAGGAAAAATGGGTTATGAATGAAAACTGGGAGGGAACATAAAAACTGACTGCAAAAGTTTTTATAGATATGTGAAAAGAAAGAGATTAGTTAAAACAAATGTAGGTCCCTTGCAGTCAGAAACAGGTGAGTTGATCATGGGGAACAAGGATATGGCAGACCAATTGAATAACTACTTTGGTTCTGTCTTCACAAAGGAAGACATAAATAATCTGCCGGAAATAGCAGGGGCCCGCGGGTCAAAGGAGTTGGAGGAATTGAGTGAAATCCAGGTTAGCCGGGAAGTGGTGTTGGGTAAATTGAATGGATTAAAGGCCGATAAATCCCCAGGACCAGATAGGCTGCATCCCAGAGTACTTAAGGAAGTAGCTCCAGAAATAGTGGATGCATTAGTAATAATCTTTCAAAACTCTTTAGATTCTGGAGTAGTTCCAGAGGATTGGCGGGTAGCAAATGTAACCCCACTTTTTAAGAAGGGAGGGAGAGAGAAAACGGGGAATTACAGACCAGTTAGTCTAACATCGGTAGTGGGGAAACTGCTAGAGTCAGTTATTAAAGATGATATAGCAGCACATTTGGAAAGTAGTGAAATCATTGGACAAAGTCAGCATGGATTTACGAAAGGTAAAACATGTCTGACGAATCTTATAGAATTTTTCGAGGATGTAACTAAAAGCGTGGATCGGGGAGAACCAGTGGATGTGGTGTATCTGGACTTCCAGAAGGCTTTCGACAAGGTCCCACATAAGAGATTAGTATACAAACTTAAAGCACACGGCATTGGGGGTTCAGTATTGATGTGGATAGAGAACTGACTGGCAAACAGGAAGCAAAGAGTAGGAGTAAACGGGTCCTTTTCACAATGGCAGGCAGTGACTAGTGGGGTACTGCAAGGCTCAGTGCTGGGACCCCAGCTATTTACAATATATATTAATGATCTGGATGAGGGAACTGAAGGCAATATCTCCAGGTTTGCGGATGACACTAAGCTGGGGGGCAGTGTTAGCTGTGAGGAGGATGCTAGGAGACTGCAAGGTGACTTGGATAGGCTGGGTGAGTGGGCAGATGTTTGGCAAATGCAGTATAATGTGGATAAATGTGAGGTTATCCATTTTGGTGGCAAAAACGGGAAAGCAGACTATTATCTAAATGGTGGCCGATTGGGAAAGGGGGAGATGCAGCGAGACCTGGGTGTCATGGTACACCAGTCATTGAAGGTAGGCATGCAGGTGCAGCAGGCAGTAAAGAAAGCGAATGGTATGTTGGCTTTCATAGCAAAAGGATTTGAGTATGGGAGCAGGGAGGTTCTACTGCAGTTGTACAGGGTCTTGGTGAGACCACACCTGGAGTATTGCGTACAGTTTTGGTCTCCAAATCTGAGGAAGGACATTATTGCCATAGAGGGAGTGCAGAGAAGGTTCACCAGACTGATTCCTGGGATGTCAGGACTGTCTTATGAAGAAAGACTGGATTGACTTGGTTTATACTCTCTAGAATTTAGGAGATTGAGAGGGGATCTTATAGAAACTTACAAAATTCTTAAGGGGTTGGACAGGCTAGATGCAGGAAGATTGTTCCCGATGTTGGGGAAGTCCAGGACAAGGGGTCACAGCTTAAAGATAAGGGGGAAATCCTTTAAAACCGAGATGAGGAGAACTTTTTTCACACAGAGAGTGGTGAATCTCTGGAACTCTCTGCCACAGAGGGTAGTTGAGGCCAGTTCATTGGCTATATTTAAGAGGGAGTTAGATGCAGCCCTTGTGGCCAAGGGGATCAGAGGGTATGGAGAGAAGGCAGGTACGGGATACTGAGTTGGATGATCAGCCATGATCATATTGAATGGTGGTGCAGGCTCGAAGGGCCGAATGGCCTACTCCTGCACCTAATTTCTATGTTTCTATGCTGAGAGAATGGAGCGGCTGGGCTTGTATACTCTGGAATTGAGAAGGATGAGAAGGGATCTTATTGAAACGTATAGATTATGAAGGGTTTAGACACGTTAGAGGCAGGAAACATGTTCCCGATGTTGGTGGAGTCCAGAACCAGGGCCCACAATTTAAGAATAAGGAGTAAGCCATTTAGAACGGTGACGAGGAAACACTTTTTCACACAGAGAGTTGTGAGTCTATGGAATTCTCTGGCTCAGAGGGTGGTGGAGGCTGGTTCTCTGGATATTTTCGAGAGAGCTGGATAGGGCTCTTAAAGATAGTGGAGTCAGGGGATATGGGGAGAAGGCAGGAACGGGGTACTGATTGGGGATGATCAGCCATGATCACATTGAATGGCGGTGCTGGCTCAAAGGGCCGAATGGCCTACTCCTGCACCATTGTCTGTTGTCTATTGTCTAATTCATCCTAAAATTTAAAGACAACATATGTACAATTTCAATTAAAATGTTGGTGTAATATTTTCTGAAAGGAAGTATAGCTAATACAGGTGATCATTGTGTCATTGGACATTGGGGTATTATTTTCTTAGAAAATGGGCCATATAAATATTTGTAACTGAAAATTGCATCATATGTGCATGTATCAAGAAATATTTCGTTAAAAACTCTTCATTCATGTTTTTTAACATCAATTCTGTGAGTGAAATTTATTTTGCATCTGAAGTTTTTAGGCAGTTATTTGTGAATTGTGTAAGGGTGAAATTTTATTACTCAAAGGTTTCCTGTATTCCTATAATATTTTGATTAAGTAAAATTGGATTTCAACCTTGGTGAACGGTTATATAATAGTTAATATATCTTTACTTAGACTTAGTTCCTCCTACATGTTTGAGTGCTTTCACCATTCTGTTCGGTCATGTGCCACGATTTCCACCCTCGATAGTTTAGACTTGCAGGGGGCGAGTTCCATCTCTCATGCTGGTTTCCATTATAGTTTATGCTTGCTGTTTCCGTACCAGGTTAGGGTTGTACGGGGTAGGGGTGCTACCCCTACGCCCAACCCTGTTAATATATCACATACCAGTAAATAATATATTGTTCTATCTGTGAAGCAATTCTACTGAGGAATTACATAAAATAAAATACTATATTTGTTTTAAGAATTAGGACAATGTTTAATATTTCCAGCACAATGTATTTCACACAGTTGTGTTTTAGTCAAATGATTTAGCAAGTATCTTCAATCTATTAACAAGCATCATATTACACGACAAAGCATTATTTTAATAATTTGAGGCCCATTAATTGACAAGCGACAAAAAATATATAGGGATGGCAGAATTGAATCAAATAAAAGTATTTCACTTTTCTACTAATGATGAATGTACTAGCAGTTTTGGCCCCTATATCTGAGGAAGGATGTGCTGGCATTGGGGAGGGTCCAGAGGAGGTTTACGAGAATGATCATTGGAATGATTGGGTTAACATACGACGATCGTTTGAAGGCACTGGGCCTATGCTCGCTAGTGCATAGAAGGATGAGGGGGCATCTCATTGAAAATTACTGAATAGCGAAAAGCCTGGATCGAGTGAACATGGAGAGGATTTCTTTATAGTCGTAGAGTTATAAAGCATGGAAACATGCCCTTCGGCCCAACTTGCCCACACCGGCTGACATTTCCTAGCTACACTAGTCCCAGCTACATTAGTCCCACCTCCCTGCATTTGATCCATATCTCCAAACCTGTCCTATCCATGTACCTGTCTAACTGTATCTTAAACATTGGGATAGTTCCAGCCTCAACTACCTCCTCTGGCAGCTTGTTCCATACACCCACCATCCTTTGTGTGAAAAAGTTACCCCTCAGATTCCTATTAAATCCTTTCCCCTTCACCCTAAACCTATGTCCTCTGGCCCTTGATTCACCAACTCTGAACAAGAGACTCTGTGCATTGACCCAATCTATTCCTCCCATGATCTTATACACCTCTATAAGATCACCCCTTATCCTCCTGCACTCCATGGAATAGAGTCCAAGCCTACTCAACCTCTCCCGATAGCTCGGACACTCTTGTCCTGGCAACATCCTCGTAAATTTTCTCTGTACCCTTTCCAGCTTGACAACGTCTAGATCTGATGGGTCGAATGGCCTAGTTTTATTCCTGGAACTTATGAATGTAAAAGATGATGCTCTGTTTTGGTGAAATGTCTTGTCATGAAATGTATTTGTGCTGCTTTGGAAAAATCAAAAGGGTCAGTTTATTGTCACAGGTACCAATTAAGGTACAGTGAAATTTGAGTTGCCATACGGTCATACTAAGTGAAAAGCAACAAGACATACAACCACATAAAAGTTAACATAAATATCCATCACAGTGGATTCCACATTCCTCACTGTGATGATGGAAGGAAATAAAGTTCAATCTATTTCCTCTTTGTTATTGCGCGGTCATGGCAGTCAAACCATCCGCAGTTGGGGCGATCAAAGCCCCCACAGCCGACGATTGAAACCCACGTTGGGGTGATCGAAACTCCTGCGTCGGGGCGGTTGAAACTCTCTCCGTGGCATGGAACTCCCAAGTCGGCCTCTTCTTACCAGAGACTGTGGGCTTCACGGTTGGAGCTTCAATCCCCGGCAAAGGGATCGTAAGCTCCGCGATGTTAAAGTCCCGCAGACTCGTGCAGCTTGGAACGCCGGGTCGGTCTCCTGGAAAGGGCACCAACTCCATGATGTTAGGCCGCAGTGTGGATGGAGATACGGAAAATAATCACATCTCTGTCAAAGTCAGAGATTGGAAAAAAAAATCTATGAAAAGTAATTGTTTATTCTTTGTTTTCTCCTAACTTTAATTTTTTTTCTATTTCTTACCTTTTGAATTCCACAATGGCCACTTGGCATACAGGTATATGTGTTAGATGAGATTGGAGATGCCTTTATCTCAGAACAAAATCTGTTAATTTAAAATTGTAAAGTTGGGGAGAGAGGTTGGAACAATTGGGAATATTTTTTTATATAATGGTCTATTTTTAAAGGGTCTGCCTTATAGGTGGTTAAAGAGTGATCTCACACCCCCCACCACCCGTAGAATTCTGGATTAGTGGAGGGAATGAATAGGACACTAAAGAGTGTGGAAGTTAGTTATGACCTACAGTCCCACAGCAATGAATTAATTACATACGCACAGCAATTAAGCACAACCTTGTCAGTCTTGCATTCACAGGGGTTGAAAACGCAGAAGCCACTGCCAGTTGAACACAGACACAGTCCATACTACTGGGATCGGACAAAATTGGGACTATGTTGGAGGGGACTGTACCAGTTGCTACTACGACACCAACCGCCGTGAAGATTGAAGATTACTCCCATTGAAGATTGACTGTAAATGGAGGAGAACCAAGAAAGGACAATGGGGCTATTGACCCTACTTTTTATCCTGAAGTTGGCCCAGATGAGCTCGACTTGAGGAAACACCCCTGCACAAGACGTCCTGAGTAAGTTGACAACTGTCCTTACGTTTATAACACTGACCAAGATGGATCTTGAAGTAACCAGAAAAAGGTGGCAGCTTATCCCGGAGATATAGACCGAGCTGAAACAGATGAGAAATGTGATCACCAGTGCCCAGTCTGAAAATGACCATCTTGCTTCCATCACACAGCAGCTGAAGGAGAGCAATCAGTTGTGAAGTGGAAAAGCCTTGATTTTGGAGAGCAAATCGGTTACAGAACTGGATTGAGGTAAATCCCAGCTGGGATCAAAGTAAGGAGCTGAGTTGGGATGAATCAGACAACGTTGGCTTTGATGGAGAAGGAAGAAGAATGTTGGTTACATAGAAACATAGAAAATAGGTGCAGGAGTAGGCCATTCGGCCCTTCGATCATTCAATATGATCATGGCTGATCATCCAACTCAGTATCCTGTACCTCCCTTCTCTCCATACCTTCTGATCCCTTTAGCCACAATTGAATCAAGTCAGCTAAGTTTGGAAACATTAATTAAGCAGGAACCCAGTTAAGACAAAGTCCAATGTCTGCAATGGGGTAGAGGAGAATTAGGCAGAATCCTAGAAATTGGAAGGGCTGTTCAGAACTCTGATAACAGAGAGCCACAGTTACATCCTGGACGGGCATTCAAGTCGCAGCGTTGTTTCGAATGAGGGTCAGTGCCCATCCAGTAGAAATAAGGACTCAATGGAGGAAGTTCTGGATAGTTCAATAACCCTTTCACCTCGGAATGGAACAGTGACTGAAAATGGTGAGGGTGATAATGTTGCGAAGCATCAACCTGTCCCAGTATTAGCAAACTTCCAGCCTTGTACATACAGTGGAGCCACTTCGTGGTCAGTGGATGTGGACAACTCGGAATCCCCATTGAAAAAGGATATGTTCTTGTGCTCAGACCTTGAATATACAGAGTGCTCTTGGGAAAAAGTTCAGGTACAAGATGCAACTCAACCATTAAATGGGGAAACAAAACCCAGTTAACTGCAATGAAGCAACTTGTTCTATAAGAAATGATGTTGTGGATGGATTGGAGTCCAGTGATCTTTCTGAAAGGTATTTATCAAGTGAAGATAACAGAGAAACAAAAGTTAAGAATGGCTCTTCAGATGAGTCTTTTCAACCATATTGGAAGAAGAAGAGTAAGTTACCTGTTAAGAAGTGCAATATTACGGATGTGAAGAAACAATCTGGACAAAAACGTGGCCGGAAACCAAAGTCAAACTTGGAAAGAGAAGATTTCCCCACCGTGTATTGATGTCAGTATAAGGGTTGCTGTGCTGTTTACAGAGGAGTTGATGGACTTAAGAAACATATAAAAGAGCAACATGAAGTGCGTGAAAGACCTTGCCCCACCCAGGAGGTAACAAGGTGTTTGTGATTAATCGCTACCTGCAGTGCTATGTAAAGCTGATCCGTATAGAAGAAAGAACATTTTTACAGATCAGGAGGAAGTGTAAAGCCTTTGGTCACAACTTCGGAAAGACAAATCACATTTGGTCAATTTTGAAGCGTTTTGAGCTCTATCATATGAACAAGGGTCTAGAGCGAGAGAAGCTGAACATTTTGAAACAGATGGACCTCTTGAAAGGGATTAAGCCTAACAAAATCCAGGAAGACAATGACTCAGACCTGGTGGGTAATCAGTGTGATGACAATCAGGACATTGATGAGGATGGCAATGATGGCGTTTCTGATGAGAAGGCCAATTGCTGTTTTGTTCTCAACCCTGACCAGATCGATGCCGATGGTGACAGCAGAGGAGACAACTGCAAGGGCGACTTTGACAACAACATCCCAGATATCTATGACATGTGCCCCGAGAACAGCGCCATCAGTGAGACTGACATGAGGGAATTCCAAAGAGGACGATGCAGATTGTTCCTAACTGGGTAGTGCGCAACAAGGGCAGGGAGTTACTGCAGACCGCCAACTCTGACCCTGGCCTTGCTGTCGGATTTGAGGAGTTCAACGCCATCAACTTCGGTGGCACCATCTACATCAACACAGACTGCAATCTACGCTGGCTTTGTCTTTGGCTTCTAGTTCAGCAGCCGCTTCTACATGGTGATGTGGAAGCAGGCCACCTAAACCTACTGGGAGGAGAAGCTGTCCAAACCCACGAATACACTAGCATCTAGATCAAGGTGATGAACCCCACCACAGGACGAGAGGGAAGAGAGCACCTCACCTGTGCAACGATCTATGAAGACACCGGCAACACCTTCGGACAGGTGTGAACTTTATGGTACAACCCCAATATCAGCTGAAAGGATTCACACCGCCTAAAGGTGGCACCTGATCCATTGACCCTAAACAAGCTTCATGAGGATGGTTGTCAAAGAAGAGAGTGAGAACTGGTTGCCATATCTTTGGTTTGATGGACTTTGGGGTACTGTGATACATTATGGCGCTATCATTCAGCTAATCATTGCTCTAATACTTGCGACCATTGTGTGTACCTACCGAGGACTGTGAATGTTATCATGTTTGATAAAAAGGAGGGAATGAAAGAGCTAATAGTCAAATCTAATAGCCAAATCTAAAATTGAGTCGTTCTTCTACAAAAGCATGGACTAGTGGAACAAAAGAATGGCTCGGTTACCTTCAACGTTTGTTGCTATCTGCTTTTTAAAAAACGATCTTTCACAAAAGGACAGAGAGACTGTTGGTGAGGCAACCACTGCTGGTGGCGCCACCCGGTGTTATAATAATAACAGTTCCTTACAGATCTGTGACAGTTTTCAGGAAAATCTTGGCTATTATTCTACAGTTATCTTAAAGTACATAAAACACTGCCTTATTTTTGTTTTGTTTTTTTCAGAGTTCATCGGGCATTTTAGAAACTGCCCGAAAGTTGAGGACACCTCTGGGCATTTATGAAAACTTTCTTTCAGTACTTTCAGGGGAACTGAAAATTATTTTGTGATCTTGATCTGCTTGTGATTTTTTAGGCTTAAGAAGCACTATGCAATGTTCGAACCTACCCTAAGGAAGATCACAGAGAAATATAATACTGCATTGAAACATAAAATGCTGACAAGCTTGGAAAAAGACAGAGCTCTTATGCAGGTAATTTCAGATCTGATTTCATACAATCAATAGAAGTTAAGCTCTAAATTATAGATACATAATTCAAAAGCTTACTACTCTTGCAACACTTTCATTTATACTTACAAAGCATTCAAGTAAAAATCTCAATAAAACAATTTTATATGTGGCAATTATATTAGAATCTATTAAAGAGGAATTGTTAGATACAAATGAGTCACATTGAAAGGTGAATATATAATTTCAAATTTGTTCCACTTAGAAACTGATAATGTTCCAGGGATATTGAGTGTTTAGAAAAGATGCTGGTTTTTGGTCATACAAGCAAAGGACAACATAAACATAAATTAATTTATCAACTTTAATTGCGATGGCAGATGGTTAACTCTGATTATGTCCCACATCTCTCGTAGGGTAGACCTTAGACTTTGGAGCTGTCAGTCTGATAACATGCGTTGGTGAGAGAGCAGCCCTCGCACTTGCCATCATTAACTCCAGATGGCAAAGTTTTGTATCGTTAAGTTGAAAATGGGTGTTATGGAGTCAAAACCTTTTGCCCTCTAATTTGCGGGAAAAAAATTGTGAGCATTCACTTTACCTTGCTGTCATGATCTTATACACCCCAATAATTCACCCTCGGTCTCCTATGCTCCAAAGAAAAAAGTGCCAGTCTATCTAACCTCTCCCTATAACTGAAGCTTATCATAGATAGAAGGTGTCTATTCGGTTCATTGAGAATATGCTAGCTCCCAGCAGAGCAATTCTCTTCAGACAACTCCCTTTGATTTTCTTACAATCTATTCTCTCTCATATGCTAATTAACTTCCCTACATCCAGATCTCCTGCACATAGCTGGTCTTGCATTTTGCAGTAGCCAGTTAATCTACCAGCACATATTTTAGACGTGGGAGTAACCTTGAGGAATCCCTCACATTTGCAGGGAGAATGTGCAAACTGCATAGACAGCACCTGAGATCACAATCAGAAACAAGAATTGTTCAAACTGAAGCAACAGCACAGGCTTCTGCACTTCTGTATTGCCCATGGGAGGTGGAAAATGGGGATAAAGGAAATTAATTATAGAAAGGGGTGTAGTGAGATAACTTAGTTCTTGGGAATCAATATTAGATAAACCAATGACTTGGGTGAAGAAATGTTGGGTTGAGGATGACATTACATTGGTTGATGCAATAAATTCCATTGATAGGTTCAAGAAGCTTAAGATGCATAGGTTATTTAAGGGAGCTGCCAGCACCACAGCCAGAGGATTTATGTTAGTAAATCTCACTTTGAAAATGTACCTAGATGATAGTCTAAGTAATCACATTTAAACATCAGCCCCATGAGCTGAATCATTCAGGTTTAAGCTGAAGTATGATTTTATATTCTCTGCATTAGAATACTTAAGACCAGTGTCAGTTATTTTTTAATGTCCCTTTTATCAATAACATATTGTCAATAGCCCTTGAATATATTGTCAATAATTTTGAAGGAACACTGTAAACTACTCCTGCATCAACATTTGAGGACATGGAATTTTATTTTAATTCTATTTAAATATTTATTTACAGGTATCAAGTTTACAAACCACCCTGCGTAGCATGGAGAATGGATGTGATGCGTCAGTTGCTGCTAACTCAGGTACTAATTAAGTGGGTGAGAATTTATTGTGAAATAGCCTGTTCAGGTAGAATGCACCCTTAATGCTGACTATCAGTTCCTTGTTTTAGGAAAAATTATGTGTTGCGATCAGGTGTATAATATTCGTCAAAATTATAATTTATTTGATAAACAGGAGGCAATAGCTTGAGAAAATGTCTTAATAGTAATATTTTGTAGGACAGCACTGAAAGTTATGATTAGAATTCACAGTTGATTGTAGATGAAACCTGATTTAACAAGATGTAGAATAGGACCTAGCAATTTTGTTCTCAAAATATTAATTCAATTCTCATTTTTATTGCTTAATTCAGCAAACAAAATAAATTGGGTATTTGTTTGCAAATAATATCAGGGTTCAGCTACTTATATTTAAATCACGTCATTTTAAAATGATCTGTATTAATTTACCACAGAATTCATATGTCTGAAATCAAAGCACAGTAATAATATATTCTTTTAAATATTTTTTTTTGAGTGAACAAGTGTTTCATTTAATGAGATTATTTATTCTCCTATGTGCCTACATCCTGAGTACTATACGGAGGCCTGTATATAATTCCCATCAGGGTATTTTTAGGATTCTACATCTTCTGATCCTGTCTATATCTATTAATTCCGAATTCACAATTCTTAAGAGTATTTACAGGGATGTTGGGTATCCTTGTTTTATGCACTGATCCAGAGTATACATGCTGTTCCCTTAGGAACATGACAATGAGGGTAAAAGTGAGCGGAAAGTACATTCTGGACAAAGTGGTATCCGTTTTTCAAGATGAATACAATTTTACACAATTTTAGCTCTTAGGGAATGGAAACTCTTGAATGGAGGTAATAAACAGTACACAGTTGGATATATGCTATTTTGCTAGGACATGGTGATACTTTCATGGTCTTCCCACTGAAATTATTGGGATCTTGCAAGAACAGCAATGAAATTCACAACCTCCACGGTTTTAGTTAAGTACTAGACCAAGTGCAGACCCGTTGGGCTTGTTCCCCCAACGTGCGGTTGCGGGGGGAGGGGGGGAACACACTAACTACCCCACCCCCCGCTCACACACTAACTACCCCCCTTGTTAATAGGGGGGGGAGAGGGAGAGGACATTGAGGGGTGGGGGGGGGGAGGGGGGGGGAGAGGGCGGGGGGGGGGGGGGCGGGAGAGTGGGAGCTAGAGAGGGACGAGAGACAAAAAAGAGGGAGAGAGAGAGAGAGAGAGAGAGAGAGAGAGAGAGAGAGAGAGGGGGGGGAGAGGGACATATATACAGAGAGGGAGAGAGAGAGAGAGAGAGGGGGGGGAGAGAGAGAGAGTGAAAGGGGGAAAGATAGAGAGAGAGAGAGGAAGGGGAGAGAGAGGGGGGGTCGCAAGGTTTTTAATCAAAGGACTTGCAAGAGGCGCGACTGGCAGCATGTTGGGTTTTGCAGCGGGGAGAGAGGGAGGAGAGGGAAAGAGGATGGGAGAGAGGATGGGGAAGAGGGGGAAAGGGCAAACCTGAACCAAGTGAGTGGGCGGCTCTGACGGGGCGGACCTCAGGCGACGTGGAGGGCCTCGGCAGCTCTCGCGTGACGATTCCCCGTGTCCCTGTGATCAACGGAGGAATTAAGCCATTCAGAATTCAGAAGCAAGCCGGTGACCGGCTGTAACTTGCTGTGACCTCCGGCGACCTCCTGATCTGCAGAGCATTTTGAGAACGGGGGTGGGGGTGGTGGGTGGGCGGGCGGATGTGGGAGGCCAGCTGCGGGAGGCGTGGCGCGAGCGTACTTGTGCTGGGCACGGGGCTTTAATCCACAACGGCGGGGGGGGGGGGGCGGCTCCTGGAGGCAGGTGGGCCTGGATTGGTCGGCATATGGGCATTGTGACGTCATCAGCTGGTCAGCGCCGTTTATATTTTAAAAATTGTTTTGTCATCAATTTTATTCAAAATCTGGGGAAATAATTGACCAAGGAGAGGATTTCTGAACACATAACACACACACACACCCACACCACACCACACACACCACACACACATAAATAACAATCCATTTCAGTACCACTACACCAGATTCCATCCTTGCCCCCTGAGTCCGAATTGGTAAAAACACTCATATTGCAACTTAACCAGGCTGCTCTAACATGAGGCACTTCTGTGATGTCTGCCTCTAAAGGAACAAGAAAATACACTTTGATGAATGCCATTTGCAAATAACACATTTTAATTAATTAAAATGAACAGAATAGAAATTTATATAGGTGACCGCTGCATTTCTGAAAAATTATCTGGATCACGATTTTATTTAATTTTTTTTGTGGATTTACAATTAGCACGTTGATTTTAAAATTGTAAGACACTTTCCAGGGAAATCTATATTTGAAGTTAATCACTATTCCCATTTCAAACAGGTTATAAGGGCCACAGAGAATGTAAAAAAGATGGTCCCAGCCAGCGAGCACTTGCTGAAGCCAGACAGCAAAGCTATCTTTCTGATTCCCCTACAGATTCAAGAAAGCACTTGCTGAGCAAGCATCCAAAGGTGAACAAGGAAAAGCAGATTACTTTTGCTCAACTTCGTATACTTATAATCAATGTTGTTTTATGTATTTGTTAAATATTTTCCACATCGCAAGAACCAATGGGTTTAAATGGAAAAACCTCATGGTGTTACTAGTCACAATTATTCTGTTTAAGGATGATTATCCTGGAGGCCAAGCTTTTGGTCAGTATCTTATGACCAGAATAGAGTGTGTGTTTATGTGTGCTATAGGAATGGTAATTGTCTTGAATACTTGAAGAGCGTCTTTATTAGTAACCGAAGAATAAGTTGTTAAAATTAAACACAATAGTTAACTTATGAGTTCAGAAATCCACTCCTCTCTAGATTTCCTCAATTATTTCCCCAGATTTTGAATAAAATTGTTCACAAAGCATTAAAAATGTTTTAAACCAAACTGCTGCATCAGCCAAAGTGCCACCTCACAGATGTCCAATCACAATGGATCTAATTTACATATATGAGATCACAATGGGACAGGTGAGGGAGATTGGAACCTTCACGTGTTCCCACTAAAATTAAATTGCAGCATGACTCGGTGTCATGCAGCGGTTTTTGTCTCCCCTCTCTCTATCTCTCTCTCTCTCTCTCTCTCTCTCTCTCTCTCTCTCTCTCTCCCCTCTCTCTCTCTCTCTCTCTCTCTCTCCCTCTCTCTCTCTCTCTCTCTCTCTCTCTCTCTCTCCCCCTCTCTCTCTCTCTCTCCCTCTCTCTCCCTCTCTCTCTCTGCCCCTCTCTCTCTCTCTCTGCCCCTCTCTCTCTGCCCCTCTCTCTCTCTCTGCCCCTCTCTCTCTATCTACCTCTCTCTCTCTCTCTCTCTCTCTCCCTCTCTCTCTCTCTCTCTCTCTCTCTCTCTCTCTCTCATCTCTCTCTCTCTCTCCCCTCTCTCTCCCTCTCTCTCTCCCTCTCTCTCTCTCTCTCTGCCCCCCCCTCTCTCTCTCTGCCCATCTCTATGCACTCTGTCTCTCTGCCCACTCTGTCTACCCCTCTCCGCCCCTCTCTGCCCCCTCTGTCTCTGTCCTCTGCCTCTCTCTCTCTGCCCTCTGTCTCTGCCCTCTCTGTCTCTGCCCTTTGCCCTCTCTGTCTCTGCCCTTTGCCCTCTCTGTCTCTGACCTCTCTGTCTCTGACCTCTCTGTCTCTGACCTCTCTGTCTCCGACCTCTCTGTCTCCGCCCTCTCTGTCTCTGCCCCCTCTGTCTCCGCCCCCTCTGTCTCCGCCCCCTCTGTCTCCGCCCCCTCTGTCTCCACCCTCTCTGTCTCTGCCCTCTGTCTCCGCCCTCTCTGTCTCTGCCCTCTCTGCCCTCTGTCGTCTTTGTCTCTGTCCTCTCCCTCTAACTCCCCCCCCCCCCCCCCCCCCCACCCTCTCCCTCTCTAGCCGTGCTTGCGAGTTGGGGGCTATGCGTGAGTGGAGAGGGGGGGGGATGGGATAAAAGGAGCGAATGAATAATATTAATATATCAAGGAGGGTGGTTAGTTTGTGTGTGTGTGGGGGGTGGTTAGTGTGTGTGTGTGTGGGGGGGGGGGGGGGGTGGAATAAAATAGGAACACGGCATGGCACAAACAACTGGCACTTTACATCCGGAGGTTTCACATATCTTACATTTGTTCAACATAACCCAGCCGAGCACTGTCCGTCCCCGGGAAGACGCATTTGGTGCCATGATCATTATGGTTTGTAGGAAATAATTCCAATTTATATTCTCGATTTCCTTGGCAGAAGAAATTGAATGATAGTCAATTAAAATAACTTAGATAAGAATTAAAAATTTTGAACGTTTTCACAGGTAAGATATTATCTGTGGTTTATTTTTCCTCTGAGGCTACTTAACCTGCCACTAATTGCATCTGCAATTCCTTCCTACACTATTTCCTTTCATTTTGTTTTATTACATATTTAGCTTTAGGTTCCAGCATTTGTCAATTTTTATTTTGAAGTACCTTGTGAGATAAGCCCCCAATCTATTAAACTCATTTAATGCAAATTTCTTCAGCCTATTGCAATTGAACCACTGTATGAATTCTTGTCACTACTGCATCACCTTCATGGACAATATTTGTGTCATGTGATTTGCTTAAAATCTAAATGCTGCATATCCAATTGGGTTCTGATTAATGCTCTGTTTAATGAAGTCATTTATTCAGGTTTGGAATGCTTATACCTCCCATCCACCACATTGAAAGATAATATCCAACATTTCAATTGTGTCTTAGATTGCCCTCTGAATTTATGCACAATCCCTAAATCCTTTCAAGCTTCAATGGCTCTTCAGTACCATATTAAGAAATGGATGACCTCCCATACATTCAGGTGGAACTCCAATTGGAATAGTTATATTTATCCATTAATCATTTGCATTCCTTTGTAATTTACTGATATCCGCCTTACCTAGTTCCCAACCAATCAGTTTGAGAACCAATGACACTTAAATATTTGCAGTCTATTTAGTAAGAAGGGATGTGCTGAATGTCTTAGAGTTTCCTGAGAAAATCGGAAAAGGGAAAGATTAACTGGGCAGTATGTATTTCCTATACCCCAGTGCTTAATGGCATAGTGGGAAATATTATAATTTGGAAACCCTCTTTGGATATGGGCTTGAACTTCTTGCAGATCTCAAAGAACATGGATACCACTAATCGTCTGCTTTTGTACTCATCAGATGCCCCCTATTGACAATAAACATAAATATAAATTGTCTCACATTATATGCCAATATTATTCAAAAAGCAGTAACATACATTATAATACAGGTGCACAACCTTTTATCCGACAGCCTTGGGACCAGACACTTTTCGTAATTTGGAATTTGTCGGTCTTCGGAATGGAAATTTTTTAGCGTAGATTTTAATGGCTGGCTCGGTGGTAGGGTGCTCGGCTCATATCCGCAAGGTCGCGAGTTTGCGCCTTAATCCCGGCAGTTCCTCGGTCGCGAGTTTGAGTCTTCAATGTAGTTTTTTCTTGCAGAATAAATGTCTGTATGAAATGCAGTGTGTTGAATGAATTCCTGAATTTGTAAATGTGGACCGCAGCATTGAATCACCTCCCGCACTCATGTCACCCTAGCGGGGCTACATGCCCTAAGGCGACATTTTCACACTCTTATATCCGTGTGCAGTAGAGGCGCCAAACGTGAGCTTTGGTGTGCAGACGACATCCTGGAAAAAATGTCTGGTTTCTTCCAGGTAGGCGATATACCCTCCTGCGCAATATACCCTCCACTTCTCTTTTATGAAGGTGATTTAGTTCCCCTTTCTTCCAGGACCGACCCGAGGTTCCGCTGTCACCTCTGCGGGCCACCCTCGGTGAACGCTCACTCAACTTTGGCTTGGGATTCCTACTCTCCCGCGCAATGTACCCTCACCTTCTCTTTTATGAATGGGGATTTAGTTCCCCTTTCGTCGAGGACCGACCGGAGGTTCCGCTGTCACCTCTGCGGGCCGCCCTCGATGAACGTCCTGTCTCCCTGCCCCTGGGATAGCAGGGGGCGATCAAACAGCACAATACCCCTCTCTCCCTCCCCCCCCCCCCACCCCCAACTCCAGAGGAATCCGCTCCCTGATGGGCCGCTACGGCGACAAGTGGCAGTTCGCCCACAGCCCAAGCTGCGCGACCCCAAGAACAAGACGCACCTTACGCACCATCAGTTTCTGCCCCTCTGGAGTTGAAGCGGGGCTGGGCTGGAGATGCTGATCTGGGATCTCCGTGCTTGCAGTGGGCCTGGGGGTCGGTGTCCCGATGAGGGGGCACAGCTCGGGCTGTGGGCGAACTGCCACTTGTCGCCGTAGCGGCCCATCGGGGAGCGGCTTCTGGTGGTCCCGATGTCTCCCGCTAGTTTGCAGTTTTCCTCTGGAGTTGGAACGGGGCTGGGCTGCTGCTGGCTGTGGGCCTCTGGCATCTCCGTGCTTGCAGTGGGCCTGGGGGTCGGTGTCCCGGTGGTCCTGACGTCTCCGGTGACTGGCATTGCCGACGTGAAGACAGTGCAAAGCCCCCACGCCGGTGCAATGGGCGGGGAGCTGGAGAGGGGAGGGAAGGGGTCACACACATGGCCGGGAAGCAGAGGGGTGTAGGTGGGGTGAAACTGAAGGGAGCGACAATCTGCTGCTCCCTGCCCGCTGAGTTAAAAAGTTCCCACGCAAGACTCACGATACACTGTGTATCGTGAGTCTACCGTGGGAACTTTTTAACTCAGCGGGCAGACAGCAGCATATTGTCAATTATTAACCCTCCCGCGCAATATACCCTCACCTTCTCTTTTATGAATGGGGATTTAGTTCCCCTTTCTTCGAGGGCCGACCGGAGGTTCCGCTGTCACCTCTGCGGGCCGCCCTCCGTGAACGTTTTCAAGGACCTTTTTTCAAGGACTGAAAAAATGTCCGCTATTCGGAGGTTTTCGTTATTTGGATCTTCGGATAAAAGGTTGTGCACCTGTACATTAATGATCACAGTAACGATTAAACATCAAAAAGTTAATTTCAGCTAATGAACTATGCCCATTGATTGTATTGAAACCTTCAAACAGTGGTATGTTTTCAAATCATAAGATACTGTTATATTACAAAAAATGTTCCCTCATAGAATAATCTCACATTATGGCGCCACTTGTCACAAGTGGCTTGGTAACTGGCTACTTATATATACAGACAATGTCAAGTGTCACGATGTGTTTATGTATATTGATGAAAAATGCTGGAAACACGCAGCAGGTTGGACACACTTATGTAAAGATAAATAGAATGAATGCCATAGGTCTAACATTCAGTGGGTTATCGAAAAGGAAGGGGTAGGTTAGGGACCCACAATACCATTTATATCAATGAGACGATGGTGGAAAGGGTCAAGAACTTCAAATTCCTGGGCATGCATATTTCCGAAGATCTTTCCTGGTTCCAGCACACTGGTGATCTTTCCTGGTTCCAGCAATTATAAAGAAAGCACATCAGTGCCTCTACTTCCTGAGAAGATTACAGAGAGTTGGTATGTCAAAGAGGACTCTCTCAAACTTCTACAGGTGCACAGTAGAGAGCATGCTGACTGGTTGCATCGTAGCTTGGTTCGGCAACCTGAGCGTCCAGGAGCGGAAAAGAATGCAGAAAGTTGTGACCACTGCCCAGTCCATCATCGGCTCTGACTTCCCCACCATTGAAGGGATCTATTGCAGTCGTTGCCTCAAAATGTCTGCCAACATCATCAAGGACCCACACCATCCTGGCCCCACACTCATCTCGCCACCTGCATCAGGTAGAAAGTCTGAAATCTGGTACATCCAGGTTCAGGAACAGCTTCTTCCCCACAGCCTTCAGGCTATAGAACTCGCCATCAAACAAACTGAACTATAACAGCCTATTGCACTTTATCTGTTTATTTATGAGTATATATATGGTCTATGCTATATAGACACATTGAACTGTTCTATATTTATGCTTACAATATTCTGTTGTGCTGCAGCAAGCAAGAATTTCATTGTTCTATCTGGGACACATGACAATAAACTCACTTGACTTGACTTGAAAAGGTTGCGAACCAATATCTCATTGTTACATCTGAGCATCCCAGTAGTATTTGTTACTTCAGTGCTTCTTTCATAGTTCGCTTTGAACTCTTAAATGCACTGTTTGGTGCTAAATGATATGGTGAATCAAACTTGTGCCTAATGTAGATTTCTTCAAAAAATAATTCAAATGGAAATGAACAAAATTGAGGGCAATTGTTTGAGACATGAGAAAATTGAGTTGAGTTCTTAAGGACTTATTTTATCCCAATCCATTGAGTATTAAAAAGTTACCAATCATCTTCTCATAATTAATATTATCTCCTTGGAAAGGTCATATTGGCCATTCTAACTCGGTAAAGTGTCTTCACTGGTTTGGCTCTCCAATCTTGATGAAGTATATTCTTGCCCAATGGCTCTCGAAGATCACTATCTAATTTTAGCCGTTAAACAAAAGTTCGGATGGTGAATACTGTGGCTTCTGTTTGTTGGGAGTTGACAACTTACCCGTGAGACTTTGACTGACAACTGTATTAAATCCTTGAAAACATCAGCATTAACACCCTTGGACAACAATTCTATTGCCACTATTATTTGACGACAGGTTAGTAGTTATAGCGGAGTGAATTGGGCAGAGCTTCATCTAATAGTCATCAGCACCTGCCAAAGTATGGATAATGTGAACATCTTTGTGTGTGTCTTGTTCTGATAATGACATTATCTGACAGGTGCCAGTGTTCGGATTGGGTGTAATCATGATGTCTAGGCCCAGATTTTGACCAAAGCAAGTTCTTTCTTTCAACATCTTCTGTCTACTGTACTGTATGTACCAAAATTAATACCTGTACTATAGAGATATAACATGGAAACAGGCCCTTTGACTCATCAAGTTCACACTTGATCATTCATACTGGATCTATGTTATCCCACTTTGTCATCCACACCCTTCACAGTAAGGTCAATTTTACAGAAGCCAATTACTAACAAACTCACAAGTCTTTGAGTTTTAGGAGGAAATCAGGACATCTGGAGAAACCCACATGTCACACGGCGAATATACAAACTCCACACCGAGGCCACAATCAAACCTGGGTCTCTGGTTCTGTGAGACTGCAATTCTACTAGCTGTGCCACTTTGCCATTGCCAATTCTCTCTCTTTACTATTTGATCCAATGCATTTAGGTCCTGCTCAATGGAAAGGTGTTGTGGTTAATGCTATTTGACCTGATATCCACAAAGGATTTCCATTCCACATGATGTAGTGAAAAAGCCACAAGGTTATTATTCCCAATTAGATGATACCTCTTTCCATCAAATCCTCACTGGTACATTTAGACAACTGGTCATGAATATTTTGATTAGCAGGCTTGTAATTGTCTTGTAAAGTCAATGATCAATTCTATCCAGCAACATTTATTTCCTGAAGCCAATGTACTAAGAGATATATTTCTTGTTCCAGATCAACACCAGTCAAAAATATTCATGTTGAAGTAATTCAGTGCATTCTTTCATCCTCAATTGTAAACAATATTGTTGTATATCTAGCTTCTACTTGTGTAACTGATGACGATCCAACCTTGATCTTGATGATGAGTGAACCCTGCATAGTGTTTAATCAAACTTTGAAACAAATTTTAGAAAATCTGGACAACTGCTCTATTGGCAGAGATGTGGTGGCAGGCAATTTGTTTCATCTCACTCTGGGAAATATGTGTTGGGTGTCACCTTGCCAATGAACAGAATGTTCATAAAATATAGTCACACATGGTGCAATTTTATTTCTCCAGCGTGAATTCCCTGGATGTTTTGATTATGCTTGCCCAAGGCTGTCAATGCTGGTATTCTGTTTAACTCTCTTTGGTCTGCTGATTATTGTTTTGGTGGCTGCATGAAAGCAATGGAAATTACGAATGTTTAATGGCCCTTTTTCAAATAGAAATTTATGAGTCCAAGGCATTAATAGAATCTTTAACCCTTGTCATTCAATGAAAATATGACTGCTACATCCTGCACCATCAACATCCTGGGGATCACCATTGACTAGAATCTCAACTAGAGCAACCACAGGCATAGATATGGTGGCTATAAGTAGAGGTTGGATGCTGAGTGACTCATTTCCTGGCGCTCCAAGTCTTTCCACTATTTGCAAGTTCAGAGTGTGGATAGCTGCAGCAATGGCAACTCTCAAGAAACTCATGGCAGAGCAGCCCATTCAATTGGTACCCCATCAACCAACCTGTCATTAATTTCTTCCACCACTGGATGCTTAGCCTTCTCCACCAAGAAGGCCAAAGGCAATAAATGCACGAGAAGATCATCATCTGTGTTTTAGTTGCACACCATTGCTATCACAAATAAATGTCATTGGGGTCTTAATATTGGAGCTCCTTTGTCAATGATGCTGTAGGATTACATTCACCAGTGGCAATTGTTCAACAAGGCAATTCACCACCACCTTCCCAATGGCAATTAGCGATAAGTAACAAATGTTGCCCTTACTGATGATGTCCAGATGGGAGAAATTGGAGAAAAAAAAATAATGGCTATATGTGGATAATGAAATTGTTGTGTTTGACGGCTATAAAATAACTCAATATCGACATGTTCTACCGAGCCTGTAAGTGTGTTTATTTCAAGCCAAAATGGCTGCCTGACTAATTCCGAGAAAACAAACATATAAGGGCAGAGCCCTCTACAACATATTTTCCTCTCCTTGTAAATGAAGGCGATCATTTAAGTCCAGTTATCAAATCAAATATGTCCATATGAAATCAGTCCAAAGTTCTTTCAAATTTCATGTCCTCTATTAATAAATGGAAGTCCAGAATGTAAAACGTCCGGGTTTATAATGTTAACTGCTCAGTGAATATAACGGTTTATGGCTTCACAGCTGAAAATCTTGCAGATACTGAGGTCTCCTCTTCTGTCGCTGAGAGCGTCGAGCGGGATTTGGGTGCTGACCGCGATCGCTCTCTTGACTGGATATCGGGAAAGGAAAAGCGTCCAGTTCATCTTCTTCCTTTCTCTGTCTGCTTGCAATAAGACGCCTCGCGTTCCATCTGGTGTCATCTTAGAGGAGGTACGCGTTCTTGCCAAGTCTCCGTTTAATCTGTATCGGCTTTGAGAGAATGCTTACGAGCTTATGCTGTCTGTTTGGGCGGCTGATTCGTACCCAGTCGTCAACCTTGAACCGCGGCGCTCGTACTCTGTGTTTGGCATCACAGTACGTTTTCCCTTTCCCTGTCTTTGTGCTATCGTTTCTGCCCTTGATTTTGTGTGTGGATTTTGGCGCGATGGTGGGTGAAGAGCATTCATTTTCAATCGCAGGTTTTGCCCTATCATCACCTCTGCTGGCATTTTCCCAGTCAGCCTGTGTGGTGTAGGTCTGTATGACTCGAGGAGGATATGGATTGACTGTTCGAATGTTTTCCCCTCCGACATGCTCGCTTTTACGCTTTCTTTGATCACGTGATTGAATCGTTCAACCCGCCATTCGATTGGGGGTTGTATCGCGGCGTCCGTTGATGTTGAATGTCGTAGCTCGTGAGGAAGGTGGAGAACTGTTCAGATATGAACTGTGGGCCATTGTCTGTCGTTATAATCTCCGGCAGTCCCCACTTGGTGAACAGCTTTTTGAGAATTGCGATGATCGAGCTTGTCATGACTGAAGAAGAAGTTGCGATCTCAGGCCACTTGCTGTGGAGATCATGTTCCTCCACAAGTAGAAACCGCTGGCTTCTTGGTGCACATCTCCGAAGATGTTGACTTGCAAGTGCTTCCATGGTGTGTCCGGCCACGGGATTGGCTGAAGAGGGGCAGAACGGGGTTTTGTTGACTTCTCGCTAATTGTGCATGTTTCACAATATTTTACAAAATCTTCTACATGACGATCTATTGCTGGCCACCACACTGCCTTGTGACCGTTATTTAATCTCAACAATGCCCGGGTGTCCTTCGTGTGCCAGTTGTAACACGCGGTGTTGCAGTGATTTGGGTATAACCTCTCGAGTTCTGCGTGTGACACATATATCGTCAAACACAGCCAGTTTGTGGCATACCCGGTGGTTCAGAACCAAGTCGTTTGCTATCTCCTTGGATCAGTCTGTCTTGAGATACTGGCAGACGATTTGCAGTGTGCCATCAGCTGTCGACTCTGCTTTCAGCTCTTCCCGTATTACTAGATTCGCTGTCGCGTGTGAAATCACTGCGAGAACATAGTCGTTGATGTCACCTGAAGCATTGCTATCGCGTGGGCGTGCGGGTGCCATCGTTGGGACGTAACTGAGCATGTTAGCACTTGGTGATCCGTACGGAGAGTGAATGGTCTCCCGTATAGGTGTACATGCCAGTGTTCACACGCGTAGATGCACGCTAATGCTTCGCGTTCCCCGGTGGAGTACTTGGTTCGGTTGCAGTCAAGGGACGGGACGCGAATGTGATCGGTCGTTCGCTTCTATCGATGCACTGCAATAACACTACTACGATCGCGATACTGGAAGCGTCTGTTGTGACGTACGTTTTAGCACTTGGGTCGAAGGGCACGAGAACAGGCGGAGATGCTATTTTGTCTTTCAGCATGCTGAACATGATGTCCAGCTCACTTGTCCTTTCCCACTGTGTGTCTTTCCGTTGCAGCTTCTGTAGCGGTTCTGCGATCTGCACGTGCTGTGGCACAAACTTGCAGGAGAAGTTGGTGGTGCCCAGAAATGAAGCTAACTCTTTTGCGTTAGTAGGGGTGGGGAGCGCGTTGATGGCCTGGACATTGTGCAGAGTATGCTCAACTCCGGTCGCTGTCACTCTGTGCCTGAGAAAATCGATCTCAGATGCTGCAAATGTACTTTGTTGCGCGAGTCGAGCAAACACTGCATCCAGTCATCAATCATGTTCCTCCTTGTCCCTGCCATGGACGACAACAGTGGCGGCACTGTTGAACGGCTGTGGCTCGCCTGCAGTCCGTCTGTTTTTACTTTTTTGTGTTGTTTTTTTTGTCTTGTTTAGTTAAATTTTTGGTTATTAGTTTGTGTTATGTGTGGGGGGGAGGGGCTGAAACAGGGCTTTCTGTCTCTCCATTCGGAGGAATGCGATTTTTTCTTGTCGTATCCCTCTTCTCTGCCTCCGTCTGCGCTGAGGCCTAATGGCGGAGCTGGCGGCCTCCAACCTGCGACCAACCTCGAGGCTCCGGAGGTAGAGCCAGCCAGGACTCACCAATGTGAGGCTGGCCGTCTTCAAGCTGTGGCGGCGTTAGGGCAGCGGCATGACTAGGCGCTCCGGTGAGGGCGGCCCGGCTCGGGGCTGAGACGCTCCAGTGGCAGCGGCACAACTCGAAGGCTGGGACGGCGCTCCCATGAGGGCGGCCCGACTCGGGGCTGGAACGGCGCTCCGGCGGCTGTGGCGGCCCAGCTCGGGACTGGAACGGCGCTCCCGTGAGGTCGGCCCGACTCGGGGCTGTGAACGGCGCTCCTGTGAGGGCGGCCCGGCTTGGGGCTGAGACGGCGCTCCCATGAGGGCGTGAGGGGCCCGGCGCGGGGCGCAGACGGTGCTCCGGTGGCTGAGGCAGCGTTCTGGCGGTGGTGACCTGAATCTGGGGCTCGGCCGCGGGCCAGTAGGCGACATCGTCGGAGCTCGCAGGTCACAGGCTAGTGCCTGTTTTCTGGAGCTCCTGCGGCAACAGCTGCGTCCACTGGACTGGAGGGCGGCAGCTTCAACCACCCCGGGCCGCGGAGCTTGAACCGGCCCGTTCATGCAGCTCGGTGAGCCGCGGGACAGATTTACTATCGCCCGGTGGGGTATCGCCTCAGCGCAGAGGGAGAAGAGGAGGGAAGAGACAGTAACCCTAAGATTTTTGCGTCCATCACAGTGAGGAGGTGCCTGGTGAACTCACTGTGGTGGATGTTAATTTGTGTTTATAGTGTGTTTTGTTGTTTATTATTACATGTATGGCTGCAGGCAACGACATTTCGTTCAGAACAAAAGGTACTGAAATGCTCCTTCATGTGTGATGAATGCTATCAAATGCAGACTGCCTTCTGCTAGTGGAACCTGGGTAGCTTTGGCGCATGTCTAGTTTTGTGAACACTGTTGAACCGTGGAACAACGCAGATAGCTCTTGTATTGTTGGCAGAGGATATTTGTTCGGAATGATGGCTTTGTTGACCGATTTGAGATTGATGCAAAGTCTGAGTTCGCCGTTCTTGTGTCGTGCGATGACAAGATTCGATATCCAAGGGGATGAATCGATGCGTTCAATGATACCATCATTTTCGAGTCGCTTCAGTTCAGTTGAGAATTCCGAGTGAATGGAAAACGGTAGACGCGTTGTGAAACAGGTGGGACTGATGTGTCTACACTAGTTGCGTGGCAGTACCCTTTAACTACCCCAAAACTCAAAAAAAGGGAAGGATACTCATGCCCATAGTCCGCATCGCTGATCACATTGATGCTCATGCCGGTGAGTCCTGAAGGTTGAAACCTAGTTGATCAAGCAAATTGACTCCCATCAGACTCTTTCCTTCTGTGGTGTAGAATGTGAAGCGATCGAGCTTGACTCCTTTGCAGCAAACAGGAACTGTCACTAAGGAAGAACAGTTTAGAGGAGAAGCTGCCAGTGACCATCTACCGCTCCACCATCGAGAGTGTGCTGGCATATTGTATCACGGTGTGGTATGCCGGCTGCTCAGCAACAGACAGGAGAGCACTGCAGAGAGTGATCAAAACTGCCCAGAAAATCATCGGCTGCCCTCTACCTTCCCTGGAAGACATCTCCAGCTCTCGGTGCCTCTCTAGAGCCAGGAAAATAATCAAAGAACCCTCCCATCCTGGACAGTTCCCGTTCAACCTCCTGCCCTCTGGTAGACGGTACAGGTGCATCAAAAGCTGGACAAACAGACTCAAGACCAGTTTCTTTCCCTGGGCCATTAGAACTCTAAATTCCTCAAATATCCAGCTAACATGAGAATGCTGTCATTCATTCCACTACAACACAGGCCACTCAGCTTATATTATTCTTTAAAAAAAAATATTTTAAAGTATTTATTAAATTTTAAGTGTGATATTCTCCCTAGGTGTAATGTGCAATGTTCTACCTAGGTGTGATAATTATAATTTATCTACTTTTTAAGCAGTTAAAAAACGTATTGAATTTATTGGATGTGTTTTCGTCTTGTTTGGACTTTTTGGTTGCACTGATCAGTAGTAGCTTTCCTAATTTTGTTGTATTTCTAAGTACAATGACAATAAAGGCTTATTATTATTATTATTATTATTATTATTATTATTATTATTATTACTGTTTCTGAATGCCCTGTACTGGTGCTGTGTTCTTCTGATGAGATGAATGACCAGATGCTCCCTCAGTGCTTGCCATCGAATGTTGTTTGAGCACCTTGGCATCATGTATCGCACTTTCGATTTGCACGGCTAATTCTTGTGCCTTTTTGAGTTTGAGATCATCATCCCCCATTAGAAGGCGCTCTCTGATCCGCGGGATAGAAGTCTTTTCTATCAGCTGGTCTCTCACCAACTGTCAGTGCTCCAAAATTGCACTTTGCAGCTAGTTCTATCAATGAAGAAACAAATTGCTTCACTGGTTTGCCATGTCCCTGTGAATGTTGATGAAAAACGATATCTCTCTATCATCACACTTGTCTTTGGGCCAAAATATTTGCCAAGTGCAGTAACAGCATCACTGTACTTACTCGTTGCAGCACTGTCAAACTGCGCAACTTTCCGCTGTTCCTCCATTCCGAGGTAATGCAGCAGGATCGCTCGGCGGTGATCAGTCGATATGGCCTCTCCGTCCAGGCCGCTTGCGATCAAGTATGTGGTGAAACTTACGAAACATCATGTCCATGGTACAGGAGGCGCTCCTGGACTTCCAAGAATGGAGATGGGGCAGCAAGAGTTAAACTAGCCATCCTCGTCGCCAGAGGTTGTGTTTGACAACTAATAACTCAATATCGACTCATGTTGTATCGAGCCAGTAAAGGGCCTGTCTCACTTGGCTGTCATTTGTGCACCATTTACACGACCTGGTAGTATGTGGGTCGCGTTTGGGTTGCGCGGGACAGGCGCATGGAGTGGCGTGGAGGAGTGTGGAGTTTTGCGCGGTATCGCGCAGCGCTCCAGGATTTCGTTCTGCATGAACTCCTCGCACGCCACTGGCGTGTCGCCTAAATGACGGCCAAGTGGGATATCCTGGCGCGGCACAATGTCTCACCTCCAACAGCAGCAGAAGCAGGCAAGCAATCGCCGAGCTCGGCCTGGGGCTCACAGCCATTGCGGATCCGGGTCTCCCCCCACTCCTACTCCCCGAGAGGGGCCATGGATAATTGGAGATAGACACAAAATGCAGGAGTAACTCAGTGGGACCGGCAGCATCTCTGGAGAGAAGCAATGGGTGACATTTTCGTGTCGAGACCCTTCTTCAGACTGAAGAAGAGTCTTGATCCGAAACATCATCCATTCCTTCTCTCCAGAGATGCTGCCGGTCCCGCGGAGTTCCTCCTGCATTTTGTGTCTATCTTCAAATGACGTCACGCACTCCAGACGGCAGAGCCCTCTAGTGGTGACTGTAAGGACAGTCTTCCATAGATACAACAGGAATCACATTATTTTATTCTGTATCCAGTATCCCACTGAGGTTTTATGGTGTTTTATCAAATGCTGATTTCAAACTGTACCTTTTTTCCACCCAGTTCAACTATCATTAGGCTGAATGCTTAGGGAAAGTGGGCAACTAAGCACTTGATTCATGGAACTTGTTGGAAACTTGGCCATGGATACTGAGAAGTCGGAATGTGGGGGCTCTGATTGAACAATTGCATGGAATTCACAAATAATTCTGCTGCATAGCTAGATTCTGCAGAGCAAACTTGAGAAACGGCAGTTTTGTGGCTGCTATGTTTTGACTTGGCAGGAAGACCAACAAATTAATGCATTGATGGTGATAATCTTTAATTTTCATTCAAACGTTTAGCTATTAATATCTGTATTTGCAGTAAGGCCAGTTTGTTCCCATTTTTTTGCTTCTTGGGTCATATTAATCGCTGTACTTGCTCTTGTGCAGTCATGCTCTGTGAACAAGTCATTGGTGAGATCCTACTTGGAATACTGTGTGCTGTTCTGGTCACCTAACTATTGGAACATTAAGTTGGAAATGATGCAGAAAAGATTCAGCAAGATGCTCCTGGACTTACAGGCTTGAGTTAAAGGGAGAGGTTTGTTGGATAGGCTGGGATTTTTTTTCTTTCAGAGTCTGAGGGTGACCTTGTTGAGGTGTACACGATCATGAGGGGAATGGATAAAGTGGACGCTCAGTCTTTTTCCAAGGGTAGAGGATTCTAAAACTGAAGGGCATAAGTTTAAGATGAAAGAGGAAAGATTAAAGTGGAACCTCTGAGGCAATTTTTTCACTCTTGAGTGTAGTCTGTATCTGGAATGAGCTGTCAGAAAAAGCTATAGATGATAAAATTGCACCTTTCAAATTACATTTTGCTAGTTATAAGGATAGGAAGGGATTATAGGATTGTGGGCAAATGCAGAAAATGGGATTTGCTCAGAATGGCAACTTGATTGGCATGGACAGGTGGACTGATCAGTCTGTTTCCATTCTGCATAGCTCTCACTCTTTGAACATGTCATGGCAAAAGAGTCCAGCTGATATCTCCGAAATTATGCAGGGCACAACTATTTGTGATGCTTCAGAAAGTCCATGAAAGGACTTTCAGAAAGCATTTGATAAGGTCCCACATAGGAGATTAGTGGGTAAAATTAGGGCACATGGTTTTGGGGGTGGAGTGCTGACATGGATAGAAAATTGGTTGGCAGACAGGAAACAAAAAGTAGGGATTAACGGGTCCCTTTCAGAATGGCAGGCAGTGACAAGTGGGGTACCGCAAGGCTTGGTGCTGGGACCGCAGCTATTTACAGTATACATCAATGGTTTGGATGAAGGGATTCAAAGTAACATTAGCAAATTTGCAGATGACACAAAGCTGGGTGGCAGTGTGATCTGTGAGGAGGATGCTATGAGAATGCAGGGTGACTTGGACTGGTTGGGGGAGTGGGCGGATGCGTGGCAGATGATGGCAGGTTATCCACTTTGGTAGCAAAAACATGAAGGCAGATTACACGGTGCTGCAGGAAGGCTGTCAGCATTCACAAAGAACCCTCACACACTTGTAATGGACTGTTCGAACTACTTCCTTCCGGCAGATGTTACAAGGCCTTCTACGCCCGCACCTCAAGACTCAGGAACAGCTTCATCCCCAGAGCTATAGCTGCTCTGAACCGGCCCTGCTGAGTGCCCCCCACCCCCACGGACTGTCTCCCTCGGATGGTCACGTCGCACAGACACATCTGCACTTTAGTCTGTTTTGACTATCTTACTGTTGTAATGTTTTTTGTACAAACCATGTTCTCGGGGTATTAAAACCTAAATTTTAGTAGTTACTTAAGTTATGACGTCGGATGGAAGCTGCATACCCAAATCTCGTTGAACTTATGTGCAATGACAATAAAATATATTATTATTATTATTATTATTATTATTATTATTATTATTATTACTATCTAAATGGCGTCAAGTTGGGAAAAGGGGAAGTACAGTGGGATCTGGGCGTCCTTGTTCATCAGTCTATGAAAGTAAGCATGCAGGTACAGCAGGCAGTGAAGAAAGCGAATGGCACATTGGCCTTTATAAAAAGAGGAGTCGAGTATAGGAGCAAAGAGTTTCTTCTAGAGTTGTACAGAGCCTTAGTGAGACCAAACCTGGAGTATTGTGTGCAGTTTTGGTCCCCTAATTTGAGGAGGGACATTCTTGCTATTGAGGGAGTGCAGCGTAGGTTTACAAGGTTAATTCCCGGGATGGCGGGACTGTCATATGCATAGAGAATGAAGCAGCTGGGCTTGTACACTCTGGAGTTTAGAAGGATGAGAGGATATCTTATTGAAACATATAAGATTGTTAAGGGTTTGGTCAAGCTGGAGGCTGGAAACATGTTCCCGATGTTGGGGGAGTCCAGAACCAGGGGCTACAGTTTAAGAATAAGGGGTAAGCCAATTAGAACGGAGACGAGGAAACAGTTTTTCTCACAGAGAGTCGTGAGTGTGTGGAATTCTCTGCCTCAGAGGGCGGTGGAGACAAGTTCTCTGGATGCTTTCAAGAGCGAGCTGGATAGGGCTCTTAAAGATAGCGGAGTCAGGGGATATGGGGAAAAGGCAGGAACGTGGTACTGATTCGGGATGATCAGCCATGATCACATTGAATGGTGGTGCTGGCTCGAAGGGCCGAATGGCCTACTCCTGCACCTATTGTCTATTGTCTATATTCATGAAAAACAAAAGTGTGGCCGTTAGCTGCTGCTTTTGTTGCATTAATATTGATCGACCTGTAAAGATGGAAGAGGCAAGGGATTAGTTTATCTCCAAGCTGTCCCAAGTTTTAATGCAGAGTATGTGAGAGAATGAGTTCAATACAATGGGTTTTATCTGGTGGAGTTAAGAGCATCATATCGTTCTTCTGAGCATCATGGAAGCTCCTTTTTTGGATCAATCTAAGTTAAAGTGCTAAATATAACCATGATTACGAGTATGATTATTGGATCTATTGTTAGCAATGTGCTTCTAATAAATCACAAATTAAACTGATAGTGTATATAATTGATAATTGTGAGAATATTTTGGTGATATAACATTTATTAAAATATATGTATATTGGTAACTCTAGTAAATGATAATTTTAGTCATGTTTGATGTACTGGTACCAGACTACTGTTCTGAATATTTTTAACACTATATGTTGGCCTTTAATGATGCAGTTAGTAAAATATTTATTTTTGTACTGATAGGATTCTGACTTTCCAATTGACACAAGAGTGAACCCTTACCTTGCTCAGATGAAAGGTACTCCCAGTAACTTGCTTAGATCAGGTGGATGTAAAATGACAAAGACTCTCAAAGTTCATGAGCTGGCAGTGAGCTGGTAAGCAAATGTTTTATCTATATTGTAATTCTCACAAAATTGTTGTGTCACCAGCATTCAATTGAAACTGTAGCATAATTAGGGACAGTGATTATTACATTGGAGCAAAGCAAATGGATTTTCAGGTTTAAGCCCCATGGGAAAGCTACATTATCAATTCAAGTTCAGCAATACTAGATGACAGGAAATTGGCTCACATCTCCATTGGTTATCTGGCAGTCAGAATATTTTTGGTGTGGCAGCTGTAGCATCTGCTTGGAGAAATGGAATAGAGGATTGGTCATTAGCATTCTCTGTAAGGTTTGATATCAGAGACTCAGGACATCACTAACAATGCTCGTGTAATTTTGCATAAATAATGATTATATAATGTCTGCTTTCAGTTTTGCAGAGATCAAGATTTTAAATGTAATATTCATATTCTAGTGAATTGTGTTGCCTTGAGCAACACAGAACTACTATCGTATTTCTAGTTATAAGTAATTAGATAGTTTGTAATATTACAGATATGTAGCATATTATAACCATCATTTAGAATGTTTTCAGAAAATTACAGCTGACTATTTTAGAAGACCAAGTCAGTGAAACTATTGGAAATAAACTGTGATCTTTTGATTGCATCGCAGTAACAATGTATACCAATCTTCAAAACACTGGATTTGTGCAATATATATCTTGAATTCATTAAAAAAAATGTTTTTCCTAGTTGACATTCTTGTGCATTTGAAATTGCATTTTGAAATCTATTTGATGACCTTAATCGTAAGTTGATAACAGCAGATTGTTCATTGCCTCAAATTAAACATTTCTGGCATTTATTACAAAGTGTGACAAAATGACAGGGCAGAAATATGTTAGTGACCAAGGTTTGTGTCACTGTTCATGCGCTACAGACACTTCAAACCCACCTTCTTCCTTACAACTTACCGACTTCATTTGTTTTCTGTGATTATTGATCTAGGATGGCTTTTACCTCGTAAATGCCAATTTGAATTCTACTTTTTTAATCTAATTGTGATGCAAAGCTTATGTACTCATTAAGAAATGATTAAGAAAACTTGGAGAAAACTTAATACTCTTTAAATAATAATGCTCGATAATATAAGAGCAAAGCACGCACCTGCTAAACATAAGTCTGAAACATTTGCATTAACATTCAGCCGGAAGGATCAAGTGGATGATCCATCTCCTGTGATCCCTGTCATTGCTACTAAAGGAAATATGATAAATGATAATCCATCTATGGTACACACATCCCAGAAGTGAATAAAATTAAAAAGGAACCCACATTTATTTCACCACCCCCAATTTAGGGCCTCTGATTTAGCAGTCAATGTCATAAATCATGAATATAGGGTCATAGAATCATACGGCATGGAAATAGGCCATTCAACTCAACTTATCCATGCCGATCAGTGGCAAACTTCGATTTTCATTCAATTTCACAACACTTGGAACTGTACTCTATGCTGAGGCAATTTAAGTCATCACTCTCTTAAGCAATATGTTCCAAATGCCCATCATTCTCTGGGAGAAGAAGGTCCCTCTTGTGTCCCCTCTGAATATCTTTTCCTTGCATTAAATCTGTATTTTCTAGTTTTATTGACCTCTGGTATAGGAAAGCATTTCATGCAGTCTACCTTATTTACACCCCTCATAATTTTAAACGCTGTAATCTTCTCTCCAGGAAGAAAAAAAATAGCTTCTCCAGTCTCGCCTCACAACTGAATAGTTTTATCCCAGACAACATCCCACTGGATCTCTACCTTCTGCAGCACTATCTCATCTTTCCTAAAGCATGGTAATCAGACCTGAACTTTCTTTCAGCGATTCCAAGTTTTATTACCTGTACAGACATGACAGTAGAATTACTAAAATCTAATCTCATGCCAATATGAATACCACCCAATAAACATTAAATCTACATTTATACAATCCATCAAGAATAAGAACATATATATATATAGCCATTCACAATTGCATATTCTTTAGTGCTTTTCTATGGATGCCTTTCACTGAATACATAACCTACGCTTTCAAGTAATTTCAGTAGCAGGCTGTTGATTTATAGTGAAAGAAGCTATGGATATTTATGAGGGATTACCAATTGTAGCCCTAGGTTCAGAATTCAGCTTCAGGCTACACTTTACACGTCACCATTTACTTAGACCATCTTTTGGAAGTCCCAGTGATCTCTTAGAGGGCTGATTTAAAGACTGTTGTGATGCCCTAAAATGCTTTTTGTATATTATCATCTACAAAAGCTGCCGTGTGAATTTACAAGTGGGCAAGGTGATCTAGCACCCCAGCCTTAATCAGCCTTCGTAAATCTCAGGATCTGATCTCACGAGTAGGAAATTGTCATCTGAGCTATCCTTTTCCCTGAATGGATTCTGGACAAATATGCACTGTTTTTTAATTACTTCTTCATTGATAAATTATTTGGAGTACACTTTAAGTACCGTAACTTTGTTTAAATTGTATACAAAGAATACTGGAATATAACAGACATATTGCGGTTATCTATATAAACCTAGAAAATTTTGAATCATGCAGTGACAAGCTTAAGTATCTATTTGCTTCATGTAGTTTAATTGTCTGACTTATTGTTGCAAGCACCAATTTCAAGTCAATAACAAACAAAACAGAGTGGTAAAGAGCAGCCCTTGGGAATAAGAAATCTTTGCAATGTTTGTTTCATTAAAATGAAAATTGAAGGAAAAAATGTCATTCTCCTGGTTTCTATCATATCCTGTGTCTAGATCTGCTCTACTTATATGTCAACCAATACTAACACACACATGCTATACACCACTATTATCTATAATCCAGTCCGCATTTTCACCTTACCAGCACCATTCATACTAACGGCTCCTGACACAAGTTGCCAGTCGTGATGCAGACACGGTAATGCCAGCATGCTGTGTAACTTTATTATATGCCAATAAACCTATTGGATCTTTACTTTGAGTATGTGTCTGTTGCTCTGCATGGTGTCAGAAGTTGGAGACCAGAAGTTTCTGTGAATGCCCTTTGGCATCAACTCCACTAGTGAAGTTTTCCAGCGCACGATGGAACAGCTGTTTGCAGGTTACCCTAGTGCCATTATTGTCGATGATATCCTCGTTGCTGGCCGGGATATATCAGAGCACGATACCAATTTAAAGAAAGTACTGGATCGTGCGAAGGACATCAATCTCAAGCTCAACCCCCTAAAGTGCAGATTTTGTGTCAAGGAAGTGAAGTATGTGGGACATGTTTTTACTAGTGATGGACTCAAACCAGATCTTTCCAAGACCATTGCTATCAACGAACTGCCGGTTCCCACGGACGTAACGAGTCTACAGAGATTCCTGGGCATGGTGAACTACCTGGGTAAGTTCATTCCGAACTTCAGCGAAGTCAGCCCCACTGCATCAGCTCGCACACAAGGACTCAACCTGGTCCTGGTATACACAGCACCTGAGAGCGTTTGACACCCTAAAACAGCTGTCCTGTGCCCCGACTCTGGCTTACTTCGATGTAAAGCTGCCTGTAACATTGACCTGCGATGCCTCCCAGTACGGATTGGGTGCTGCCTGACTTCAGGGTACCAGTGAGTATGACAGCTGACCTGTTGCATATGTCTCTCACACAATGTCCGACATTGAACAACGCTGTGCTCAAATAGAGAAGGAACTACAGGCATTGGTTTTCGCCTGTGAGAAATTTATTTTTGGAAAGACTGTGACTGTTGAAACAGACCACCAGTCCCTAATCAGCACCTTGAACAAGCCGATCCATGCCGCTCCTGCCCAACTGCAGCGGATGATGATGCAGCTTCATAGGTACGATATTAAACTTGTTTACAAACCAAGCAAAGACATGCACCTAGCCGACTCTATCCAGAGCCCCGCGCAAGACCTGCGAGCAACAACTGTCAGACAATGACACCTACATTGTGATGATGGTGTCCTACCTTCCCACTGAATGACGGGACGACTTGGCTGCGCAGACAGCATCCGATGACACCCTACAGTCCCTGTCCTCGATCATCCGGCATGGCTGGCCGGATAAGAAACACAGGGTACCAGTTGCTATTCGCCCATACTTCCCGGTCCGCGACGAGCTTGTGCTCCAGGATGGTGTGATTGTCATGGGACACAAGGCGGTCATTCCAACTGCCTTATGGGACAAATACTTTGACTGTCCATAGGGGACAACCCAGCCGAGGCAACCATTCTTTGAGCTAAGAACTTGTTTTTCTGGCCCCGTATGACCAAGTTCATACGGGAAGAAGGTGGAAGCTTGCGCGATCTGCAACAGCCTGGTGTCCCATCAACCCAAGCAGCCGCTGCTTTCTCACCCAGTTCCTGCCTTGCCATGGTCCACAGTGGCAACTGACATTTTCGAGTGGCATGGTAAGCAATACCTGGTTCTTGTTGACTCGTTCTCGGGCTGGTTTGAGATTGACCTGCTTCCCAGCCCCACTTCAGCGGTAGTGGTTTAAAAGCTAGTGTGCCAATTTTCGGGGCGCCCTCGAAACTCCTGTCTGAAAACGGAAGCCAATTCACCAGCCAGTGTTTCAAGAATTTTGCCCAACGATGGGACTTTCATCACATTACCAACAGTCCTGAGTTGCCTCAATTGAACGGGCTGGCCGAGCGGGCGGTCCGGAGTGCCAAACAGGTGATGGAAAGGTCACATTTGGCAAAAATGTGATCTGGACTTGCTCAACTTAAGAAACATTTCTGGACAGATATTTTTAGAATAATTTCTGAAGTTGTTAACACCCAATTGGATCCCGACTCAAAACTAATAATATTAGGAATATCAGAACAAAGCCTAAAACTTACAACAAGCCAAATAAACTTCCTTGATTATAGTATAATAACTGAAAAAATTAATATTAAAATTTTGGAAAGTCCAACAACCCCCACAATTAAAATGTGGATTATGGAGATGTCAGAGACCTTGCATTTGGAAAGAACTAGACTTGTCTTAATTGACAAACAAGAATTATTTGCTAGAATATGGTCTCCATTTATTGACTTTTTGAAAGGGTAAATTGGTCCGGCACGGAGTTCTGACTGAAGCTTGAACCCAGGATTAGATGAATAGTTATGTTTTATAATCCATGGACCTATCTCCAAAGTTGTATTATTGGTAAATTATTCTATTCTTTTATATTGTGTTTTTTTTCTTCTTCTCTCTCCCTATCTATAAAAAACCCAAATAGAAGCAGAGTTAATATACAATTGATAAATGAGGACCCCTACTACATTGATAGTTGGAATCCCATCTATTAACAATATGTAATTGATATACAAAATGTTTGATTATGATATGTACATGCTTCTAAAAAAATATTAATAAAAATAAAAAAAAACAAACATTGCCCGCGACCCAGTGGTAGGGTCTCCTGCCCAACGTCTCATGTCAAGGCAGATCCGTACCACTCTACCCGTACCTAAGCAACTACAGCAGCCATCCGTAATTCAAGCACAGCTTCAGCACAAGCTTTTTGTCATAAGAACCAATCTTATGACAAAACAAGCAGGCCACTCAAGCCTCTGGCGAGTGGTCAAGTTGTACGACTTCAGAATGATAAGGGCCACGATCGGAACCACGTTCATACATGGTCGATTAGAATGGAGGGACCTATCGGCAAAACCGTCAGCACCTTCTACCAGTGAAGGAACCACAACACACGATCCCGTATCCAGATGTTCCAGGACTGTTTAACTGAATGGCTGACACACTTTCTTCCCAGGCCCGACGTCCATTCACTGAGTCTGCGCCCATCATGTATCCTATGTTCTCGTCACCACGTTCGGTGCCCAGCTTCACCTCACCCGTCTCACGGATCTCCGGTGTTCCAACAGCCCCCAGTCTCTCAGTTTTCGCTGGTGAAGGATGGAGTTGCGAGCTTATACCGTACGTGTGCGGGTCGCATTTGTAAACCTACCCTTAGATACGGGGACCATGTTTAACCTGCTCCAGCGCTGAAGTAACTGTCTATTTGTTTACACGCGCCAGTTAAACTTGATTAGTTGTACTTACATATATATTTGTAGTTACGTTATTTTCTTAAGAGGAAAGATGTAGATTTGCTCTACTTATATATCAACCGATACTAACACACACATGTTACACACCACTATTCTATAATACTGTCCAGGTTTTTATCATACTGGCACCATTCATACTAACAGCTCCTGACACAAGCTGCCAGCCGTGATGCAGACACAGTGATGCCAACATGCTGTGAAACTTAACCTGCTGTGCCAATAAACTTGTTGGATCTTTACTTTGAGTATGTGTCTGTCGCTCTACACTGTGGTCTATGGCGATGTATGAACCTGCGATCACTGGGCGATGTCGTCAGGTGCGCGCGCGGCGTTGCCTGGGCGATGGGAGTGGGAGCGGGAGCGCGCGCGGCGTTGCCTAGGTGACTTGGGCGGGAGCGCGCGGCGCAAGCTGCTTCAGGCAAGTTCACTGAGTTATTTATTTCTCCAACTGGAGATGGGGATGTTGGCCTAAACTAAATTATCTTCATTGGCCTAATCAAAGTACCAATGAAGGCTTATCCTTATCATCTTCAATTGGAATAACGGGCGCAAATGGCTCTTCCGTCACAAAATGGCACATTAAATCTAACGCATAATAGCAATGTTACAAAATTTTGAGATTTAAAAAATCAAGTCTGCAATTTATCCCATCAGATAAAGCATAACAATAAGTTTAATTTGACACCTAATTAACTTTCATATCTCAAGTAATAAAAAAGTTATGGCCATTTTCATACTCGGAAATTAGCATCTTGTTCCCTATTGATTTTCTATGGACATAACAAAAAAGCTGTGATCGTGGACAGTCAAAAGCCCATAACCTTCTTATAAATTAAGAGAACTGAATGAAATTTTCAGTTATCATAGATTGAAGCATTCTGAAACAAATATAAAATAATCTTACTTGGATGACCTGAAATTAAAGCATACAATTAGTTAGTTACCCAATTGTAGCTAATTTCAAACTTCAATTACTAGATCTAAACATCTATCCATTTCTTAATAAATGATTAACATTTTTAAATAGCCCAAGTGTCCAAATAATATTCACAAATAATTCACAATAAAACATGATTTTTAAATCTCATTTACATCAATTTATAGGCCAAA
Organism: Leucoraja erinaceus; assembly: GCF_028641065.1. Classification (NCBI taxonomy): domain Eukaryota; kingdom Metazoa; phylum Chordata; class Chondrichthyes; order Rajiformes; family Rajidae; genus Leucoraja; species Leucoraja erinaceus. The sequence goes on from NC_073383.1 coordinate 37,262,804, forward strand.
TGGAAGGAATTTAGTGTTCAATTGCTGTAAATTAAAGTCAATTTAAATCGGCTTTCTAGTGGGTTCCTGTGAACGCGCTGGTTTAGAACGTTCACATTGCGCTGGATTTGTGCCCTCAAGTGCCCAGAAAAATACTGCGGGATATAAAGAGCCCAAAATGAACTATTCGCTATAGAAAACTTTATATACAGGGTTCTTAAGAAGCCCCATTTAATGTAAAAATAAGGTACATACCTTTAATTGTTTGCTTTATAAAACCCTGGGGCTGCGAGAGGTTGCGAGTTTAGAGAGTGGTTTTTAAACTACTATAACTATTATACAAGGCCATAAAAACTAATAATACCTTTTGCGACGGGGTCGTTCAGCGATTTTCCGTTAATGATTTACTAGGCTGAACATTTTCGATTGCAACAGCCTAGTAAAAATCGTGTTTTAAACCCGCCACCTCTAAACAGCGCCAAAACGCGCACACAGGGTAGGGCAGATGCTCAGCCACGATTCAGGTAGGTTTTGTAACATACCAACGCATAACAATATAAAATGTGTAATGTTACGTGATGCAATGTGCACCTCTATTCGCTACAAAACAGAGTGGGCATTACAGCAAGAAGAGGGGGGAACAGGAAGTATTAACAAGATTGAGGATAGGACACACTCACCTGAACAGCACATTAAAAATATTGGGAAAACACACCCTACTGGGCTGTGTGAGGAATGCCATCAACCAGAAACAGTTCAGCATGCCCTAGTTGCATGTAGGAGATATGAGACAGAAAGGATTTATGATCATTGAAATGAGGAAAATTGGATTGACAGAAATATCAGTAAAGAGCATTCTAGAGTGTGGAGGGAAAGGAAAAGGAATAAAGTTGTTGTTTGATTTCTTGAGGGCCTCTGGGCTTATAAAAAAGGATCTAATATAAAGACACGAGTACTGTGGAATGAAGCCAGAAAGTGGCAGCAATGCAACATTGCGGATGCCGGCTGCCGTAAAACTCCAAAGAAGAAGAAGAAGAGGTGCGATGTCAAGTCAACTTTATCTGTCACGTGTACGCATACAAGATGTGAAATGTCGGAAAGGTAGTCAGAAAGGTTTATCCCGTTGTAGGACTTCATTAGATGATAGCTATTATCTTATTAGGCGGACTGCGGGGGTGATGCGCCGTTGTGTATGGCTGCTCCTCCTGCAGTCCGTCCTTTCTCCCTTTTTTATTTTTATTTTTAGTCCTGTCCGTGAAAATTGTTCATTGGAAGTCTTCTTTTATGTGGTGGGTGGGGGGGGGGAAGGGGGAAACTGTTTTAATCCCAGTCCTACCTGGTCGGAGATGCGGTTTTCTTCCGAACCGCTTCTTCGTCCTCTCTGTGCGGCCTACCATCGAGCTGGAGCAGCGCTGGAGCGACGATTTCCTGCCGGGACTACAGCTTCGCCAGCGGTGCAGATACTGGGACACCAACATCAACACGGAGCGGGCGATGCCTTACCGGGTCGCCTTGCGGTAAGCTCCGGGGCACTGGGAACGCTGACTGCAACATCGCTGAGCTGCGGCTGCAGAGCGTCCAGCCGCGGGCGGGCGGCACTGTATTTCAACACCGCGGGGCATGGTGTCCGAGTTCGCCAGTGTCAGAGGTCCGGCCAGCGCGGCCTGAGAACTTTGGACATTGCAGTCTTCAGGGAGGAAGCGGCCGCTTCAGTCCAGGCCGCTGAAGAATGTTCACCCGACGCCGATGATCCAGCTTCGCGGCAGAGGGCCTGAGAACATCGAGTTGGCTGAGGAGGCCACATATAGACCCCGACCTCGGGTGGACTATGAGGTGGAGAACTGGATATTTTTAGTGCCTTCCCTCACAGTGAATTCTGCTGTGTGGGGACGTTTCTTGTTGATTTCTATAGTGTACTGTTCTGTGTCTTTTTTTTCTTTTTCTCTTTTTTTGTTTTGTATGGATTTATTGACATTTGATCTGTTCAATTAATTTAATCAATCTCTGTAAAGCACTTTGGTTCAAATACTGGTTTTGTTGAAAAGTGCTATATAAATAAACATTATTATTATTATTATTATTATTATTATTATTATTGACTGTGAAAGCAAAAGGCACTTGAGAGTGAGTCCATTTGATTTAGTTCATTTTATGTTTGCATGAAATCAAGTTTTTAAATCTGGTTTATTTTTATTTAACACAAATGATGATACTTCAATCACTGCTTGGAACTCAGAATATTAATGATGTGCTTGGATAGCTTTTGTATACACATGGGTTGTCTGTGAATAAATAATGAGATGGTGATTTATGCATGCCGTAATGTTAGTTTAATTTTGTTTTAAAAACATTGGTCAAGAAATTTGTCCAGATGGAATCTATTTGTTTTTTTGTTTTTTGCTGCACTCAATAGAATGAGCAGAAAGTACCAATACATTGCCATTTGGAAGTGGCACTCAACATTTTAGTCACAAATTATTTTAAGGCTGCATCAACGTTAGGCTAAATGCAAATAGGAGGAACAGCATCCCATATTTCTCTTGGGCAGTTTACAGCCCAGCGATATGAATATTGATTTATCTCACTTTAGGTAGCCCTAGCATTCCATCTCTCTCCATCCCTCCCCCACCAAAGCCGCACTAACTTCTCATTATCACCCTACAAACAGCTAACAATGGCCTGTTTTGTTTATCATCGGTACCTTTTTGCATATCTTTCATTCATTGTTCTTTATCTCTCCACATCTATATTACTAAAAGTCTGATCTTGACCGCTTTTGGCTCGCTGTGCTGCTGTTTCCGAGAGAACGCCGCCACCTACGGCCCTCATTTTTGGCCACCTCGCTCAGAGCCCCCCTCTGCCTTCCGGGACAGGAGGATTTTTCCGATCTATGAAAAATCAGAGAGATAGTTATGTTTTTTTTTTTAATCGCCATTCTCTCTGCTGCCCCTGCTGGCGGGAGGGGGGAGGGACTATAAAACCCGGAAGTAGTGCACCTCACTCAGTCTCTGCAAGATGGAGGAAGCCAGATGGTCACGTCTCTCTGAGCCCTGAATAACACTGAACACATGTCTACTAAACTGTGAGTGCCCTTAATGTGGTTTGAAAATGAAAATATGGTTGGTTTGAAGTAAAAATGCACTGCAAATGGTTGTTTGGGTTGAAGTAAAAATGCACTGCAAATGATTGTGTTGTTCGGTTGAAGTAAAAATGCACTGCAAATGGTTGTTTGGGTTGAAGTAAAAAATGCACTGCAAATGGTTGTTTAGGTTGAAGTAAAAATGCACTGCAAATTGTTGTTTGGGTTGAAGAAAAAATGCACTGCAAATGGTTGTTGTTTTGGGTTGAAGTAAAAATGCACTGCAAATGGTTGTTTGGGTTGAAGTAAAAATGCACTGCAAATGGTTGTTTGCGGTGGAGGTTTGGGTTGAAGTAAAAATGCACTGCAGATGGAAAGTGTGGAGAGAGTGTCCAGCTTTAAGTTTTCTGGGCACTCACATTTCTGAGGACCTCACATGGTCCACCAACACCGCTGCGCTGGTCAAGAAGGCACAGCAATGACTGTTCTTCCTGAGGACATTAAAAAAGACTGGTCTGCCCCAACAGCTGCTGACAACGTTCTACCGCTGCACCACAGAGAGCATATTAACATATGGCATCTCTGTGTGGGTATCTCAGCTGCACGGAGGCGGAGAGGAGAGCTCTTCAGCGCGTCGTCCACAGAGCGCAGAGGATAATTGGGACATAGTTACCAGCCGTGGAGGGCATCTACCACACACGGTGCCTCAGGAAGGCCGTCAGCATCCATAAAGACTCCTCACACCCTTGTAACGGACTGTTTGAACTACTTCCCTGCAGCAGACGTTACAAGGCCTTCTACGCCCGAACCTCCAGACTCTGAAACAGCTTTATTCCCAGAGCTATAGCGACTCTGAACCGGCCCTGCTGAGGGTCCCCACCCCCCCTGGACTGTCTCCCTCGGATGACCGTGTCACACAGCTTATTTATTTATTTTACTCTTTTACATCGGTTGGAAGCTGTATACTAAATCTCGTTGCACTGACGTGCAATGACAATAAAATATATTATTATTATTCTTCAGACTGATTACAGGGAGGGGCAAGAGAGAAAGCTGGGAGAGAGGCTGGGCATGGCAGAGCGTGGCTGAGCAGATGCAGCAGAGATAGAAGAATTGAGACTAGGAGAAGCTTCACCACTAACTTCCATCCTACCCTCAAATTTATCTGGACTGTCTCCAACACCTCACTCCCCTTTCTTGATCTCTCTGTCTCCAACATCTACACCAAACCTACCAATTCCCACAGTTATCTGGAGGGTGGTGGGTATATGGAACCAGCTGCCAGAGGAGCTACTGAAAGGGGCTACTTGCTTCCTCCCCTTCAGCAGTGTGTGCTAAATTATGTGGGTCACTTTATCGGCTGTAACTCTGATATTGCAGATGTTCGACTGAGTGCTGGCATTGCACAAATAGGAACTATTTTATTAAACCATTCAATTTCCCTTAAAAGAAAAATGTCAAGGAATAGAAAATGTGGTGGTTTAATGTGTGGTTGCCGTGGGATCATCATTGAAAATTGCAAGCCCTTAGCACCATTTCATAGCCAGTGCAAGGATAATCTGTCGCATGTTTTTATTGTTCCTGTTTGTGCACAAATTAATTACAAGGGGCTGATACGGATAATCGTATGAAAGTTTCCATTTTTGTGATTGGGCTAAGAAATCATTTTCTCGTCACTGTCTCTTCAGTGATGTACAGAGATTATTGTAACAACAGGTGGAGCTGCAAGCTCAGATTTAAAGAAGGATGCAATACTGGAAATAATATATTTTATTCAGCAGTGAATCAAAATGCTTCTGAAATATTATCCCCCCCCCTCTGCCCCCCTCCCCACTACCCTCCTCTAACCCCGTCTCCCTTCCTCCACCCCCCCCCCCTCCTCTACCCCCTCCCCTCCTCCAACCCCCTCTCCCCTCCTCCAACCCTCTCTCCCCTCCCCTATACCCCCTCCCTTCACCCCCCTCTCTCCCCTCTCCCCCCACTCCCCTCTCTACCTTTCTACCCCCTCCTCTCTATCCCCCTCATCTTTCTCCCCTCCCCCCCCCCCCCTCTCCCACCTCTCTCTCCCCCTCTCTCTCTCTCTCTCTCTCTCTGCCTCCCTCCCTCCCTCCCCCTCCCCCTCTCCTTCCCCCTCCCTCCCTCCTCCCCTCCCCCTCCCCCCTCCCTCTCCCCTCCCCCTTCTCACCCCCCCTCCCCCCTTGTGTGTTTGGGGGGTGGTTAGTGGGTGTGACGCCGCAGGCTTCCCCCCAGCAACCGCGCGTTGAAGGGACTGGACCCAACGGGTCCCCTTTGGTCTAGTAACTATTAAAACTCTCTTTGTTAGTTTGTTTCTTGGTTGTCAGACACATCTCCTCCAAAACCTGACGCGGTACGGAGAAATTTTTACATATTCCGGTAGAGCTTTACCTCATGAATTCAACAAACTCCTCATCTGAAAATTTGGTTAATTATATCCCGAGTTTTGTACTAAAATTGTTTTAAAATATAACTGAATCGTTGCGAGCTGCTGACGTCACAATGCCTTTGCTCCTCGCGACCAGCTGCGCAGACTTTTCAATGCACGGCCAGTTACGTGGATTGAAGCCCATGAACACGTGATCAAATTCGCCCAGTGCGCTCCGCTGGGCTTCTTGAACTTCAACAACATGGCGGCAGCGGTCGTTATTGCAGAAAGAACGGGCATGTTCTGCAGATCCCGAGGTCACCGGAGGTCACTGGAGCTCACCGGTTTGCTTTCGAAGAACTCGCCCACTGCGCCGCTCGCAAGACCTTTGAAAAAAACCAAGCTGTCTTCTTGCTTGTGCTGCCGGGAGCGAGTGATTATTGCGTTCGAGATCCAGCCCTCCCCTCTGACGAAGCGCCCCCACAACCCTTCAAACTCTTCCCCGCTCCCTCTCTGCCGCCCTAATGCTCCCTCTCCCCCCCCCCCCTCCCCCGCCTCTCTCCCCCTACCTCTCTCTGCCTCTGTCCCTCTCTCTGCCTCTGTGTCCCCTCTCTCTGCCTCTGCGTCCCTCTCTCTGCCTCTGCGTCCCTCTCTCTGCCTGTGCCCCTCTGTGTCCTTCTCTGTGTCTCCCTCTCTGGTCCTCTCTGTCCTTCTCAGTCCCTCTCTCCTCCCCCCTACCCTCCTCCACACCTCCTCTCTCCCCACTCTCTCCCCTCCCCTCTCTCCCTCCCCCTCTATCCGCCCCTCCCCCCCTCCCCCCTCTCCTCCCCCCTCCCCCCTCTCCCCTCCCCCTCCCCCTCCCCCCCCCCTCCCCCCCTCCCTTTACGGAGGGAAATGGACAGGGGACCCATTCTTCAGGCTGCCTTATGTCTCTCTCCACCCCCCTCACCCCAACTCCCACCCACACACACGAATGCTGGAGAAACTCAGCGGGTGCAGCGGGGCCGAAACGTTGTCTATTTCCTTCGTTCCATAGATGCTGCTGCACCCGCGGAGTTTCTCCAGCATTCGCGTGTGTGGGTGGGAGTTGGGGGGGGGGGGGGGGGAGAGAGACATAAGGCAGCCTGAAGAATGGGTCGCCTGTCCATTTCCCTCCGTAAATGCTGCCTGGCCCGCGGAGTTCCTCCATTCAGATGTTCCCTCCTCATGGGGAACCATTAAAATGCCTGTGTGAGAGGGAGGAGAGGAGAGAGAGAGAGAGAGGCACACACAAGGTGGATGCGAAATCTCACCTGCCTGTTTCAGTGACAGACACCCACCGCCAGTAAATGAAGACACCCCCATCTGTCTCCCCCTCCTCTCCCTCGACTCCCCCACCTTTCCCTCCCAACTCCAGTCCCGTCCCGACCCCCTGGGAAACTGAAGGTTTCCCGCTGTAATTAAAGAGTTCCCACGGTAGACTGTAAAACTGGGACCCTGGTTCTGGACTCCCCCAACATCGGGAACATTCTTCCTCCATCTAGCCTGTTCAATCCCGTAGATACGATTAGACAGGTATCTAGTTATTTAATTCAATTAATGATTTCTATCACCCAGCCTCTCATCTTTCAATCGGGTTCGGCCAGGAAGGAACTGCAGATGCTGGATTAAAACGAAGATAGACACAACATGTAGCTCAGCGGGACAAGCAGCATATCAGAAGGGTCTCGACCCAAAATGTCACCCATTCCTTCTCCCCAAAGATGCTGCCTGCCGTCGAGTTACTCATTCTCTTTAAACCGGCATCTGCTGTTCCTTCCGACACATACACAAGAAATAAGCAACTTTTCGGGCCGAAACGTTGCCTATTTCCTTCGTTCCATAGATGCTGCTGCACCCGCTGAGTTTCTCCAGCATTTGTGTGTGTGGGTGGGAGTTGGGGGGGGTAGAGAGATAAGGCAGCCTGAGGAAAGGCTCGCCTGTCAATTTCCCTCCGTAGATGCTGCCTGGCCCGCGGAGTTCCTCCAGTTAGAAACTGCTTTCAGACAAAAAGAGACACACTGACATTAATGAAATGCTTGTTAGCTAGTTTTATTAGATTTGTATGTAAATAGCAAACTGGCTGGATTCACTCTATCCAACTTCCGGGTTCACCGTTCGCAGGAGTTCCCACGGTGACCGCAAGAGTTACTACGGATATCGCACTGGCCACTACGTTCATAAAATGTTGCAATGCTCAACCACAAGTGCACAAGTCACTCTTGGACAAATTCAAACATGTTTGAATTTTCTCCCGAGTACCCAAGTTACACGATTACCTGACGTTAGCTCCACGGTGGTCCACGAATGCCGTACTGTTACCGCACGAGGTTCCCACGATGTTAAACTCTGGTTACCTCTTGCGTCAAGTCGCCCCGTGAAAAGGGGGTTTAAGTCAGTGTGTTCTAGCTGAACATATACTATCCTAACCCAAATTGAAACAAATAAATATAGTCCTAACCTGAATGTTGTCTGTCCATTTCCTATCACAGGTGCTGCCTGACCTGCTGAGTTCCTCTTGCACTTTGTTTTTTTGCTATATATAAACCTTGTTGGATCATATCTGAGCTATTGTATGCATTTCAATGCAGTTTGAGTTTGGGTTGAGGTTAGCATTGATTTTACCAGAATTATGTCTCAACCAAAGGTGGAATTATGAGGGAAGATTAGACAAACTAAATTTCAATTTCCTGAAGGAAACACTTAAATTAAGTTTTCATGGTACCAGTGTTTTACATCATGGTTTTAAAATTGTGGTCAGGCATTTCAGGAGTGAGGTTACTAATCACTTCTAATGTGAAATATGTTTGGAATTCTCTTCTGAAAATGCACTTGCTGATAGGTCAATCGTCAATTTAAAATCTGAGCTTGATTTCATTAATTGGAGTTTATAAAAGATTTTCGCAAATAATTGAATAAGGTTGCACAGCTGCAACGTTATTAAATGGTACGGCATGCTTAAGAGGCCAAATATTTTACTTCAATTGTGTCATATTTTTGTAGTTCAGAACAATTTTTTAAATCATAGAATCTAATTGAACTTTTAATCCAAGACCTTTTAAATTAAAGATTATAAAGATACATCACTGTATAGCAAAACTTCATCATACCATGAGCGGTAAAAAACTGAATTTTTAATTTCAAATGGCAGTGTAAGATGCATTGACATTTTTAAGACTGACTTTTTTGTTGGTTAAGAATATCAAGCGATGCATGAGATCAGCTAGAGTGGGGTAAAATTGAGGTACAATGCACCAATGATCTAATTCAATGGCAGACCTGAAGCAGATAAATCACCTAATATGATCTAATTCAATGGCAGACCTGAAGCAGATAAATCACCTAATACTGTTTCTTTATTTTTTGATCTCTTTGAAAAGCAGATCCTCACCTATTTATTCCTTAAACACAAGCTGCTTCTAGCTTCCACTGTCACTAAGATTCTAGTTCATTTTAAAAATCTACACTAAAATGCATTAGGATTTAACTAATACATACTGCTAGCTGCATATTGAACTCTGCAATGTCCATTGCTAGCTGCATTGTAAACTCTCCAATTTTCTCCCATTACCACCTCAGTTCAAAATTGCTTTCCTTTTGTTTGAAATTGAAGGTTATTTTTGCCCTCTAACTCCATATTGTTTTAGTCTGAAGAAGGGTCTCGACCTGAACCGTCACCCATTCCTCTCCAGAGACGCTGCCTGTCCCGCTGAGTTACTCCAGCATTTTGTGTCCACCTTCCACATTGTTATATATTCTTTTGATATTCTTTTGATAAATTAAATTATTGGAATCTGATTTACTTAATTGTAAATGATGAAAAATCCAATTTTAAAGTGCAAAGAAAAAAACCGATGCTGAGAAATAATATAATTTGGTTACCAATGGATTGCCAAATGCAATTTCTAACTCACATTCATTATTATGCTGAGGCTAATCTCGTAGCAAAGCCTTTAACCATTCAACTTCATTTTCATATTATCTTGTACGGGTTCAAAAAATCTAATTTAAACATGCCTTATCAATCATGCTGCTTGTCATTATTTTAAAATATTTTCTAATGTTTTGATTAGTCCAATTTCCATATTTTTTATCATGTTTTCAACTTTCTTGTTCTGTCCTGGTCCCTCAACACCTCCAAGCTGATCAAAAAGGCGCAGTAGCACCTTTACTTCCTGAGGAGGCTCAAGAAAGCTCACCTGTCCCCCCAGATCCTGACCAACTTTTACCGTTGTACCATCGAAAGCATCCTGACCACCTGCTTCATGGTATGGTACAGCAGTTGCACTGTAGCGGACAGGAAGGCACTACAACAGGTGGTGAAAACCGCGCAGTACATCATTGGTGCCCCGCTCCCTGCCATGGATGCCCTCCACCGAAAACGGTGTCTGAGACGGGCCGGGAAGATCATTAAAGACCCCTCCCACCCCAACCATGGACTGTTTGCCCTCCTCCCATCAGGGAGGCGGTACAGGAGCCTCAGGTCTCATACTAGTAGGATGAGGAACAGCTTCTACAATAATACCATCACATTGCTGAACTCGGAGTTCCGCCGATAGATTTCTCCAGTCCCTCCGTCCACATTGTTTGATTATTCTGTATTTTTATTTCTATATTGCACTACTACTACGGACTGACGATAAACTGCATTTCGTTGTACCCATGCTTGTATTTGTGCAATGACATTAAAGTTGAATTAAATTGAATTGAATTCTTGCACATAACAGCTTAAAACTTTCTTGCACTCTGCCCGTTCTCCCTCTCTGCCCTCCTCCCCCCTCTGCACCCCTTCCTCTCTGTCCCCCTCTCCTCTTTGCCCCCCCCCCCCCCCTCTTTGCCTCCCCCCCCCCCCTCTCTGGCCTCCCCTCCCTCTCTAGGGAGAGGTGAATATTGGGACATATGGGTGAGTGGTGGAGTATTACGTTTGTGAACCAGCCCTCCGCTGTGATGCCGCGCGACCCCCCCCCCCCTCAATCCCTCCCCCCTCCCTCTCCCTTCTACCCCCCTCCCCCTCCCCCTCCCCCCCCCCCAGCCGCACCTGCCCCCTTGGGCTATTAAACACTTTACGCAGTGCTTAAATACAGAAAGTAATTAAAATTAGAATTGCTGGTAAGCAAAACACACACAGGTGAAATAATTGTGTCAGTAACAGGTTTGAAACTTACTTTACACTTGGTAGATGGCGACAAAACAATACCATAAAAAAATTATAATCAACTAATAGAGAAATTACCAATGAAGTTTTGCATTACAGTGAACTAACTTTCCCAACTATAATACATTTTTAGTTTAATTAAATGTTTCTTCTGACATTACAAAAAGGTATATCCTTGATTTATCATGAGTTACAATGTGGAACATGTTTTCATACTATGATATGTGATAATAGAACTTCTTGTCGTTCTGCTTTGCTAATTTCATTGCATGCTTCTGTCATTATTTCAATTCTATTTTGTTGGGTTTTTTTCAAAGTATATCAACAGAAAATCTGAAGTGTCATGGTAAACAGTAAGATGTCTAAAACGCAAAATAAATGCATTGAAAGATTACAAACTTCAAAATAAGAGGGTTATTTGGTGTATTTTCATACTTCATTGTTTTATATTCATGGGCTACCAATAATCTAGCCTTTCACTGGACGTTTTTTCCTAAATGCACAGTATTCCACCAAGCTTGTGTTTCTTTTATCTCTCTGTAGGGAGACTAATATTGTATTAACATTCCATTTTCTTTTATCAAAGTGAAAGATTCAGAGCTGAGGTAGATCAGTTCTTTGATACAACAAGATTTTGAATACTGAAAATTGTGCATTTATGTGCCTTTTTTTAAACTTTCTGTATATAACCTTTTATAACCTCTTACTATGCACTCTTCCTTAACCACCATCATCATCTACCCAAGCCACTCTTTTGGCAATGATTTAATCAAATTTCAGTAGCTGGATTTTTGCTGCAGTGAAATTTGGGCAATGTAAAGAAGTGCAAGTTTACATACTCTACAGCTTGTAAATGAAAGGGGATGTGAGATGAGAACTAAGGGAAATGTGAAAGAAGAATGGGGGTACACCATGATATTCATTGTTTTCCCGTGCTGGGAGTGGACTGTATGTATGGCAGTCACTCTATTGATAGTGATCACAATGTATGTAAAGTGGATTTGTTGTCACCTACCAAAAAATTATTGTTCTCTGGTAAAGTACATCTTTACCCCTCCAATTTCGTGTTGTTCCCGACATCTGGATTTCTCAAGTATAATTTTCTCTACATATATTCTATCAAGCCATTATGGCATATGATGCCCCTGAATTGTATTCCTGCTTACCCTCTGAACTCATGCGACTACAACTCAAATTTGCGTAAACTGTCCTCATAATTGACTTCTTAAGTTCTTAAGTTACAAGTAACACCCCAGCTCCACACTGCCCACTTCTCTCTCCTTCCCAAAATCCACAGAACTACCATTGTTTCTGCATGCTTCTTCCACACTGAACTCATCTCCAAATATCTTGATTCCATACTCTCCCCCCCTTATCCAGTCCCTTCACACCACTATCCCCCACCAAGAAGGACTCAAGATTCTTCCTTGAGAACATTTGCTTCTTCGTGACACACAGACCCATTTTGAAGATAAACACTAAATACTGCAGTAATCAGTGGTAAAGGCAGCATCTATGGAAACTTCACCTTGCCCCGCTGAATTACACCAGCATTTGGTGTATATCTTTGGTGCAAACCAGTATTTGCAGTTCCTTCCTACCCATTCTATTTCCCTCTACTGCCACTCTCCTCTGACTGGTGGAACTTGTCCTCACCTTCAATAACTTATTTGACTCCTCTCAGTTCTCCAAGTTAAAAGTGTAGCCCTGGGCACATTCATAGGCCCCAGCTATGCATGCGTTTTTGTCATTCACCATTGGGTCCCTGTCATACGGGAGGCCTGGTCCCCCAAAGTAACCCATTCCCCAATGCAATATTGCACCTCTAAACCCATAGCCCCTACGGGAGGCATGGACCCCCAACTCAATCCATTCCCAAACGTAAGATTCCAGCACTCCCCTGCCTCCTTTAAAAAATATTCCAATTGCACCTACCCTGCCTGCCGCAGCAGTTCCAATTGCAAGACCAATTCGCACCAAATTTCAGTGCTATCACGTAGCGTTTTGAGGAAGATACACAGAAAACATAGAAACATACAAAATAGGTGCAGGAAGAGGCCATTCGGCCCTTTGAGCCAGCACCGCCATTCATTGTGATCATGGCTGATCGTCCCCAATCAATAACCCGTGCCTGCCTTCTCCCCATATCTCTTGATTCCACTAGCCTGCATAGCTCTATCTTACTCTCTCTTAAATCCATCCAGTGATTTAGCCTCCACTTCCCTCTGTGGTAGGGAATTCCACAAATTTACAACTCTTTGGGTGAAAAAGTTTTTTCTCACCTTAGCCTTAAATGTCCTCCCCTTTATTCTAAGACTGTGGCCCCTGATTCTGGCCTCGCCCAACATTGGGAACATTTTTCCTGCATCTAGCTTGTCCAGTCTGTTTATAATTTTATAAAACAAAACATACATACATACAACACACAAGATGAGACTTTTAGAGGTAACCGGGACCGTTGGAGAGTGTGGAGGAGGGTCAGGGCGGTGAGTACTTAAATTGGGCACGGGGCTTTATTTCACAGAGGCCTGGGACCGTTGGAGAGTGTGGAGGAGGGTCAGGGCGGTGAGTACTTAAATCAGGCGCGGGGCTTTATTTCACAGAGGCCCGGGACTGTTGGAGAGTGTGGAGGAGGGTCAGGGCTTACCAAAATCCATAACGCTCCACACTCCATAGGGAGGGTTCTGGTGGAAGCCGCTGAAGTGCTTTCTGGTTAAAGGTACAGTGAGCTAAGGGTACAGTGGGTTAAAGGTACAGTGCTTTAGTAAAGGTGCAGTGAGCTAAGGGTACAGTGGGGTAAAGGTACAGTGCTTTTTGTTTATATAATAAAGGTGCAGTTTAAAGGTCAAGAGGGAGCAGCTGTTGTGTCAGATACCTGCTCATTTCTCCCAGCAGTTTCTATTGTATTATACTTGTATCAGATCCAGGGTAAGGCGGGAGAATGACAGTCAGAGCAGTGTACTGTTCTGGATGTCAGATGTGGGAGGTCATGGTGTCGGATGGCCCTCCAGACGTCCACATCTGCACCAGGTGCAGCGAGATGGGACTCCTAAGGGACCGTATTAGGATCCTGGAGCAGCAGCTCGATGACCTCTGTCTGATCAGGGAGAGTGAGGAGGTCATAGAGGGGAGTTATAGGGAGGTGGTCACTCCAAAACCACGGGAGAGAGACATGTGGGTCACGCTAAGGAAGGGCAAGGGGCAGAGGCAGGAATGAGTGAGTACTCCAATGTCGGTACACCTTGCAAATAAGTACTCCTGTTTGAGTACGGATGGGGGTGACAGCCTACCCGGGGGTAGCGACAGCGGACGGGCCTCCAGCACAGAGACCGGCCCTGTTGCTCCGAAAGGTAGGGAAAAAAAGAAGAAGGCAATAGTAATTGGGGACTCTATTGTTAGGAGGTCGGATAGGCGATTCTGTGGATGCAGTCGGGAGACCAGGATGGTGGTCTGCCTCCCTGGTGCCAAGGTCTCGGACGTGTCTCAACGCATCCAAGATATCTTGAAATCAGAGGGAGAGGAGCCTGAGGTCGTGGTACATATAGGTAGGTACCAATGACATAGGTAAAAAAAGGGAAGAGGTCCTGAAGGGAGGATTTAGGGAGTTGGGAGGAGAGTTAAGAAAAAGGACCAAAAAGGTAACAATCTCAGGATTACTGACTGTGCCACGCGACAGTAGGAGTAGAAATAGAGCGAGGTGGAGGATAAATGCGTGGCTGAAAGACTGGTGCAGAGGGCAGGGATTCAAGTTTCTGGATCATTGGGACTTCTTTTGGGGAAGGTGGGACCTGTACAGAAAGGATGGGTTGCACTTGAACCCGAGGGGGACCAATATCCTGGCGGGGAAATTTGCAAAGGCTACTGGGGAGACTTTAAACTAGAATGGTTGGGGCGAGGGACTAAAATAGAGAAAGCTAGTAGACAGAATGGGAGGCAGGAAGCAGAAAAGGGAAGCACTCGGACACAAGAGGAGAAAGAAAAAAAAGGAAATAAACAGAGAATAAGAGACGGGGGGTTTTCTTAAATGTGCATATTTTAATGCTAAGAGCATTGTAAGAAAGGTGGATGAGCTTAGAGTCTGGATAGACACCTGGAAGTATGATGTTGTGGCGATCAGTGAAACATGGTTGCAGGAGGGCTGTGATTGGAAACTAAATATTCCAGGATTTTGTTGCTTCAGGTGTGATAGAATTGGAGGGGCAAGAGGTGGAGGTGTTGCATTGCTAGTCAGGGAAGATATTACAGCAGTGCTTTGGCAGGATAGATTGGAGGGCTCATCTAGGGAGGCTATTTGGGTGGAACTGAGAAGTGGGAAAGGTGTAGCAACACTTATAGGGGTGTATTATAGACCGCCAAATGGGGAACGAGACTTGGAAGAGCAAATATGTAAGGAGATAGCAGATATTAGTAGTAAGCACAAGGTAGTGATTGTGGGAGATTTCAACTTTCCACACATAGACTGGGAAACACATTCTGTAAATGGGCTGGATGGTTTGGAGTTTGTAAAATGTGTGCAGGATAGTTTTTTGCAGCAATACATAGAGGTACCTACTAGAGGAGGGGCAGTGCTGGACCTCCTGTTAGGAAATGAGACGGGACAGGTGGCGGAGGTATGCGTTGGGGAGCGCTTCGGGTCCAGTGATCACAATACCATTAGTTTCAATATAATTATGGAGAAGGTCAGAACTGGACCTAGGGTTGAGATTTTTGATTGGAGAAAGGCTAACTTTGATGAGATGCGAGATGATTTAAAAGGAGTGAACTGGGACATTTTGTTTTATGGGAAAGATGTAGAAGAGAAATGGAGGACATTTAAAGGGGAAATTTTAAGAGTACGGAATCTTTATGTTCCTGTTCGGTTGAAAGGAAACAGTAAAAATTGGAAAGAGCCCTGGTTTTCAAGGGAAATTGGACATCTTGTTCGGAAAAAGAGGGAGATCTACAATAATTATAGGCAGCATGAAGTAAATTAGGTGCTTGAGGAGTATAAGGAATGTAAAAAGAATCTTAAGAAAGAAATTAGAAAAGCTAAAAGAAGATATGAGGTTGCTTTGGCAAGTAAGGTGAAAGTAAATCCAAAGGGTTTCTACAGCCATATTAATAGCAAAAGAATAACGAGGGATAAAATTGGTCCATTGGAGAGACAGAGTGGACAGCTATCTGCAGAGCCAAAAGAGATGGGGGAGATATTGAACAATTTTTTTTTCTTTGGTATTCACCAAGGAGAAGGATATTGAATTATGTGAGGTAAGGGAAACTAGTAGAGTAGCTATGGATACTATGAGGTTCAAAGTAAAAGAAGTACTGACACTTTTGAAAAATATAAAAGCGGATAAGTCTCCAGGTCCTGACAGGATATTCCCTAGGACATTGAGGGAAGTTAGTGTAGAAATAGCCGGGGCTATGACAGAAATATTTCAAATGTCATTAGAAACGGGAATAGTCCCCGAGGATTGGCGTACTGCGCATGTTGTTCCATTGTTTAAAAAGGGTTCTAAGAGTAAACCTAGCAATTATAGACCTGTTAGTTTGACTTCAATGGTGGGCAAATTAATGGAAAAGATACTTAGAGATAATATATATAAGCATCTGGATAAACAGGGTCTGATTAGGAACAGTCAACATGGATTTGTGCCTGGAAGGTCATGTTTGACTAATCTTCTTGAATTTTTTGAAGAGGTTACTAGGGAAATTGACGAGGGTAAAGCAGTGGATGTTGTCTATATGGACTTTAGTAAGGCCTTTGACAAGGTTCCTCATGGAAGGTTGGTTAAGAAGGTTCAACTGTTGGGTATAAATGCAGGAATAGCAAGATGGATTCAACAGTGGCTGAATGGGAGAAGCCAGAGGGTAATGGTGGATGGCTGTTTATCGGGTTGGAGGCAGGTGACTAGTGGGGTGCCTCAGGGATCTGTGTTGGGTCCTTTGTTGTTTGTCATGTACATGAATGCTCTGGATGAAGGTGTGGTAAATTGGATTAGTAAGTATGCAGATGATACCAAGATAGGGGTTGTTGTGGATAATGAAGAGGATTTCCAAAGTCTACAGTGATTTAGGCCATTTGGAAAAATGGGCTGAAAGATAGCAGATGGAGTTTAATGCTGATAAATGTGAGGTGCTACACCCTGGCAGGACAAATCAAAATAGGACGTACATGGTAAATGGTAGGGAATTGAAGAATACAGTTGAACAGAGGGATCTGGGAATAACCGTGCATAGTTCCTTGAAGGTGGAATCTCATATAGATAGGGTGGTAAAGAAAGCTTTTGGTATGCTAGCCTTTATAAATCAGAGCATTGAGTATAGAAGCTGGGATGTAATGTTCAAATTGTACAAGGCATTGGTGAGACCAAATTTGGAGTATGGTGTATAATTTTGGTCGCCCAATTATAGGAAGGATGTCAACAAAATAGAGAGAGTACAGAGGAGATTTACTAGGATTTTGCTTGGGTTTCAACAACTAAGTTACAGAGATAGGTTGAATAAGTTAGGTCTTTATTCTCTGGAGCGCAAAAGGTTAAGGGGGGACTTGATAGAGGTCTTTAAAATGATGAGAGGGTTAGACAGAGTTGATGTGGACAAGCTTTTCCCTTTGAGAATAGGGAAGATTCAAACAAGAGGACATGACTTCAGAATTAAGGGACAGAAGTTTAGGGGTTAACATGAGGGGGAACTTCTTTACTCAGAGAGTGGTAGCGGTGTGGAATGAGCTTCCAGTGGAAGTGGTGGAGGCAGGTTCGTTGGTATCATTTACAAATAAATTGGATAGGCATATGGATGAGATGGGAATGGAGGGTTATGGTAAGAGGGCAGGCAGGTGGGACTAAGGGAAAAAAAGTTGTGTCGGCACGGACTTGTAGGGCTGAGATGGCCTGTTTCCGTGCTGTAATTGTTATATGGTTATATAGATACTAGACCAAGTGGGACCCGTCTCACAAACATGGTACAACAGAATTTTATTAAAGAACACTTACAGTACACAACAGCATGTTGTTTCCGCTGTGTTGCGGCAAACAGACTAATAGCACAAGCTGGGTTACGATAATATGAACTGTGTGGTAGACGGAGCATCTAATAATAAAGCACTACAATTGGTTAGTGTGGAGTAACCAATCTACATCTTTCCTTGTAGAAATAAAAGTGAAGCACATCTAAATGCAGGTGGCCTATAAGAATAATCACACTAATATGTGATGGCTGAGTAATACAATACCCAAAATGCTAATAATGCATACAGGGATGAAAAGATGGTTTAAACATAATCCCCGTATCTGAGGGGTGGCCTACAAACCTGCCCCGCGCTCGTGCGGTTTATCCTCCCTTTACCGGGGAAGCAACCAGGGACCCACGCGGGGATAACACTGGGGACCCGTGGGCTGAATACAGCGAAGCCGGCGAGTGGGGCACCAAACGTTGTGGTTGGGGCGTACGGGGCACGACCAGTGGCTGATCTGCAGCAGCAGAGCTCGAGGGAAGAGACAGTCCGACAGTAGAAGGGTACGTCAGATGCAAAGCTTCTGGATACGAGACTGCAGGACGTGGTTCCTTCACAGGAAGGCGATGTTGACGGTTGCGTCTGTAAAGGCCGCCTTCGGTGCTCACCAGGTATGAACGCGGCTCCTTGGCAGGGCTGTTAATGTGACCCAAACGGCCATAGCCTTTGTCGGTATGGAGGTGAACAACTTGCCCACTAGAGAGAGGTTTAAGAGGTTTGCTGGACGTCGAAAGATTTCTTCTCTGCATCGCGTTTCAGTTGGAGTTGTTTCTGGACAACAGGAGGTGAACGGACCTGTTGCTGCAGCAGCTGCTGGGGCACCGGCAAGGCAGCACGGGCCTGCCGAGAAATCAGGCGTTGGGCTGGAGGCCCCAGTATTGTGTTGTTTATCCGGCCAGCCACGCCGGATGACTGAGGATAGTAGTTGTAGATTTATCTGCAACCGTGTGTTCTGCCAAGCTGCTTAGGCATTCAGTAGGTACGTACGCACCATCATTACCGTAAACTGGTCTTGTTCTGAGGGCTGTTGTTCACAAGTTTTGTGAGGGGCTCTTGATAGCATGTCAGCTATGTGCACGTCCTTGCCCTTTTTGTAGACTATAGTAAAATCAAAATACTGTAACTGCATCATCATCCGTTGCAGGCGAGCCGGATCAGCATGAATAGGTTTGTTCAGAATGGTGACCAGCAGCTGATGGTATGTTTCTACAATCACGGACTTGCCAAAAATAATGTATTTGAATTTTGTGCAGGTAAAAACCCCAGCAAGCAATTCCTTTTCGATCTGGGCATAACGTTGTTCAGTCTCAGACAGGGCGCGCGCGGGAAGCATAAGCAACATGTCTGCAGTCACCTTCGGTGGAAGTCTGTAGTAAAGCAGCGCCAAGTCCATATTGGGATGCATCACATGTGAGTGACACCGGCAACTTCAAAGCAAAGTAGGCGACGGTTGGAGCTCTGCCAGATATAGCTTAAGGATTTCAAAGGCTCTCTGGTGCTGTGTGTACCAGGACCAGGCAGTGTCCTTGTGAGTCAGTTCCCACAAGGGGGAAGAAATATCGCTGAGGTTGGGAATGAATTTCCCCAAGTAGCTGACCATTCCCAGGAATCGCTGTAAACTCATAACGTCAGTGGGAACTGGGATCTCGTTGATGGCAGTGGTCTTGGAGGGGTCCGGTCTGAGACCATCACTGCTGAAGACGTGACCAACATAGTTGACTTCTGTGACACGCAATTTGCATTTTAGAGGGTTGAGCTTGAGATGGATGTCTTTAGCACAGTCTAGTATTTTTTTTATATTGGCATCATGTTCAAGCCGTGTTGAGTCCGGCAACGAGAATATCATCGATAATGATGGTGCCCGGGTACCCCGCAAATATTTGTTCCATTATGCATTGGAAAACTTTGCTCGCAGAGTTGATGACAAAGGGCATCCGCAGGAATTTATAGCGGCCAAAGGGGGTGCCGAACATGGTGAGATTGGATGAGTCAGGGTTCAGCGGGATCTGCCAAAACAAACATTTAGCATCCAGATCAGAGAACATTGATGCACTGCCTATCTGAGCAGCAACTTCCTCTACTGTACGCATAGGGTAGTGTGGGCATTTGATCGCAGTGTTTTGGGCTCTGGGGTTGATGCAGTCTGATTTCTTCTTTCTTCTTCTTTGTTGCAACCACCATGGTGGAAACCAAGTCAGACGGGTCAGTGACCGTACCAATGACACCCAGGGACAACATACGCTGGAGCTCATTGTACACTCTGTCGCGCATAGCATGCGGCATATGATGTGGTGCTTGGACCACAGGATCAGTGGCGATGTTGTACTTGATGGGCAGCTTTCCAAGCTTGTTGTCAAATAGTTCTTTGTATTGTGAAACTATCTGCTGAGTGGAGCCCTCAGTGGGAGAAATTTGATGGACAGTAGGCACAAAGGTAACCAATCCTAGATCCTGGCATGCGTTGATGCCAAGCAGAGTTGCAGAATTTCCACGGACAATGAAAAACTTCAGTTTGTAGGCTTGTAACTCCAGCCGGCAATTCAGTTCAGTTTTTCTAAGTGGGAGCAGTTCCCCTCCCCCATAGGCTCGCAAAGTGGCCATAGTGTTTGCAATACATTCGGCATTACGGATTAGTTTAAATTCATATAAAGACATGACATTGCATTTAGCACCATGTCAAGCTTTGCAATGGTGATGTTGCGGTTAACGAACAGAACTTCAGGGTCAAGTAGCTTGTTAGTGGAAGTAAACCGCGAATTGATGTCTGGACTATTATCATGCTCCTGAAGGCGAGCAGGAGATGACACTTCCAACTTCCGGAAGTCGTTATCAGTAGGTTCATGTTTTAACAGGTGCACAGATTGGCTTGGGAACGGCCGAGCGATGCGTGAGCGACAGCATTTCATGAAGTGGTTCATCTTCTGACAGTAGTGGCACATTTTTCCATAAACAACGCAGAATTCGCGACCTGGAGCGGGGGAGCCATCACAGTTAAAGCACTGTTCAACAGATCTTTGAGGCTATCAAGGTGGTGTGTGGGTTACAAGAGGAGGTGTCGGTAGCATTGACACTGTACGAGGAACGTGACCCAGAGCCCAAAGACTTTGTGTGAGAGACAGTTAGTTCAGCAATCCTGCAAGTATGTTCAGCTCAGTCCAAGGTCAGTTCAGCATCGTGGAGCAGTTCGTCTTGTACCTTATCACTAAGCAGACCTCCTACCAGTTTGTTGCGGATGAGATCCTCACATAAAATCCCTGAAACGGCAGCATGCAGCCATGTGTTTTAAACCACTGATGACATTTTTTCCTCGCTGTTGGTAGCGAGCAAAAAACTTAGTACGTTCAATTATGGAGTTGGCACAAAGATCACACAGCTGTCTGACCTTAGTGAGTAAGACTGCAGAGTCACCAATAGTTTCAGCAGGCACCACAATCTGGTTGTTGTGATCCAAAAGATCCAAAGGACGTGCCTAGTCGAAACGCTTCGTTTCTTCAGGGCCAGCGACATTGGGAAGTATAGAAGCACGCACATAAGGTGCAGCGTTGTGCTGAGCAGCACGAATGTAATGGTTGTAGTCGCTCTCAAAACGCGCCAATGTTCAGCGATGTCCGAGTCAAAGATCAGAGGGACTGAACGGCGTAGCGAGCTGGCCGTAGCAGCAATAGTGAATAGACAAGAAAAAAACTCAGGGGAAAAATAAAAACCCATATACTTAAACACGGAGTATGTTATGAACCACATCTGACACCATGTAAATGGCCCACTCATTCTCACAAACATAGTACAACAGAATTTTATTAAATAACTATTACAGTACACAACAGCATGTTGTTTCCGCTGTGTAGCGGCAAACAGACTAATAGCACAAGCTGCGTTACGATAATATGAACCGTGTGGTAGGCGAAGCTTCTAATAATAAAGCACTACAATTTGTTAGTGTGGAGTAACTAATCTACAGCCTGGTCCCCCAATGCATCACGTTCCCCAACGCAATATTGCACCACTAACCCATAGCCCTCATGGGAGGCGTGGTCTCCCAACTGAAGCCGTTCCCGAACATATGATTCCAGCACTCCCTTGCCTCCTTCAGCACTGGACTTCAAAATAAATTCCAATAGCACTTTCCCTGCCTGCCGCAGTAGTTCCGATTGCAATACCAATTTGTCCTCCCCCTCCTGTTGAAGCACTTGCTGTGATATCCCATTGAGGTGAAAAGTTCAGAGTGTTGCTGTCTTGCAACTCTGTATCGAAGTGTGCTGGAAGCTGGCAGGAAGTATTTTAAGAGTAAAAATCTTGTTAAAGCTGGCATTTTTAATGCTTTAATCATCAATAACGTGAAACGTAGCATCATCACTGGAAGCTCCTGGAAAAAGGCTCTTGGTGAGAAGCTGTGGTTAACATTGGCAACGTCCCATTGTGATATCATTGTGGCACTCGGCAGCTTGAGAGTCCATTGTAATTGGTGCACATCATCACTGGAAATCCCTTGAAAAAGACTCTGTGAGAAGATGGGTTACCATTGGCAACGTCCCATTGTGATGTAATTGCGGCACTCGACAGCTTGAGAGCCCATTGCGATTGGTGCACTGTGAGTGTCATTGTGACATCATCACTGGAGGCTGCTGGAAAAAGGTGCGGAGGGGAAAAATGTGAATATTAGAATATGTGAAAATTTAAACGCTAGCGCATAGCGTTTTAAGGATGATACAAAACATACACACACACATGCACGCACACAAGATAAAACTTTTAGTATATAAAAAGGCTAGACCAAGTGAGCCCCATTGGGTTCCG
The DNA here is from genome assembly GCF_028641065.1 of Leucoraja erinaceus. NCBI lineage: Eukaryota > Metazoa > Chordata > Chondrichthyes > Rajiformes > Rajidae > Leucoraja > Leucoraja erinaceus. The sequence goes on from NC_073383.1 coordinate 37,285,206, forward strand.
TACCCGAATGTGAGGGGGAGAGGGTGGGGGGCACAGCATCACATGGTAATGCTGGTCCCCGAACGCGGCATCGGTGCTCACCCCGGGCACAAACGCCCCTTCGGAGCCAATCACCCCCATCACACGTTCTCCCAACGTAACCCGTCCCCCAACGCAACCCGGGCCAAGACCAGCGATTGGGGCCGAGCGCGTGGGGTCGAGTAAGTGAAGGCTAAGGCAAGGTAGGCCAAGCCGACCAAGCTGGGGGCCCTGAGCCGAGTGAGTGTGGCCGAGAAAGTAAATAAAAGCAAGGTTAATCTTTTTTTTAAAACTGCGAGGTGTTTTAAAATCAATCTTATCTTTAAAGATGGCGAAAATAAAGCAGTCAGAATCATGCATTGCAGAAATCGATGTTGAGTCAACCTCAAGCAGTGCAGAAGTGACCGTTGGGAAGCTGATGAAGCTGTTTTTGAAATGAGGCCCTCCCCTTGATGTCATTGGAAGGTGGTGGAATATTCTGTTTCACTCTATCGTTAGGTGGGGGGGGGGGGGGTGACGTCACTGGAAGCTGGTGTTTTATAAAGGTGGTTTGGGCTTTTTTGGAAACTTTAATCAAGAATAACCCAGGGTTGGAGGGGGCGGGGGGTGGCACTCGAAAGCTTGAGAGCCCATTGTGATTGGTGCACTGTGAGTGGCATTTTGACATCATTTTTGAAAGCTGCTGGAAAAAGGCTCTTTCTGAGAAGCTGCAGTTACCGTTGGTAAAGTCCCATTGGGATGTCATTTGTAAATGAGATCCATTGTGATTAGACGTCTGTGAGATGGCATTGTGACATCATCACTGGAAGCTGCTGGAAAAAGGCTCTCTGTGAGAAACAGTTTTTGGCTTTTTTTTAAACTTTAATCATGAATAACTTGTGAAATATTGGATGACATCTTAAGTGAACCTGAGTACCGCATGGTCGGGAAAAATATGAGTTAGAATATGTAAAAATATAAGTGCTAGCGCTTAACGTTTTGATACAAAACATGCACACGCACATGCACACACACGCACACAAGATGCGACAGTATATAGAAGATAGATTGCTTAAAGGTTAAAGAGAAAAACAATAAGGTAGAAGCATACCCATTCCAAGCTCAGTATCTGAGGCAGCCAGTTAAAGCTAAGTTCTTGAGTATATTTTAAAGGCAATTTGTTACAGACTAAAAGAAATATTGCAATGAGATTTAAATTTCAATGTAATCTCTCTGCAGACATTTTATTAAGAACAGTTCTGAGAGATTTTTGTTTCACTCATGGTTCCATCCAGACCAGTATGATAAGCAGACAAACATACTTTTATCCTTGCTGGAGAGCCATAAAATTTGCTGAAGCAAAGAGATATTCAAGTATGAGCCATTTAGTCTTTTCTCAGTCTGAATTAATATAAACATGATAAAACTCTTCATGTTCTTTGTAAATTGTTTACAAATTTAGTAAATAATTTTAGTGAAGACTTGTAATCAAGTGGGTAAATATTGTGCTCGATACACATCACTAATGTTTTAAACGTATTCCTGAGTGAAGAGACTTGCATTTGCTTACTATGTATAGAAGTCCTGATTTGCTTACTATGTACCACAAATTTACTTCTATCTATATTAGACAGAAAATCAATTATTGTAACCAGACCCTTGTTTTGTGTGTGGGATTTGCATAATCACTGACATGTACATCACAAACATTTTAAAGTGCCTTTGTGCCATGTTGCAAGATGTCCCTGGAGCCTACCAGGGAGAAGGCAATTCTGGATTTAGTGTTATGAAATGATCCGGATTTGATAAAGGACCTCAAGGTTAATGAGCCTTTAGGAGGCAGTGACCATTACATGGTCAGGTTTAATCTACAATTGGAGAGGGAGAAGAGTATATCGGAGATGTCAGTGTTGCAGTTGAATAAAGGGGACTATGGGGCAATGAGGGAGGAGCTGGCAATAGTTGACTGGAAAGATACACTAGCAGGGATGACAGTGGAACAAAAATGGCAGATGTTTCTAGGAATAATACAGTAGGTGCAGGATCAGTTCATTCCGAGGAAGAAAGAAAGATTACAAGGGGAGAAAGGGACGACCATGGCTGACAAGGGACGTCAGGAACAGTATAAAAATTAAAGCGAAGAAGTACAACGTAGCAAAGATGAGCAGGAAGCAAGAAGATTGGGTAATGTTTAAAGAACAACAAACGATAACTAAAAAGACAATACGGGGAGAAAAGATGGTACGAACGTAAGCTAGCCAAAATTATAAAGCAGGATAGTAAAAGCTTCTTTAGGTATGCGAAGAGGAAAAAATTAGTTAAGACCAAAGTTGGACCCTTGTAGACCGAAAAAGGTGAATTTATTATGCGGAACATGGAAATGGCAGATGAGTTGAACAGGTACTTTGGATCTGTCTTCGCTAAGGAGGGCACAAACAATCTTCCTGATATAGTAGTGGCCAGAGGATCTGGGGTGACAGAGGAACTGAAGGAAATCCACATTAGGTAGGAAATGGTGTTGGATAGACTGATGGGACTGAAGGCTGATAAATCCCCAGGGCCTGATGGTCTGCATCCCAGGGTACTTAAGGAAGTGGCTCTAGAAATCGTGGATGCATTGGTGATAATTTTCCAATGTTCTATAGACTCAGGATCAGTTCCTGTGGATTGGAGGGTAGCTAGTGTCATCCCACTTTTTAAGAAAGGCGGGAGAGAGAAAACAGGGAATTATAGACCAGTTAGCACCATATAACCATATAACACCATATAACAATTACAGCGCGGAAACAGGCCATCTCGGCCCTACAAGTCCGTGCCGAACAATTTTTTTTTCCCCTTAGTCCCACCTGCCTGCACTCATACCATAACCCTCCATTCCCTTCTCATCCATATGCCTATCCAATTTATTTTTAAATGATACCAATGAACCTGCCTCCACCACTTCCACTGGAAGCTCATTCCACACCGCTACCACTTTCTGAGTAAAGAAGTTCCCCCTCATATTACCCCTAAACTTCTGTCCCTTAATTCTGAAGTCATGTCCTCTTGTTTGAATCTTCCCTATTCTCAAAAGGAAAAGCTTGTCCACATCAACCCTGTCTATCCCTCTCATCATTTTAAAGACCTCTATCAGGTCCCCCCTTAACCTTCTGCGCTCCAGAGAATAAAGACCTAACTTATTCAACCTATCTCTGTAACTTAGTTGTTGAAACTCAGGCAACATTCTAGTAAATCTCCTCTGTACTCTCTCTATTTTGTTGACATCCTTCCTATAATTAGGCGACCAAAATTGTACACCATACTCCAGATTTGGTCTCACCAATGCCTTGTACAATTTTAACATTACATCCCAGCTTCTATACTCAATGCTCTGATTTATAAAGGCTAACATACCAAAAGCTTTCTTTACCACCCTATCTATATGAGATTCCACCTTCAAGGAACTATGCACGGTTATACCCAGATCCCTCTGTTCAACTGTATTCTTCAATTCCCTACCATTTACCATGTACGTCCTATTTTGATTTGTCCTGCCAAGGTGTAGCACCTCACATTTATCAGCATTAAACTCCATCTGCCATCTTTCAGCCCATTTTTCCAAATGGCCTAAATCATTCTGTAGACTTTGGAAATCCTCTTCATTATCCACAACACCCCCTATCTTGGTATCATCTGCATACTTACTAAGTTAGCCTGACATCGGTGGTGGGGAAGATGCTAAAGTCAATTATAAAAGATGGAATAGCCACACATTTGGATAGCAGTAACAGGATCGGTCCGAGTCAGCATGGATTTACGAAGGGGAAATCATGCTTGACTAATCTTCTGGAATTTTTTGAAGATGTAACTAGGAAAATGGACAAGGGTGAGCCAGTGAATGTAGTGTACCTGGACTTTCAGAAAGCATTTGATAAGGTCCCACATAGGAGATTAGTGGACAAAATTAGGGCACATGGTATTGGGGGTAGAGCATTGACATGGATAGAGAAGTGGTTGGCAGACAGGAAACAAAGAGTAGGGATGAACGGGTCCCTTTCAGAATGGCAGGCAGTGACTAGTGGGGTACCGCAAGGCTCGGTGCTGGGACTGCAGCTATTTACAATATACATCAATGATTTGGATGAAGGGATTCAAAGTGACATTAGCAAATTTGCAGATGACACAAAGGTGCGTGGCAGTGTGAACTGTGAGGAGGATGCTATGAGAATGCAGGGTGACTTAGACAGGTTGGGGGAGTGGGCAGATGCATGGCAGACAAAGTTTAATGCAGATAAATGTGAGGTTATCCAGTTTGGTAGCAAAAACAGGAAGGCAGATTACTATCTAAATGGCGTCAAGTTGGGAAAAGGGGAAGTACAGCGGGATCTGGGGGTCCTTGTACATCAGTCTATGAAAGTAAGCATGCAGGTACAGCAGGCAGTGAAGAAAGCGAATGGCATGTTGCCCTTTATAACAAGAATCGAATATAGGAGCAAAGAGGTCCTTCTGCAGTTGTACAGAGCCCTAGTGAGACCACACCTGGAGTATTGTGTGCAGGTTTGGACATTCTTTGTTATTGAGGGAGTGCAGCGCAAGGTTAATTCCCGGGATGGCGGGACTGTCATAAGCTGAGAGAATGGAGCAGCTAGGCTTGTACACTCTAGAGTTTAGAAGGATGAGACGCAATCTTATTGAAACATATAAGATTGTTAAGGGCTTGGAGACGCTAGAGGCAGGAAACATGTTCCCGATGTTGGGGGAGACCAGAACCAGGGGCCACAGTTTAATCCTGGCTTGAAGGGCCGGATGGCCTACTCCTGCACCCATTGTCTATTGTCTATTGTCTAAGATGTGATATAAATGGAAATTAATAGTCAACTGCACTTAATATTTTTTTAATTGCCTGTTTCCTGGTTTGCTCGCTCTCCTGCTAAACAGAAATTTTACAGTCACTGAGGTCTTTCCTGGAATCCATAGAAGTAGAATACTTTCTAGAGGCGAACTTCAATCATCAAGATAAATGGCAATACATTTAGCTTTGACTCAAACAGGGTGATTGATGAGAATTGAAATTCTTTGATAGCATTCCTATTTCGCCATCATTACTAAAGTGGTCGTAATACATTTCACTACCACCAATTTGTAGAGCAACACGTATCATGCAGTACAAATAAGTGCAATGCTGTAAGACCATTATGTGTAAGATAGCAGAATGATTTCAAATAGATGTTTTATAGGATATGCAAGACCGGTAGATATGCATGAATTCATTGATTGACCATATTTCCTATTCCAAGGAATTTCATTTAATCTGTGCATTGCAACATCACTCACGCTTGCTTGTGGGAAACAGCTCTAAAATTATGAGCAAGTTCCTGGAATGTTTTTTGGTACAAAGCACGATTTATGCTTTTCCCAACCCCCACCCACCAAGAGTCCACCATTTGTGTTCAGCTAACCAGAGATTGCATACCATGACAGAATAGTTTTGTCACCACCATCTGCTTTTGCTTAATGGTCAAAGGAAAGTCACCACGTCTAGTTCACTCCACAGAGCTGTAAGTTGTTCGTATGTGTATGGTAAACAAGGGTCGTTTGACAAGGTGCCCTCAGAAAAATTCATTGCATCCTTGATTTGTCATCTGTGAAGCTCATGGGCTATGCCGCATCTTTGAAGTCCCTGGTGAAGGCAATTCTGCAACATTGTTAAGATACCCTGTACTGATATTCTGCTGCATATTGATGTTAGGTAAACAAGAACAAGCACAATACAATGGGTGATATCTAATCTGATGATATCTAATAGTTTCACAAGGTGACTAGGACATCGTTATTTGCCAAGACACTATTAACTCCAGCACTTCCACCTATGCAATTATCAGTTATTAAATTGCGGATGGTTACGTGTTGCCTTATTCTTCTCTGTGTTCTGTGCTTTTTTTGCTATGGGGAAAGATTACTTATGAATGAATAGAATTACATCTGTTTGTTTCAATTGGTAAAGGTAAATTTAATGGAGAAGCATTTGAGTTGAGTTTAGTTTGTTGTCACGTGTGCCAAGGTACAGTGAAAAGCTTTTGTTGCGTGCTAACCAGTCAATGGAATGACAATTCATGATTACAATCGAGCAATCACAGCAATGTACAGATACATGACAAAGGGGATAATGTGGGAATAACGTGGATAAGGATGAGATTGAGTCGCATAGGTGGGTGGACTTACTTTAGACTTAGTTCCTCCCACACAGTTGAGTGCATTGGGCAGCAAGCTTTCACCATTCTGTTCGGTTATGTGCAACGTCTTCCACCCTCGATAGGCTTGCATCCTAGGCTTTCAAATCCTTCTGGTAGAGGTGTGGAAATATATAGATTTTTTTATTTCCAAATATATACGTAAATCATAATATATACAGTAAGTACAATCATAACATATCTTTCTTTCTTCACATTCATTGTACCATTAAGTCAATACATTTAGTTAGAGCGTGTGATTCCATTCCTGTTTTCTTCTTAAACAATCCACTGGTGAGATATTTGGAGACTTGCACAGGGTTCAGCCTCTCAATGTCCAATAATGAAAGGACTGTAGTTCTTCATTGCGTCTTTGCTGTGGCTGTATGCTTTGGTGCATCCCTCACCAGGATATTTTGGAATGTTCAGTTGGCAGCATTTGCTTGCAGGTATTTTCTTACATTGGAAGGCCAATAGGTTTTGGGCAGACTGAAATACATACTTCACCAAGCTGATAACTGATGTCCACAACACATAGAGCGGCTGTCGGGACGAACCTTAACAAAGATGACGACATCCTTTTCAACAACTTAATCACATACACTATCTACGAAGAGCTGGATGATCATCTCATTCATACTGCAGCTATCTAAAGGGCAGCGTGTGATTTGATTGAGGTCTTGACCATGCGTGAAGGACATACTGGAAAAGACCCTTCCCACTGCTAGCCAATTGAGTTGTTGGTGCTTGTGTGCGAGTTCTGGTGATGAGGCGTTCTGCTAGATGGCCTTGGCAGACTATTTAGGGAATAATTCCACAAAGCAATCACAATCTCCTTCTCTTGCACAACCTCCAAAATATTCCAAACTGACCACTATCCAATGCACATGGCCAAAAGCGTCACTTCGCAGGAGATTTTCAGCAAATAACTGGTGGTGTGGCAAGATCCAACTTAATAAACTGCTAAAGATAGACACAAAAAGATAGACACAAAAAAAAAAAAAAAAAAATGGCGCGGCCCTGTCCAGTCGCCGTTGTGGCAGCTCCGCGAAAATTGTGTGTGTTTTTAACTTTTATGTTCCTTTTTAACTTATTTCTAAGTTCTAACTCCCTAGTACTAACAAAGTATGACAGGGAAACCCTCTTAAATCTAAACTCCAGGGCAAACGGAGACTTTTTAAACTCTTTACTCACTGATCCAGCATGGCCAGCAGAGATCAGCAGAAGCTGCTGCAACAACAAAGGGAGCTCGGCTGCAAGGAAAACCCGGAGAAAACATCGAGGGAAGCGGGGGGGGATTCGGAATAGGCTGAGAGCCCAAGCCTTTCGTCCCCCTCTGCCCAGCATTCTTCTGGCGAATGTCCAGTCCCTGGAAAACAAGCTGGATGACCTCAGGGCGAGGATCAGATTCCAGCGGGACATAAGGAACTGCAACATCCTCTGCCTGACTGAAACATGGCTGACCTCACTGATTCCGGATCAGGTAATCTGCCCAACCGAGTCCTTCACTGTCCACCGTGCTGACAGAACAGAAGCATCTGGGAAATCCAAGGGTGGAGGAGTCTGCTTCATGACCAATAACAACTGGTGCAACCCTGGAAATATCAAGATGCTTTCCCGTTCCTGCTCGCCGGATCTGGAGCACCTGACAATCTCATGCCGCCCATTCTACCTTCCCCGGGAGTTCGGCTCAGTGATCGTCACAGCCGTCTACATTCCACCGCAGGCGGACACCGACATGGCACTATCGGCCCTACACGATGTGCTATGTCGACATCAAAACAAGTACCCGGAAGCGGCTATGGTGGTGGCTGGAGATTTTAATAAATCAAATCTCAAGAAGGTCATGCCGAACTTCTACCAACACATCACGTGTGCCACCAGGGGGGAGAGAACTTTGGACCACTGCTACACACCGTTCAGGAAAGGCTACAAGGCCGTTTCACTCCCTCCCCTAGGAAAATCTGACCACGCTGCTATTTTCCTGTTGCCGGAGTATAAACAGAGGATAGTTCGGGAAGCGATAGAGACGAGGGACGTAAAGCGGTGGTCCGACCAGTCAGAGGCCATGCTGCAAGATGCACTGAGTGATGTCGACTGGAATATGTTCGAAGCAAGTTCCAGTGACGTCAGTGAGTTCGCGGAAGCAGTCATGGACTTCATCGCAACAATAACCGACAACATCGTCCCCACGGTAAGGGTAAGCACCTTCCCGAACCAAAAACCCTGGGTAGACAGATCTGTTCGTGTGGCCTTGAATGCTCGTACCGCTGCCTACAACTCGGGCTTGGCATCAGGAAACATGGACGTCTACAAGGCAGAGTCCTACCGAATGCGAAGGGCGGTGAAGGATGCAAAGAGAAGGTACAGGGACAAGATGGAGTTACAGATGGAGCAGCAGGACACCAGAAGCCTGTGGCAGGGGCTACGGATTGTAACCAACTACCGAAGCACCGCTCCCTCATCCGCATGTGCCGGCACCTCCCTAGCTGACGACCTGAACTCCTTCTACGCTCGTTTCGAGAGGGGCAACACCACTCCAGGTCTGCCGACTATCGACAATACCGACAGCGGGCTGGCTACCGAAGCTGAAGGGAGGAATATGCACACATTCTCGCTGTCCGAGCACGACGTGAGGAGGGCACTGACACGGGTGAACACAAGAAAAGCTGCAGGCCCCGATGGCATCCCGGGGCGAGTACTCAAGTCCTGTGCTACGCAGCTAGCTCCAGTGCTCACTACATTATTCAACCTCTCCCTGGACAAGTCCGTGGTCCCTGCCTGCTTCAAAAAATCCATCATCGTACCGGTACCAAAAAATGCCTCCCCAGCCTGCCTGAATGACTACCGTCCGGTGGCCCTTACCTCGGTAGTCATGAAATGCTTTGAGAGGCTGGTGAAGAATCACATCTGCGCCTTCCTCCCTCGGAACATGGACCCGTTGCAGTTTGCATACCGTCCGAACAGGTCCACGGACGATGCGGTCTCCCAGGTCTTGCACACCGCTCTCTCCCATCTGGACAGCCAGAAGGGGGGCTACGTGAGGATGCTGTTCATAGACTACAGTTCAGCCTTCAACACGATAGTCCCCACCAGACTGGCCGGGAAGCTACTGGAATTGGGGCTCAACTCCTCCCTGTGTGCCTGGGTCCTGGACTTTCTCACCGCCAGGCCCCAGGTAGTCAAGATGGGAGGGAATACATCGAAGTCCCTCACCCTGAGCACAGGATCGCCCCAGGGTTGCGTCCTCAGCCCCCTATTGTACTCCCTGTACACACATGACTGTGTGGCTAGGTTCAGCTCCAATTCAATAATTAAGTTTGCTGATGACACTGTGGTGGTGGGCCTGATCTCAGACAATGATGAGAGGGCCTACCGGGAGGAGGTGGCTGATCTAGCACTCTGGTGCCAGGAGAACAGCCTCCTCTTGAACATCAAAAAAACGAAGGAGCTGATCATGGACTTTAGGAGGGCACATCATCCGAGGACGTACACTCCATTGAGTATAAATGGGGATCCTGTGGATAGGGTGAACTGTTTTAAATATCTGGGAGTCCACATCTCTGAGGATATGACATGGTCATCACACGCCTCAGCACTGGTGAGTAAGGCAAGGCAGCGCTTTTACCACCTCAGGCAATTGAGGAAATTCAGAGTGTCTCTGAGGATCCTCCAGTGCTTCTACGCAGCGGCGGTGGTAAAGCATCTTGTCCGGGAACATTACCATCTGGTTCGGGAATTGCTCTGCCAAGGACAAGAAGGCTCTGCAGAGAGTAGTGCGTTCGGCCGAACGCACTATGGGAACTTCACTCACCCCCCTGCAGGAACTATACAACAGGAGGTGCAACTCCAGAGCAAACAAAATCATGAGAGACCTCTTCCACCCCTGCAACAGACTGTTCCAGCCGCTACGGTCAGGCAAACGCCTCCGTTGCCATGCAGTGAGAACGGAGAGGTTGAGAAGGAGTTTCTTCCCAGAGGCAATTCGGACTGTAAACGCCTTTCTCACCAGGGACTAACTGTACAGAACGTTTTTCCTTCTATTATTTATTATGTAAAATAATATGTGTGTTATGATTGTGTTTATAATTTGTTTGGTTGTTTTGTTGTTCCGCGAGCATTGCCACTTTCATTTCACTGCACATCTCGTATGTGTATGTGACAAATAAACTTGACTTGACTTGACTTGAAAAAGCTGGAGTAACTCAGCGGGACAGGCAGCGAAAAAGAATGGGTGATGTTTTGGGTCAAGACCCTTCTTCAGACTGGTTAGGAATAAGGGAAATGAGAGATATAGACGATGTGGAGAGATAAAGAACAATGAATGAAATATATGCAAAAAAGTAACGATGATAAAGGAAACAGGCCATTGTAAACTTCCCAAGCGAAATATGAGATGCTGTTCCTACAATTTGCATTTAGCCTCACTCTGACAATGGAGGAAACCAAGGACAGAAAGGTCTGTGTAGGAATGGGAAGGAGAATTAAAGTGTCCAGCAACCGGGAGATCAGGTTGTTTCACGCGGGCTGAGCGATTGTGTTCCGCGAAACGATCGCTCAATCTGCGTTTGGTCTCACTGTTGTATAAGAGTCCACATCTTGAACAGCGGATACAGTAGTTGAGGTTGGAGGAGGTTCAAGTGAACCTCTGCCAAAGCTGAAAGGACTGTCGGTCCCTGGTGAGCGCCGAGGGAGGAAGTATACCAACAGGTGTTGTATCTTCTGCGGTTGCAGGGGAAGGTACCTGGAGAGGGAGTGGTTTGGGTGGGAAGGGATGTGTTAACCATGGAGTTGCAGAGGGAACTCTCTGCGGAAGGTGGAAAGGGATGGAGATGAGAAAATGTGGCTAGTAGTGGGATCCCGTTGGAGGTGGCAGATATTTCAGAGGATTATGTGTTGTATGCGATGGCTGATGTGGGGTGGAAGGTAAGGACTAGGGAGACTGCCTCTGTTGCGACTAGGGGGACGGGGAGCAAGGGCGGCTGCAGGGTACCAAGGAGACATGAGTGAGGGCTTCTTTTATGATGGGAGAGGGGAACCCCCATTCCCTAAAAAATGAGGACATCTCAGATGTTCTCATATGGAACACCTCATCTTGGGCGCAGATGCAGCGGAGGAATTGGGAGTACGGGATTGAGTCCTTGCAGGAAACAGTGTGGGAAGAAGTGTAGTCGAGATAGTTGTGGGAGTCAGTGGGTTTGTAATAGACGTCAATCAATTGTCTATTTCTTGTGATGGAAACTGTGAGATCAAGAAAGGGGAGGGAGGTGTCCGAGATGGTCCAAGTAAATTTTTCAATTCAATTCAATTCAACTTTAATGCCATTGAACAAATATAAGTATGGGTACAACGAAATGCAGTTTAGCGTCAGTCCGTAGTAATAGTGCAATATAGAAATAAAAATACAGAATAAGCAAACAATGTGGACGGAGAGACTGGAGAAATCTATCGGCGGGACTCCGAGTTCAGCAATGTGATAGTGTTGTTGTAGAAGCTGTTCCTCATCCTACTAGTACGAGACCTGAGGCTCCTGTACCGCCTCCCTGATGGGAGGAGGGCAAACAGTCCATGGTTGGGGTGGGAGGGGTCTTTGATGATCTTCCCGGCCCGTCTCAGACACCGTTTTCGGTGGAGGGCATCCATGGCAGGGAGCGGGGCACCGATGATGTACTGAGCGGTTTTCACCACCCGTTGTAGTGCCTTCCTGTCCGCTACGGTGCAACTGCTGTACCATACCGTGAAGCAGGTGGTCAGGATGCTTTCGATGGTACAGCGGTAAAAGTTGGTCAGGATCTCAATCAATCAATCAATCAATCAACCTTTATTGTCATCTTGCAAGCAACAGTTGTACAGTGCAAAATGAAAAGACGTTTCCCAGTGAATAGCGGAGCATCGCACATGAAATTTAAAACATTTCACACATAATAACACTAAAAAACAATCCAGTCCCTGATGGAACAGTATAAATAGTTAAAAGCAGGTAAAAACACAATGTTAAAATACAATAAACCAATCATAAAAAATGTCCGGGGCAGCTGATTTGAGTGGCCAGTGCCAGTTATTAAAGTGTCCGTGCCAGCCGCAGAATCAAGTGACTGTGAGTACAGAGTGACTGTTTAGCAGCCTCACAGTCTGTGGTAGGAAGCTGTTTAGCAGGCTTGTAGTCCGGGCTTTGATGCTTCGATATCTCTTGCCTGATGGCAGGAGATCCAGGTGTATGTGGAGGGGGTGCAGTTTGTCTTTAGCAATTCTCTGAGCTTTTTTCAGACAGCGGCTCTGGAACAGTTCTTGTACCGAGGGTAGGGAGACGCCAATGATCCTCTCTGCTCCCCTCACTGCCCTCTGCAGAGCCTTCCTGTCCGAGCAGTTGCAGGTGGAGTACCACGTATTTATGCAGTACGTGAGTACAGACTCCACCGTGCCCCTGTAGAAAGTCCTGAGGTGGTTGGTGGGGAGTGAGGCCTGTTTTAGTTTCCTCAGGAAGTGCAGTCGCTGATGGGCCCGTTTGACGGTCCCAGTGGTGTTCCTGGACCAGGTGAAGCTGTCCGTAATTTGCACACCGAGGAACTTTATGCTCTCCACTCTCTCCACTGCAGTGCCACTGATGTTGAGGGGTGTATGCTTTGGCTGCGCCCTCCTGAAGTCGACAACCATCTCCTTAGTTTTGTCGACATTCAATTCTAGATTATTTTTGCCGCACCAGTCCACTAGTTGTTGGGGGGACAGTTGAGCTTTCTTGAGCCTCCTCAGGAAGTAAAGGTGCTGCTGCGCCTTTTTGATCAGCTTGAGGTGTTGAGGGACCAGGACAGATCCTCCGAGATGTGTACCCCGAGGAATTTGTAGTTGGAGACGCGCTCCACCTCAGTCCTGTTTATATGGATGGGGGTATGTCTGCCCCCTCTGATCTTCCTGAAGTCAACAATAATTTCCTTCGTCTTCTTGGAGTTGAGGACGAGGTTATTGTTGGCACACCAGGTTGTCAGGTGCTGGACCTCATCCCTGTAGGCTGACTCGTCGTTGTCACTGATCAGTCCTACCACCGTGGTGTCGTCGGCAAATTTAATGATGGCGTTGGAGCCATTCTTAGGGATGCAGTCGTGAGTGAAGAGAGAGTAGAGGAGAGGGCTGAGCACACAGCCCTGTGGCATGCCGGTGTTCAGTGTTATAGTGGAGGAGGTGAGGTTGTTGACCCTAACAGACTGTGGTCTGTTAGTGAGGAAATCCAGTGTCCAATTGCAGAGGGAGGTGGAAATGCCAAGTCCGCTGAGTTTGGTGATCAAGCTGGCGGGGATGACAGTGTTAAAGGCAGAGCTGAAATCAATGAACAGCATCCTGATGTAGGTGTTATTGCTGTCCAGGTGGGTCAGGGCAGAGTGTAGGGCCGCCGATATGGCATCCACTGTAGACCTGTTGGTCCGGTAGGCAAACTGATGGGGGTCCAGTGTGGGGGGGAGGCTGGCTTTGAGGTGAGCCAAGATCAGCCACACAAAGCACTTTGCAATGACAGGGGTGAGTGCCACTGGGCGGAAATCGTTGAGACTCCCTGTAGCTGATTGTTTGGGCACTGGCACAATGGTTGATGTCTTGAGCCAAGTGGGGACAACACCCTGGCCAGTGACAGATTGAAAATGTCAGTGAAGACCAGGGATAGTTGTCCAGCACATGCCCTGAGCACACGCCCGGGGATGCCATCGGGGCCGGCAGCTTTGTGCTCATTCACCTTGCCCAGTGCATCTTGTACAGCAGAGGTGGAGAGACAGAGGGGTTGTTCATTCGGGGGTGGAGCAACTTTGATGGCTGGAGTTTTGTTGTCCCGGTCAAAGCGAGCAAAGAAATGGTTTAGCTCATCAGGAAGGGAGGTGTTGTTTGGGGGGGGGGTGTTAACTTTCTGGTAATCGGCAATGGATTTGATTCCTTGCCACTTGCGCCTGAGGTGGGAGTTGTTTTGGAAATGCTCCTCAATCCGCCGTTTGTGATTGAGTTTAGCATTCCTAATTCCCATTTTCAGATTGGCCCAGGATAAGATGTATCCCTCAGCGTTGCCAGATCTGAAAGCGGCATCGCGAGCCTTCAGCAGGAGTCAGACCTCCCTGCTCATCCACGGCTTCTGGTTAGGGAAGGTCTTTATCTCTTTGTGGGTAGTGATGTTATCAGTGCAGAATTTTATATAGTCCAAAACTGTTGAGGTGTATGAGTTGATGTCCACTTGGGAGTTAAAGGTGGACTGGGTAGCAAACAGACTCCAGTCTGTTTGCTGAAACTGTTCCTGTAAAACAGAGACAGCCCCCTCAGGCCAAACCTTCACTGTTCTCACGGTAGGTTTCACAAGTCTGATCAGAGGTGTGTATTTGGGGAGCAGGAACAGAGAGAGGTGGTCAGACTGTCCAAGGTGGGGGAGGGGGAGGGCTTTGTAGGCTTCAGTAATATTAGTATATATTAAGTCCAGAATATTGTTTCCTCGGGTTGGGTAGGAAACATGTTGATGGAACCTGGGGAGTACAGTTTTAAGGTTGGAGTGGTTGAAATCACCCACAACAATAAATGCCCCCTCTGGGTGTGCAGTTAGTTGTTTGCTGATAGCAGCTTGCAGCTCTTCCATTGCTAGCCTGGCATTAGCGTCCAGGGGTACATAGACTGCAGTGATAACAGTCGATGTGAATTCTCTGGGCAAATAGAAGGGCCTGTACTTTATCATCAGGTATTCCAGGTCAGCAGAGCAGTGACTACCAAACCTAACAACGTCCGTACACCATGTGTTATTCACATAAATGCACAGTCCGCCGCCCTTGGTCTTACCGGAGTCCTCCGCTGTTCTGTCGGCCCTGAAGACAGTGCGCCCATCCAGCTCGATGGGCGTTGTCCGGGATGTTATCGTTGAGCCATGTTTCGGTGAAGACCATGGCGTTGCAGTCGGCGATCCGTCTGTGTGTGGTGATCCACAGCCGTAGTTCGTCGATTTAATCACCAGGGACCGGACATTCACGAGGAAAATGCTGGGCGGAGCTGGCTGGTGCGGGTTTGATTTCAGCCTAGCTCGATAGCCTCCCCGCTTCCCACGTCTTTGTTTGCCGTCCCTGCGCCACCTCCGGGCACTTCCTGTCGGGGGAGCTGGCCCGCTAGACCACAGTGTCCTGGCGGTGTCCTGTCCTGTCCGGCAGTTGGAAGTCGCTTCTGGGGCTCGTTGTGTAGAGACGGCCGAGCTCCAGTAGCTCCTGACGGCCGTACAGAGTCTTCGCTCGAGTGCTCCGGGCGAAAACTAAGGTAATTATTAACAGCAAAAAAACTAAATTGCAAAAACTACGGAGACGCAGAGCCTCGCGTTGTGCACGCGACGCCATCTTGGATAATTTGACTGCAGGATGCAAATTGGTGGTGAAGTTGATGAAGTCCATGAGTTTTGCATGGGTGCAGGTAGCACCGATCCAGTCATCAAAATAACAGAGATAGAGTTCGGGGATAGGGCCAGTGTATGCCTGGAACAGGGATTGTTCAATGTACCCTACAAAGAGGGAGGCATAGTTGGGGCCCATGCGGGTGCCCATAACTACGTCTTGGGCTTGGAGGAAGTGGGAGGAGTCAAAGGAGTTGGTGAGGGTGAGGGCCAGTAGAGGGAAATTGGATGGTTTTGCAGTCGAGGAAGATACTGAGGGCTTTAAGGCCTTCCTGGTGGGGGATGGAGGTGTAGAGTGACTGAACGTGCATAATAAAGATGAGGGAGTGGGAGTTCGGAAAGCAGGTCTTTAAAGGGACGGGCATGTGAGGTATCTTGGACATAGGTGATTGAACCAGGAGGGATAGGATAGAGTCGAGGTACGTGGAAATCATTTCCGTGGGACAGGAGCAGGCAGAAACAATGGGTCTGCCAGGGCATTGTGAATTTTGGGGAGAAGGTAAACACGGGCTGTGCAAAGCTGGGAAATGATAAGGTTGGAGCTTGTGGAAGGCAGCCAGCCAGAAGTGATGGTACAATCAGTAATATTGTTTGAGATTAAAGTATGGTGCTCATTTGTGGGATCATGGTCCAAGCATATGTAGGAGGAGGCGTTTGAGAATTGTCGCCTGGCCAGACAACCACGGCACCTCTCTTGTCGGTGGGTTTGATTATAATGTCAGGGTTGCTGCAGAGTGAGCGGAGGGCTGTACATTTAGAGGGGTGAGGTTGGAGTAAGTAAGGGGAGTTGAAAAGTTTAGGGTCGATGTCACTTTGGCAGTTAGAAATAAAGAGGTCTCGAGAGGGTAGAAGGCCATCCTGCGGAGTCCAAGAGGAGGGGGACCGGTGGAAACGGGAGAAAGGGTCATCACTGGGTGGTGATGACTCCTTCCCATAGAAAAAGGCATGGAGGTGACAGAAGAAGGAAAGATCTACGTCGTGGCGGACCAGGAATTTGTTGAGGTGGGAGCGGAGGGGAACGAAGGTGAGGCCTCTGTTCAGGACAGAATGTTCCATATCAAAGACGGGGAGGTAAGGGGGGATGGTGGAGACACAACAATGGTGGAGGTTGCGGCCAGAGGAGGGCCGGGGAGTGGCAAAAGGCCGAGGCGAGAACTGGTGGGGGAATGGTTGGTGTTCAGAGATGAGAGGGGGTGTGATGACTATTGTATGGGTGGGGTGCGGTCAGAGAAATCTGGTTAAAAGAGGGGGGAGGGGAAAACCCATCACTACTGAGGTTCCCTAGAGGAGGGGGGTAAAAGTAGGACCCAGCAGAGTCAGACCACATGCTGTCGGAGCCTGCATCGTGGAGGTTGTGGGTATGGTGCTGAGCCTGAAACTTGGGTGAGGCGATGACTCTGACATGCTGGTGGGTGGTGGAGAGGCGAGGGCCGGCGGAGTCGCTGGTGGAGGTCCATGGGGGGCTGGAGTAGAGATGCGGGTCGGCGGCAGCAGGATTGGTGACCCCGGGGAGGCAGTGAAGGTCGGCGACAACAGTGGTGGCTCCAGGGAGGCAGTGAAAGTCGGTGGCCGTGACAGTTTCGGTGGTCCGGGCCTGGGTTTGGCCGGGACGGCGGTGTAGGTGGGAGAGACGGAGGATGTTGGTGCTGTTCCTTGTGGTGGCAATCTCAGCCTCGTCGTGTTCAGGCAGGCGACGCGGTCCAGCGGTGGAGCCATGGGCTTGCGGTCGAGTCAAGTAGTGTCGGTGGAGTGGAACCGGTCTGGAGGCGGGCAGGATTGTGATCCTTGGTAGAGTTCAGGTAGGCGAGGAAGAGTTTGTTGAGGGCGTGGATCTGGCGTTGAACGAAATACAGTTGGGGTCCATTGCTGGTGTGGGTGAGTGAGGCCTGAAGCTGTGGGAGAGTCAGAGCGAGGGCCTATATGTTTTATTATTGTTTTATGTGTCATTCCTAACTGTCACTGAATGCCATGATATCACTAGCGGGTGGACCATTAAGGCAAATTCCTTGCACGTGAAGACTTGGCCGATAAACTTATTCATTCATTCATTGGGTAGGGGTGGGATAGAGAGAGAGGGAATACCGGGGCTACCTGAAGTGAGAGAAATTAATTTACCACTGGGCTGCAAGCTGCCCAAGCAAAATATGAAATGCTGTTCCTCCAATTTGTGTTTAGCCTCACTGACAATGGAGGAGACCGAGGACAGAAAGGTCTGTGTAGATAAACTGCTACATGACAATAAGCCCAGGCACATACTTCACAACACGAGGAACGAGAACCTTGGCAGATAATTACAAAACACACACTTTGATACACAAACAGGCCATCAGGATGAGGGCTACATTGGGTACATTCTTCTCTGGTGATCAGTACATTACATCAATAAGCAATAAGTGTACTTATTGGAAGTTAAAAATACTAAAGGCTGTTACATTATTTAACAGAGTATTGTTGTACGAGGGTCAATAGAAACGATTACTTGTCAATTTCTGTGGCCATCCACTGTTAAAGTAGCAGCTGTGTTCTTCGGGGTCAGTTATGTGCTAGATTACTGCTGCTTGAATGAGAAATATTAAAGTATTACAGATGGACCATTCCGAAGTTATGTTACTGCCACAAAATTTACCTTCTATATTCTACCTGAATCTAAGATCAACACACAACCATGTTTCAAATTTAGCTATCCTTCATTTACTTGTTGTACAGGTACACAACCTTTTATCCGAAAGCCTTGGGACCAGACACTTCTCGGATTTCGGAATTTTTCGGATTTCGGAATGGAAGATTTTTTGCGTAGATTTGGTAGGTAGCGCGGGCGGCTTGAAATGTCTGGAGCGGTTGACTCCTCCCCGGAGACGGGAATCATTGTAAATCATTGCTTAAATGTTAGTCAGTTAGTTTGGAGGGATTTTATGTGGGTGGGGGGGGGGGGGGGTGAAGGGGGAAACTTTAATTCTTAGTCCCCTACCTGGTCGGAGAGGCGGGGAGCGGGCAATGCCTGTCCGGGTGGCGCTGGATTTGGAGCGTCGCGCAGCCAGGGGTAGAGTTGCCGGGGTCGGAGCTACAACCGGCGCCGCCCGCGGCCGGACGCCCGCAGCCCCAGCTCCACGATGTTGGGAGTCGGCGGCCACAGCGCTCCGGAGCTTACTGCACGGCGACCCGGTAAGGCATTGCCCGCTCCCCGCCTCTCCGCCCAGGTAGGGGACTAAGAATTAAAGTTTTCCCCCTTCCCCCCCCCCCCCCCCCCCCCCCCCCTTCACATAAAAGCCCTCCAAACTAACTGACTAACATTGAAGCAATGATTTACAGATGTTTAAGTGTCTCCCCGATCTCGGGGGAGGAGGCAGCCGCTACAGTAGTACAGACCTGGGTTGACCATGGGTCGTTTCGGTTCAAGTTTGGTGCCAAACGCGAGCTTTGGTGTGCAGACGACATCCTGGAAAAAATGTCCGGTTTTCGGAGCTTTTCAGTTTCCGGAACTCCGGATAAAAGGTTGTGCACCTGTATCTGGTGCCGAGATAGTCTTGGATGTCTCTGGGAAGGCAAAACTGATTTTAGTGACCTTATAGGTGGCCTCATGATTTACTGGTTCCGCAAAGTTAACCTAAGCATTCTGTCAAAACATCTAATTGTTTTCCTACGCAGGGTTTGATATGTGATGCTGCTAATGTAGTTGGCAGCTCCATTTTAGCGTAGTCTGTTTAACCCTTACATTAATGTTTAACACAAAGGGGTAATGTTGAATTTTCTCTGCAGCTGTTGTACCAGGTAGATTAAGACTAAATGATAGGTGAAAAGGGTTGATATAATATCAGTCATGAAGGAAAGATACTTTACAATCTGAAAGGCATATCCTAATAGACAAATATTTGAAAGGAGCTAGGCTTGGAGTTAAATTGATTATAGATGATAAAAAGGTTTATGGACAGGGATATGTACAATAGTTGTATATATGTTGCTTTAGCTACAAATATCTGGTTTATTTAAAAGAAAGGCTTAAATAAATATATTTATTGTAGCCCTGATAATATAGTTGATAGTTGTTTGATCACATCTATGGAATCTGCAATGAATAATGGTGTGCACTGAGGCACTGTATGGAAAGGTTCTCGTAAAATACAATCTCTGTATCTTTGTGTCTCGCGTATATATAAGGAACTGCATATTAACAATATATTTTAAATGGGAAATAGATTGTTTGAATGTTACATCTACCTTAATGATGCGTTATTCAACTGAATAGAGAGAGGCAGTAATAATTTGTTTCCAAATTACATTCTCCACGAGACATTGGATTTTATTTGAATGATTTTGTCAACCACAAAGAATCACACATCTTCATGTTCACCATTATTAAGTAAGAATTTTTACATGAATTGAGAAATGTAATGACTCACTTGTTCTTGTTAATGAAGAAAAGATTAAAAACAAACTGATGCACTACAAAGAAAAAACATTTTCTTCCTAACTTGGTTCCTCTGTTTTGATCTGATACTCCTGAAGACATTACCTTTATACCTAATTCACATGGCACCAGACCTCAATGTCACAGCGCAGAAAGTAGTCAAAGAGCTGGAAAAGACAACAAAGTGCTTTTGAAGACTACTTCTGATTTATGAGGGCAATATTGGACCAGCAGTCTGTTCAAAATCAGAGTAAAGAATTTGCTGCCATATTCCTGTCATTTTGATCAAGATTTTCAAATAAGCAGCTGTGTTATACAGTGTAAATCACTTTTTAATGTTTTTGCACCACAAAAAAACAGTTGCCAGTGTGCAGGGATTTTATATTATGTGAGAAAACCATGTACATTTTGTCAACAATATCAGTCTGAAAAAGGGTCCCTACACGAAATGGTGTCTGTCCATTTCCTCTGTAGATGTTGCCTGACCTGCTGAGCATTTCCAGCATTTTCGGTTTTTGTTCCATTGAGTTCCTCCTGCATGGAGTGTGGCATAGGAACAAGTCCGTCACCCAACAATGTTCGTGCTGAATATAATGGCAGGTTAAACTAATCTGTTCTACCTGCATGTGACCCCTATCGCTCTATTCTCTCTATATGGATGTGCCTTTCTAAAAACTTATTTAATACCAGTAATATATCAGCCTCCACCACCATTCTTGGCAGCTGTTCCAGACACCCACTCCTCACTGTAAATAAAAAATTGTCCTGCACATCACCTTTAAATTTTGGTCCTCTCGTCTTAAAGCTATGCCCTCTAATCTTTGACATTTCCACCAAACAATCCAAGTTTGTCCAACCTTTCTTTATAGCTAATGGCCTCTAATCCAGGCATTATTCTTGTAAAAATAGACACAAAATGCTGGAGTAAGTCAGCGGGCCAGGCAGCATTTCTGAAGACCATGGATAGATGACGTATCCAGTTGGGACCCTTTTTCAGACCTCTTCTGCACCCTCTCCAAGGCCTCCACATCCTTCCTTCCAGAACTGCACATAATATGCCAAATGCAGCCTAACCAAAATCCCATAAAGCTGCAAATGACCACCTGAACCTTATGCTTAATGCCCCGATTGAAGAATGAGAGCATCTCTCTATAAAGCAATGCTGATAAGGGTCTTGCTATTATCTGCATACTTTCCCTTTTCATTTGACTACCCAAATTGCAAAACCTTATAGTGGCTCATATCAATCATGTTTGTAAGACATGACGTGCCACAGACAAAGCAATGCTGTCTGTTCCTAATTAGCCCATTCTCTTCCAAATGAAAGTAAATCCTATCCTGGAGAATCCTTTTGAATAGCATCCCTACCACTGAACTGAGGCTCACCAGCCTATAATTTATTATTTCTACTTAACTAAATAAATAATCTCTACCTTTTAAACAAAGGAACATATTTGATACCCAATGTCCTAATTTCCTCTTTCCTCTCAAAAAGCCTGGGATAGATCCCATCAGGGATTTATCCACCTTAATGCTCATCAAGAGCCCCGGCACCACCTACATCTTGTTCTCAAACTGTCGGTAGCTTATTAGTACTCCCCACACTGCTTTTACTCTGCTCTGTGTCTTTCTCTTTGGTGAATATAGATGCAAAGTAATTATTTAGTGCTTTGTATACATAGTTTCATCTGAGCTGTTCAGAATTCTAATAAATTATCCAAAAAAAAATACAAGATGGCAGCACCTCAATTCCAAATTTGAGATTAAGCTTTCTGAGTATGTTACCTTTAAACTTACACTAGCCTACTGCCAACTATTTTTCAATATTGTTCTTTTTCCCCGCAGTTGCAATCAATGAAAGTAGAAATAGGTTTGTGGATTTTGAGCTTTTTAACACAATGGCTTTGTATCATATGGCTGGTCCCAATGGCTGCCGTGAACCTCCCCCTGTTGACTTGGGTCCCCTGGCACGGTATGTGAAGCCAACAGTTTTGAACCTGGGTTTTAAGATGGACAGTGATTTTAAATTGGATCATCAAATAGGCGCGGTAGTAAAGTCCAGCTTCTTTCATTTAAGGCAGCTGGCAAAGGTGAAGCCCATTCTTGAGCGGCAGCATTTTGAAACAGTAATCCATGCCTTTATCACGTCTAGGCTAGATTACTGTAACGCACTCTATTTTGGAGTTGCTCGATCTTCCCTGGCTCATCTCCAGTTAGTTCAAAATGCTGCTGCTCGCCTTTTAACTGGAACTCGAAAGAGGGAGCACATAACGCCAATTCTGACCTCCCTCCACTGGCTCCCGGTGTACTTTCGAGTTCATTTTAAGACTCTTTTATTTGTTTTTAAATCTTTAAATGGCCTCGCCCCGCCTTACCTCTCTGAGCTGCTTCATCCCTACGCTCCTGCCCGGTGCCTCAGGTCAGCTGATCAGCTGCTCCTGGAGGTACCGAGGTCTAAGCGGAAGCTCAGAGGGGATAGAGCCTTCTCTGTTGCTGCTCCGGCGTTATGGAACACTCTGCCGTTGCACATCAGACAGGCCCCCTCACTGTCCATCTTCAAAACCAATCTTAAAACCCATTTCTATTCCTTGGCTTTTGACCCTGCATGAGACTTTGCTCCTGTTTTAGTGTTTTTAATGGGGTTTTTTTTTAATTGTTTTTACTCTCTCTTTGAATGTTTTTATTGTCGTGTAATAATTTTGTGTCCATGATTAGTCATGTACAGCACTTTGTTGCAACAGTGGTTGTTTTTAAAGTGTTCTATAAATAAAGTTATTATTATTATTATTATTATTATTATTATTATTATTATTATTATTATTATTATATGTAATTCAAAAGTTGTAAAACTTAATAATTGTGATCAGAATACTTTTTTCTTATTTTTATTTCTAATGCAACAGATTTTTATTTCGGGATGACTTACGGGTAACAGCAGCCTCATTAATACTGATCAGCCTCAATATTCACCTGAGGGCTTTCTGTATATTCTATCTATCACATTTGTTTTTTTTTTTCTTTGATGGATCTAAAGAATCCTGATGTATTTAAAGACTTTAGTTAACCAAGAGTGATCTCTATTGTATGCTAATTTAAGTGTGTCACTATTATTAAGTTAGGCGAACTACAACCACTATTTGAACCTTTTCAAAAGTTCCTGCAATTACAACACTTCTGATAAAATAACTTAACTGTGGATGTAAACAACCTGAAAAAATGCAATACAATACATTAATACGTGCTTGCTGTGTTCTTTCATTCCTTTGGAAGTGCAGGAGTCCCTGGGGTCTGTGCTCTGTCTGCCCAAGCTCAATACCAAAGGTATCTGACAGTATGATTGATGTTTTTGCTTTCAGCTTTCACAAATGGTTGATGATTTAATTCTATAATTCTTTCTTATTTACATGCAGATTGATTTATCAATGTAAAAATTAGTTACCTATTCCTTCTGCAGAGTACTCTACATATTGCAGTCACATCCGTTAGAGACAACAACTTCCAATGTAGTCCGTGGTCATTAAGGACAGTGTTAGAGGAGCCTCAGCCCTTTACTTTGTCAGGCAGGTCTGAGATTCTTGCTCCCTGTGCAGACGAGTGTGGGGGCAGTAGGAAGGATGGTCAACTTAACTTGGGCACCATGTTTTGGGGGTCATTCAAGAGGGGATAGAGAAGAAAAGCACAGTTGCAATTTGGAATAGTATAGTTAGGGCAATAGACACAATTTTACTTCGGAGTCACGTGAGTGACTACGTGAAGAACCCTGCTAGGACGCATGCGTGTCATATCGCTACACGCATTGCAATGAGTCACAGCAGGGGGAGGACGTCCCCCATCAGTGGGAGAAGAAAAAGCCGTCAAAACGACAGGTAAGTGACTCTGCGTTTTCCCAACTTGTTTTACAGGGGAAAATGGACAGAGTAACAAAGAAGAGAGCTGCAAAGAAGCTGCAGGGGCAGAACCGTGGAGTAGCGGACAACCAGCAGCAACAGCAGCAGTTGAGGGCACAGGAACTTCCCGTAGAGCAATCAGCTGTACCCGACAACACTCCCGCACCGGCAAAATCCACTCCTCGGCCGGACGGGAAAGTGAAGCAAAATACGCATCACATCCTAGACTCCGATGAGTCGGACTTAGAACAGTCGCGAGCGGCCAGGACCCGTGAGTACCAGGGCCGGTTTGAGCGGCTGCAGGAAAACGAGCAGCCAGGAGCGGCCAGTGCCACAGAGCATGGGAGCCGGTTTGACTGGCTGCAGGACAAAGAACAACCGCGAGCGACCAGTGCCCGTGAGCACCGGGGTCGGTTTGAGCGGTTGCAGTATAAGGAGCAGCCGGGAGCGGCCAGTGCCCGAGAGCACGGGAGCCGGTTTGACCGGCTGCAGGAATGGGAGCAGCCGTGAGCGGCCGGTGCCTGTGAGCTCCGAGGCCGGTTGGAGCGGCTGCTCGAGGATATCCTCCAAAGTGGCAGGCTTCAGGAGGTGGAGACAAGCCACAGTGGGCAATCCATAAGTCCCACAGCGGTACCCCGTGAGGGGCTGCACTATGCCTCTTGCTCCTCAGAGGAGAGCGTGGAGGACCAAAGCTGGGCTCCCCCTGAACACGGCAGAGAACCTCATACCCCCAGTAAACTTGGGGGAAAAGAAAAATTACTGGACATGGTAGCCCAGTTTTTTCAACCAGAACAAACAGGGGCAGACCTTGAGCCCAGGATGACGGCCAGCATAGATTACATGTCTGCTCATCAACTGCAGACACAGGCCCTCGCAGACACATTGGCACGTCACTTACCACCTAGGAATTGCAATTCACTACACATGCCAAGTGTGAAATACAGGGCACTACCGAATGGGCTTACTTCAGCCCCCAGATTATTCACGGAAATTCTGAAACCAGCCTTGGCGTTCCTACGAATACAAAAACATATGGTTATGGCATATCTCAATGACATATTTATTGTTGGCAAAACTTACGAATTGGTCAGTCAAGCAGTAACTGCCACAAAACAACTGTTCGAAGAGCTGGGGTTCAGCATCCATCCAGTTAAATCTAACTTAACACCATCAACAAATATGGTTTACTTGGGGTTCACCATAAACACAGTTACTATGTCAGTGACTTTGCCGACAGGAAAAGCTACAGCCTTACAAGAGGCTTGCAGCGATATTATTAACACCACCAAACCCTCCATTAGACGGGTAGCCAGGATAATTGGGAAGATAGTGGCCGCGTTTCCTGCCACTCAATTCGGACCTTTACATTATCAAAATTTACATAGAGCAAAAATTAGAGCACTCAAAATTAACAGGGGCCATTTTGATAGGCCAATGGAGCTACCTACAGAAGCCGTTATAGAACTAAAATGGTGGGAACACAATATTAAATATTGTTCTAACCCACTAATTATCAGCAACCCGTCTATGGTGTTACAAACAGATGCCAACGCATTTGGTTGGGGAGCCACCAATTCCATCTCGAGCTGTGGGGGGAGATGGAATGCACAGGAGACACCATTATTGAACACACTAGGTATAAATTACCTAGAGATGTTAAGTGCATTCCATGACCTTAGGTCATATTGCACGGGGATAAGTCACCAGCATGTTAGGTTACAAATTGATAACACCACTGCGGTGGCATATATCAACCATATGGGTGGAAATATATTGACATCCTGTGACAAATTGGCCAACTCAATTTGGCAATGGTGAATCCAAAGGAATATTTGGATATCAGCTACATATTTACCAGGTAAACTAAATTCAGTGGCAGACACCAGGTCACACAAATTCAAAGAAAACAAGGAATGGATGTTGGATAAAAACGTGTTTGCTGAAATTACAGCACGGTATGGAACACCAGATATCGATCTTTTTGCATCCAGGCTCAATCACCAATTACCAAGATATGTATCATGGGAACCAGACCCTGGGGCAGTAGCTACAAATGCATTTTCGCTGCATTGGGGGAACTGTTCATTTATGCATTCCCTCCCTTCTGCCTCATCAATCGGGTGCTAAAGAAAATTCAACAGGATTCGGCATCTGGGATTCTTATAGTACCCGATTGGCCCACCCAACCATGGTTCCCGGTGATCCAGGACATGGCGTTAGAACCATGTATCACTCTACAGCAAAAGTCTGCAAAAGTAATAATAATAATCTTATTTATATAGCACATTTTTAGTCAACTTGCATTGACCCCAAAGTGCTTCACATAATTACATTACATTTTACACACAGGCAAAGTGGGTGAAGTGTCTTGCCCCAAGGACACAACGACAGTATGCACTCCAAGCTGGATTCGAACCGGCTACCTTCCGGTCGCCAGCCGAACACTTAGCCCATTGTGCCATCTGTCTAATAGGACCGAAAGTTTAAGAAGGATAAGAGAGTAAGGTCAGGTAAAATCAGGACCAATGTGAGAAGTGGGGGGGGGGGGGGGGGGGGGGGGGGGGGGGGCGCGGCAGGGTGAATACTTAATTAAAGGTATATTTGAATGCATGTAGTGTACGGAACAAAGTGGATGAGCTTGTAGCACAGTTAGAAATTGGTAGGTACAATGTTGTGGTCATTACGGCTGAAAGAGCTGGGAACTGAATATCTAAGGTTACATGCCCTATTGGAAAGACAGACAGGTGGGCAGAGGGGATGGGGTAGCTCTGCTGGTGAGGAATGAAATTCGGATCAAGAGATATAGAATCCTTGTCGGTAGAGCTGAAAAACTGCAAGGGTAAAAAACCCTAATGGGAGTTATTTACAAGCCTCCGAACAGTAGCCAGGATATAGGGTACAAATTACATCAGGAGATACAATCGGCATGTAGGAAAGACGGGAGTCATGATTATTCAATAATGCAGGTAGACTGGGAAAATCAGTTTGGTACTGGACCCCAAGAGAGGGAATTTGTAGAGTGCCTATGAGATGGTTTCTTAGAGCAGCTTGTAATGGAGCTGCCAGGGAAAGGGCAGTTTTGGATTTGCGATTGTGTAATGAACTGGATTTGATTGGGAAGCTTAAGGTGTTGAGCATCTGCTGTTGGAATAACTTAAGTCACGCGCAGTGACTAAGATCAAATACGTTATTAGCATTACAGCATAGGTAACTTCATCTTAGCACATAACTCAAAAGTGAGGGAGAAAGGGCAGTGAAGCTTTCTGTTAAACTAGTGGGCGTAGCTACAAAGTATGACTCATAACATGAGTGACACTGATCTACATCCTCCCTCTTAAAGAATTAAATGTCAGTACAAAACCATTGACTAAATAAGGCATACATAGCCCGGGTACTTCACGGTGGGCTTGCAAACACAACCAGCACGTGTGCGATAAAGACCATCTCCATTTTTCCCCACCGGGGATATAGCCGGTGGCTTCACAGGTGACGGAGATTGAACCAGCATTCCCGGTGATGAATCAGGGGACTGTGGCACAGGCGGAGGGGGCATCGCCACTGGCAAAGCAGCCATTCCAGAAGTGGGTTGTTGAGCTGGTGTAGGCGGATCAATGCTGCTAGACACGGACAGAAGTACATTTGTACGGTCTGGATAATACGGAGGTGGAGTTGGCTCATTCACAGGCAGGATATGTTGTCTGTTACGCCTGTAGGTGCTGCCATCGGCACTGACCATATATAAGCGTGGCTCAGAAGCAGTTCAGATTCAGATTCAGATTCAATTTAATCTGAATCTGAACTGCTCCAGAAATAACACCGATACGGTTATGGCTTTTGTCAGTTTGCAAACAAACCACCTGCCCCTTGGTTAATGGTGTCAGGGCCTACTTGTATTGTCATACCACTGTTTTTGAATGTCACGCTTTTGTTGTAACCTGGACTGGACTTCCGATGGTGGAACCACCTGTGGGATCAATGCCTGATCCGCCACAGGCACCGTGGCTCGGGTTTGCCTCGACAATAAACGTTGAGCAAGTGAACCCAAAATGGTGTCGCGGGAGATGTTGCGTAAGTTGAGTAGATCCAGGGACACGTCGGAATTAGCTCTGTACGAATGTTCCATGAGCTGTTTGGCTCTCTGCAGCCCGCTCAGCTAGCCCATTCGACTGTGTATATTCAGGGCTGCTGGTGATGTGGTGAAAATCCCAGCATGCAGCAAACTCCTTGTTGTGTTGGCTGTTAAATCGACCAGCTTGTCGTCAAACAAAGTTTTGTATCGTGTCAGGATTTGTTGGCTAAAGTCACAGGTTGCAGTCTGATGACAAACAGTAGGTCTAAAAAAAACAAGTTCCAGGTCTTGACATGCGTCGGCACCCAGCAGAGACGGCACATCCTCACGAACGACATAGGAACTCAGGTTGTGGACACGTGAGTTAAGACAGCAGCGTAGCTCTACTTGACCGGTAGGGTGCACTGGACCTCCTGCAAATGGGAGAAGGGAGGCAGCTGTAGGAGTAACACTCTGTTTTTTCGTAACTTTTTCAACACAGCCACACAGATCACCTGGCCCCTGTGTCAACTTTCAGGTAAAAGTTCTTGCCATTAATGACCAAAGCAACCTTGGGGTCTGGTTGTTTGTGCATTAAATCAGACAAGGAATGCACATCAAAGTCAAAATCTTCACTAGCAGCCTGCAAATCCGTGGGAGCTGGTTGAGAGTTTTCTGAGAGCAAGTTCTCATGGCCAAGTGAATTAACAGATTGTCTTGTCTGAAATCTGTTACTACACGAACGACAGCATCTGAAGCAGTGATTCCGTTTGTTACAAAATCGGCATAATTTTCCATATGCAGGGCAACAGCCACGAGCAGCAGCATGCTAACCTCCATAGTTAAAACAATTGTATATTAGTCTCACGATAGAGTTGTCGGGCACTTGAGGAGAACGGCGAGAGATTTGATAAGACATTCCGGCAACGTTAATTTCACGACCAGCAGAGTGCCCTAAAACTTGTGTATGAGCGTCAGCCATTTCAGCAATGTGACAGCAGTTTTCAGCAGTCTCTAGAGTAAGCTCAGCATCCCGCAGTAACTCGTCGCGTAATGTATCATTGCGGACACCACAGACCAAATGGTCACGGACTAGGCTATCACATATATCCCTGAAATTGCATCGATTGGCAATATGCTTCAACGCACTGACATACATCTCCACAGGTTCCCCCTGTCTCTGGCTTCGGGAAAAGAACAAATGCCTCTCCATGACCAAGTTAGTACGTAACTCGCATAACTGTCGGAATTTGCGTAGTAGGCAGTCAGAGTCTCGGATAGACTCAGCGGGAGCGATCTGGACATCAGCCGGGTCAAATCTAGCCAGTTCATAATGAAATCTTCTGGCACGTGGAGCAGCTCCTGGGCCTGCCAGATTAAGAAGAATTGACGCTCAAACACCGGGAGCAGCAGTAGGGTGAGCCGCTTCAATGTAAATTGAGAAGTCTTCTTCAAATACGCGTCATCGTTCTGCGAGGTCCTCGTCAAACACCGGGATCTCTGGTTTTCTGAGAGCAGAAGCCATAGTAATATATACCGGAGAAAACAACAAACTAAAATAAAAGCAATATAATTAAGCTAGGAGTGAGTCCGTACACTCGGACACCATGTTGAGCTTCTGCTGTTGGAATAACTTAAGTCACACACAGTGACTAAGATCCAAAGACTTAATTAGCGTTACACATAGGTAACTTCATCTTAGCACGTAACTCAAAAGTGAGGGAGAAAGGGCAGAGAGGCTGTCTGTTAAACTAGTGGGAGTAGCTACAAAGTATGACTCATAACATGAGTGACACTGACCTACATAAGGTAAAGGAAACCACTAGGTGGTAATGACCATAATATGATGAGATTCAATCTGCAATTTGTGAGGAAGAAGATGAAAAAGGAGTCATCTCCAGCCATTACCACCTCCAGTCAGGCCAACACGTCACTAAAACTGGTTTCAAGCCCATACTGAGGCAACGGTAGGCGGCGCGACTCTCGTCAGCAACGGTCTCTGCAGCCCGTCTGCGTTTTTATTATTTTTTGTCTATGTTTTTATGTAGTTTTTGTTATTTTTTGTTGGGGGTGTGTGTGGGGGGGGGGGGGGTGCGGGTGGGGTGGGAGGGAGGGGGTAACTTTTAAATCTCTCCCTGCACGGGAGACCCGACCTTTTCTTTGTCGGGTCTCCGTTGTCGTTGGGGCTGCAACGAGGAGCGGCCTCCAACAGGAAGACCGGGGGCTCTGGTGCCGACCACTCACCTCACCGTCGCGGAGCTGGCCGAGTCCGGAGCGGGTGGAGCGGTGGTGGAGCGCTGCTGCGGCCCGACCTCCGGAGATTCGGAGGCTGCAACTGCGGGTCTGGCGGACGGCGGCACCAGGAGCCCGCGGGTCCCTGGAGGGAGACCGCTTTTCAGGGCTCCCGCAATGGCGACTTCTCCCGTCCGAGTTGCGGGGTTGAAGAGCTCCTGGAGCGGGGCCTTACAGCACCGCCCCGCGCGGCTTGGAATGGCCGCGGGACTCTGCGAGCGCACGCCGGGGGCTCTAACATCAAGAACCCGGTGTGCGACCTTGCATCACCCGGCGTGGCTTTAATGGCCGCGGGACAATCGCCATCGCCAGCCGGGGGCTTTGACTTTGACTCTGACATCGGGGGGGGGGGGGGAGAGTGCAGTGGAGAGATAGGTTTTTTGGCCTTCCATCACAGCAATGTGATGGATGTTTATGTAAATTATGTTGTGTCTTGGGTCTATTTGTTTGTAATGTATGGCTGCAGAAACGTCATTTCGTTTGGACCTCAAGGGGTCCAAATGACAAATAAATTGAATTGAATTGAATTGAATTGAAGAAATTGTGCTATTTTCATACAATTATGCCAGTCTTTTGGTTCAACTGATTTGCAAGAGAAGGCATCACCATGTTCTCCAGGGATGCTGAGTTATTCTAGCACTTTGTGTCTTTTTTAATAAACTAGCATCTGCATTTCCTTGGGTCAGCATGTGTACATAATTTTAGTTAGATTATTGAAGTATTTTAAATAAGGCCCGTACTTTGTGGGGTTTTGACGGATTACATTGAAACACGTAAGGTTCCAAGGGAACTTTTTGTAATAAATTATGTGAGGGTGTTTCTGCTGGTGGGGAAATCAGGAAATTGGGGGAATGGTCTCAGGATATAGAATTATCTGTTTACGAATGAGGTGTCTTCTTTCAGTGTTTTGTGAATCTTTGAAATTCTCTACTCCAGTGTGAAGCTGAGCCATTAAGTATATTCAAGGCTGTGATAGGTACGTTTTTGGAACATTGGGGAATCATGAGTTTCTGGATGTAGTCAGCAAAATTGATTAGTAGGGCATCTTTGAAGGATCATATGGTTCCTTATGTCCTTGTGAATGTCAATACTATTCATTAGAATTATATGAGAAATACTGTAGCTTTATCAAAAATTA
Organism: Leucoraja erinaceus; assembly: GCF_028641065.1. Classification (NCBI taxonomy): domain Eukaryota; kingdom Metazoa; phylum Chordata; class Chondrichthyes; order Rajiformes; family Rajidae; genus Leucoraja; species Leucoraja erinaceus. The sequence goes on from NC_073383.1 coordinate 37,316,573, forward strand.
TAAAATATTTAAAATAATTTGTAAGTTTTACTTCTTTATATCATTCAGTAAAATTTCAGGGAAAAGTCACTGAAACAGTAACTGAATTTTCAATTATTTTTCTCTCTCCACAAATGTTAATTATTTCTGGCATTTTGTGTGTTAATTTTAGTAAAACTGCATGTTTATCAGACTGCTGTTCTGCAACATTCAGTTTCTGCATTATACTTATGTAATTTATAGAAAGTGATGTACTATCAGAAATTCTCTGCATAGTGTGAATTAAGCTCCATCTGATCTACAAAGAGTTGCTTAATACTATTTGTGTATGTAATGTGGGGGGAAATGTATTTCCAAGGATAGTCTAAACCAAAAGAAATGAAGAAAGATCACAGCAGATTGATCTGCTTATCTCCAACAGTTATATACACTCAATGCTAGTTGATATACAGTTCTGCCAACTGTAGAAAGGATATAATTATAGCATGACAATTATAAATGGTGGTATGATTGTATTTGCTTTCAGTGTAGCTGCTTGCAGTGTAGCGGCTGCTGCTGGCGCCGACGATGGCGGTCACGGTGTACTGCTCCTTGCTGTTTTGTATGTGTTTGTTCGTTTGTGTCGTCTGTGAAAACCCTACAAAGATTACTTTCATGAGAGAGGTACTCATGAACATCGTTCCGGATTTCTCTCACTCGCTGGATTATTTGGACATACTCGTCGGTGGGGCTGTGGCTGCGTTCAAGGTCTTGAGATGGAGGAGGACCCGTGGGAAGCGCTCTGGAGCACTCACCCACCTCCGGCGACGAGGATCACGCACACCACTACCGAGCATATTCCTGGCAAATGTACGTTCTCTCAAGAACAAAGTGAACGAACTACAACTCCAAGCCTGCATACATAAGGCGCAAGCGCAACTCACTTACCAGGTAATGAGGGGCGAGAGTGACTTCCCGGACTACATGGTCATTGTTTTGGGGGACTTTAGCAAAGCTAACCTCAGCCGTGACCTTCCAAATTACAGACTTCATGTTACCTGCCCCACCAGAGGGGAGAGTTATACGGCAATCAAGAACACATATTGCTCTATTCCCCGGGCTAGATCATTGTCTAGTTCACCTTATTCTGACCTACAAGCAGAAACTAAAAGCTGCTGAGCCTGTGGTCAGAACAACGAAAAGGTGGACAAGCGAGGGCATTGAGAACCTACAATCCTGCTTTGACTGCACGGATTGGAATGTGTTCAGGGAAGCAACCACAAGCCTTAATAAGTATACGGACACTGTATCATCATATGCCAGCTTTTGCGAGGACAGTTGCTTTCCAACTAAGACCCGGACATGGTTCAACAACAACAAGCCCTGGTTCACTGCAGAACTCAGACAGCCCAGACGGTCTAAAGAGGAGGCCTACAGGAGCTGGGATGCAGACCTCTACAAGCAGGCCAAGTAGACAATAGACAATAGGTGCAGGAGTAGGCCATTCGGCCCTTCGAGCCAGCACCGCTGTTCAATGTGATCATGGCTGATCATCCCCAATCAGTACCCCTTTCCTGCCTTCTCCCCATATCCCCTGACTCCGCTATTTTTAAGAGCCCTATCTATAGGTATGTTGCAAAGCCTACCTGAAGCGTCGCTGAAAATCTGGCGCTGCGGGTGTGTGTGATTTTGGCGACGTTTAGAAGGGGGCGGGTTTAAAACGCGATTTTTACTAGGCTGTTCCAATCGAAGATGTTCAGCCTAGTAAATCATTAACGAAAAATCGCTGAAAGACCCCGTCGCAAAAGGTATTATTAGTTTTTATGGCCTTGTATAATAGTTATAATAGTTTAAAAATCACTCTCTAAACCCGCGACCTCACGCAACCACAGGGCCGCATGGAGCTGTATACAGAAGGTATGTAGCTTATTTTTACATTAAAAAGGGCTTCTTAAGATCCCTTTATACAAAGTTTAATGTTGCGAGTAGCTCATTTGGGCCCATTATATCCCGCAGTATTTTTCTGGGTATTTGAGGGCACAAATCTAGCGCAATGTGAACGTTCTAAACCAGCGCGTTCACAGGATCCCACTAGAAAGCTGATTTAAATGGACTTTAATTTACAGCAATTGAACGCTAAATTCCTTCCATTTGGCCTATAAATTAATGTAAATGAGATTTCAAAATCATGTTTTATTGTGAATTATTTATGAATATTATTTGGACACTTGGGCTATTTAAAAATGTTAATCATTTATTAAGAAATGGATAGATGTTTAGATCTAGTAATTGAAGTTTGAAATTAGCTGCACTTGGGTAACTAACTAATTATATGCTTTAATTTCAGGTCATCCAAGTAAGATTATTTTATATTTGTTTCAGAATGGTTCAATCTATGATAACTGAAAATTTCATTCAGTTCTCTTAATTTTTAAGAAGGTTATGGCCTTTTGACAGCACACGATCACAGCTTTTTTGTCTTGTCCATAGAAAATCAATAGGGAACAAGATGCTAATTTCCGAGTATGAAAATGGCCATAACCTTTTAAATACTTGAGATATGAAAGTGAATTAGGTGTCAAATTAAACTTCTTTTTATGCTTTATCTGATGGGATAAATTACAGACTTGATTTTTTAAATCTCAAAATGTTGTAACATTGCTACTATCTAGCTCTCTCTTGAAAGCATCCAGAAAACCTGCCTCCGCCGCCCTCTGAGGCAGAGAATTCCACAGACTCACAACTCTCTGTGAGAAAAAGTGTTTTCTCGACTACGTTCTAAGTGGCTTACTCCTTATTCTTAAACTGTGGCCCCTGGTTCTGTACTCCCCCTAACATCGGGAACATGTTTCCTGCCTCTAGCGTGTCCTAACCCTTAACAACCTTATATGTTTCAATGAGATCTCCTCTCATCCTTCTAAACTCCAGAGTATACAAGCCCAGCTGCTCCATTCTCTCAGCATGTGACAGTCCCGCCATCCCGGGAATTAACCTTGTAAACCTACGCTGCACTCCTTCAATAGCAAGAATGTCCTTCCTAAAATTAGGGACCAAAACTGCACACAATTCTCCAGGTGTGGTCTCACTAGGGCTCTGTACAGCGGCAGAAGGACCTCTTTGCTCCTTTATTCAATTCCTCATGTTATAAAGGCCAACATGCCATTTGCTTTCTTCACTGCCTGCTGTACCTGCATGCTTACTTTCATCGACTGATGAACAAGGACCCCCAGATCCCGTTGTACTTCCCCTTTTCCCAACTTGACGCCATTTAGATAGTAATCTGCCTTCCTGTTTTTGGTACCAAAGTGGATAACCTCACATTTATCCGCATTAAACTTCATCTGCCATGCATCTGCCCACTCCCGCAACCTGTCCTAGTCACCCTGCATTCTCATAGTATCCTCCTCACAGTTCACACTGCCACCCTGCTTTGTGTCATCTGCAAATTTGCTAATGTTATTTTAAATCCCTTCATCCAAATCATTGATGTATATTGTAAATAGCTGCGGTCCCAGCACCGAGCCTTGCGGTACCCCACTAGTCACTGACTGCCATTCTGAAAGGGACCTGTTAATCCCTACTCTTTGTTTCCTGTCTGCCAACCAATTCTCTATCCATGTTAGCATTCTACCCCAAATACCATGTGCACTAATTTTGCCCACTAAGCTTCTATGTGGGACCTTATCAAATGCTTTCTGAAAGTCCAGGTACACTCCATCCACTGGCGCTCCCTTGTCCATTTTCCTAGTTACATCTTCAAAGAATTCCAGAAGATTAGTCAAGCATGATTTCCCCTTCATAAATCCATGCTGACTCGGACCGATCCGGTTACTGCTATCCAAATGTGTGGCTATTTCATCTTTTAGAATTGTCTCCAGCATTTTCCCCACCACCGATGTCAGGCTAACTGGTCTATAATTCCCTGTTTTCTCTCTCCTGCCTTTCATTAGCTACCCTCTAATCCACAGGAACTGATCCTGAGTCTATAGAACATTGGAACATTATCACCAATGCATCCACGATTTCTAGAGCCACTTCCTTAAGTATTCTGGGATGCAGACCATCAAGCCCTGGGGATTTATCAGCCTTCAGTCCCATCAGTCTATCCAACACAATTTCCTGCCTAGTGTGGATTTCCTTCAGTTCCTCCGTCACCCCAGATCCTCTGGCCACTACTATATCAGGAAGATTGTTTGTGTCCTCCTTAGTGAAGACAGATCCAAAGTACCTGTTCAACTCATCTGCCATTTCCTTGTTCCCCATAATAAATTCACCTTTTTCGATACAAGCTGAGCAGAGCAATCAGAGCTGCCAAGGAAAGGTACTGTGAGAAGTTGAGGAGCAAGTTCTCAGCTCGTGACTCTTCTTCAGTTTGGAAGGGCTTGCAAGGAATTACCAGCTACAAGAGGAAAGCCCCCCGGTCATTTGACAATCGTCAGCTGACCAATGACCTGAGTGAGTTTTACTGCAGGTTTGAAAATCAGAAACGTAACCCTGGTACTCCCTCCCCCCTTCCTCCCCAACAAACACAGCCAGACCCTGGTCTGCAAAGAATGGACCCTGCACCCTCTCTTTCCCATTCACCACTTTACACCTACTTAAGGCAAGACTCCAGTATGAAAAGACTAGACCATTTCCCTCTCCAACCAACACTTCACACCCACTCACAGCCTGACTTTAGTCTGCAAAGACTGGGCCCTTCTACACCCATCCACCTCCAATCACCATTTCACACCCAATTACCCACACTCTCCTTGCTGAACAACATTACTTCATCAACAATAAAAATAGAGGAGGTGGAGAGGCTTTTCAGAAGACAGAAAAGCCGAAAATCTCCAGGACCTGACAATGCTTCTCCCTCTACTCAAACTCTGTGCCAAACAACTATACAGACATTTTTAACCAGTCACTGCAAACATGTACTGCCCCTGCATGCTTCAAAGTCTCCACTATTGTCCCTGTACCCAAAAGGCAAGGATTACTTGTCTTAATGACTACAGGCCTGTCGCAATGACCTCTGTAGTGATGAAGACACTTGAAAGGCTTGTGCTGGCCAAGCTGAAAAATATCACGACCCCCCCTGCTGGACCCTATGCAGTTTGCATATCAGGCCAATAGGTTTGTGGATGATGCTGTCAAGATGGGCCTGCACTTCATCCTACAGCACCTAGACTGCCAGGGGACCTATGCGAGGATCCTGTTTGTTGATTTTAGCTCTGCATTCAACACCACTGTGCCAGAGCTACTACACTCCAAACTTTCCGAGTTGACTGTGCCTGAACCCCTCTGTTGGTGGATCACCAGCTTCCTGACAGACAGGAAGCAGCATGTGAGGCTAGGAAAGCACATCTTGGACCCGCAAACGCTCAGCATAGGAGCACCACAAGGCTGCGTACTCTCTCCTCTTCTCTACTCTCTCTACACCAACGACTGCACCTCCACAGACACCTCTGTCAAGCTTCTCAAGTTTGCGGATGACACAACCCTGATTGGACTGATCCAGGATGGGGAGGAATCTGCCTACAGACAGGAAGTGTCACAGCTGGCGTCCTGGTTCCATCGCAACAACCTGGAGCTCAATGCTCTTAAGACAGTGGAATTGATTGTAGACTTTAGGAGAGCTCCCCCTCCCCTCGTCCCACTCACTATCAACAACACCACAGTCACATATGTGGAATATTTTAAGTTCCTGGGAACCATCATCTCCAAGGACCTTAAATGGGGGGATACCATCGACTCCACATTCAAAAAGGCACAACAGAGGATGTACTTCCTATGGCAGCTGAGGAAGCACAATCTGCCACAGGCAATGATGGTCCAATTCTACACGGCCATCGTAGAGTCTGTAGCGGCAGATTTTCATATCTTTCAAGAAATTAACTCTCTAGCCGCTTAATGGATGAGCATGGTTAAGGGGGGTGTCTTCGAAACGCATGCGAGCTTACTCAGAGACCTTCAGAGCTTCTTCACAGATAAGCCTGTAAAACACAGTCTTTTAATGAATAAATGCTTTATTGTTGATAGAAAACTGCAAGATACATCCAAATTTCTTCCGTTACTACAATCTTCATCGAACTCCAGCTTATTACTTCAAACATCAGAAAACTCCTCATGTCTCCATTACACTTCGCATGATATCCTTTACATCTCGCATGGTCGAAGGGTTAACCTTCTCCCTACTCGCTCCAAACTACACTAAAAACTAAACTTCTGCACAAGCATCTTAGCTCCAAACACTCCCAAAAACAAGTCATAAATCCCAGCCACAATATAACGGGCAGTCTAAAATTTAAAGGCACATGCCATCATCAATGACATGCAAAACAAGCCAAATGGCCACTACAGAGTGTTTGGCTACAACCTTCCCTCCATTGATGAACAGTTAACTGCAAGGGCCAGGAAGCGAGGGGGCAAGACATCTCTCACCCTGGCCACAAACTCTTTGAATCACTTCCCTCTGGAAGGCGACCCCAGACTGTCAAAGCTGCCACAGCCAGACATAAAAACAATTTTAATCCACGAGTAGTTGCTCTAAACAGCCAAAAATCTGTAGCCTCCCTTTGATCTGGTATTTTGTTGGTTCACATCCCTGATCAATGGTGTTTTTATCATTAATGTTTTATTATTAATAATGTTTAGTGTTTTCTGAGTCATTCGTAACTGTCACTGTATGTCATGTTGTTACTTGTGGGGGGAGCACCAAGGCAAATTCCTTGTATGTGAATAGTTGGCCAATAAACTTACTTACTTATATTGTAAAGATGAGTATAAGAATTTTTATGGAAATATAGCTTTGGATATTTAACTTTGCAAAGGTCACAAATAGATGCCTTCTACCGCTTGATTTATTTGATTTAAATGCTGCAGATTTGGGCCACATCTGGGAATGGAACACACGATTCATGCATTGTTTCTGATTTGGGAACTCTCAGCTTGTTTCCTTTGGCATGAATTGCTCTACACATTTGCTAATTAAGTCTGTGATGGCAGTAGCATATTCATTTAGGTTGGCCGCAGAATCCTTGAATATGGATTGGGCTACCAACTCAAAGTAGTCACAAACGATCTCAGTTGATTCCTCAGACTATCACTGTATGACTTTCAATATTGGATCCGGCTTCAGTTTCAGGCAGGGAGTGGAAGCACAGCCAGTTGGTCAGATTGGTTCTATGCCTCAAGAATGTAAATTTAATTTAATTAATAATAAGATTTGTATTAAAAAAAGCTCATTATCCTAGAGACGTGGCTTAACCTTTGTGCATCTTAGATTTACTGCATTTCCAATATTAGTTTCAAATGCAGGCTTTGAAATCACACATCATCTCCCCTATTCAGGGGCATTAATAAACCACAATAAACAAAAAATACAGACTGCTTTGGCAACATATCTGTATATTATGCTTCATTATATTGAAAAAAATCTCCAACCCACTACTTTTTTGTCTCCTAGCCAATTTTGTGTGTAAGTTGTTGCTATCCCTTTAATCACAGAGTTTAACTTAAGTGATTTAGGTTTGGAATGTAATTTAAAAATATATTTATCTATACTATTACTAAAACTCTCATCTTGACCACTTCCGGTCTACGTTGTAAATACATTTTAGCAAAAACGCTACCCTATATCGCTATGATTTTTTCGCCATCTTACTCACCGTTCTCCTCCACTCCAAGCTCCCCAAGGTTTGTTCCGATCGGTGAAATAATAGAAAAGTTATGAAGGTTTAAAATATCGTGAGATCAGCAGATTGGTCTCGCCTGTCATCCACCATTAAGGTAATGACCCTTCCGGAGGCCAGGAGGCCGGACGTGAGTCAGTCAGCCCAGAAAACCATGAGTGAGAGTTGAGTCCAGAACTGTGAGTCTACGCCGTGAGTGACTGAAACATAGAAACATAGAAATTAGGTGCAGGAGTAGGCCATTCGGTCCTTCGAGCCTGCACCGCCATTCAATATGATCATGGCTGATCATCCAACTCAGTATCCCGTACCTGCCTTCTCTCCATACCCTCTGATCCCCTTGGCCACAAGGGCCACATCTAACTCCCTCTTAAATATAGCCAATGAACTGGACTCAACTACCCTCTATGGCAGAGAGTTCCAGAGATTCACCACTCTCTGTGTGAAAAAAGTTCTCCTCATCTCGGTTTTAAAGGATTTCCCCCTTATCCTTAAGCTGTGACCCCTTGTCCTGGACTTCCCCAACATCGGGAACAATCTTCCTGCATCTAGCCTGTCCAACCCCTTAAGAATTTTGTAAGTTTCTATAAGATCCCCTCTCAATCTCCTAAATTCTAGAGAGTATAACCAAGTCTATCCAGTCTTTCTTCATAAGACAGTCCTGACATCCCAGGAATCAGTCTGGTGAACGTTCTCTGCACTCCCTCTATGGCAATAATGTCCTTCCTCAGATTTGGAGACCAAAACTACACGCAATACTCCAGGTGTGGTCTCACCAAGACCCTGTACAACTGCAGTAGAACCTCCCTGCTCCTATACTCAAATCCTCTTGCTATGAAAGCCAACATACCATTCGCTTTCTTTACTGCCTGCTGCACCTGCATGCCTACCTTTAATGACTGGTGTACCATGACACCCAGGTCTCGCTGCATCTCCCCCTTTCCCAATCGGCCACCATTTAGATAATAGTCTGCTTTCCCGTTTTTGCCACCAAAATAGATAACCTCACATTTATCCACATTATACTGCATCTGCCAAACATTTGCCCACTCACCCAGCCTATCCAAGTCACCTTGCAGTCTCCTAGCATCCTCCTCACAGCTAATACTGCCCCCCAGCTTAGTGTCATCCGCAAACTTGGAGATATTGCCTTCAATTCCCTCATCCAGATCATTAATATATATTGTAAATAGCTGGGGTCCCAGTACTGAGCCTTGTGGTAGCCTAGTCACTGCCTGCCATTGTGAAAAGGACCCGTTTACTCCTACTCTTTGCTTCCTGTTTGCCAGCCAGTTCTCTATCCACATCAATACTGAACCCCCAATGCCGTGTGCTTTAAGTTTGTATACTAATCTCTTAAGTGGGACCTTGTCGAAAGCCTTCTGGAAGTCCAAATACACCACATCCACTGGTTCTCCCCTATCCACGCTACTAGTTACATCCTCGAAAAATTCCATAAGATTCGTCAGACATGATTTACCTTTCGTAAATCCATGCTGACTTTGTCCAATGATTTCACCACTTTCCAAATGTGCTGCTATCCCATCTTTAATAACTGACTCTAGCAGTTTCCCCACTACCGATGTTAGACTAACTGGTCTGTAATTCCCCGTTTTCTCTCTCCCTCCCTTCTTAAAAAGTGGGGTTACGTTTGCTACCCGCCAATCCTCTGGAACTACTCCAGAATCTAAAGAGTTTTGAAAGATTATTACTAATGCATCCACTATTTCTGGAGCTACTTCCTTAAGTACTCTGGGATGCAGCCTATCTGACCCTGGGGATTTATCGGCCTTTAATCCATTCAATTTACCCAACACCACTTCCCGACTAACCTGGATTTCACTCAATTCCTCCAACTCCTTTGACCCGTGGGCCCCTGCTATTTCCGGCAGATTATTTATGTCTTCCTTAGTGAAGACGGAACCAAAGTAGTTATTCAATTGGTCCGCCATATCCTGGTTCCCCATGATCAACTCACCTGTTTCTGACTGCAAGGGACCTACATTTGTTTTAACTAATCTCTTTCTTTTTCACATATCTATAAAAACTTTTGCAGTCAGTTTTTATGTTCCCTGCCAGTTTTCTTTCATAATCCATTTTTCCTTTCCTAATTAAGCCCTTCGTCCTGCTCTGCTGGTCTCTGAATTTCTCGCAGTCCTCCGGTATGCTGCTTTTTCTGGTTAGTTTGTACGCATCATCCTTTGCTTTGATACTATCCCTGATTTCCCTTGTTATCCACGGATGCACTACCTTCCCTGATTTATTCTTTTGCCAAACTGGGATGAACAATTTTTGTATTTCATCCATGCGGTCTTTAAATGTCTTCCATTGCATATCCACCGTCAACCCTTTTAGAATTAATTGCCAGTCAATCTTGGCCAATTCACGTCTCATACCCTCAAAGTTACCTTTCTTTAAGTTCAAAACCATTGTTTCTGAATTAACAATGTCACTCTCCATCCTAATGAAGAACTAAACCATATTATGGTCACTCTTGCCCAAGGGGCCACGCACAACAAGACTACTAACTAACCCTTCCTCATTACTCAATACCCAGTCTAAAATAGCCAGCTCTCTCGTTGGTTCCTCTACATGGTGATTTAGATAACTATCCCGCATACATTCCAAGAAATCCTCTTCCTCAGCACCCCTGCCAATTTGATTCACCCAATCTATATGTAGATTGAAGTCACTGTGAAGAACTGTGAGTCTACGACGTCCTTGCTGAATGAACTGTGAGTCTACGCTCATTTCGGAAATCCAGCTCACTCTGGAAGTCCAGCTCACTCTGGAAGTCCCGCTCACTCCGTAAGTCCCACTCAGTGCAGAGGTCATACGCATTCCAGAAGTCCCGCTCACTCCGGAAGTCCCGCTCAGTCCAGAGGCTGCGCTCAGCCGTGTGAGTAGATTCAAGAGAGCTTTACAGTCAGTGTGTGTGAGTGTGTGTGTGATGGAGGGTGTGAGTGTGTGTGTGAGAGATGGTATGTGTGTGTGAGTGTGAGAGATGGATGTGTGTGGGTGTGAGTGTGTGTGTGTGATGGAGTGTATGTGTGTGTGTGTGTGTGTGTGACAGATGGAGGGGTGTGTGTGTGTGTGATGGAGGGTGCATGGGTGTGTGTGTGTGTGTGTGATGGTGTGTGTGTGTGTGTGGGTGTGAGTGTATGTGTGTGATGGAGGGTGTGTGTGTGTGTGTGTGTGTGAGCCCCCCAGCTGTGAGTGAGTGAACTGCCAGCCCACCAGCCAGTGAGTGATCTGCCAGCCCACCAGCCGTGAGTGAGTGAACTGCCAGCCCACCAGCCATGAGTGACTGAACTGCCAGCCCACCAGCCGTGTGTGAGTGAACTGAGTGAGTGAACTGCCAGCCCACCAGCCATGAGTGAGTGAACTGCCAGCCCACCAGCTGTGAGTTAGTGAACTGCCAGCCCACCAGCCGTGAGTGACTGAACTGCCAGCCCACCAGCCGTGAGTGACTGAACTGCCAGCCCACCAGCTGTGTCAGTGAACTGCCAGCCCACCAGCCATGAGTGAATGCACTGCCAGCCCACCAGCCGTGAGTGAACTGCCAGCCCACCAGTCGTGAGTGAGTGAATTGTCAGCCCACCAGCCGTGAGTGACTGAACTGCCAGCCCACCAGCCGTGAGTGAGTGAACTGCCAGCCCACCAGCCGTGAGTGAGTGAACTGCCAGCCCACCTGCCATGAATGTCTGAACTGCCAGCCCACCAGCCGTGTGCAACTGAACTGCCAGCCCACCAGCCGTGAGTGAGTGAACTGCCAGCCCACCAGCCGTGAGTGAGTGAACTGCCAGCCCCCACCAGCCGTGAGTGAGTGAACTGCCAGCCCACCAGCCGTGAGTGACTGAACTGCCAGCCCACCAGCCGTGAGTGAACAACCAGCCCACCAGCCGTGAGTTTGTAAATTGTCAAGCCCACCAGCCGTGAGTGACTGAACTGCCAGCCCACCAGCCGTGAGTGAGTGAACTACCAGCCCACCAGCTGTGAGTGAGTGAACTGCCAGCCCACCTGCCATGAGTGACTGAACTGCCAGCCCACCAGCCGTGAGTGAGTGAACTGCCAGCCCACCAGCCGTGAGTGAATGAACTGCCAGCCCACCAGCCGTGAGTGAGTGAACTGCCAGCCCACCCGCCATGAGTGAGTGAACTGCCAGCCTACCAGCCGTGAGTGTGAGTGAACTGCCAGCCCACCAGCTGTGAGTGAGTGAACTGCCAGCCCACCAGCCGTGATTGAGTGAACTGCCAGCCCATCAGCCGTAACTGACTGAACTGTGAGCCCAAGTATCCATTCGGCCCACAATGTCCATACTAGCACTCCAGAAAGCCCCCCCTCCCCACTGGCCACCAATATTGGAATTGGTGTTGAAGTGGAATATTGCGTTGGGGGACCATCCCTCCCGTATGACAATGGGACCCAATGGGTTCCACTTAGTCCAGTATTAATTAAAGGTAAATTTCAAAATGTGCACATAATAACAAATTTAGAGGTAAATAGTGAGGGAGGATGTTGGACTGGAATGCGATTATGGCTGGCTAATGGTTCCATGTCAAAGCATTCCGGATGTCTGCACCTACACTCTGATGTGCAGAAAGATGAAAAGTGCTGGATGTGCTAATGTGCTAGTTGCTGAATTCAACACTCTGAGATGGTTCCAAATTGTACTGAGCAAAGAGGCCAAACGCCATTCATATCTAACCCCTGTAGTTTACACCCACCATACAGCATAATAGGTTTAGACATGGTAAATAGTAAGACTTTGTTCTCATTAACCCATTATTCAAGTGCATTTAATGTTAAAGGCAAACTGTATCTGGAACACTATTTGCAAGGATGGTGGACTGAGCCAATCACGTGTTTCAAAAGGGCAAACAATTGAGGGAATATCATTTCCAGAGGGTAAGGAGAATAGGATTGACTGGATTGTTCTCCAAAAAGTTGGAAGGACTCAAGAGACTGAATGACCTGTATCGTAACAATGTTATCAATCAATCAATCAATCAATCAATCAACCTTTATTGTCATCTTGCAAGCAACAAGTACAGTGCAAAATGAAAAGACGTTTCCCAGTGAATAGCGGAGCCTCGCACATGAAATTTAAAAACACTTCTCACATAATAACACTAAAAAAACAATCCAGTCCCTGATGGAACAGAATAAATAGTTAAAAGCAGGTAAAAAACACAATGTTAAAATACAGTAAACCAATCATAAAAAAATGTCCGGGGCCGCTGATTTGAGTGGCCAGTGCCAGTTATTAAAGTGTCCGTGCCAGCCGCAGAGTCAAGTCAAGTGACTGTGAGTGCAGAGTGACTGTTTAGCAGCCTCACAGCCTGTGGTAGGAAGCTGTTTAGCAGCCTCGTAGTCCGGGCTTTGATGCTTCGATATCTCTTGCCTGATGGCAAGAGATCCAGGTGTGTGTGGAGGGGGTGCAGTTTGTCCTTGGCAATTCTCTGTGCTTTCTTCAGACAGCGGCTCTGGAACAGTTCTTGTACCGAGGGTAGGGAGACGCCAATAATCCTCTCTGCTCCCCTCACTACCCTCTGCAGAGCCTTCTTGTCCGAGCAGTTGCAGGTGGAGTACCACGTATTGATGCAGTACGTGAATACAGACTCCACCGTGCCCCTGTAGAAAGTCCTGAGGATGTTGGTGGGGAGTGAGGCCTGTTTTAGTTTCCTCAGGAAGTGCAGTCGCTGATGGGCCCGTTTGACGGTCCCAGTGGTGTTCCTGGACCAGGTGAGGTTGTCCGTTATCTGCACACCGAGGAACTTTATGCTCTCCACTCTCTCCACTGCAGTGCCACTGATGTTGAGGGGTGTATGCTCTGGCTGCGCCCTCCTGAAGTCGACAACCATCTCCTTAGTTTTGTCGACATTCAATTCCAGGTTATTTTTGCCGCACCAGTCCACCAGTTGTTCTACTTCCTCCCTGTACCTTGTTTCGTCATCTCCACTGATGAGTCCCACCACTGTAGTGTCGTCCGCGAACTTTATGATTTTATTGTCCCTGAATCTGGCAGCACAGTCATGTGTGAGCAGTGTGAACAACAGCGGGCTGAGCACACAGCCTTGAGGGGAGCCGGTGGTCAGCGTGATCGAGCCTGAAGTGTTCTTGCCAACACGGACTGACTGCGGTCTCTCTGTCAGAAAGTCCAAGATCCAGTGACACAGGGTGGTGTTGAGGCCCAGCAGGGTTAGTTTCTCCACAAGTCTCTGTGGGATGATGGTATTAAACGCTGAGCTGAAGTCAATGTACAGGATTCTGGCATATGTGTTCTTGTGTTCCAGATGTGCGATTACTGTGTGCAGCGTGGTGGAGATGGCATCCTCTGTAGAGCGGTTGGGGCGATAGGCAAACTGTAGGGGGTCTAACGATGAGGGGAGGCTGGCAGTAATGTGGGGTTTCACCAGGCGTTCAAAACACTTCATTATTATTGGGGTCAGGGCGACAGGGCGGTAATCATTTAGGCAGGCAACCACTGGTTTCTTCGCTATGGGGATTATCGTGGAAGTTTTGAGGCATGTGGGGACAAAAGGCCTGACTAAGGGAGATGTTAAAGATGTCTGTTAGCACACCTGCTAACTCCTCAGCACATTCCTTTAGCACACGTCCTGGGATGTTGTCGGGTCCGACTGCTTTCCACGGGTTGACCTTAGACAGGATTCTCCGTGTGTCCATTTTGTCTAAGGTCAGGACTGGCTGGTCGGTTTGTAGGCAGGGGCTGGCTCTCCTCTTGGGTGTGGTGTTTGCTGCATCAAAACGTGCAAAGAAGTTGTTCAGTTTATCTGGGAGAGAAGTGTCCGTGTCGGTTACCTGCTGCCTTGCCTTGTACCCCGTCAATGTTTCGATTCCCTTCCACATCCTCCTGGTGTCTCCTGTGTCGCAGAGGTGTCCCTGGATTTTCCCCGCGAAGGCACGTTTCGCTGCCCTGATTCCTTTTTCCAGTGCAGTCCTGGTGGATCGGAGAGCGGCTGTGTTACCGGCTCTGTAGGCTGCATCACGAGCCCTCAGCAGCGAGCGCACCTCTGCTGTCATCCATGGCTTTTCGTTACCACGTGCAGTGAAAGTTTTCATGATGGTGACATCCTCAGTGCACTTGGCAATGTAGCTGGTTACAGTCTCTGCGTACTCCTCGATGTTGATGAGGTCATCATAGGATGCTGCTGTCCTGAACACATCCCAGTCAGTGTGCAGGAAGCAATCCTGCAGTGCCGAGGCTGCTCCCTCTGGCCAGACCCTGGTGTGTGTTTTCTCTCCGCTCTGACTTGTTTTTGCAGAGGTCTGTAGGCTGGTGTTAAAAACACTGAAATGTGGTCCGAGTGGCCCAGGTGAGGGCGTGGGGCTGCCTTGTAAGCCTCTGGGGTGTTGGTGTAAACCAAGTCCAAGATGTTCTCTCCCCTGGTCTCAAAATCCACATATTGCTTGAATTTTGGGAGCACAGTCTTAAGGCTGGTGTGATTAAAATCACCGGCCACCACAATGAAGCTATCAGGATGTTTGGTCTGGAACTCACTGACGGCGTCATGCAGGGCTCCCAGTGCTTCGTTGGCCTTGGAGTTTACATTTGCACTTGGTGCAACATATACAGCCACAACAAAAACAACGGAGAATTCCCTCGGCAGATAGAAAGGCCGACATTTCACGATGAGGAATTCTATCAGCGGAGAGCAGTGTTTCCCGGCTATCGTAGCGTTCACACACCAGTCCTTGTTTATGTACAAGCACAGGCCTCCACCTCGGCTCTTACCAGAGCTAGCTGCCTCTCTGTCCGCACGGAACGATGTCATTCCCTCCAGCTGTATTGCCGTGTCTGGTATATTGCCGTGGAGCCATGATTCAGTGAAGACAAACACACAGCAGTTTCGTATATCCTTGTATGTTGTCCTGAGAAGACGCAGTTCGTCGAGTTTGTTGTCCAGGGAGCGGACATTAGAGAGGAGAAGCGAGGGCACTGCAGGTCGGGTGGGGTTGGCTGTTAGCCTAGCGTGAATGCCTGCTCTTTTCCCCCGTCTCCGCCTCACGTAAGAGCCTGCTCTTTTACCCCGTTTCTGCCTCCTCTCACACCGCTTGCGTCTTCTCCTCCTCCTCTCTCTCCTCTCTCGCCTCCTCTCTCCGGTCGTAGTCATATCTGCGGCCGATATGCTCGGCCTCGCAGCCGGTAGTAGAAGTCCATAGCGGCGTATTTGGTCTAAATCGCACCAAAACGCGCCTTTACTACTACCGCGGTTTGCCCCGATGTTTAGGAGCATGTTCCTGCAGTACATATATCTTGGACAGACAGGACAAGACACACAACACTCACTTTTAAAAGCTCCGACTATCTCCCGAGGGGCCGCTGCGACTGTGCGCGCCGCCATCTTGTGGAATGTAGTTTATGATTTTTGTTTTTATGATTGATTTCTTCAATGGAGTGGGTTGCTGAAGCATGATATTCTTTTGTAGATCTTGACAGACCAGTTCATACTTTTCTAAATGAGAATTAATTTTAAATGTTCCTTAATTTGAAAAAGAATATCACTGATTACCTCAATGTCCATTTGCAGAATCATTACTTTTAACTATTTTTCAAAACAAATATCTGCTTATAAATGTCTTATGTTTTAGGTGATTTAATGAAGCACCATAATCATTTTCAAGGTCCAGAGTAACACCATTTTACATGTTATTCCTTAAAGACAGCATATGACATAAAAGCTTACATTTTAAACTGTAACACTTACATTTAAAATGTCATTGGTTATCAATTAACTATTACAATTTATACAGTAACAACCATCAATCATGTTAGTATGCGGAACCGTGTACCTATATATTGATAAGGAAGCTAGTTATATTATCTACGACATTTTTATTACTCAACATATAAAGCAATTAAATATTTGGGGGGGAATTAATTTTTCCTGTGTTTTTTGTTTTAACCCTTTTGGGAGTTTTGAAGTACATGTTCCTATATTTGTTGGAAAGTAGTACTCTGACAGATTTCTGACAGTATTTTAGACAATTTACATGTTAAATAAACAAATTAAGCTATTGTTGGCAAACTGGAGATATGAAGATATGCCCAATATTCTGCTGATATTTGCTTTTATTAGCTTTTGGTTATTGACAGCAGTTGCTCAATGAAACATATTTGTTTTCTGAAATATGCATGACCTGAAACTAATGTTACAGAAGCTGGTATTTAGTAATAACCGAGTGATTATATTCCTTGAATATTTCAATTTAAGAATTCTCTAAAATATCTTCTGCTTATGGAAGCAGAAAATTATTTGCATTTTCTTGCCATGAACCAGCAATGATTGGGAAGGACATTTAGGACTGTTGAAGTTTTTGAAGTGAAAACTACAAGCAACATTTGGTTTAAGCTTTTCTTCAGCCATAAATCTAATATTGGAAGTATGGATGTGGAACTGCAGAAACAACTAAATGGGAATTGGTGGTTGAGTTATTGACCTGAAATTTTCTGGAAGTCCAACTTTGATTTATGTTTCCATTTAAAGCATAATCTGAATTTGGTCATCAGGGATGATCTTTGTATCTGAAATCTCTATTGGAACTAATTGAAATCTGCTAAATCTTGCAAGAATCATTTTGGAAAGTAAATTAAACTGCCCCCCATTTTTTTGTATTCAGCAGGAAAGTGAACAAAATGTCCATGCTGCCAAAACTCTATGATGGAATACTATCTTTATCTTCTTGACATCATGATTTCCTGCTGTCAGCCACAATGTAGAAAAAAAAATCAGAAAATTGTATTTTCTGCTCAGGAGATGCAGATAACCTTAGATCATGTTTAAAACAACTACTAATGGTTATTGGATGTCCATAATCTTGTTCTGTACTGCACGAAGAGTGTTTGAAGCACTAGTTCATAATCTTTTTACTCTCTCTACAAAATATTACAGGAATTTCAGATGTGAAAGAAATTCTGTAAGATCTGCATTAGGCTTCTTTATCAGGTCTTGATACCTGATAGATTAAACTAAATAGTTCAAATTAATCTTATAATGTTATCTCTACATTGTCATTTTGGGTGTTATTACAGGTATTGCTAAATGAAGAATGTTTGGAGGAGGAAATGATTCACCATCTCCATTGCCATAGGCTTCATTGCCACAAATAGTTGGTCTTTGTTTCAGACAGTATAATAATAAATAAAATTAATAATAAATCAATGAGTAATTAAAACTTATTAAATACTTATTAAAACTGTGTGTGGTGGGTGTGTGTGGCGTGTGTGTGTGTGCGTGTGTGTGTGTGTGTGTGTGTGTGTGTGTGTGTGTGTGTGTGTGTGTGTGTGTGTGTGTGTGTGTGTGTGTGTGTGTGTGTGTGTGGGTGTGTGTGGGTGTGTGTGTGTCAAGTCTTCTAATGTTTTTGTGCAGATTCCCCGCTTGAATGGGATCTGATTCATCCACCCCGAAATGATGAACTGGATTTCACTCAATGACCAAACACTTCTTTTCCATTTTTTTTTCCCCCTTTTTATTTTGGCATATTCAGCAATTAATTTACAGTTCCACTTGATTTATTGCTTCAGCCATTACTTTGAAGGCATTTGGATGTTGTAGGTCTTAAGGTATTTAACAGTTTAGTCTTTTAGCAGGTGAAAAACCGGCTGCTAATCGGGTGCTGTAGATAATCAGTCCTGCATGTCTTTGCTGGCGATCGCGGCAGTTTTTAGGACAGTCTCTTAGATTACACTGTTCAAGTTTTAGCCGCAAGTCAACTTCTATCACGGGCCTGTCCGCTTTTCTGTTCACGGTCGGGCTGACTCTGATCCCGACTGGGCTTTCTCTGTTTTCTCCCCCCCACCAGGTTGACTGTTCCCGGTTGGGCTGAAGACTCAGCCTCTGTCGGTGGCTTTCTGGACCTGTCCGTGGCCTACACGGTACTAGGCCCTCACCTGACATCTGTGGCTGCTACTGGGGCTGGCCGTGGGCTACACAGTCCTCTTCTTGTCAGTGGCTTCTCTGTACCTGTCCGTGGCCTTCACGGTACTAGGCCCCCACCCGACATCTGTGGCTGCTGCTTGGGCTTGGCTGTGGGCTGCGCAGCCCTGGATACATTCCAGGTAAGCTGACACCGTGCTTGGTGACCCTTACTGCCCCTGCTTGTTTTCCTAGCTCTTCCCTGAGCTATTGCTTCCCGTTCCTACCTTTTTTCTTTTTGGCGCCAATTCAAAACCATTTGGCTTGGTGCTGTTCCACTTGTTTCCAAATATTACTTCTATTTTTAACTTTTGTTTTCGATTCTTCTTGCTGGCCTTGTTCTTATCTTCGTTCTTTTATCCTCGTTGCCAATTGTTGTGTATTCGGATGCTTTGAACAGTCTTGAATAAAGGCTCGGACACGGGAGGAATCATACAAGCTTCTTTACTGCAGGACGCCACCTCCAGTCTCCCCCTGCTCATGCGTACTTGCCCAAGTCATCACAAGACACCAATTACTTATCCTAATTATCCCATACCTAACACTCCTCCCCCTTTAACTTGGAGGCAGGTAATAACATTTCTATTACATACATAATACTCCTCCCCCTTTTTAAGTCCATTTCACCTGTACGGTATATGCTTTTTTCCTACTATTGTGCGCTTGTGATTTTAATTTAGCATTAGTCCTTTCATTACAGTTTGACTTGACAGTGTGTGTGTGTGTGTGTGTGTGTGTGTGTGTGTGCGTGTGTGCGAAGTGCGTGTGTGCGTGTGTGTGTGTGCGTGTGTGCGTGTGTGCGAAGTGCGTGTGTGTGTGTGTGTGTGTGTGTGTTATTTTGCCTTTGAAACGTATCTTCTCGAAAAACAGACGCCGAAACGGGGACAGTTTTACATTTAACTTATGATTTTAGAAATCCACTCCTCTGTAAATTTGGTCAATTATTTCCCGATATTTTCACTAAAATTATTTAAAAACTGACTGTTATTTTCTAATATCTCTGCTGGCCAGCTGCTGATGTCACAATGCCTTTGCTGCTCGTGACCAGCTGCGCAGACTTTCAGTGCGCAGCCAGTTACGCTCCCCACTCCCCGCTACCTTCCTCCTCTCCCCCCTCCTCCTTCTCTTCTCCCCACCTCTTTCCACACGGCCACTCCCCCACCTCTTTCCCCTGACCGGTCCCCCCGTACTCGGGCCATGAAGCCTGAATCTTGCAGCCGGGAGCCTCCCGCTGCTAAGCACAAGCGCTGCCAGTCGCGTCGCTCGCAAGGCCTTTGAAAATAAAACACGCTGTCTTCTTGCAGCGAGGGAGCGAGTGATTATTGCATTCAAGAAACAGCCCTCATCTCGGACGACACGCCCCCCCAACCCCCAAACTCTCCCCCCCCCTCCCTCTCCCTCTCCCGCTCCCTCTCTGCCCCCTCACCCTCCCTCTCCCCCTCCTCCCCCCCCTCCTCTCCCTTCCTCCCCCCACACCGCTCTCATCTCCCACCCATTCCTCCCCCGCTCTCACCAACCAATCCCCCTCTCCACCTCCCCCCCCTCCCCCTACCCCTCTACCCTTCCCTCCCCTACCTCTCTCACCACTACCTTGCTACTTTCTCCCCTCTCTCCCCCTCTCCCCCTCTCCCCCCTACCCCTCTCCCCTCCCCCCCCACTCTTCTCCCTCTCTCCCCCCCTCGCTCCCCTCCCTTTTTTCCCCCCCTCCCTCTCTCCCCACTCTCTCCCCCCCCCCCCCCCCCCCCTCTCCCCTCTCCCCTCTCCCTCCTTCTCTCCCTCCCCTCCTCCCCTCCCCTTTCCCCCCCCCCCCTTTCTCCCATTCCTCTTCCATTCTCCCCCTCTCTCTCCCCCCCTCTCTCCCCCTCACCCCTCTCCCCCATCCCCCTCACCCCCCCTCTCCTCACCCTCATCCCTCTACCCCCTCCTCTCTTTCCCGCTCCCCCACTCCCCTCCTCGCCATATCCCTCCCCCTCCGTTCCCCCCCCTCCGCATTCCCCTCTCTCCTCCTCTCTCTATCCCCCACCCCTCTGCCCTCCCTCCACCTTACCCCTTTCCCTCCACCTGCATCTCCTCTCCCCCACTGCCCCCTCTCTCCCCCCTTCCTCTCTCTCCCCCCTACCCCCTCCCCCCCTCTGCCTCCTCGCCATCTCCCCCTCTCCCCTCCCCTTCAGAGCCGATTAACCAAATCCTATTCATGCCCGTGTACCCAGATTGTGATCTTTGCTTCAAATGTGTTTTAATTGCTCTACCTCTTGCACTTTTCTACTGTTTTGTACAGGTTGTTGTATTTATTGTTTATTTATCATTGCTGTAGTATACTATTACATTTGTGACCTTCATATAAACAAATAATTTAATTGCATCCTTGCTTCTATGACAATGAACAAATCTGTACCTGCTACCATTCCTATGTTACATGGACAGTAGAAGAACACTGGTTAAATGCAAGCCTCCACATCCAGATGCAAGCTTCAACTTTCTGGTAGACAAGGTGCAATGAAGAGGCATATGGCATGTGATATTTACATCTTTGTACCTTTGTGAGGAATCTTGCTAAGCAATAAAAGAATGGAGGCTTCGCTGTGGGAATAGTGTTTGTAACATGGTCTGAAGGTAGTGGCTGGTTAATGCATGCACCCACTCCACATTTGAATATGGATTTTGCTGTTGGGTCATGCCGGGTACAGAAAGAGAACATACATTTGTTCACTCAAGTAATTTTACTTCTGTTCTTTGGAGGTGAACTTCTTGCTTATGTAAAACCAGCCAGATTATTGAATATGGTCCAGCCTTTACCTATAGGCCATTTATTTTCTTGGTTTTTAAGTAAAACTAGACTAAGTAGGACCCTAGCATCACATGGGCGGGCTGATCCCCCAACGTAATGTTCCATCTCTCCACCAATTCCAATATTGGTGGCCGGTGGGGGGGGGGGGGGGGGCTTTCTAGAGTGCTAGTATGGGTGTTGTGGGCTGAAGGGGCTGGTTTCCAGAGGGCTAATATGGACATTGTGGGCCGCATGGTTTCTTGGGTTGACGGCTCAGTCACTCAAACCTGTTGGGCTGGTAGCTCACTCACTCACAGCTGGTGGGCTGGCAGTTGACTCACGGCTATTCCTTGAAATTCCATTTCAAGCAGGGTGCAAGGGCATCAAATTCAAGTGCAGTTTCAAACCATTTCAAGCAGGGTGCAAGATCACTAAAGAGTCATGACCTCTCCCTCCTCGATATTGCAAAGACTGATCCATGACCACACTTCTGCGTTTATAGACCTCTCCCTCCCCCCCCCGCCCCCCACCAGAAGGGGCGTGGCCTTCATGGCGTGATTGACAGGAGAGAGAATCTCAACATTTTTTAAACACTAATAACTCTTTTATTTTTCATTGATGGGAAAAATCCTCGGCACCTGATGAGCGGAGGGAGACTCTGAGTAAGATGGCCAATAATCACAGCCGTACGTGGTAGCATTTTTTTCTGAAATCCATATAAAGCGCAAACAGGAAGTGGTCAAGATTAGACTTTTAATTATACAGAAGGCAAGGCAACTTTAATTAGGCACGGCAACTTTAATTAGGTAAGGCAACTTTAATTAGGCATGGCAACTTTAATTAGGCAAGGCAACTTTAATTAGGCAAGGCAACTTTAATTAGGTAAGGCAACTTTAATTAGGCATGGCAACTTCAATTAGGCAAGGCAACTTTAATTAGGCAAGGCAACTTTAATTAGGCAACACAGCTTTAGTATTTCCAAACCAAAGGCAACACAGCTTTAGCATTTCCAAACCAAAGGCAACACAGCTTTAGCATTTCCAAACCAAAGGCAACACAGCTTTAGCATTTCCAAACCAAAGGCAACACAGCTTTAGCATTTCCAAACCAAAGGCAACACAGCTTTAGCATTTCCAAACTATATTTTCAAACCACATTAAGGGCACTGACAGGTCAGTAAAACCACTCACAGTTCAGTGTTATTCACAGCCCAGACTGAGAAATGTGACCCTCTCGCTCCCCCGTCTTGCAGAGACGGACTGAGGCACTCAATACTTCCGGGTTTTATAGTCCCTCTGGAAGGGGCGTGTCCTTCAGGAGAGAGAATCTCAATGTTTTTTAAACACTAATAACTTTTATTTTTCATCGATGGGAAAATTCCTCTTGTCCTGCGCAGCGGAGGGGGGACTCTGAGTAAGTTGGCCAAAAATCACAGCAGTATGTGGTAGTACCGAACAACAGGAAGTGTCAAGATCAGACTTTTAGTAATATGGATGGTCGTCCCACTCAATCAAAAATCCCTTTTTTAGGTGCACGAACAAACAACTATCTGCTACCTGATAAATCACTATTACAACCAAATGTAATCAATCTGTTTATTCTGAGCACATTAGCATTTATCACATTTTCATAGATTTACAAAAGTTTAATAAACTAAGAAGAATTAATAATTTTTCTGAACTGATTATATTGTGTTTGCCATCATGCGCATATAACGTGTGAAAATCCTTAGTGATTGGAGGAGTAACATTGTGGTAGCATTTATTGCAGAAATTCTTCTAAAATTTTATATCTTTCAAATTTTATTCAAAGATTAATTATAACTATTTCAGCATTTTTTTTAACTGCAATTTAATTTCAGAGGATTATTCCACACATTTTGAGCTATTATTTAAAATCTTAGTCATACAACTGAAATAGATCATCAGTCTCCATAATTATTCAATATTCTGTCTTTCTCCAGCATACAAAAGTTGGAATATTTAAGTTCTCAGACTTCTTCTCTCGTGTCCATCTTCCATGTTTCAAATGTTGACATCGCTGTCATTGTCCGTCCTGAAAAGGACGCAAGCTTCCGGCGACAATCAGTGGGAGCCATCACTTGTTGCAAGAGATGATGGTGGTAGCAGAATTAGCTCAGGATACTTCCAGTTTCCAGCCCGTGACATAGAAGCTTCTGCTGTGGGACCAGTACCCAGACTGAGATGTGCAAACAATATTTTGTATTGTAAAAAGTACAGAATTTAAAGAGGCAAGTTACGGAAGTTCATGGAGTAAATTCATGTAGTTTGGCCTGAGGATCTACAGTTATTCCTCTTTACATTCCTCATTATATTGGAGGTTTATCAGTCTGGTAGAATTATTTAAAAAAAGAGCATCTGCTGGATTGAACCTTAGATAAGGGTGATAAGGTTAGAGACCACAGCAAACAAAAGCAAATGAAGATTTAGAGTTCAGTAAATGTGAGATTGATGATAGTAACAGAGAAAGCTAGATTGAAAATAGAGGTGATGGGAAGATCATAGAATGGAGACCAGGACTGAAGCCAAATGGGAAAATTCATTCCTATTGCGTTTCTGCATTTTATGATCAGAGTCAGAGTCAATTTAATTGTCATTTGGACCCCTGGAGGTCCAAACGAAATGCCGTGTCTGCAGCCATACATTACACCAAAATAGACCCCAGACACAACATAATTACATTTAACATAAACATCCATCACATAGCTGTGATGGAAGGCAAAATAAACTTAAACTTATCTCTCCACTGCACTCTCCCCCCGATGTCAGAGTCAAAGTCAAAGCCCCCGGCTGGCGATGGCGATTGTCCTGCGGCCATTGAAGCCACGCCGGGTGGTGCGAGGTCGCACACCGGGTCTTGGTGTTAGAGCCCCCGGTGTGCGCTCGCAAAGTCCCGCGGCCATTCCAGCCGCGCGGGGCAGTGGTGTCAGGCCCCGCTCCAGGAGCTCTTCGACCCCGCAACACGGGCGGGAGAATTCGCCGTTGCAGGAGCCCCGAAAAGCGGTCTCCCTCCAGGGATCCGCGGGCTCCCGGTGCCGCCGTCCGCAGACCCGCAGTAGCAGCCTCCGCATCGGCAGCAGCAGCGGCATCGGCAGCAGCGGCAGCAGCAGGCAGCAGCAGCGCTCCTCCACCGCTCCAACCGTTCCGGACTCGGCCAGCCCCGCGACGGTGAGGTGAGTCGGCACCAGAGTCCCCGGCTTCTTCCTGTTGGAGGCCGCTCCTCGTTGCGGCCCCAACGACAACGGAAACCCGACGAGAAAAGGTCGGGTCTCCAGTGCAGGGAGAGATTTAAAAAGTTTCCTCCCACCCCCCACCCCCCCACACACACACCCCAACAAAAAATAACAAAAACTACATTAAAACACAGACAGAAAATAATAAAAACGCGGACAGACTGCAGAGGCCGCTGCTGGCCAGAGCCGTGCCGCCCACTGGAAACTTTTAGATATTTTCCGATCTGCTTAGAATTTACCTATATATTAAAAAAAATGACAATAGAATGTTAATTAAAGGTTTTCACTTAAACGTTTCTGCCTGAGAATCATAGAAACATAGAAAATAGGTGCAGGGGTAGGCTATTCGGCCCTTCGAGCCAGCAACACCATTCAATATGATCATGGGTGATCATCCAAAGTCAGTTCCTGCTTTTTCCCCATATCCCATGATTCTTTTCGCCTCAAGAGCTAAATCTAACTCTCTATTGCTCTCTGTGACAGAGAATTTCACAGATTTACAACTCTAGGTAAAAAAGCTTTTCCACACCTCAATCCTAAATGGCCTACCCCTTATTCTTAAACTGTGACCCCTGGTTCTGGACTCCCCAACATCGCAAACATTTTTCCTGTCCAATCCTTTATGAATTTTATATGTTTCTATAAGATCGCCTCTCATCCTTCTAATGGGCCTGTCCCACTTACGCGACTTTTACGGCGACTGCCGGTATTCGTCATAGGTCGTTGCAGGTCGCCGAAAATTGCAGGGTGAAGCCTGTATGGTCGTGAGTAGTCGCCCAAAGAGTCGTACCTTGTTCTGGTCGCCGCTAGATTTTCAACATGTTCAAAATTTTCAGCGACCTGCAACGACCTATGACGGGTGCCAGCAGTCGCCGAAAAAGCCGTAAGTGGGACAGGCCCACAAATTCCAGCCGCCCATTCTTTCATCATATGTCAGTCCCACCATCCTGGGAATTAACCTGGTTAACCTACGCTGCACTCCCTCAATAGCAATAATGTCCTTCCTCAAATTAGGAGACCAAAACTGCACACAACACACCAGGGTCCTGTACAACCGCAGTAGGACCTCCTTGATCAACCAAAGTCTCTGCTGATTTAGAAGAAAGATATCTGGAAAGATCAAGCAATCTATGTGGTGAATGTTGTGGAGCAAAGAATCATTCAAATGTGTTCACTATGAAGTCATAATGCCATGAGTGATAGGAGCAGAATTAGGCTGTTTAGCCCATCAAGTCTCCTCCATCATTCAATTATGGCTGATCTATCTCTCCCTCCTAACCACATTCTCCTGCCTTCTCCCCATAACCCCTGACACCAGTACTAATCAAGAATCTATCTATTTCTGCCTTAAATATCCATTATGGCCCCCACAGCCTTCTGCGGCAAATATTAATTCTTAAATTAAGCATTAAAGCATATACTGGATCAATCTTTCAGCTACAGGGGAGAGTGGTGCATTCATCAACAAAGTGTTGTTCACATATTCTGCCTAATTACAGCAAACTCAGCATTTTAACACACACGTGGAGAAAAAAAACATTGGGAAAGTAGTGGTATACAACAGTTTAGTTATCTCTCTGGAGTCAACCTAAAGCACAAAGAAGTATGACCAAAAACCTCTAATGTAACTCTCCCTTTATGATTATGATTATGATTATTATGTGCTGGGACCCTTGCCTCTATTCAGTCCAATGTTTTTATGGCTGAGGTATTCCTTTATTTTACTCAAGGTTTTTGGTTGCTATGGAGATTACCTGGAGACAGCCCCAGTCTCTCTAAGTACATGCCTGCCAAGGCTTTTACAGTTCTTTATCTTGTGCAGGCAGGCTTTGTTAGCACAACTACCTAAGGGTTGGTCTGCCTTAGGATGGCAGGAATATGCTGGTCTCACTCTGGTATGTACGTTAACACTACATACTTGATACTTGTCCAAATTTTTCCCTTATAGCGAGAATCTTATTTCCTGACATGTTTATGCTTCAGGCATCGATTAATTAAACTCTTGGCAGCCAGCAATTGTTATATTTTCCAGCTAGTTGAGGAGCCAATCATATTAAAGATTTCTTGCTAACGATGAAAGCACAGTTTTTAATTAATGTACATTATACTGTGTGTGAAATGAAGATCAGTACATACAGTACTTGGGAATAAAGTTAAAATATGACAAACGATCCTTGAAATTTTATTTGTCCTAAAATCCCTCACTTTTTTAATACTCACAAATACGATTTACTGTAGATACACAACATTTTCAGGGATTTTGTTTTAGCATTGTACACCACTTTATGAAACAAAGCATAGGTTTTGCAGGGTGTTTTACCCTTTTGTGCAAATTGAAAGTAGTTTTTGCAATTTGAGTGATTATCTTTAACTTCACTGGTGAAGACTGCCAACAGCAGAGTATCAATGTGCCTCATATCGCAGACAAGAACTTTGAGATTGCTGCATTATAATATGCATATACATAAATTAAGAAATTGCTGCCAGATAGAAGATGTAATAGATTATTACCAATTCAAAATTTCGGGTTGAATGTCACTGATGAAGGCACAATTGGCATGTTATCTCCACTCTGGGCATTCTACCTGAAGAAGATTGACATGACCATGCAGAGGGTATAGAGGGATAAGAGCAGGGCAAGAGGACCTCATGGATTGGTGTTTTTAAATGCCAGTTGAATCAGAGTGGACTGAATACCATCCACTTGCAATAGCGATTTATGATGTTTAACACTATAAAGATGAATAGAAAACATTCTTATTTTGCTTTCATTTGTTCATACAGTCTGTTATGTCAATTCATACAATATTGTGTTATAATGTTCAGATGCTTGTTTGCTTGAATTAACACGGTTAAGGTATTGAGATATTCATTTTCATTATATACAGACACCAAATGAATCATTAAACTTTTATTTTAGAAATAATTAAGATTTATTCCTTGGCAGTAATCTGTATGATTCTGGTTCAAGTAAGATTGAATTTGTCTCATAAAGCTGTCGCAAATCTTATTAATTTTCTTAACTTTTATGCAAAGACAATAGACAATAGGTGCAGGTGTAGGCCATTCGGCCCTTCGAGCCAGCACCGCCATTCAATGTGATCATGGCAGATCATCCACAATCAGTACCACGTTCCTGCCTTCTCCCCATATCCCTTGGCTCCGCTATCTTTAAGAGCTCTATTTAACTTTCTCTTGAAAGCATCCAGAGAACCGGCCTCCAATGAGGCAGAGAATTCCACAGACTCACAACTTTTTATGTGAAAAAGTATTTCCTCATCTCCGTTCTAAATGGCTTCCCCTTATTCTTAAACTGTGGCCCCAAGTTCTGGACTCCCCCAACATCGGGAACATTGGGAACACGGGGAGGATTTAAACTAATGTGGCAGGGGGATGGGAGCATGAGCAGAGAGACAGAGGGGTGTAAAATGAGGGTAGAAGCAATAGGTAGCAAGGTGAAAGTGAAAGTGGCAGGTAGACAAATTCGGGGCAAAAATCAAAAAGGGCCACTTTTCAACATAATTGTACAAGGGGTAAGAGTGTTGTAAAAACAAGCTTGAAGGCTTTGTGTCTCAATGCAAGGAGCATTCGTAATAAGGTGGATGAGTTGAATGTGCAGATAGTTATTAATGAATATGATATAGTTGGGATCACGGAGACATGGCTCCAGGGTGACCAAGGCTGGGAGCTGAACATCCAGGGATATTCAATATTCAGGAGGGATAGATAGAAAGGGAAAGGAGGTGGGGTGGCGTTGCTGGTTAGAGAAGAGATTAACGCAATAGAAAGGAAGGACATTAGCTTGGAGGAGGTGTAATCGATATGGGTAGAGCTGCGAAACACTAAGGGGCAGAAAACGCTAGTGGGTGTTGTGTACAGGCCACCTAACTGTAGTAGTGCAACTAAGGTAAAACAGTTATAATGGGTGACTTCAATCTACATACAGATTGGGTGAATCAAATTGGCAGGGGTGTTGAGGAAGAGGATTTCTTGGAATGCATGCGGGATAGTTTTCTAAACCAACATGTAGAGGAACCAACGAGAGAGCAGGCTATTCTAGACTGGGTATTGAGTAATGAGGAAGGGTTACTTAGCAGTCTTGTTGTGTGTGGCCCATTGGGCAGGAGTGACCATAATATGGTTGAGTTCTTCATTAGGATGGAGAGTGACATTGTTAATTCAGAAACAAGGGTTCTGAACTTAAAGAAAGGTAAATTTGAGGGAATGAGACGTGAATTGGCCAAGATAGACTGGCAAGTTATTCTTAAAAGGTTGACGATGGATATGCAATGGAAGGCATTTAAAGACCGCATGGATGAACTACATCCCAGTTTGGCAAAAGAATAAATCAGGGAAGGTAGTGCATCCGTGGATAACAAGGGAAATCAGGGATAGTATAAAAACAAAAAATGAAGCATACAAATTAGCCAGAAAAAGCAGCCTACCAGAGGGCTGGGAGATATTCAGCAGAGGAGGACAAAGGGCTTAATTAGGAAAGGGAACATAGATTAAGAAAGAAAATTGGCAGGGAACATAAAAACTAACTGCAAAAGCTTTTATAGATATGTGAAGAGAAAAAGATTAGTTAAAACAAATGTAGGTCCCTTGTAGTCAGAAACAGGTGAATTGATCATGGGGAACAAAGACATGGCAGACCAATTGAGTAACTGCTTTGGTTCTCTCTTCACTAAGGAAGACATAAATAATCTGCCAGAAATAGCAGGGGACCGGGGGTCAAATGAAATGGAGGAACTGAGTGAAATCCAGGTTAGTCGGGAAGTGGTGTTAGGTAAATTGAATGGATTAAAGGCCGATAAATCCCCAGGGCCAGATAGGCTGCATCCCAGAGTGCTTAAGGAAGTAGCCCCAGAAATAGTGGATGCATTAGTGATAATTTTTCAAAACTCTTTTGATTCTGGAGTAGTTCTTGAGGATTGGAGGATAGCTAATGCAACCCCAATTTTTAAAAAGGGAGGGAGAGAGAAAACGGGGAATTGCAGACCAGTTAGTCTAACATCGGTAGTGGGGAAAATGCTAGAGTCAGTTATTAAAGAGAGGATCGCAGCACATTTGGAAAGTGGCGAAATCATTGGACAAAGTCAGCATGGATTTATGAAAGGTAAATCATGTCTGACAAATCATAGAATTTTTCGAGGATGTAACTAGTAGAGTGGATAAGGGAGAACCAGTGGTTGTGTTATATCTGGACTTTCAGAAGGCTTTCGACAAGGTCCCACATAAGACATTAGTATGCAAACTTAAAGCACATGGTATTAGGGGTTCAGTATTGATGTGGATAGAGAACTGGCTGGCAGACAGGAAGCAAAGAGTAGAAGTAAACGGGTCATTTTCAGAATGGCAGGCAGTGACTAGTGGGGTACTGCAAGGCTCAGTGCTGGGACCCCAGCTATTTACAATATATATTAATGATTTGGACGAGGGAATTCAATGCATCTCCAAATTTGTGGATCACACGAAGCTGGAGGGCAGTGTTAGCTGTGAGGAGGATGCTAGGAGGCTGCAAGGTGACTTGGATATGCTGGGTGAGTGGGCAAAAGCATGGCAGATGCAGTATAGTGTGGATAAATGGGAGGTTATCCACTTTGGTGGCAAAAACAGGAAAGTAGACTATTATCTGAATGGTGGCCGATTAGGAAAAGGGGAGATGCAACAAGACCTGGGTGTCATGGTACACCAGTCATTGAAAGTAGGCATGCAGGTGCAGCAGGCAGTGAAGAAAGCGAATGGTATGTTAGCATTCATAGCAAAAGGATCTGAGTATAGGAGCAGGGAGGTTCTACTGCAGTTGTACAGGGTCTTGGTGAGATCACACCTGGAGTATTGCATACAGTTTTGGTCTCCTAATCTGAGGAAGGACATTCTTGCCATAGAGGGAGTACAGAGAAGGTTCACCAGACTGATTCCTGGGATGTCAGGACTTTCATATGAAGAAAGACTGGATAGATTCGGCTTGTACTCGCTAGAATTTAGAAGATTGAGGGGGGATCTTATAGAAACTTACAAAATTCTTAAGGGGTTGGACAGGCCAGATGCTGGAAGATTGTTCCCGATGTTGGGGAAGTCCAGAACAAGGGGTCAAAGTTTAAGGATAAAGGAGAAATATTTTAGGACTCAGAAGAAAAAAAAATTTTTTACACAGAGAGTGGTGAATCTCTGGAATTCTCTGCCGCAGAATGTAGTTGAGGCCAGTTCATTGGCTATATTTAAGAGGGAGTTCGATGTGGCCCTTGTGGCTAAAGGGATCAGGGGGTATGGAGAGAAGGCAGGTACAGAATATTGAGTTGGATGATCAGCCATGATCATATTGAATGGCGGTGCGGGCTCGAAGGGCCGAATGGCCTACTCCTGCACCTATTTTCTATGTTTCTATGTCTATGTTTCTATGTTGTCGGTCGCCTGACTGAAAAGTCAGAGATCAATACATATCACATTTTTAAAATACTTGGACTGTCTTTAAACAAATCAAGGTAGATTATTTCTGTTGAATTTGTGTCGTATTGATTACGTGTTTAATGAAGTATTAAGTTTCCACCCTAACTTATTTATGACATTATCCCTTTATCCTTAACATGAAAGATAGGGAATCTTATTTGGACTAGGCAATGAAAGAAGAGTAAAGCCCCTGTCCCACTTACGTGTCCTTGGCACGCTAATTACGCGACCTCGTGGTCGCGTTGAGGCGCGACGGTCCCGCGAAGGTCGTGCGCGATTTCATGCACCCACACAGCCGTCTGGAGCGCATGACGTCATTTGAATATAGACACAAAATGCTGGAGTAACTCAGCGGGACCTGCAGCATCTCTAGAGAGAAGGAATGGGTGACGTTTCGTGGCGAGACTCTTCTTCAGTCCGAAAGAAGGGTCTTGACCCGAAACGTCATCCATTGCTTCTCTCCAGAGATGCTGCTGGTCCCACTGAGTTACTCCAGCATTTTGTGTCTATCTTCAATTTTCTTGGCCCCACTCTGGGAGTAGAAGTGGGGGTGGATCCGGACCGCAACGGCTGTGAGCCCCAGGCCGAGTTCGGCGATCGTTTGTCTGCTTCTGCTGCTGTTGGAGGTGAGACATTGCATCGCGCCAGGGTCTTGGGCCTGTCCCACTTTGGCCGTCAGTTACGCGACAGGCCGTTGGCGCGCAAAGATTTTGGTCGCTACAAACATTTTGGAGCCCCGTGCGATGTCGCGCACAACTACATACCCCTCCACGCTTCTCAGTGGGACCGGCCCTGTGCGGCCATACGATGCCTGTGCACCTCAACGCAACAACAAGGTCGCTTAATTTGCGTGCCAAAGACACGTAAGTGGGACAAGCACTTAAGGATTTTCTGCAACAAATGCTTTTTCCAAATCAAGTCAAGAGTTTATTGTCGTGTCCCAAATAGGACAATGAAATTCTTGCTTGCTGCAGCATAACAGAGCATTGTAAGCATAAATACAGAACAGTTCAGAGTGTCTATATAACATAGACTACATATATACAGATAAATAAACAGATAAAGTGCAATAGGCTGGTATAGTTCAGAGTTTGATAACGAGTTTAATAGCCTGATGGCTGTGTGGAAGAAGCTGTTCCTGAACCTGGATGTACAAGATTTCAGGCTCCTGTACTTTCTACCTGATGGCAGCGGAGAGATGAATGTGTGGCCAGGATGGTGTGGGTCCTTGATGATGTTGGCAGCCTTTTTGAAGCAGCGACTGCGATAGATACCTTCGATGGTGGGGATGTCAGAGCCAATGATGGACTGGGCAGTGGTCACAACTTCCTGCATTCTTTTCCGCTCCTGGATGCTCAAGTTGCCGAACCAAGCCACGATTCAACCAGTCAGCATGCTCTCTACTGTGTACCTGTAGAAGTATGAGAGAGTCCTCTTTGACATACCAATTCTCCGTAATCTTCTCAGGAAGTAGAGGTGCTGATGTGCTTTCTTTATAATTGCATTAGTGTGCTGGGACCAGGAAAGATCTTCGGAAATATGCACGCCCAGGAATTTGAATTTCTTGACCCTTTCCACCATCGTCCCATTGATATAAACGGGATTGTGGGGCCCTATCCTACCCATTCCTTTTCGATAACCCACTGAATGTTTGAACTATGGCATTCATTCTCCTTATCTTTACATAAGTGTGTCCAACCTGCTGAGTGTTTCCAGCATTTTTCATCAATATTCATAAACACTCGTGACACTTGACATTGTCTTTATATATAAGTAGCCAGTTACCAGGCCATGTGACAAGTGGCGCCATAATGTGAGATTATTCTACGAGGGTTTGAAGTTCTTGACCCTTTCCACCATCGCCCCGTTGATATAAACGGGATGGTGGGTCCCCCGATCCTACCCGTTCCAAAGTCCACAATCAGTTCCGTGGTTTTGCTGGTGTTGAGAGTCAGGTTATTGTGCTGGCACCATTTGGTCAATCGGTCGATCTCACTTCTTTTCTCTGACTCGTCACCATCAGTGATTCGTTCCACAACAGTGGTGTCATCGGCGAACTTGATGATGGAGTTTGCACCATGTCCAGCTACACAGTCATGAGTATAGAGTGAGTACAGCAGGGGGCTGAGCATGCAGCCTTGAAGGGCTCCCATGCTGATTGTTATCGAGGATGACACATTTTCACCAATACGGACAGAATGTGGTCTGTGGATGAGGAAGTCGAGGATCCAATTGCAGAGGGATGCGCAGAGACCCAGATCTGAGGGCTTGGTAACCAGCTTGGAGGGGATGATGGTGGTAAACTCCGAGCTGCAGTCAATGAATAACAGCCTGACATATGAGTTTTTATTGTTGAAGTGGTCCAGAGCATAGTGGAGATCCAGTGAGATCGCATCCACCATTGATCTGTTGTGCGGTAAGCGAACTGCAGTGGATCAAGATTCTTGTCGAGGTATGAGTCAATGCCATAATCAACCTTTCAAAGCACTTCATCACCACAGATGTTAATGCCACTGGTCGATAGTCATTGAGGCACGTCACCTTGCTCTACTTGGGCACCGGTATTATTGATGCCTTTTAAAGCAGGTGGAACCTCAGACCTTAGATGTGAGAGGTTGAAAATGTCCGTAAAATCTCCAGCCAGTTGGTCCGCACAGGCTTTTAGAACACGGCCGGGTATACCATCAAGGCGCTTTCCGAGTGTTCACCCCCCTGAAGGATCTTCTGATGTCGGCCTCTGTGACTGTGACTGAAATACCATCATGACGAATGGGGGCTCGGGAAGGCACATCAGTGTTCTCCCTATCAAAGCGTGCGTAAAATGCATTGAGCTCGTCAGGGAGTGATGTTTCACTGACAATTAAGCTGCCTCCTGATTTCGCCTTGTAAGAGGTGATGGCATTCAAGCCCTGCCACAGTTGCCGAACATCCGTCTCATCCTCCAGCTTGGAGCAGGTCCCTTTTGACCTTTTTGATGGTCTTACCAAGGTCATATCTGGACTTCTTGCAGACCTCTGTATCTCCAGACCTGAATGCCCGGGATCTGGACTTCAGAAGAGTGCGGATCTCATGGTTCATTCAAGGGTTCTCGTTAGGAAACACTCGGAGGGTTTTTGTTGGAATGCAGTCCTCCACACATTTCTTTATGAAGCCTGTAACGACTGTGGCCTGTTCATTCAGGTCCATTGTTGAGTCCCTGAACATTTTCCAGTCTACAGACTCCAAACAGTCCTAGAGTTGTTCCTCTGTATCCCCCGGACCAGCTCTGTACAGCTGTACAGTCCTCACCTCTGGGGGTGCGCTCTTCAATTGCTGCACTGCAGTAAGGTCGGATTTACCGAAGTGAGGGCAATGGATAGAGCGATAGGTGTCTTTGATGGTTGTGTAGCAGTCTTCAAGGGAGTTTGATCCTCTGGTGCTGCAGGAGACATGTTGGTCAAGAGAGTCAAGAGTCAAGAGTCAATTTAATTGTCATTTGGACCCCTGGAGGTCCAAACGAAATGCCGTTTCTGCAGCCATACATTACACACAAATAGACCCCAGACACAACATAATTACATTTAACATAAACATCCATCACATAGCTGTGATGGAAGGCCAAACAAACTTATCTCTCCACTGCACTCTCTCCCCCCCGATGTCAGAGTCAAAGTCATAGCCCCCGGCTGGCGATGGCGATTGTCCCGCGGCCATCAAAGCCACGCCGGGTGGTGCGAGGTCGCACACCGGGTCTTGATGTTGGAGCCCCCGGCGTGCGCTCGCAGAGTCCGCGGCCATTCCAGCCGCGCGGGGCAGTGATGTAGGCCCCGCTCCAGGAGCTCTTCGACCCCGCGACTCGGGCAGGAGAAGTCGCCGTTGCAGAAGCCCCAAAAAGCGGTCTCCCTCCAGGGAGCCGTGGGCTCCTGGTGCCGCCGTCCACAGACCTGTCGTTGGAGCCTCCGACTCTCCGGCAGCAGCAGCAGCAGCGGCAGCAGCAGCGCTCCACCACCGCTCCACCCGCTCCGGACTCGGCCAGCTCCGCGACGGCAACGGTGAGTCGACACCTGAGTCCCCGGTCTCTTCCTGTTGGAGGCCGCTCCTCGTTGCGGCCTCAACGACACCCGAGACCCGACGAGAAAAGGTCGGGTCTCCAGAGCAGGGAGAGATTCAAAAAGTTCCCCCCCCGCACTCCCACCCCACCCCCGCCCCCCCACACACACACCCCAACATAAAATAACAAAAACTACACAAAAACACAGACAAAAAATAACAAAAACGCGGACAGGCTGCAGAGGCCGCTGCTGGCCAGAGCCGCGCGCCTACCGGAAGTTAGGGTGTAATTTCTTCAGGTTGGCTTTGTTGAAGTGCCCGGCTA
This sequence comes from Leucoraja erinaceus, assembly GCF_028641065.1. Classification (NCBI taxonomy): domain Eukaryota; kingdom Metazoa; phylum Chordata; class Chondrichthyes; order Rajiformes; family Rajidae; genus Leucoraja; species Leucoraja erinaceus. Next base: position 37,351,971 of record NC_073383.1, read on the forward strand.
TGGTGGTAAATGCCTCAGGGAAAGCCGTCTGGTGCTTGTTGACAATGGCGTGCAGCTCCCCCAGTGCCAGATGGACATCAGCCTGGGGTAGGATGTAGACCGCGGTCAGGATCATGGAGGTGAATTCCCTCGGTAGGTGGAAGGGACGGCACTTCACAGCCAGGTGTTCCAGGTGTGGAGAGCAGGAGTTCGAGAGGACTGCCACGTCTTAGCACTACGCAGAGTTGACCATGTGGCAGACGCCCCCTCCTCTCCTTTTCCCAGATGCCAGTGGAGAAACCTTCAGACTGGACTGCTGAGTCTGGGGAGCTGGGGGTGAACCATGTCTCTGAAACACAACACAGAGCTTCGGAAGCTGCGGTCTCCAGTACGAAAGCGGCCGTTCCAGGGCTCCCAGGCCGCTGTGAGGATTCTCCCGACGCCGGAGCACCATCTCCCGGCGAGAACGGCGTGGAACATCGGGCCTCCGTGGAGGCAACTGTGGAGGCCTCAATAGGCCCGACTATGGGTGAACTGGGGATGGGGACTGGACTTTGTGCCTTCCCTCATAATGGGAACCATTGTGGGGGGATGATTTTATGTGTAAATGTCTTTATTATTGTTATGTCTGTATTCTTTCTTTATGTGCTGCACGGAGAGGAAGCTGGCGCTGTTTGTTCGCCGCTTCTCCGTTTGCTATTGTCTGTTACTATTGTAAAGCGACTTTGAGTCTTAGAAAAGCGCTATAAAAATTAAATTTATTATTAAATTTATTAGAGCATTCCCTCAGCTCCCTTTGGTAAAGCAGCCTTGCCCTTAAGTCCTCCACTTTATTTTCAAGGGAGTGTACATTGGCCAGTAGGATAGTAGGGAGAGGGGGCCGAAGTCCCCTGCGCTTCAGTCTGGCCTGAAGTCCTGCCCGTCGGCCACGTTCCCGGACACAATGGAGGCCTCTCCGTTGTTTCCAGGTACTTTGCTTACTGTACCTGCTGTTTCTGCGATCCTGCGCTGGAACGGGGATTCCCTTGCAGACAGCAGCTCCAACTCCGTTGCGATCGGGGATTCCCTCACAGTCGGCAGCTCCAGCTCCGTTGCTCCTGGGAGATTCTGCCCATCGGCTACGGAGGTCTTCCCGGTATTTCCAGGTACAGTACCTGTGATCCTCAGTCAGGTCGGGTGTTCTCCAGCGATCGAGGGATCGCTTACAGTCGGGGGCTCCCGCAGCTGAGGGAGGTCGCGATATCACTAGTGCCTTCAAGTGCACTAGCAGCTTGTCCGTTACAGCGCCGATTTCTGCCGTTTCTCTGATCAAGGTGAGTTAAGTGAAGCTATAAATAATTCTCTTCTGTTGAGCTGCTGGCAAAATGGCGCCACAGGCAGGCACCATCTTGGATCATGGCGCCATCAGTCGCACGCATATGGAAGAATAGAAAATAATGCTACAGAACTTCACAGTTTCAGCATTGTGTAACTTGAATGCAATAAATTCTGCAAAAGATAGGAACTAATATAGAGCAATTATTTTAATGTATTTATGACATGCAGGGAGATAATTTTATAACATAATGCTTCAGACCCAGGAGCCTCCCCACTGTAGAGTTTATTTTAAGTTCAGGCTGAGACTTTGTGCAATGTATTTCAGGCACTGAAGTTATGGCCCCTAGATTTCCTACAAGGGCTGATGTCCACCAAGAGAAAGAAAGACGAAAATTATTTCTTTGGGATTGTTATGTTTTTTTAATTTTTTAAAGTCATACAGCTGGGAAGCAAGCCCTTTGGCACGACTTGCCCATGCTGACCAAGTTGCTACATCTACCCCAGTCTTACCTGCCCGTATTTGGTCAATATCCTTCTACACCTTTCCTATGCATGTACCTATCCAAATGTCTTTTAAATGTTGCAATTGTAAGTTTGAATAGTCTGTGTGTGAGGACATATAGCATATTGAAGAGTTAGCAGTAAAGATAAATACGCAGTAGTGTGGATGAGAGGGTAGGATTATTCATGGTGATTTGAACGGACATATCGTCAGAGGGATAGAATTTCTCTCGAAAATTGGTACAAAAGATCAAGGAATTTTGAACGGATCTAATACAAATTCTAGTTTGGGTAGTTCTATGCCATGCTTTAAAAATATTATTTTGGCTTGCTATTAAATTGGCTATCGAAAAGATTGACTGAATTGTCTTCCAAGATGAAATGTATATTAAGTTAACGCTATTTATTTCTATTTTCTGCCACCCCAAGGGCTTTAAGAGTTCTGGAGTAGTGACACTTAGACATACCTATTACATGATCTTAAATATGAGACAATATCAGTTATGAAAAATTAAATAGTATACACCAATGAAACAAGTATTAAACCAATTATTAAACCAATATTATACCAATGAAACAAGCATGAGCATTTAAAAAAAATAAAATTTCTGTTATTTTCGAACTGTTAATCAAAATGTAGAACCAGAAACTGAAATATATTTGTAATTTGTAATAATCTCATAATCAGTTCAATGAACAAAACCACACCATGTTGATATGTTTAAGTATATCAATAAATATTCTAGCATATGTCCAGATGCCTTCTGCTCCAAAAGGAGAAATAGTACCCCATTCTTTTTAGCAGAATAGAGACCTCTCTGTGTTATTTAAAAAATCTAGAGCAGATAATTTCAGGCTTTTTCAATCTGAATAAGAATAGTTCTGCTTTTTAATCATTTCATCCATCCTTTATAGAAGAGTTTTTTTATTTAGCTATATTTGCTACTTATAACATTGAGGTTATTGCACACACTTAGATTTCCTGAGAGTGTTATAGTGCAGATTGTATTGTCATTTCAGAAATAAATGGAGATTTTAAATATTAATTTGTTTCTGGAGTTTTGGACAATATCTTTTTTTAATGCAGTGTATTACAATCTGGAACTCATTACCTGTGAAGGCAGTTTAAGCAATGACTTTCCAAATAATTAATTGTAAGGGAGAACATTTATAGAGCAAATTGGAAGAAATAAATGAATGGGACCAATTGGACCGCTCTTTTAAAAGGCCAGCACATAATCATCAACATAAAATGCAACTTGTAAATTAGCAGACTTCTTATCTGTACATAATCATCAACATAACAGCAGCAACTAGTTATTTTTCCGTAAGGAATTAGCGTAGTTCAAAAGAACATTCACGAGACCTGCCTACATTTGTGGAGCAAATACTGGTAGATAACATACCGTTAAGGACGACTGGAAGCACAGTGGAAGCAGGCAGGACATGCAGTTAAAAATGAATTTGATGCCATTTTGGAACTAATGCTATTACTTTACCTAGCATTGTTGAATTTCCGTTCAACAGCTAGAAGTAACATCCCCAGGCCCCCAACTACTACCGTTCACTGAAGGCATGTTTCAATAGTGACAAGCTTGTTACTGTGGCTGTGGCTTTAATTCTATATTCTATGATTGTTTCAAGTTGCAAAGATCCACTGGGATCAGTGCTACTGATGCAGAGGCACTTTAAGCTGACAAGTTTGTACAAACCACTTGCTCCTTGGCTTCTGTGCATTAGTCAGCATTCCTTATGGAATACAGCCTGACTGCCACTATGAGCAGAGGACATAGAGAATATGAAGAACTGCTGGAAGGGGAGGAAGAGGTGGAGGAGGAGGAGAAGGACTCTTAACAGCAAGCATTACCTTTTGGGCATATTTAGAGTGCCTGCCTAAACAGAAATGAAAGGCATCTCTCCTAATTTCCCAGCAAGGCCGCCAGTGCAATGTCTGAACACCTTGGAGCTAAACTAGACTAGACTAGACATCTTCAGTGTTTTCAAGTTCAGATTCACTTCCTGCATGACGGCCACTCCCTGCTTGTATCACAATGGACGTTACTTTTTAAGAGGTGAAGATTGACTTTAAGCAATGCAAGCTGGCTTTAACTGGTGCTGAGCACTCAAGCTAGTATCCTCAAATTATTTTTCAGGATATGAGTATCCTTGTTAAGGCCATACTCTTCAGCTGCAATGTTGTTGACTGGAAAGCTTTATAATTTAGAGCTAGCAAAGATTAATGAATAACAAGACTGAAGTAGGGTCCCGACCTGAAACATCATCTATCCGTTTTTTCCAGAGATGCTGCCTTACCCACTGAGTTACTCAAGCACTTGGTGTTTTAAAAAAAATACATAGCAATGCATTTCCAAATCAGAGAGTGTGCAACTTAGAGGTGAACTTGCAGGTGGGAGTGGTTCAATGTGTCAAGGGGAAATAGATTTAGGAATAGTGTCCAACTGATCGACAAGTCTGCTAGCTGGCTGTTTCAATCATTGAAACAGGCAAATGAAAGAAATTGCTTGCTGGCTGCATTGCAATTAATGGATGTAGGCTACTTGAACATTGAAATCCAGAATCTTTGCTGAATGCATTGTATTGTATTTGCTTTCTTCCTGTTGCTTAAAGCATTGCTAATTATTTATATTGCTTATGAAATTATTTTCTGAATGGCAGTGGGGCTTGGAAATCTTTGTTTGAAACATGGATTAGAAGATAATAGTGTTTTTACAATTTACTTAATTCCCAAATTCTAATTTTTAGACAGCCAAAGTGGGATCAGATTTTTATTTTATTAATTACGTCCAAAAATAACTACTGCACTACCATATCCTTAGAAGACAATAAGATATCCGTGATTTCAGACTACAAATGTAAATTCTACACTCTTATATATTGCCCTTGCCTGCATCCAATGTTTATGCCATGTTGTCTAATATTTAAAAATAAGTAATGGGCCTGTCCCACTTGGCGATTTTTTAGGCAACTTCCGGCGACTGTCATGGTCGTAGCAGGTCGCTGAAAAACCGGCGACAACATACGTCATCCTGGCAACAATCTGCGACAGCATCTACATCAAACTACGCTCATAGGCATCAAACCCATGTTGCAAATTTAGCGGTGACAAGAAAGACGCTATGACTTTTTTGCGCGACTGAGGAGACTACACCCGGCGACCACCGGCAAACATGTGGCGACAAACTAGTCGCCTGCAGTTGACTAAAAAATCGCCTGTGGGACAGGCCCATAATGCTCACATTTTAGTTATTTCTATTATTCATCATAAATTGTTAAATATAGTGGAAATATTTAAATATTGTCTATCATTTATTGTAATTTACAAAAAAAACCTCAAATGCAACTGAAGATTACTTGCCAATAAAATACTCCGAATTCTACTGTATTAGTTCTTCCAATAATGCACCTTTTGGGCTTATTTGAATTGACTCTTTATCTTCATCTTCCCTATTTTTCTTTTATACACACACATAGCAGATGTATTTCAAGACAAACACATAAATTATGATTACACATCATTGGATTGTGTTTTCTATTGCCGTATGTTCAGCACAGCAGAAGAACAAACATAAGTCAAAACAGGTGCAAAGATAGGATCAATGAAAAATAGTAATATATCTACAAAATGCAGTTCAATTCCTAATGATTTATTGCATGGATCAAAATAAGATCTTGCAAAAAAGTGGAAAGAACTAGTGTCCCTATCTACCTGCAATTTAGAGCAATAGTGTCTCTTAGTCGTTTTGATGGTCTTATCGAGTGCGTACCTGGACATCCTGTATGAATCTGCATTGCCAGACTTGATTGTCCGAGATGAGAGTGATGGATGGAGTGAAAGGCATCTTTAATTGTGGAAATGCAGTGAGGGAGGGTGTTTGATCCTCGTGCTGAGGACACGTGCTCGTGGTAGTTTGGAAGTGACTTCTTCAAATTGGCCTTGTTAAAGTCCCCAGCTATGGTAGGGAAGACTTTGGTGTAAGCCGTCTGGTGTTTGTTGACCATGGTGTGCAGCTCCTCCATTGTTAAATGAATGTCTGCCTGGGGCAGGATGTAGGTTCTAGGTGCAGAGGGCAGAATTTGGACAGGGCCGCTATGTCTGAGCACCACAAAGAGTTCACTATGAAGCAGATACCTCTGCCTCTCCCTGTCTCCGATGACGCTGTTCAGTCCATGTGATGAATGGAGAAACCTTTGGACTGGAGGGCTGAGTCTGGGGGGGTGGGGGGGGGGGGGGGGGGGGGGGGGGGGGGGGGCGCGGCATGTCTTGGTAAAACAGAGCAACCAGCATTCTCTCATCTCCTTATGGTAAAGCAGCCTTGCGCTTAAGTTCTCAACCTTCGTTTTAGGGTTTGTAGGATGGTAGAGAGGGGCTTGTAATCCCGTGTTCTTCAGTCATAGTTATATCCTCCCCATCCTCCCTCCTGGCACTGTATTTCTTGTAAGTTTAATCCTATGCAAGGTTGGTTGACGAGCTCAATGCGTTTTACGCATGCTTTGATAGGGAGAATACTGATGTGCCTTCCCGAGCCTCCATTCGCTGTGATGGTATTTCAGTCTCAGTTACAGAGGCCGACGTCAGGAAATCCTTCAGAGGGGTGAACCCCCGAAAAGCGCCTGGATCTGATGGTATACCCGGTCGTGTTCTAAAAACCTGTGCGGACCAACTGGCTGGAGTTTTTACGGACATTTTCAACCTCTCACTTCTGAGGTCTGAGGTCCCCACCTGCTTTAAAAGGACATCAATTATACCAGTGCCCAAGAAGCGTAAGGTGACGTGCCTCAATGACTATCAACCAGTGGCACTAACGCCGGTGGTGATGAAGTGCTTTGAGAGGTTGATCATGGAGCAAATCAACTCCTACCTCGACAAAAACCTGGACCCACTGCAGTTCGCTTACCGCCACAACAGATCAACAGTGGATGCGATCTCGCTGGCCCTCCACTCCGCTCTGGACCACTTGGACAACAAAAACACATATGTCAGGCTGTTATTCATCGATTACAGCTCGGCATTTAACACAATCATCCCCTCCAAGCTGGTTACCAAACTCGCAGAACTGGGTCTCTGCGCATCCCTCTGCAATTGGATCCTCGACTTCCTCATTCACAGACCACAGTCTGTTCGTATTGGTGGAAATGTGTCAGCCTCGATAACAATCAGCACGGGAGCACCTCAAGGCTGCGTGCTCAGCCCCCTGGTGTACTCACTCTATACTCATGACTGCGTAGCCAGTCACAGTGCGAACTCCATCATCAAGTTCGCTGATGACACCACTGTTGTGGGATGTATCACTGATGGGGATGAGTCAGAGTATAGAAGAGAGATGGAGCAACTGTCCATTTGGTGCCAGCGCAATAATCTGGCCCTCAACACCAGCAAAACCAAGGAACTGATTGTGGACTTTGGAAGGAGTAGGAGGGGGACCCACAGCCCCATTTATATCATGGTTGAAAGGGTCAAGAGCATGCACATCTCTGAAGATCTTTCCTGGTCCGAGAACACTAATGCAATTATCAAGAAAGCTCATCAATGCCTGTACTTCCTGAGAAGATTACGGAGAGTCGGTTTGTCAAGGAGGACTCTCTGTAACTTCTACAGGTGCACAGTAGAGAGCATGCTGACTGGTTGCATCATGGCTTGGTTCGGCAACTTGAGCATCCAAGAGCGGAAAAGAACGCAGAAAGTTGTGACCAAAGACTACAAAAAGTAGTAAACATTGTCCAGTCCATCATCGGCTCTGACCTTTCATTCCATCGAGGGGATTTATCGCAGTCGCTGCCTCAAAAAGGCTGGCAGTATCATCAAAGACTCACACCATCCTGGCCACACACTCATCTCCCTGCTACCTTCAGGTAGAAGGTACAGGAGCCTGAAGACTGCAACAACCAGGTTCAGGAATAGCTACTTCCCCCACAGCCATCAGGCTATTAAAACTGGCTCGGACAAAACTCTGATTATTAATAACCCATTATCTGTTATTTGCACTTTAACAGTTTATTTATCCATGTGTATATATATTTATATTATGGTATATGGACACACTTATCTGTTTTGTAGTAAATGCCTACTATGTTCTGTGTGCTGAAGTAAAGCAAGAATTTCATTGTCCTATACAGGGACACATGACAATAAACTCACTTGAACTTGAACTTGAGTACCACATAACAATTATATTTCGAAAATAAATGTGCTTGATATTTTGGGGTCACAATACTATGGATGTTCTATATCTGACCAACAAAATGAAATACTGCAAGGAGCAACAAAACTGAAGGTTCACAGCGAAGATCATTTACAGGAACTGGAAAAAAATTAAAGATGTAGGGAAAGGACAAAGCAGGAAGTCTGCTAAAGATTTGAAAGACAGAAAAGATTAAATGACAAAAGACGATAATGTAAAATAAAAATTAATCTCTCAACAGTTGCTTTCCCTTTGCCTTTATGTAATCCACATGCCGAGTTACTCCTAATATGCAGAAATTACCCTTGCACTACCATCAGCAATGTTGGAAATGCCAATTTTTGAAAGAGTGGGGGTCAGAATGGGTGACAGGATATCCACTCCAATGCAACCTTGTTTCTTGACAGCCTTTATCTGAGCAAGTGAGTTATTGATTGAAAGAAGGAAGGCTTAAAGTTATGTCATGACTACAGGAGGGAAAATAAAACATGCATTCTAATATTTTCTGCTGCTTTTAATCTGAGCATTAGAAGGATATGGGGCACAAAAGAAAGATGAAGAAAGCTGGAGAAGAGGAGGGGCAGGACAAACCCTGGCAAGTGATAAGTGGATAGGGGTGAAGGGAATTTCGGAGGCAGAAACTTGCACAAGGGCCAAAGATGAAAGGACTAAAGGTGGAATATAAAGGTAGATGGGCTAAAGGAAGGAATCTAGGTGTAGGTGGAGGAGGTAAAGGGGAGAAATGGGTACAATTGCAGATGGGATACAGGGAAGAGAGGGAGGGAAATGGAGAGTAGGGGTAAGAAGGGGGCTGTGTTTGCTAAGTTACCTAAAATTGGAAAATTCATTGTTCATACCTTTGGAATGTGAGCTATTCAAGCAAAATATAAAAAATGTTCCTCCAGTTTGCATGTGGCCTCATTCTGGTAATGGAGGAGGCCCAGAACAGAAACGCCAGTATGGGAATGGGAAGAACAGTTAAAATAGTTAGCAACTGGGAGATCCAGTAGACCCCAGTAGACCAAGCACGTGTTCAACGAAACAGTCGCCAAGTCCACACTTAGTCCCGCAGATCTATGCTTAGTCACATTGATGTCCCAAGGAGGCCATATTGCTAGTAATGGTTGTGGTAGATGAGATTAGAAGAGGTGTACATGAACCTCTGTTTTACGTGGAAGGGCTGTGGGTCCCTGAATTGATGTGAGGGAGAAGGTATAGAGACAGGAGTTACTTATTCTGTTGTTGCAGGGGAAAATACATGGAGGGGGTGGTTTGGGTGGGAAGGAATGAGTGAACCAAGTAGTTGTGGAGGGAGTGTCTCTGCAAAAAGTGAAAAGGGGTGGAGATAGGAAAGTGTGACTAGTGGTGTAATCGTGTTGAAGGTGGGAACAATGTTGGAGAATGTTGCATTGGAGGCTGATGAGGTGAAGGTTAAGGACCAGGGGAACTCCATCGTTCCATCTAGGGAGAAGGTGTGCATGAGCAGAACTGAGCGACATGAGGAGATGCGGGTAAGGGATCCATTTACAACTGCAGGGGGGAATCCCCACTTACTAAAGTTATAGGATATCTTGGATGTCCTGGAATGGAAAGCCTCATGTTGGATACAGATATGGTGGAGATAGAGCCATTGAAAGTAGGGGTAGCATCTTTGCAAGAGGCAGGGAGGAGGGAGGAGGTGTAGTCCAGAAAACCGTGGGCAAGGAAGTGCCAGTGGATGTAATGTTCCTGGACTTTCAGAAAGCATTTGATGAGGACCCACATAGGAGATTAGTGGGAGAAATTAGGGCACATGGTATTGGGGGTAGAGTGTTGTAATGGATTTAAAAAATTGGTTGGCAGACAGAAAACAAAGAATAGGGATTAACGGGTCCCTTTCAGAATGGCAGGCAGTGACCAGTGGGGTACCGCAAGTCTCGGTGCTGGGGCCGCAGCTATTTCCAATATACATCAATGATTTAGATGAAGGGATTCAAAGTAACATTAGCAAATTTGCAGATAACACAAAGCTGGGTGGCAGTGTGAACAGTGAGCAGGATGTTATGAGAATGCAGGGTTACTTGTACAGGTTGGGTGAGTAAGCAGTTGCATGGCAGATGCAGTTTAATGTGGATAAATGTGAGGTTCTCCACTTTGGTAGCAAAAAACTGAAGGAAGATTATTATCTAAATGGTGTCAGGTTGGGAGAAGGGGAAGTACAACGGGATCTGGGGGGTCCTTGTTCATCAGTCAATGAAAGTAAGCATGCAGGTACAGCAGGCAGTGAAGAAAGCGAATGGCATGTTGTCCTACATAACAAGAGGAGCTGAGTATAGGAGGCCCTTCTGCAGTTGTACAGGGTCCTAGTGAGACCACACCTGGAGTATTGTGTGCAGTTTTGGTCCCCTAATTTGTGGTAGGACATTCTTGATATTGAGGGAATGCAGCGTACGTTCACAAGGTTAATTCCCAGGATGGCGGGACTGTCTAATGCTGAGAGAATGGAGCGGCTGGGCTTGTATCATCTGGAATTTAGGGTGAGAGGGTATCTTATTGAAACATATAAGATTATTAAGGGTTTGGACAAGCTAGAGGCAGGAAACATGTTCCTGATGTTGGGAGAGTCCAGAACCAGGGGCCACAGTTTAAGAATAAGGGGTAAGCCATTTAGAACGGAGATGAAGAAACACTTTTTCACACGGAGAGTTGTGAGTGTGGAATTCTCTGCCTCCGAGGGCGGTGGAGGCCGGTTCTCTGGATACTTTCAGGAGAGAACTAGATAGGGCTCTTAAAGATAGCGGAGTCAGAGGATATGGGGAGAAGACAGGAACAGGGTACTGATTGGGGATGATCAGCCATGATCACTTTGAATGGCGGTGCTGGCTCGAAGGGCCGAATGGCCTACTCCTGCACCTATTGTCTATTGTCTATTTTCTATTGTGTCAGTGGGTTTGTTGTAAAGGTGCAAACGGACTTGGAAGTACTGGTGTAGCATTCCCAAAACGTTAATTTGTAAGTTGAATCGATAGTAAAGCAGGCAAATGCAATGTTAGAATTTATCTATAGAGGACTAGAGTATATAAACAAGGATGTAATGCTGAGTCTTTATAAGACACTGGTCAGACCGCATTTGGAGTGATTTCGGGCCCCATATCTGAGGAAGGATGTGCTGGCATTGGGAGAGGGTCAAAAGCAGGTTTACAAGAATGATCCCGGGGATGTTTGGGTTAATGTATGATGATGTATAATGTATGATAATGTATAATGTATGATGAGCGCTTGACGGCACTGGGCCTGTACTCGCTGGAGTTTAGAAGGATGAGAAGGGACCTCATTGAATGTTACTGAATAGTGAAAGACCTGGATAGAATGGATGTGGAGAGGATGTTTCTACTAGTTAGAGTCTGGGAACAGAGGGCACAGCTGTTCTCTTTAGAAAGGAGATGAGGACTTTATTTAGTCAGAGAGTGGTGAATCTGTGGAATTCATTGCCACAAACGACCGTGGAGAGCACGTTATTGGGTATTGTTATGGTGAAGATGGACAGATACTTGATTAGTAAGGGTGTCAATGGATTATGGGGAGAATGCAGGGAAATGGGGTTGAGAGGGAAAGTTTGATCAGCCATGATTAAATGGCGTGGTAGACTTGATGAGCCAAATTACCCAATTCTGCTTTGATGAACGTCGATATTCTGTCCCATATAATGGAGAGCTCAAGAAAGGGGAGAGAGATGTCAGAGGTAGTTCAAGGGAATTTGAGGGTAGGGTGAAAGTTAATGGCAACATTAATGAAATTAATTAGTTTTGCACAGCTTCAGAAGGCAGCCCTGATGCCGTTGTCGATTTAGTGGAGAAAGATTTAGGGAATGTTTGGAACAAGAATTGTTTGATGTAACCAACACAAAGGCAGACATGGCTGCGATCTATGTGAGTACCTATGGCTATACCTTGAAGAAAATGAGAGCAGTCTAAAGAGAAGTTGTTGAGGGTGAGGACAAGTTCTGCCAGGTGGAGGAGAGTGTTAGTAGAAGGATATTGATTGAACCTCTGTCCAAGGAAGAACCAGAGGGCTTTGAGACTTTCCTGGTGGGGAATGGAAATGAAATGGGACATGGAAAAGATGAGGCAATAGGGACCTAGGAATTAAAAGTTATTGAGGAGTTGAAGGGCATAGAAGATCTCAGATTTAGATCGGAAGCGGCTGGACAAGATGGAATAAGATGGAATTAATATATTTGGAGATTCATTCTGTTGTCCAGGATCAGGCAGAAATATCGGTCTGCCAGGGCAGTCCTTTTTTTTCGATTTTGGAAAGGTGATAGAGAGCAGGCAGTACGGAGCTGGGGAAATATAAGGTGGAAGGCTGTTGAGGGGAAATCACCAGAGATGATGAGATTGGTAATCATAATGATTATCATTATCATAATAGTACTTTATTATCCAAGTATGTTTTGCAACTTAAGAGGAATTTGATTTGTCATTCAGTCATTTCAATAAAAAGCAACAAAACACACAAAATACATTTAACATAAACATCCACCACAGTGGCTCCTTCACATTCCTCACTGTGATGGAAGGTGAAAAAAAAGTTCAATCTCGCCTTCTTTGTCCCTCCGTGGTTGGGTGCCTCGAGCCTTCTGTTGATGGGACGATCTTAGCTCCCGTAGCCGGCGGTCGGCCCCTCTGCATCAGGGCGATCAAGGTCCTGCATCGTAATGGTCTTAGAGATAGTGGCTTGATGTTTTTCTGTGGGGTCCTGGTCAAGGAATAGGTATGAGGAGGTGTCTGAGAGCTAGTGCCTGGCCATAGCATGATAGAAGGCAGCCTACACAACAGCACCTCCCTTTTAGGTAGGTTTGATAACGATCATTACTGAGTGAACGGAGTGCTATACATTCAGAGGGGGAGAGATTATAGTAGCCAAGGGGAGTGGAGAAGTTCCAACTGTTGATGTTGTGCGGGAGGTTAGAAATAAAAAGAGTCCAGAAGGTAGAAGGCCGACAGGGGATGTCCATGGGGAGGAGGAATGTTAGAGACGGGAGAAGGCGTTGTCACTGGGAGGTGAGGACTCCCACCTATTGCTTGCCAGACTTTGTCCCACTCTCATTTCTCTTTCAGCTTTCTCTTCCCCCAAATGTAATGTCTGAAGAGGATTCCGACCCGCTTTTTCATGTTCTCCAGAGTTGCTGGCTGGCCAGTGGAGCTACCCCAGTTGTTTGTGTCCTTTTGTCAGTCTAGCTTAATGTGGTGCTAACCATTTGTGATATTGTTCTTGTGTCATAGCCTTCAGACAATTAATAACATGGCTAATGTTGACTGTAATCATTTTTATTAGCAGGCAGCACTAAGTTACACTGTGTCTCCTTTCCAATGAATTGGCATGGGTTAATTTCACAATATGACTAATTTCTGGGTGGTTTCAAATATGTCCCTATGATTTGTTAATATTTATTTATAATGCACCGGTGCAGTGATCTATTAACATTTTGGCAGATGATTTAAATTGCATATTTACATCTCAGTATTATTTCCCCTTAAACTCTCTACCCACTTAAGATATGTATATTCTTCATTTGCCTGTGGCAGCACAAGAAGATTATTTGCCATTACTGAAAATCTCTTTGGTATATAGGCAGCAGAGTCTTTATTGCCATGGCACAAAAAAAAGGAACTTATTTATTAAACAAAATAGCCTGGTCCAAGAATAAATTACTGAAAATGTACTGGTATCATTTATTTGATGCTCTATATGCATAAATAGTGATGCCATTCATGTATATGCTGGAATTAGATTGTTGCTATCCGTATAAACATTGGGTCGTTGCTGTCTGCACGTCTCTGATACTTAATTTTTAAAGCATTATTGTACATAGTGTGGCATATAGAATCTCCAATTAATCACTTACATTTATCAATAAATTTGCTGTAATGACTTCTTGAACCAGTAATACAATTCCATGATTGCTATTGGACACATGGCACTGCCACTGCATATTTCATTAGAACTGACAGATAATGGAAGTTGTATATTATGAATAACAATAGATACTATGAATGTTTGCAAGGTCAGAACCTAATCTCTTATTTCAGCAACGGCGAATTCTTCTCCCGCCCGTGTTGCGGGTCGAAGAGCTCCTGGAGCGGGCCTGACACCACTGCCCCGCGCGGCTGGAATGGCCGCGGGACTCTGCTATCGGCCGCGGGCCAGCAATCGCCATCTCTGCCATCCGGGGGGGGGGCATTTTGACTTTGCCTTCCATCACAGCTCACTGATGGATGATGACGGCGCAACCCTTGACTCTTGGTTGCAAGTGTCTGGAGCCCGCGGACCTGGAGGGGGCTTTTTCGGGGCTCCTGAATTCTCTCGCCCCTCGAAGATGCGAAATTGCTCATTCTAAGCTTCCCCCCAGTCTAGTTTCAGTAAAAAATCACTGAGTCAAGCACTTGCGCATCTAAACTTTATTTTGACAAAACACAATTACAGTTCCCACTACTGTACCTAACCACCGCGGGTTTGATCCTCGTATCTGCCTGATCAAGCACTCTTGGCCTCGCTCAAACAGAGACACTCCAGAAGGTCACGCAGTCCTTAGCGCTCTCCCAGAAGATCGACACAGGACCTCGTGGCAGCGGACTTTTATAGGTCCCCGGACCTCAAAGGGCTGAACCACATGGGGGTGGGCTCTTTACAATCCAATTACAGATATCGATTAACCCCATACATGACAGACGTTTCCCATACCCAATAATACAGTGGCTAATACATTGTATTCAAACAGTTTTTCTCAGAGGAAACAAACATCGCACCATGCGCCCTGATATGCAAGAAAACCAGACAAGGCTCAATATTTAATCCAATCAACATCCAGCAAAGTAAAGCTTTGCAACATTATTTACAATGTGTATGTCTGGTTTGCATTCATCCAATCCATTCCATGCATTTTGCACCCAATTGTCAGGGTCTCCAGATGTTCCCATTCTCTTCCTGCAGCTCTGATCTAGGCTCTAGACAAACTGGCACCATCCTGCAGCTTGTCCCATTTCTACAGAAAGCACTTTTAAATTGACCAAATGGCCTAGCAGCCCCAAAGCCTTTACTCAATTTTAGGGTCCTAGCCTCTACAATTTGTCTGTGGCATTAATGGATTAAGTTATATCATGAACAGTTTATCATTCATAATGTATAGGCTTTGTTGACAGCCAAATGGTCACAACAAAAATATGCATGCTTAAAATAGCGGATGTTTTAGTAAGACTTGCTACATTATAATAAATACTTTGGTTAATTGTGGTTATCTATGTGACTAGATTATGCTGGATCCAGCTTGTCATCAGATTCCTCATATTAATGAGCATGAAGTGGTTCAAATAAGTCTAAATAATTTTTAAAAGTAGATGTCTACTTTTTAAAATGAAAGTAAACAAATAAATGTAGTGAAAACACTGCAAAATGCTGACAAATAATTTTATAGAAACTCACAGGTCTGAATTTACCCTTTCTCATCATCTGTTTGCTGATGACATAAATAAGAAGGACTAGTTTTGGTATATCCAGGTCCTCCGTCAAGACATCACTTAATTCAGTGGTGAGTCTTGCAAAAGAGTAGGAGGTCAGACATGCTGGCATATGACCCTCAGGGTGGTCAGAGCCGTTTGTGACTGATGGCCAGGGTTTCCCTACTGAGCTGTCGCTTTTGGTCAGATTGAGTAAGTTCTAACGGTTCAATTTCTGCACCAAATCACCTTCATTTTCTGCCTCCTGCACTATATAAAGATAGTGCTGAAACTGTTTGTAAAATAGGTTTTCTTCTTCTGCTTCTTCTTCTTCTTGCATATGGCGTGCGTAGCCTAAAGTTGTAGGACAACTTGTTCTATTTGATCTTATTTGATTGTGCACGCCAGGAGAAGGATAAGGAGGATGAGGATGAGGATGAGGGGGTGATCAACAACAACAACAACAACAACAACAACAACAACAACAACAAACAACAACAACAACAACAACAACAACAACAACAACAACAACAACACATTAGCGGGGGTCAGAATGCATCTCTGGACAAAAGGAGTAGGTGATGTTTCGGGTCGGGACCCTTCTTCGGACTGAGAGTTAGGGGAAAGGGAAACAAGAGATATACTGTAGATGGTGATATAGAGATATAGAACAAACTAGACTAAGTGGGACCCGTTGGGTCCCTGTCACACAAGTGGCCTGGTCCCCCAATGCAACTCCCTCCATCCATAAAAAGCAGCATCTGCAGTTCCTTCCTCCACAGGTCATTCATTGTTAGCTGTAGTTTAGATCTCGTTGACTTGACGATTGGACCAGTTTGCATTGTGTGTGTGAGTGTGTGTCCGAGTCTGTGTGTGGCTGTGTCTGTATTTGAGTGTGTGTGTGAGTGAGTCTGTGGGTCTATGTGTGTGTGTGTGTGTGTGTGTGTGTGTGTGTGTGTTTGTGTGTGTCAGTGTGTGTGTGTGTGTGTGTTACTCAAACTCCGCGCAAACTGCACGGCCACCCTGCAACCGACTCTCCCTCCCTCTGCCCGTCCCTGCCCGCCCGCTGCTGCCACTCGGCCCGACCCCGCCCTGCCCACCCGCCCACCTGCCTGCCTGCTCACAGCCGCCGCCGGGCCGTGGGGTTTGGGAGTGATGGAGTCGGTGTTCGTCACTGTTGGTACCACGAGTTTCACTGAGCTGGTGGAATAGATCTCCGAGAGTGGTGTGAGGGTGAGTTACCGCAATAGCGGCGGCGGAGGTGACGGACCCGGGGGGACAGATGTACGGGACTGCCATTGCTGCAGACGTCGGGCGGGCGCGAGGGGTGAGTGATGAGGAAGAGCGATACGGGACCAGGGCCTCCACTGGGCCTCCACTAGGCAAACACTGAACCCCTCTCCCGCGCCACGGCCACCGCCGCCGATGGTGGGGGAGATGATAGACAAGTTACTTTGAGTGTGAGGGGAGAGAGGAGTTTGTGAGTGAGGCGGGGCAGTCCGGTGGGACAGGAAGGGGCATCGCCATCCCGGCCTTGACATTGGCTGACAGGGCAAGAGATCAATCTGCGTGGCACTGACTGAAGGAATCTGTGCACACGCGGTTCTTAGGTTTTATAAATCTCGATAACTTTTATAATATACCACCAATCGGAACTAAACTTATTGCACTCGCAGCACATGAAAACGGTGAGTAACCTGGCGAAAAACCGTACAGCTGTTGCATACCATTTTTGCGAAAATAGAAAAAACGCACAAACTGGAAGAGCACAAGATCAGAATTTTTGTTATGTATAGATGAATTAAAGATATGCAAATTAGTAAGGCACACCATTGTTAGCTGTGTACTTGGTAAAAAAGAGTTACAGGTAATGACACTCAACAGAACAACTTTGAAACTAGTAGTTTGGGGGGGTGGCGGAGAGAGAGGGGATGCAAGGGTAACTTGAATTTAGAGAAATCAATGTTCATACTGCTGGGATCCCCCTCTGCGATTCCTCCTAATCTCCGACTTTCTTCCTTTACATTTGTTAATATCTTGGTATTTTTTAATTCAATTCAGGAGTGCTTCACTATGATTTTCTACTATTTCGATTGCTCTTTTTGGGAACGAACAACATTTTCTTCTCAATTTAAGTATTGACTAACATTTCTAGCCAGATTTAGCATAATTTATGTCTGATATATAACATATAACATATAACAATTACAACACGGAAACAGGCCATCTCGGCCCTACAAGTCCGTGCCGAACAAATTTAAAAAAAAAAAATTTTCGCCCTTAGTCCCACCTGCCTGCACTCATACCATAACCCTCCATTCCCTTCTCATCCATATGCCTCTCCAATTTATTTTTTAAATGATACCAATGAACCTGCCTCCACCACTTCCACTGGAAGCTCATTCCACACCGCTACCACTCTCTGAGTAAAGAAGTTCCCCCTCATATTACCCCTAAACTTCTGTCCCTTAATTCTGAAGTCATGTCCTCTTGTTTGAATCTTCCCTATTCTCAAAGGGAAAAGCTTGTCCACATCAACTCTGTCTATCCCTCTCATCATTTTAAAGACCTCTATCAGGTCCCCCCTTAACCTTCTGCGCTCCAGAGAATAAAGACCTAACTTATTCAACCTATCTCTGTAACTTAGTTGTTGAAACCCAGGCAACATTCTAGTAAATCTCCTCTGTACTCTCTCTATTTTGTTGACATCCTTCCTATAATTGGGCGACCAAAATTGTACACCATACTCCAGATTTGGTCTCACCAATGCCTTGTACAATTTTAACATTACATCCCAGCTTTGATATGTACAGGTAATTACAAGTGTGCACAATAATTTAACTGTAATCCATATTTGAAAAGGCTCTCTAAATAAATGCATACCATAAGTATATGTGAATACATATATTTTGAATAGTACTCAACAATTACAGTGGCAATATTTCATGTTGCCTACCCCATTGGTCTTTAGTTTAGTTTAGAGATGCAGTGAAGAAACAGGCCCTTTGGCCCACCGATTCTGCGCCGACTAGTGATCCCTGCACATTAACACTATCCCACACACACTCGGGACAATTTACATTTATACCAAGCCAATTAACCTACAAATCTGTACGTCTTATATGTGTGGGAGGAAAACAAATATCTCGGAGAAAACCCACGCAGGTCATGGGGAGAGCGTACAAACTCCGTACAGACAGCACCCGTAGTTGGGGTCGAACCCGGGTCTCTGGCGCTGTAAGGCAGCAACTTTACCGCTGCGCCACTGTGCCACCACCGTTCCATCTTCATAATTAAACTTAAGCCTTTTACTTGGAACAAGTGGAGGATAAATAACTTGGCAAGTAATAGTCAAACAGAAAATTATCTTTTGCAAAAAATGAGTGAGAGTGACTTAATATCTTGGCTACAGTGTTTAATAGTTGGGCTGCTATTTACAGAGGTAAAATACAATCTTTGTTAAAAACATTCCAAGATCACACACAATGATTCCATTATTGTAGGATTACAGAAAGAAAAAGGGTGTTCAGAATAATTTAGATATTGCTCTGAAGAAAGATAAAGAGGATGTTTCAAGTGAACTTTAACTATTAATAAGATGGTTATCTCACTAAAGCAACTCCCTCTTCTCTTGCTTGTAAATTATTTTCACTCAAGCGACTATCCAATTCATTTTAAAAGCACTTTTTCTGCCATCCTCATAGATATTTCCAGATCATAACCAAAAACCAAATTAACAATAATCCTCACAACAATCACTCATCGTTATATTGTCTATCACTGAATCAATATCAAACAACCGATTCATAGAAAAAAAAATATTACTCCAATCAACCTTGCAAGTTCCTGTCTAATACCATCAAAGTTGGTCTTGCCTCAAGTTAGAATTTAAACTTGTGTACCAGGCCTCTCCTTCTCCATTACTATTTTCATTGCTCCAAAGTGCCCACTCACTGACACTTCAGTCAATCAATGTGTCCTATTTTCGAGCAATTTATGTTATATCAAATGTTAATTTAAAATCTAAGATTGGTAGAATTTTAACTTTCATTGGTATTTGGGCAACAATGGGAAAGGCACATAACATTGATTTATCATATTTTTGTTCGAATGGCTGAATAAACTCTGGAATCTAAATGACCTTTACTTCCCGTGTATGTCACTCAATGGTGCATTGTGTTTTGCTTGTATCTTTAAAAATCTATATCTTATTATTCAAATGCAATGGTTGGTACTGCACATCCAAACAGATTTCTGATTTTACTGTGATCCTTTTCAACTGTTTTAAACAATTCCTGTACTTCATTTGCAACATCTCCTCACATGCATTGTATATGATTGAGTAATGGTGATAATACCATGACTTTATCTTGTCAGTTTCTCAGGGCACAAGTGCCTGAAACTACAATCTTCTGAAACTACAATATTGCATCAGCTTTATAATGTGCCTGCCTTTGTTTTTGTAAATTAGGTTTTTGCTTTTTATGAGATCGGTATTTTAGGATCTTTTTCTCACCTTGATGACCGCATTTATGCTTGGATTGGGGAAATATATATGTTTACTGTGTTTAAAAATGTAAGGAAAGATAATGGGTTAGTGAGTAATATTTCAAGTACATTTTAGTTTCAGTTAATATAATGTGAATCCACATTCTGTACAGTGTTGCAGGTTTGAAAAAAATGCACAGTATTTATGCATGCTATTACTGTGAATGTAAGTACATCTTACATCTTTTAATGTGTGTTATAGTAGCACACTCGATGAGGCAATTGTATGTGTTTCAAATATCATGGTTTTATATTCTTTGTGTAAACTCGATTCACGAGATGCACACATTCCACGGTGCTTTGCAAAATGAGCCTAAAATGTATTAAATTGTTATTACCAACTATATTCTCCTTGGTAAACAAAGTATTTTTACATGTTTATATAATAAATAGAATACTTGGAAAGCATATTTAATTATATTGGAATTTCTACATTATATTTTAAATTTATTTTTAGTCTAGCTCTTCATCCACGGAAACAAATCCTGATCACTGGAAGTGATGAACGCCTCTGGAAGATGTGGTCCATTCCCAACGGTGACATTATTATGACAGGTGAAGGTCACAGTGATTGGCTTTCTGGCTGCTGCTTTCATCATAGGTTAGTGCAAACATTGAATTAATTCATTTCAAATCCCACAGAGTGTAATGTTACATTTTCTTTTGTTTGCATTAGTCTGTTCATCTCAAGGCAGAATTGATGACATAGTGCTTCATATTTGCTTCTGTTTCTCTTCCATACTGTGCAGCACGTTTATAATTGATCTTAATAGCTTTCCTTGACAGGATGGTGGCTAAGGGGAGACCTGATAGAAGTATATAAAATTATGAGAGGTATACATAGGCTAGACAGTCAGTACCATTTTCCCTAAAATGAGAATGTCAAAGACCAGAGGGTAGACCATTAAGAAGATTTTTTAAAGGATTTGTGTATAGCAAGTTTTTTACTGAGAGAGTGGTGGGTGCCTGGAATGCATTGCCAGGCTTGGTTGTGGAGGAAGATCTAATAGTGGCATTTAAGAAGCTATTAGTTAGGCTTGGGTATGCAGGGAATGGAGGTATATCGATCATATGCAGGCAGAGGAGATTTGCCTATCTTGGCACTGTGCTGTACTGTTCTCTGTTCTACGTTTGTTCTTCTCAATTGCAATCATTCCAAGACATTGCCAAGCTTCATTCATTAAAATGCAGGAGGCTGAGGGTGATCTTATACATGAGTATAAAATCATGAGGGGGACAGATAGGGTGAATGCACAGAGTCCCCACAGATTAGGAGAATCAAAATCCTGAGGACATAACGTTTAAGGTGAAATGGGAAAGATTTATTTGGAATCTGAGGGGCAGCTTTTTCCACACACAGAGTGGTGGGTTTTCTAGAAAGAGTTGCCAGAGAAGGTAGTTGAGGCAAGTACTAGAACAACAGTTAAAAGATGGACAGGTACATGGATAAGAAATTTGTAGAGGGAAATGGGCCAAACGTGGGCAGGTAAGACTAGCCGAGAAGGAACATCTTGGTTGGCATAGGCAAGTTGGGCCGAAGGGTCTGTTTCCGTGTTGTATGACTCTGAAAAGTGGATGCAGGTTGTTTATGTTTACTCTTCTTTATTGGTTTTAATACATTTATAAGGATTTTAATATTTTTAGACAATATTTACTCTTTAATTTCTATTTTTCATTTATTAAACAATTAAACTGTTTCAATGCCTTTAAATATCACATATTCGTATCAAATACACATATCAAATATTAAAAAATGTTAAAATATGTTTTTGATAACAGCAGTCTGTCACAGTTGGTCAAGATGGTCCTAAGAGATGTGTGCAGATACTTATTGTAGTTGGAGGTTAACTTTCTATGTTACATGGATATCTGTACTTGGGATTGTTAAAGGCTGGTGATACTGTATAAATCTTGCTGGAAAGATGAATACAAAGAACAACCTGGCTCAAAGTTAGGAATTAGAGTACCTTTTTTTATGAGACGAAGGAAAAGATGTCTAGATAACAAGGCTGGAAAATTAGAAATGTATAATTTTTACTCAAATTTGTACCCTAGTCTACAGTTTACAATGCAGCATCTTCCCCAATGTCCAGATTTGTCCTTATTCTTGACTAAATCTTATGGAGATGTGTTCCCGAAATGCTCTTCCACTGAAACCGGTAGGTTTATTTCCCAATACAAGGTCTGGTATGGTCCCTCCTTGAGTTACATTATCCACTTATTGTTTCAGGAAATCCTTTTGGATGCACCTAACAAATTCTGCCCCATCTAAGTCTTTTGCACTGAGTAAGTTAGAAGCAATATTTGCAAAGTTAAAGTCATGCACTGCGACAATCCCTGTTGCTTTTGTATCTTTCCATAATCTGTCTACATATCTGATTCTCTATCTTCTGCAGGCTATTGGGTGACCGAGACTATAATCCTATCACAGTTATTGCACCCTTTTTGAGTTCTACTCGTATTGCTTCAGTGGTCAAGCTCTCCAGTATGTTCTCCCTGAGTGCCACCATGACATTCTCCCTGGCTAGTAAAGGAACTCCGCTACCTCTTTTACCTCTGTCCCTATCATGTTTTGAAACGTCAAAATCCTGGAATGTTGACCTGCCAGCCATCTCTTTCTTGCTACTAAGTCTCGATAATAGCCACAACATCATCGTTTCAAGCATGATCAAGGTTCTCTTAAGCCACCGGGTAGTGCCAGTAACAGCCGCCTCGCCAACAGTCTGTCTCGTACCTTCTCAGTTTTTATTATTTTAAGTATGTCTTAAATGTATATTTCAATGTTTCTTGGTATATTTTATGTGGGGGGTGGGGGCGGGGGATCGGGGGTGACTTTTACAGTCACTTACCTCGATGGAGATGCGATTTTTCTCCATGTTACAACTCCCCTGTGGCCTACAACATGGAGTGGTGTGTCCTTTCCTGGAGACCAGTCTGGAGTTTCAAGCGGGCAATCCTTTGCCGAGGAACACCAGCGAAAGTGTTCCAACCGCGGAGCCTGTGGATTTTAACAACATGAAGCCGCATTCTCCGAAAAGAAGAGACCGACTCGGGAGCTCCATGCCGCAGAGTGTTCAGATCAGTCCCGACGCCGGAGTTTCGATCATCCTCACGATGGCTTGAACATCGGACCATAGGCAGTGGCAAGTGCGGAGGGTTCGGCCCTGACCACGGGTGAACAAAGGAAGAAAATGACTGAACTTTATTGCCTTCCATCACAGTGAGGAATGTTGATTCCACTGTTAGGCTGTGGGCCGAGGTGCTTTTTCATTTAAATTTGTGACCCAAATCACGTAACTACCTGAATTTTTAACATATTGTGCAAAAATATTATAGAAATCATACCTGAAACTCATCAAGAACAAAACATGCACATATGTTTAAAATATGAGGAAAACCCCCAATTTTCCTTGTAGTAATTGTCCAACCAATGCACTTTTGACATTGCGTTGGACACCAATTGACCAATCACGCGCTTTGTTTCATGTTAGCTAGGCAGCGAGCACTCTGGGATCATGGCTGCCTCCTGATTACATCAAAACAATAGCAAGGTTTCGAAGGGATAAAGGTAATGCTAACCTTGCTGATAATTCTGTTTTACAATTGATTTATCTTTGTAAAGTTATGATGTGAATTGTTAAATATAAATGATAAATAAAAATGTAGAGGGTTAGGGTTATGATTAGGGTCAGTCAGTCAGTCGGTTAGTCAGCCAGTCGGTCAGTCAGTCGATCAGTCAGTCAATCAGTCAGTCGGTCAGTCGGTCAGTCGGTCAGTCGGTCAGTCAGTCAGTCAGTCAGTCAGTCAGTCAGTCAGTCAGTCAGTCAGTCAGTCAATCGGTCAGTCAGTCGGTCACGCTGTCGGTAGGCCGGTGGATGCTGCGAAGGATAGGTCATGCTGTCGGGCCGCCGGTGAGTGCGGCGAGGGGTCGGTCAGGCTGTCGGGCCAGCCCATAGATGCTGTGAAGGATCGGTCGGGCTGTCAGTAGGCCGGTGACTGCTATGAAGGATCGGTCGGGCTGTCAGTAGGCCGGTGACTGCTATGAAGGATCGGTCGGGCTGTCGGTAGGCCGGTGAGTGCTGTGAAGGATCGGTCAGGTTGTCGGTAAGCCGGTGTTGCAGCGAGCGAGCGGGCAGAATGACGGAGCCAGCACTATGGGGGTGTTGAAGGCGGCCCGGGCGGCATGCAGGGCAGTGCTGCTCCCCACCATCAAGGTGGGTGCGCTGAGCGGCCACACTTACGGAGCCCGTATCTGGTCCCAAAGCGGCTCCAGCTCCAGCCGTGGGCAGCTCTGGAAGGGGGCCGAGTTAGGGTTAGGGTTAGGCATTTTCTTCTCAGTGGAAGATGCCTTAGCCTTCCCCCAGCCTGGCACTGCCCCAGTCCCACTACTGCCGTGACCCCCACTCTGCCCACTGGCAGTCAGTGGGGTTCAGTAAACGGGGGAATGCACAGGATCTGCCCTCACCCATTAATTAGGCTGGTTCAGGAGCCGAACCTCTGCGGCAGTCTCATTCCAAATACACACTCACAATCATATTAATTATATTATTATATTACTTTTATATAATATTATATATAGTGACAATCATGTTCACGTCATCATATTTATTTAAACCATATATTATTATACCATTGATATATATATATAAATATATGGTATCATAATATATGGTTTAAATAAATAGCAGCATGGAATTAGGCTCCCCATGGAGTTATATGAGCATTGAACACTAGATGGCGCTTACTTTTTAGATCTTATTTTCTAATTAGTTTAATTAATTAATGTGCAACTTTTGGCACTGACGCATTATGACTTCCTTCTCAATTACATTTTATCGAAATTTGTGCAAAATTTCAAGTAGTTCCCAGACATGGGTCATGAAAGTTAAATTCTAGACACAATTTCGATGCTCAGCCCACAGCCCATGTCGTGGATTTTTATGTTGAAATTTTATTTTTATGGATGTGTATATTGTTGCTTTTTACTTAGTATGGTTGTATGGTAATTTCCCTGTACCTTAATTGGTTAAGTGACAATAAATATGAACTTGAACTTGAACTTGAACTAAGTTCATCTGCTTTACCCACAATTCTCCTTGAGTTGAAATAAACTTACCAGACAATCAGCTTCGCCATATTCCTTAACATATCCTTGTAATTGCTTTGAGACTTACTGGTCATAACTTCTTCCTTCCTATCAGTCCTTCCATATGTTGGCCGGCTCTGGTTACCAGCCCCCGCCACTCTAGTTTAAACCCTCCCAAGTAGCATTAGTGAACCTCCCTGCAAGGATATGGGTCCCACAGGTGCAACCCATTCCTTTTGTATAGGTCACTTCTGTCCCAAAAATGATCCCAATTGTCCAAACATCTGTTTACCTGGACCCTGCACCAATTCCACAGCCACACATTAATCCATCCTATCCTCTTATTCCTATCCCCACTAGCATGTATCTGGAGATTACTACCCTTGAGGTACTGCTTTTTAATCTTTTGCCTAGCTCTCTGTATTCACTCTGCAGGACCTAATCTCATTCCATTCCTATGTAATTTGTACCAATGTGTACAATGACTTTTAGCGGCTCACCCTCCCCCTTGAGAATGTTCTACAGCCGCTCCGTGACATCCTGGACCCTACCACCAGGAAGGCAACACACCATGCTGGAGTCCTGTTTGCAGCCATAGAATCTTCTGTTTGCTTCCACATCTAAAGAGTCTCTTTTCACAATCACTCTGTCTGCCTTCACCCTTCCCTACTACACCTCAGATCCAAGGCTGGTGTCACAGATCTGCAGCTCACCCTTGAATGGTCATTCCCGCAACAGTATTTAAAAGAGTACACCTGTTTCAAGGGGAATGCCACAAGGCATCCCCGCACTCTCTGCCGACTCCCTTTCCTGTAGTTATCCATCCGCTTTCTGCCCACCCAACTATAATCCTGACCAAAAAAATAACTCAAGTTGGAATGGGTCACGCAACTCCCACACACCTGCACCATGATATTTACCTCAGCATAATGTTCTCAAACTAACCCCATAAAAAGAACATAAAACACAGGAGGATCAGCTAGCCGAGCATTGCGACCCCTCAAGATAGATATGTCTTTCTTTATGATCACGACAGTTCTTGGCCTCAGCTTCACTTGCTCATTGTCCATAACCCCAAGGAAACAAATCTGTCTGTCACAGTCTTGAACGCAATCAATCTTTTAATGTTGGTGGGTCTCCAATGACTCATACCTTCTGGGAGAAAAAATCGATGACTGTGAATTCCATCCTAAATAGTTGACCTTGTCTGGTGTCCTTCCATTTAAACAATATTCATTTTTCTATTTTGTCTAGGAAAGTGATAACCTCAAATTTAGCCACATTACATTAGCCAAATTTTTGCTTCCTCGTTTTACCCATCTATATCCATTTGCAGATCTTTTGTGCTCATAATTTGCTTCTCATCATTAGCAAATTTCTGAATTCTGGGCTCAAGTCTCTTCATAAAATATCATTAATATAAATTATAAATATTTGAGGTGCCAGCATGGATCCCTGTGGCATATCATTACTTACAGCTTGCCAACCCGACGGATACATGTATCCCATCATTTTGTGGTGCAGAATGTACACTATGTTGCAACTTTACCAAACACTGGTTAGACGTACTGTGTACAGTTCTTGTCACCAACTATAAGAAGGATGTCGTTGCACAGGAGAATGTTCAGAGGACATCACCTGTGGCTAGAGAAGAAACAAAGATCTTTGTCAAGGCCCCCGTAATCTCTTCTCTTGCCTCCCTCAATAACCTGGGATAGATCGCATCAGGCCCTGGGGACTTTTCCACCCTAATGCTCTTCAAGAGCTCCACTTCCTTCTTGATCTCTGAATACCCTAGCATAATTGTATTCTCCACACTGATCTCACTGTCCTCCAAGTCCTTTTCATCGGTGAATACAGGTACAAAGTACTCAAATAGCACCTCACCTACATCCTCCGACCAACCATAGATACCCTACTTTATCCTTGAGCGGTTTTACCTTCTTACACACTCTTGTTTTTAATGCAGGTATAAAAAGCAATGGGATTTTCCTTAATCCGACTCGCCAATTACATTTCATAAACCCTTTTGGACTTCTAATTGCCTGCTCGAGTTCATTCCTACTCACTTTATATTATAATCCCTGACTGATGCAGCCTCCTTAAACCTGACATACCCTTCTTTTTGTCTTGACCAACCTTCCTTATGTTACATAGGAAGGAACTGCAGATGCTGGTTTACACCGAAGATAGACACAAAATGCTGGAGTAACTCAGCAGGACAGGCAGCATCTCTGGATAGAAGGAATGGGTGACATTTCGGGTTGAGACCCTTCTTCAGGTTGAAAGTCAGGGGAGAGGGAGACACGGAGATAAGGAAGGGTAAGGTGTGAAAACAAGACATCAAAGGAGATGTAGCTTAAGGAAAATGTAGAATAGATCATTCTTAGCTAGAGGAGACTACGAAACATACATTGATAAAATTTAATCAGCAGAACAGACAGACTGGTCGGTGAACTAGAATGGGGGAGGGATGGAGAGAGAGGGAAAGCAAGTGTTACTTGAAGTTAGAGAGTCAATATTCATAGCGCCGGGGTGTAAGCTGCTCAAGCAAAATATGAGGTGCTGTTCCTCCAATTTGCATTGGGCTTCACTCTGACAATAAAGGAGGCCCTGAACATAAAGGTCAGTATGGGAATGGGAGGGGGAGTCAAAGTCTTTAGCATCCAGGAAATCATGTAGGTTTAGGCAGACCAAGCGGAGGTGTTCAGCAAAATGATCGCCAAGCTTCATCTCATTGATATAAAGGAGTCCACACTGGAACAGAGGATACAGTTGGGGAGATTGTTATTTATAACTCGTAGTGTATTGGTAGTGGGGTCGCCATGTAATTATAGGCAGTCGAGATAGCCGTAGGCAATCTCCTTTGCTGACCGGGCATTTTAATTGGCTCATTGTAGTTTTCAGAAACAAGGAAAACCGACTGGTAATGTTAAATGCCCGCTAAATTTTATTGAAAGTTGTCTGGCTTCTTAAAAGTGTCTCCACTACGTCACCCCCCTTCTCTCCCCTTCTCTCCTCTTCCCTCCCCTTCTCCGGTCGAAGACAGTTGGTGAAAAGTTGCATAAGTGGGACAGGCCCTTTAGGCGACTTGTTAGGTGAGTGCAGGAGACTCTGCACTTGCCACATAGAAACATAGAAACATAGGTGCAGGGGTCTGCACCGCCATTCATTATGATCATGGTTGATCATCCAACTCAGTATCCTGTACCTGCCTTCTCTTCATACCCCCTGATCCCTTTAGCCACAAGGGCCACATCTAACTCTCTCTTAAATATAGCCAATGAACTGGCCTCAACTACCTTCTGTGGCAGAGAATTCCACAGATTCACCACTCTCTGTGTGAAAAATGTTTTTCTCATCTTGGTCCTAAAAGACTTCTCCCTTATCCTTAAACTGTGACCCCGTGTTCTGGATTTCCCCAACATCAGGAACAATCTTCCTGCATCGAGCCTGTCGAACCCCTTAAGAATTTTGTAAATTTCTATAAGATCCCCCCTCAATCTTCTAAATTCCAGCGCGTACAAGCCGAGTCTATCCAGTTTTTCTGCATATGAAAGACCTGCCATTCCAGGAATCTGTCTGGTGAACCTTCTCTGTACTCCCTCTATGGCAAGAATGTCTTTCCTTAGATTAGAAGACCAAAACTGTACACAATACTCCAGGTGTGGTCTCACCAAGGTCCCGTACAACTGCAGCAGAACCACCCTGCTCCTATACTCAAATCCTTTCGTTATGAATGCTAACATACCATTCGCTTTCTTCACTGCCTGCTGCACCTGCATGCCTACTTTCAATGACTGGTGTACCATGACACCCAGGTCTCGTTGCATCTCCCCTTTTCCTAATCGGCCACCATTCAGATAATAGTCTACTTGCCTGTTCTTGCCACCAAAGTGGATAACCTCACATTTATCCACATTATACTGCATCTGCCATGCATTTGCCCACTCACCCAACCTATCCAAGTCACCTTGCAGCCTCCTAGCATCCTCCTCACAGCTAACACTGCCCCCCAGCTTGGTGTCATCCGTAAACTTGGAGATGTTGCATTCAATTACCTCGTCCAAATCATTAATAGATATTGTAATTAGCTGGGGTCCCAGCACTGAGCCTTGCGGTACCCCACTAGTCACTGCCTGCCATTGTGAAAAGGACCCGTTTACTCCTACTCTTTGCTTCCTGTCTGCCAGCCAGTTCTCGATCCACATCAATACTGAACCCCCAATACCGTGTGCTTTAAGTTTGCATACTAATCTCTTATGTGGGACTTTGTCGAAAGCCTTCTGAAAGTTCAGATATAACACATCCACTGGTTCTCCCTTATCCACTCTACTAGTTACATCCTTGAAAAGTTCTATAACATTTGTCAGACATGACTTACCTTTCATAAATCCATGCTGACTTTGTCCAATGATTTCACCACTTTTCAAATGTGCTGCTATCCCATCTTTAATAACTGATTCAAGCAGTTTCCCCACTACCGACGTTAGACTAACTGGTCTGTAATTCCCTGTTTTCTCTCTCCCTCCCTTTTAAAAAAGTGGGGTTACATTAGCTACCCTCCAATCCTCAGGCACTACTCCAGAATCTAAAGAGTTTTGAAATTTCCTTAAGTACTCTGGGATGCAGGCCCTGGGGATTTATCGGCCATTAATCCATTCAATTTACCTAACACCACTTCCCAGCTAACCTGGATTTCACTCAGTTCCTCCATCTCATTTGACCCCCGGTCCCCTGCTATTTCTGGCAGATTATTTATCTTCCTTAGTGAAGACAGAACCAAATTAGTTATTCAATTGGTCTGCCATGTCCTTGTTCCCCATGATCAATTCACCTGTTTCTGACTGCATTTCTGCGGACCTACATTTGTTTTAACTAATCTTTTTCTCTTCACATATCTATAAAAACTTTTGCAGTCAGTTTTTATGTTCCCTGCCAGTTTTCTTTCATAATCTATTTTCTCTTTCCTAATTAAGCCCTTTGTCCTCCTCTGCTGCACTCTGAATTTCTCCCAGTCCTCTGGTAGGCTGCTTTTTTCTGGCTAATTTGTATGCTTCTTTGTTTGTTTTGATACTATCCCTGATTTCCCTTGTTATCCACGGATGCACTTCATTCCCTGATTTATTATTTTGCCAAACTGGGATGAACAATTGTTGTAGTTCATCCATGCAGTCTTTAAATGCCTTCCATTGCATATCCACCGTCAACCCATTAAGAATCAATTGCCAGTCTATCTTGGCCAATTCACGTCTCGTGTTACCAAATTTCTTTAAGCTCAGAACCCTTGTTTCTGAATTAACTATGTCACTCTCCATCCTAATGAAGAACTCAACCATATTATGGTCACTCTTGCCCAAGGGGCCACGCACCAACAAAACTGCTAACTAACCCTTCCTCATTATTCAATACCCAGTCTAGAATAGCCTGCTCTCTCGTTGGTTCCTCTACATGTTGGTTTAGAAAACTATCCTGCATACATTCCAAGAAATCCTCTTCCTCAGCCCCCCTGCTAATTTGATTCACCCAATCTATATGTAGATTGAAGTCACCCATTATAACTGTTTTACTTTGTTGCACGCATTTCTAATTTCCTGTTTGATGCAATCTCCAACTCCACTACTACTGTTAGGTGGCCTGTACACAACTCCCACTAGCGTTTTCTGCCCCTTAGTGTTTCGCAGCTCTACCCATATTGATTCCACATCCTCCAAGCTAATGTCCTTCCTTTCTATTGCGTTAATCTCCTCTCTAACCAGCAACGCTACCCCACCTCCTTTTCCTTTCTGTTCATCCCTCCTGAATATTGAATATCCCTGGATGTTCATCTCCCAGCCTTGGTCACCCTGGAGCAATGTCTCCGTGATCCCAACTATATCATATTCATTAACAACTATCTGCACGTTCAACTGCACATTGTCGCCACATGTTCACTGATGGTGTCTGGTGAGTCTCCTTTATGGTCGTGAGGAGTTCCCGCATTCTGGGAACTAGTCGCTGCCTGAGTATGGTTGTCGCAAATTTTTGGATATGTTGAATGGGTCGCCATGTAGAAAATTGATAATCCTCTAGTCGTGGGTGCAGTTGTAGTGGGGTCTCCATGCAGTTATGGGTAATCGAGGTAGTCTTAGGTAGTTTTAGTTAATCGCCTTCGCTGACCGGTCATTTTCAATGGCTCATTGGGGGAATAAAACGTAAGCAGGAGTTTTCAGAACCAAGGATAACCGACGTTAAATGTTAAATGTCCGCCGAACGTCACAGCTGTGTATCTTTGGCATTAAAAGTTGTCCGGCTTCTTAAAAGTTGTCTCCACTCCTTCTCCCACCTTCTCCACCCTTCTCCCCTGTTTTAAAGGATTTACCGTACACTGTGCTAGCAGTCTTAATTACAGCGCCAAACTTCCTGTTCATCGCGGTGTGTGTCAGTATCAACTTGGTTTTGTACCGTGTGAATTTCAGACAGCGCTCCCCTGCTTGCCCTGGCCCCCACCTTTGTGATGTGTTTGTGTGTGTGTGTTCCACTCTGACAGTCGCCATTCCAATTCCCAGTTTTTCAAGCAACTGCCAGCAACTTGACAGTCGCCGACAGTCCGCTGATAAAATCGCCTAAGTGGAACAAGCCCATCAGTCTTCTCTGCATCTGGTGGTTTCTCTGGAGTTAGTGTGGGGGTAGTTCTCCGGTCTTCTTCAGATCCACTCAATTACGTTGGATTAGAAGTCCTGACGCTGTCTCGACTTCGTATGATCTCTCATCCAGTCGTTTCTGAACTGTTGCTCTCTGCCATCTGGTATCTCCTAGTTTATAAGGTTTGAGTCTTACAACATTACCTTATTCCAGGATTGTCAGATCCTTGGCATGTTGGTTGTAGATCTTTGACTGTTTTCCTTGCAAATCCTTCATCTTTTTCCTCTCTTCCGTGAGTATCTCAGCACCAGGTGGTTTGCTGAGGTTTGATGTAGTTGGAAGTGTCGTTCTTGTTCTCCTTCCATGTAGTCTTTGTGCAGGACTACTGTTCACTCCTTGCGCAGGGGTGTTGCACAATTCCAGTATTGCCAAGTGGACATCTGTCTTGGAGTTTTCTTCAGTACTCACTTAGCTGCCTTGACTGCCGATTCCATCTTACCGTTAGCTTGGCTATGTCTTGGAGAAATTGTGCAGTGGTCAAATTCCCATTTCCTGGCAAATTTGGCGAACTTCTCTTCCCATTGTCACTTACCACCAATGATCCTAGAGGAGCAAGATAGACCACTCCACAGAAATCCAATAAGCTGGCGTGTAGTACGTGAGGGGATGTCATGGCCGCCATTTCTTAATGCGACACGCGACTTCCGGTATGCCACTCGCTGAGATCCAAAGCAAAGATTATATGGCTCCTCTATAATCTTTGATCCAAAGCAAAGTTCCTCGAGTATCTTGTAGCGGGAACAGCCCCCTCCTTTGCGTAGTTTCCCTTGCATTGTATTGTGCAGTTTCCCTTGTATTGCTTTAACACACACTGCACAGAATTAAATTTAAAGTATACATATTTTATATATTTGTATGAATGTGCGTCTGTGTGTGAGGCAAGTTAGAGATAATTAAGTTTATTCTCATGGATCAGAAGCAACTTTGATTTAAATAATCACTATTAATTTATTTGTCTTGTAAGATAAACCATAATAATAATAATAATAATAATAATATCTTTATTTATATAGCACTTTTCAACAAAACCAGTATTTGAACCAAAGTGCTTTACAGAGTTTGATTAAATTAATAGAACGGACCAAATGTCAATATATCCATACAAAACAAAAAAGAGAAAAAAGAAAAAAAGACACAGAACAGTACACTATAGAAATCAACATGAAACGTCCCCCCACAGCAGAATTCACTGTGAGGGAAGGCACTAAAAATATCCAGTTCTCCCCCTCATAGTCCACCCGAGGTCGGGGTCTATATGTGGCCTCCTCAGCCAATTCGATGTTCTCAGGCCCTCTGCCGCAAAGCTGGATCATCAGCGTCGGGTGAACATTCTTCAGCGGCCAGGACTGAAGCTGCCGCTTCCTCCCTGAAGACTGCAATGTCCAAAGTTCTCAGGCCGCGCTGGCCGGACCTCTGACACTGGCGAACTCGGACACCAGGCCCCGCGGTGTTGAAATCCTGGGCCGCCCGCCCGCGGCTGGACGCTCTCCAGCCGCAGCTCAGTGATGTTGCAGTCGGCGTTCCCAGTGCCCCGGAGCTTACCCGAAGGCGATCCGGTAAGCCATCGCCCGTTCCGTGCTGGTGTTGGTGTCCCAGCATCTGCACCGCCGGCGAAGCTGTAATCCCGGCAGGAAATCGTCGCTCCAGCGCTGCTCCAGCCCGATGGTAGGCCGCACAGAGAGGACGAAGAAGCGGTTTGGAAGAAAACCGCATCTCCGACCAGGTAGGACTGGGATCAAAACAGTTTCCCCCTATCCCCCCCCACCCACCACAGAAAAGAAGACTTCCAATTAAAAGTTCCCACGGACAGGACTAAAAATAAAAATAAAAAAGGGAGAAAGGACGGATTGCAGGAGGAGCAGCCATACACAACGGCGCATCACCCCCGCAGTCCGCCATACAATACATATATACACACATACATATATACACATACATACATATGTATACACATACATATGCACACATACAAATACACACATGCATATGGATACATTTATATGCATACATACACACATATAAACATATATATACATACATATATACACACATATACATCTACATGCATATATACACATACATGCATATATACATATACATATATATTTATACATATGATCATTTTCCAACGATCAATAGATTTACGATCAGTTCCTGTGGATTGGAGGATAGCTAATGCTATCCCACTTTTCAAGAAAGGAGCGAGAGAGAAAATGGGGAATTACAGACCAGTTAGCCTGACTTTGGTGGTGTGAAAGATGCTGGAGTCAATTATTAAAGATGTAATAATGGAGCATTTGGATAGCAGTAAAAGGATTAGTCCAAGTCAACATAGATTTATGATTTTACAATGCATTTAAGCCTCTCCCATATTTATGAGATGCATTCCTGGAATATGTAGGAAGTTTATTGTAACCTAGTGCTACATGCCTGAACAATGGATGATATATCACTTAAATGCAATTGTTTTCAGTTGTGTGGAGAGACCTGTATATTGAAGATGCTTTTTCCTCTAATATGTCAATTTACCTTAAATGTAGAAGAGCTTATTAAAATCTTCTTACAAAGACCATTAAGTATTTTCTTTCTATCCTCTTTTGGACCCAAGGCGTAGCAGAGCTGCCAACTCTCACAAAGAGGTAAGGGAGGGAGAGATGGAAGGGAGGGAGAGAGGGAAGGGAGGGAGATCGAGAGAAGAGAGGGGGAGAGAGAGAGAGAGAGATCGAGAGAAGAGAGGGAGAGAGAAATGGAGAGAAGAGAGGGGAGAGAGAGATCGAGAGAAGAGAGGGGAGCAACAGCTCTCCTCTGAATGCTAGGTCGTCTTGCACACTCAACTCATCTCTGATGTTGAAGTATGGTTGTGCTGCCTCTGGGACTTCTGCTTTGTGATCTTGCCATCCATTTTGGATTACTTTCTTAACGGTCTATAGCATTTTGTCTTCCCCGGTATGGGCTTGGATGCATTTGACCTTGTCCTCTCCCATGCTCATGGACTCAACTACGTTGACATCAATGAATATAATTGATCCTGTGGTGTCCGGGAGGTATGCTCAGGATAGCATATCTGCTAGAAGGTTGTTTTTTCCCTTTACCCACTTGATCTCTATGTCTTAGTGTAGCATCCTCATTATCATGCCCTGAAGACGTCTTGGTGCTCTATGCAGAGGCTTTATGATGATGTCTTCCAATGGCTTGTGGTTACTCTCAACGATCACTCTCTGTCCGTAGATGTACTGATGAATGCGTTCAAGCACAAACACTATTGCTAGTGCCTCCTTTTCAATCTGAGCATATTTCTGCTCGGTTGGCGTCAATGCTCGACTCACATAGGACAGCGGTTGTCGTTTCTGCATAAATGTTGCACCTAGACCTGCCTTGCTTGCATCACATTGTATGGTCAGCTGTTTGTCTGGTGTGTAGTAGTACGCCGGGATAGGTGCCGTTGTCAACAGCGCCTTGATCTTTGACATTGCCATGTCATGTTCTGATGACCATTCCCACTCTGCATCCTTGTGGGTCAATCTCCTCAAAGGTTCGAATGTGTCCGACAACATTGGCAGGAATCTTGCCAAGTAGTTTACACTGCCTTGTAATCTTTGGATTTCTGTTGGATTAGTTGGATTGTGCATTGCTAGGAAAGCCAGGATCTTCTTCGGACCCAGTTTCAGGCCACAATCTGTAAATACATGTCCTAGAAATGTAATACAAGTAGTTTTCACTACCGACTTCTTCCGGTTCAGCTTGATGCCTCTGTCTCTGCATCGCTGAAGAAGATCTTGCAGTCTTGCAACGTGATTCCTTTCTGCGTCTTCTCTGGTATCCCCTACTCTGAATAGGATGATATAATCTGCAACACATTCCACTCCCTTTAATCCTTCTAGGGCTCATTGCAGCTTCTTCTGGAAGATCTCTGCACTTTCAGTCCAAGTGGTAAACTCTTCCAGCGATATCTCCCAAAGGGGGTATTCATGGTTGTTAGGAAACTGCTCTCCTCATCCAGTTCACAGTGGAGTTATCCTGACTTCAGATTGAATTTGGAGAAAATCTTCATCTTGGACAGCTCAGAGAGTATGTCCTCTATGATTGGTAGTCTGTGGATCTCCCTTTTCAGGACTTTGTTGAGGGGTCTAGGATCTATGCAGAACTTCAACTATGTGCTGTCCTTTTTCTCCGTAATGACTAGCTTGCTTCACCATTCAGTTAGTTCCTAGACTTTAGTCAAGATGTCCTGAAATTGCAGGAAATTGTCCACACATTTGTTACAGCGATCGTTATGGCTGCACAGAATGGTCCCTTTTGTTACTGTGATCCACATTTTGGCAGACTGCACTTTCTGGCCAACGTTTCCAGAACTTTGGCTGTACTGAGCCAGTAGACAAAGCTATGAGCTACTGCCTAAATGTTAACACTGTCCATATGTACCAAATTATGGTCATCCACAGGATTCTGCATCGTAGCTATTAGATAATAATTATTCTGTAGCTGCACTTGATGCAATCGAGATTTAAGTAGACTTGTAATGCTTCTGATGGAAAATGTTGTATTCTTAAATAAATATTTGTCGAGGTATTCTACCTACCCAAACTAAACATATTCTTGCTTCAATACCGGATCCTTCTGCATGCTATAACAAGAAAATCATTCTGTAATGACGAGAATGATGAATATTGCTTACTGCATATCCCAGGGTGTCTTCGTTCCCCATTATTGTCTCAGAACTCAGAGAACCAGCATCAGTAATGATGCATAATATAATTTTGAGGTTGGACATGGCAAGACAAGCGTAGACTTGGCAACCATTTCACCAAACACTTGCGCTTGGTTAGCAAAGGCCTACTGAATCTCCCAGATCCTAACCAATTTAACCTCTCTCCATTTCCATACTGATCTTTCTGTCCTGGGCCTGCCTATTGCCATTTTGAGGCCACACACAAACTGGGGGAATACAGCACCTCATAACAGTATAATATTAATAATAATAAATTTTATTTATGGGCACCTTTCAAGAGTCTCAAGGACACCTTACAAAAAATTAGCAAGTAGAGGAAAAACATGTAAGCGGAATGAAATAAATAGTAGAGACATGACTAGTACACAAATTAAAGACAGCAATTCAGTTCAAAACACAATATGAGGCAATTCAACCACAGATGAAAAGGGAGGGGGACGTGGGGCTAAGGATAGGCAGAGATGAAGAGATGGGTCTTGAGGCAGGGGCTGGAAGATGGTGAGGGATACGGAATTGCGGATCAGTTGGGGGAGGGAGTTCCAGAGCCTGGGAGCTGCCCTGGAGAAGGCTCTGTCCCCAAAACTGCGGAGGTTGGACTTGTGGATGGAGAGGAGACCGGCTGATGTGGATCTGAGGGATCGTGAGGGTTGGTAGGGGGAGAGGAGGTCAGTGAGATATGGGGGGGCCAGATGGTGGAGGGCTTTGTAGGTGAGGACCAGGATTTTGTAGGTGATCTGGTGGGAGATGGGAAGCCAGTGAAGTTGTTTGAGGACTGGAGTGATGTAATGCCAGGATTTGGTGTGGGTGATGAGTCGGGCGGCTACGTTCTGGACCAGTTGGAGTCGGTTGATGTAGGTGGAGCTGATGCCAAGGAGAAGTGAGTTGCAGTAGTCCAGTCGGGAGGAGATGAAGGCATGGATGAGTCTTTCAGCAGCGGGAGGTGTGAGAGAGGGTCTGATTTTGGCGATGTTGCGGAGTTGAAAGAAGGAGGTTTTAATGACATGGCGGATGTGAGGCTCAAGGGAGTGGGTGGAATCAAAGATCACGCCAAGGTTGCGGGCCTGGGGAGATTGGGAGACAGTGGTGCCGTCGATGGTGAGAGTGGGGTTATTGACTTTGCTGAGTGTGGATTTGGAGCCTATGAGGAGGAATTCTGTTTTATCGCTGTTGAGTTTGAGGAAGTTATGTTGCATCCAGGTTTTTATAGATGACAAACAGGAGTTGATATTGGAGGGGGGGGGGGGGGGGGGGGGGGGGGGGGTTGTGGGGGATTTGGTGCAGAGGTAGATCTGGGTGTCATCGGCGTAACAGTGGAAGTCTAGGTTGAAGTGGCGGAGTATCTGACCAAGGGGGTGGATGTAGATGATGAAGAGGAGGGGGCCGAGTACGGAGCCTTGGGGAACGCCTTGAGTGACTGTGGTATCAAAGGTATCAAAGGTATTTTATTAGTCACATTCAGATACACCGAGGTGCGGTGAAGTGAAATGAAGGCACAAAGTCCAGTCCCCAACCCCAGTTCACCCATTGTCGGGCCTATTGAGGCCTCCACAGTTGCCTCTACGGAGGCCCGATGTTCCTGGCCGTTCTCGCCAGGTGGTGGTGCTCCGGCATCAGGAGAGTCCTCACAGCGGCATGGGAACCCTGGAACGTACTGGAGGCCGCAGCTTCTGAAGCCGACAAGGCCGCGCCGGATGGAGCTCCACAACTGGCGATCTCGTCGCGAGATCCCAGGCTCCCGGTGTAAAGTTTGGCGCCGCCGCCCGCAGCTGGTCGCTCCACAGACCCGCAGCTCCGCGATGTTGTTCCCGGCGGTCTCAGCTCACCGGAGCTCCAACGCGGCGACCCAGGCAAGTCGTCGCCCGCTCCACGATAGCGCTCCAGCGCTGTGCCGCCGCTGAAGCCGAGGTTCTGGGCGGTCCGCGACAGGAAACACCGCTCCAGGCCCGCTGGTAGGCCGCGAGGACGGGTCGAAGCTGCAGCCCGGAGAAAAGCTGCCTCTCTGACCAGGTAGGGGCCCTGAAAGGCAGTTTTCCCCATCCCCACCCCCTCCCACACAAAAAAGTCTAGACCTCCAAACAAAACACTTTAACTAACTAAAAATAAAAATAAAACGGTGAAAAGACAGACAACTGCTGGCAGGGCACCATACACAGGACAACGCCCCCTGTACCCGACTCCCCAGCTTCTGCTGTAGCAGAGGTGTAGTTATGGAGAGAGATGAAGTGGGATCTGCTGGAAAGGAAGGAACTGAGCCAGCTGAGTGCAGAACCTTCAATGCCGAGGTCTTTGAGTCTAGTGAGCAGGATGTTATGGTTCACTGTATCGAAGGCTGCGCTCAGGTCGAGGAGGGTGAGGTTGTTGAGGGAACCAGTGTCAGCAGAGGTGAGGAGGTCATTGAGGACTTTGAGGAGAGCAGTTTCTGTGCTATGGAGGGGGCGAAAGCCAGATTGGAGGGGTTCAAATAGGTTATATGCAAGGAGGTGGGAATGAAGTTGTGACACAACGATACGCTCCAGGGTTTTTGAAAGAAAGGGGAGGTTTGAGATTGGGCGGTAGTTAATGAGAGAGGATGGATCAAGACCAGGTTTCTTTAAGATTTGTGTGACAGCAGCAGTTTTGAAAGCGGAGGGGACAATTCCTTGGGACAATAAGGAGTTGAAGAGATTAGTGAGACAGGGGCAGAGAACGGGGAGGCAGGACTTCAGCAGGGGAGTGGGCAGAGGGTCGAGGGAGCAGGTAGTGGGTTTTATCAGCGAAAAAGTGGAGGAATGAGTTGTAGAGATCCGGAGTAGAGGTAGGGAGAGTGTTGGCTCGAGGCTTGAGGAGGTTGCCCACTGTGGAGAAGAGGGTTCTGTGGTTTAGGCAGGGGTCGGTGAATATGGAGGAGAGGTAGGCAGATTGTGCAGCAATGAGGGCATCTTTATAATCAGTGAGGTGGAGTATGAATACTGAATTCACCAATTTTAACTGGCTACAACCCCCCCCCCCCCCCTTCTTCCCCAGCTCCATTTTCTTTTTAACTCCTGTCTCATCTGTGCCCCATCTCGACGTGCACCATGTAAGAAGGAATTTTGTGTTTATCCTGTACCCTGAGCCAGTAAATAAAACATCTTGTAGAACAGTGGTGAGTTTCTGGAAAAGGTTGGTTTATTTAAGACCTTAACAGTGTGCACTGGTAAACAGTTTGAGTGTTTCAAAGATTCACGGCACCCACAGCATTTTTATATTCTCACACGTGGTTACATGTGGATTCTGCATTTTTTAATTAATTCATCATTGGTCAGTGTCTCTGTAGCCTTTCATCTGTGTCTTTCCCCAAAGATACCTTTAACTTTAAGTTCCCTGTTATTTAGAAAAACACTCTCTCTCTTGTCTAACATATGAGCGCAATAAAAGTCACTACTTCTTGATCCGATTTATTGCCCTCAGCTTGGTTTACAACCTCTAATGTTTATTTTAACCAAGCTATGTTGTGGCACCATGATAAATGTATTTATTACCTCCCCTAATGTAATTTCCCCTCATTGTTGGCCTATTTTCTCATCATGCTTCCCAGTATGCAAGGTCTTGGGTTAAACATATTGCAAATTACTCATCTTCATTAGGGGGGTGGGAGGGGAAAATAGGTGTGCTGTAGGAAATTCTGAACATTATAATGAATATGTTAAATTTATCAAGAAATAACCAGAAAGTGATCATCATGGAAATCTATCAAATATACATTTTCCAAAGATTATTTAGAGTAAGAAGGAAGAGTAATGAGGCTTAAATCAATGCTAACAATCTTGTCCCGGAGTCATGGATGTTATTAACAAAGAACCAAAATGTAATCTGTCCGCTGAGCATAAATTGTCTGATTCCTTTGTTTACATAGGATGGGGGCTGAAATTCAAAAAAGTACTAAATTGGCAGCCAAACTTTTGCATTTTTCTGTGCAAATGAAAAACTCTAAGAAAATAAGAGGCAATGTATTGCAAAGAGACATATCATAAATCTTTTGAAATGGAGTAAAGTATATATGTTGGGAGGAGATTTTGATATAATCAATTCCCGAGTGCTCGCACTGTGATTGTTTACTCCCATATCTCTGATCTGCAATGCAAGATTACAGCACCTGCAGTTCCTTGTGTCTACAAAATAATCTTTCTTGGGTATGATGTATAAGAGTGATCAAATTATTTCCTAAATACTTTTGACAGTATGGTGTGTAATTAATTTTGTGTTGTGCTTACTGGATTGGAATTAAACAAATATGCATCTGCATTGTTATTTTTGTGAAACATTGCAGCATTCATCATCCTGATGGCCCTTTAATGTTTTAACCATTTAACTGATTAATCTGATTGATGCTGGTTCTGTTGGATCATTCACTGAAAAAAACACTGAATCGAATCACTCTTCCGCTGTACATGATACCCAAGAAAGATTATTTTGTAGATACAAGGAACTGCAAGAGCTGGAATCTTGAATTGCAGCTCAGAGATATAGGAGTAAACAATCACTTGGTGCGAACACTACGGAATTGACCATATCAGAATGTTCTCCCAACATAACACGGAAAAAACACTGAATCTAAAAGCTTATGGA
The DNA here is from genome assembly GCF_028641065.1 of Leucoraja erinaceus. Classification (NCBI taxonomy): domain Eukaryota; kingdom Metazoa; phylum Chordata; class Chondrichthyes; order Rajiformes; family Rajidae; genus Leucoraja; species Leucoraja erinaceus. The sequence goes on from NC_073383.1 coordinate 37,393,077, forward strand.
CCTTTCCCACTTAGGCGACTTTTTAGGCGACTGCAGGAGACTATGCAGTCGCCAAATGGTTGCCACATGTTCGCGGGTGGTTGCCGGGTTTGCCTTCATGGTCCTGAGGAGTTCCCGGATTCTGGGAAGCTAGTCGCGGCCTCATTATGGTCACCGTGAATTTCTCAATATGTTGAAAAATTAGCAGCGACTAGAATGAAGACGCCATGGAGAGTAGCGAGAATTCTCGAGCCGTAGGTGGGTCGGCAGGAGGTCCTATAGGTTGCCAGGAGGTCGAAGGTTCTCGGAGGTTCTCGTACATTGGAGCCGGTGCTGACCGGTGAATTTCATTGGCTCATTGGGGAAAAAAAGGTAAGCAGTAGTTTTCAGAACCAAGAATAGCCGACCGGTAATGTTACATGTCCGCCGAGCTTCACAGCCTTGTATCTCTGGCTTCTTAAAAGTTGATACCACTCCTTCTCCCCCCTCTCCCCCCCTCTTTTAAAGGACTTACCGTACCCTGTGCTTTAGCCGTCTTTTTACAGCGCTGACCTTCCTGTTCATCGCGGTGTGTGTCTGTACCACCTTAGCTTTGCACCGTGTGAATTTTGTAGACTGGGCAAACGGGGGGAGCGCTGTCTAAAAAATTCACACAGGCTGGAGAATGAAGCGATCTGTTTGTGTGTGTGTGTGTTTGCTGGCAGTCGCCGTTCCGGTTCCCGTTTTTCAGGCGACTGCCAGCAACTTGACAGTCACCGGCAGTCCGCTGAAAAATCGCCTAAGTGGGACAGGACCATTAAGATGCCGGGCAGGTCAGGCAGCATCTGTGGAGAGAGAAAAACAGAGTTGAGATTTCAGGTCGCTGACCTTTCAGATATTGCCTGATCTGCTTTTTTACACAGTAGTTTTACACATTATTTTGTTTTTATGTTGGATTTACAGAATTTATCAAAAAACTTCTATTTATTAGAACATCTTAAGGGAAAAATACATGTTAATATGGTATGGAATGTGAATTAGAACTTTGCAACTTGTAATCATTGATTATGTTTCTTACTGATAGTCCAAAAGGATGAATTGCTGTTTCTTTAGTGCTTAAAGTCAACATTAAAAAAATGATTATCAGGGGAAAAAAAACTGAAGTATTTTATGCAAAGAGAATGTAAAATATTAATTCTAAGCAGCTAGGTGATTAATAAGTGGATCTCTGGAAATAAAATGATTTTGCTTTGACATAATATTTTCCTATTTATCAACGGGAAGCTTTTGTAGCACTTTTATTAATATGACTAAAATGATTTTCATTTGATAATTGCCTCGTACCCACCATGAAGGGCGATGCATCTATCTTGGTCCACTAAACTTTTGCAAACCATTTCAAGGTCATTTCACTAGCTAGGTTTGGGAATGTGATGTGCTTTTAAAATATTGGTGGGGCAACATGTGTCATTTTAGTAATTGAAAATATGTAAAAATAAAAAACATGCTGAAAATCTCAAATAAGAACAGAAATTGCTGGAAAAAATGTAGCAAGTTAAACAACATATGTGGAAAGAGAAAGAGTTTAAGTTTTGGGTAAAATACCAGAGACTGAGAAACCTACTGAGTTTTTCAGCATTCCCATTTAACAGAAAGGATGTGACGAGGGCACATAGGAGATTTACCATGTTTTTGATTGGGATTGGATCATTTGTTCAAGATTGGATATCTCAGTTTTGAGGAGAGACTGGATAGGTTGGTTCATTGCACTGTAGCCAATTCATGATCGAGCTCTGAACCCTTTTAACTCACCTCTTAGAAACATAGAAACATAGAAAATAGGTGCAGGAGTAGGCCATTCGGCCCTTCGAGCCAGCAATGCCATTCAATATGATCATGGCTGATCAGCCAAAATCAGTACCCCGTTCTGGCTTTTTCCCCATATCCCTAGATTCCCTTAGCCGTAAGAGCTAAATCTAACTCTCTCTTGAAAACATCCAGTGAATTGGCCTCCACTGCCTTCTGTGGTAGAGAATTCCACAGATTCACAACTCTCTGGGTGAAAATGTTTTTCATCATCTCAGTCCTAAATGGCCAACCTTTTATTCTTAAACTGTCACCCTGGCTCTGGACTCCCCCAACATCGGAAACATTTTCCTGTATTTATCCTATCCAATCCTCGAAGAATTTTATATGTTTCTATATATCCTCTCATCCTTCTAAATTCCAGCAAATACAAGCCCAGTCGACCCATTCTTTCATCGTATGTCAGTCCTGCCATCCCAGGAATTAACCTGATGACTCTACGCTGCACTCCCTCAATAGCAATAATGTCCTTCCTCAAATTAGGAGACCAAAATTCCACACAATAAAGCCTACTGTAGTCAGGATGCTGTTAGGGCAGTGGTATGCTACTGCATGATGTGGGAAACCAGGGAAACATCCAGAATTCCACCTATGGGAAGTGCACCCAGCTGCAGCACTTGACTGACCACGTCAATGAACTGGAACTGGAGTTGGACATACTCCAGTCATCAACTCGATCTTGACATCACACTGAGTCAGCAAAGAAGCTAACATAATCAAAGGCCTTTTGTCACCCCAGTCACTCCCTCTCACCTCTCTCTTGTCCACAAAAGATAACGAAGCTTGAAAGCATGTGCTTCCAATTTCAGAATAATTTCTTCCTTGCTGTTATCACACCTTTGAACTGTCCTCTCAAAAGCTCCGGTCCTCTCAGAATGCGAGAAGCAGAAGCATATCTTCCAACCTACCTCAAATAGGACCTTTTCTCTGAGATGTAATGTTACAGTCCTTTTACACTCTATTCTGCAATCTAGTATTTTTCTCTTTGGTGTGCAAGTCTGGTGTACTTGAGTATGTCTTGATTGTACTCATGTACAGTATAATTTGATTAGATAGCATACAAACAAAGTTCGTATGATATGATGTTATGATTCGTATGATTCATCCTTTGTTAGTCCAGTTGTAAATGGAATTGAGTAGAGTGCAATGATTAATGAACATCTACACATCTGGCTTTAATATAGGAAAAAGGTAATTCTTAAAGCAGCCAAATATGTTTGACAGGCCAATGCTTGAAGGATTCCTGACTGCTGATATAAGCCTCAAATGTTTGATTAGTTGTAGCCACAAATATCTTGCTTTATGCTTGGTGTAACCAGCTAGATTTCCCCTCATGTTGACCAGTTTTATTAAAGCTGCTTGATGCCATGGCTAGTTACTCTCACTTTATTTGAATTTTTGCCTATTTTCTATATTATAACTATGTTTAATTCAAATTGTCCCTCTGAATCCTAAATTCAACATCATTAAGCAGTTCACTGATGTGTAATTGCTACTTGAGAGCACAGTGAACAAGAATTTCCATCACCTTCCTGATGATTAAAAGTAGACATACAGAAAAGTAATTAGATAGATTGAAATTTTGTGCAGAACATAACTGGGCAGTTTTCCATATAATTCGGGAGCGGTCTCCCCTGATACTTTCTCTTGCAACCACAAGAAATGCTACACTTGTCGCTTTACCTCCCCACTTGACTCCATCCAAGGACCTAAGCAGTCTTTCCAGGTGCGGCATAGGTTCACCTGCACCTCCTCCAACCTCATCTATTGCATCTGCTGCTCTAGGTGTCAGCTGCTCTACATCGGTGAGACCAAGCGTAGGTTTGGCGCCCAACACCTTCGCTCAGTTCGCAATCCCTGATCTCCCGGTGGCTCAGCATTTCAACTACCCCTCCCATTCCGAATCCGACCTTTCTGTCCTGGGCCTCCTCCATGGCTAGAGTGAGCCCCACCGTAAATTGTAGGAACAGCACCTCATATTTCGCTTGGGTAGTTTACACCCCAGCGGTATGAACATTGACTTTTCCAATTTCAGGTAGTCTTTGCTTTCTCCTTCTTTCCCCTCCCCTTCCCAGCTCTCCCACAGCCCCCTGTCTCTGCCTCTTCCTTTCTTCTTTCCGCTCCCACCACTCCCACATCAGTCTGAAGAAGAGTGTCGACCCGAAACGTCACCTATTCCTTAGCTCCATAGATGCTGCCTCACCCGCTGAGTTTCTCCAGTATTTTTATCTACCTTCAAAGTTTGTTTCAATGTATCTCGGTGCATGTGGTAATAATAAACCAATACCAATGTCTGAATATTGCCCAGGTTCTCCATCCATAAACAAAACACAAAGTCTATTCTTTACACAGATGCTATCTGACACTTTAAGTTCCTCCAACATTATGTGTTTTGCTCAAGATTCTAGCATGTGCTTCCTTGAGCATCTTTTGTTAGTCCAGTTGTAAATGGAATTGAGTAGAGTGCAATGATTAATGAACATCTACACATCCGGCTTTAATATAGGAAAAAGGTCATTCTTAAAGCACCCAAATATGTTTGACAGGTCAATGCTTGGACGAATTCCTGACTGCTGATATAAGCCTAAAATGTTTGATTAGTCATAGCCACAAATATATTGTTTTATGCTTGGTGTAACCAACAAGAATTTCCATCACCTTCCTGATGATTGAAAGTCTATACAGAAAAGTAATTAGATAGATTGAAATTTTGTGTGGAACATAACTGGGCAGTTTTCCATATCATCTTACAGATGCTATGTTGCCTTTACTTGAATATTTTGGCTCAATGCACAGTTAATTCTGGAGCAGCACACACAGGATGGGACCAGGTCTCATGCCTTTAACATTTTTAGTCTTTGAGCTATTTTGTGATATTATGTATGATCAATGGAATTGCCTCAGCTTGCCTTTATGGTGCTAGGCACCTCAGGAAGAAGGCAAAATGGATCATCGCTTCTGGACTTATCGAATCCACATCACAAGATTGGAAATTGTTCAGTCAGAGCTGAACACACTTCTCGGCATCTGCATACAATGGCGTCTTGCACTTCTTGTGCGTGTGTGGTGGTGAAGAGATTGGTGGCAACGGGGCCGTGACATGAACGCTCTTTCCTTGACCTCGACTTCTAACTGAAATGGTGGCAGTAGCTTTAGCTTCCCCTATGCTTCCCCAATCATGGTTGATTCAGAAGTTTATGGAGGTGCCTCATCCCATTAGAGTTTTAATTCTTCACTGCCATTCATACTGAATGTAGCAGGACTGCAGAGATTTGATTTAATATGTTAGCTGCACATTCACTTAACTCTCTCAATTGCTTTTATTGTTTAGCAAGCTTGTGTTTTTGCTTCACCAGGTTAGCCACATATCTATGTACATCTGACACTGCTCCTGGAAAGATAAATATTGAAAATGCTGGGAATGTTGATCCGGTGGTATGAGAAACTGATTGAATCTTGCAGATCCAAGACCCATTGTTAGAATTGAGAGAGTAAAAACCTTAATTTTAAATTGCAGAGAAGGGAGGGAAGGAATAAACAAAATAAAGTGAATACCTTCAACAGAATTAAGTTAGGTTTGCCTTGGGGATAATGTTGTTGATGAAGTGGTGATTAATAAGGGCAGTTATAGGGAGATAATAAAATTAAACAACAAATGGTTGAGTGAAGTTATTCAAAAAATAATGTAAAAAGAGAAGATGCTATCCTAGGATATGAACTCGGGGTAAGAATTTTAAATTCAAAGCATTGCTGAGCTGGGAGCCAATGCAGAATCATTAAGCACCAAGGAGAATTTGTTGTTCATGCAAATTAGGATTTGGGCAACAAGGCTTTGGATGACCTTAACTTTAAATTGTGTGCAGAATAGGAGAAAATCATGAAGGAATCCTGCTTCCTTACGGGCCTGGTTTAAACGTACCAATAGGCAAATACTTAACTGCCCTTAGAAATGCTCTTGCAAAGTATTCTGCTACATCAAACTACTTCAAAAATGGCAACTACTTATCCTTTGGGAACAAGGCGTTCACTCTTAGCCCTGAAAAGACCTCCTTACTTATGGCTGGGAGTGATGACAATGATAGAAGAATTGTCTTTAAATGAATAAATCAAGGGTTTGACAGTTATAGTCAAATAATCATATTTATTAGCCAGAGTTTCTCATCATTCATGTTCAGAACTGCTGGGGGACTTTAATATTGAATCCGGTCAATAACTTTGGAAGAAACATGAGTGAAGATACCTCTGACTATTTACGTCTTATCTCCACCTCAAATAATGAATCTACACTATATATAGAACATCATTGTTAGCCAGAACATAAAATGCATTTTAGTTGGTAAAAATAGCATCAGCTATCAGCAAGTGGCTTGTTCACTGGCTGGATAATTGAAGATCACTGTAAGGGATTAACGTACTTGACCTTATTCATATGTGGCACATATGTAAATGTTTATTTAAGGATTGGTGTGAATGCTCACCATAAAATCACTGGCGAATCCCAGTCCTTTTTTCACAGTGGATGCTGTTTACATAGTAACAGATAACGTATAAATAGCAGATTTGAAATTTGCAAGATGATGCCAGAACATTGTGACTCTTTTCATGCTGTCCCAGAAGCGAATCTACTAATATCCATTACAGTCAGTTCACACTTTTACTTGTGCATGATTGTGCTCATGGTATGATTTCATTGGATAGCATGCAAACAAAGCTTTTCATTGTATCTCGGTACTCCTAACGATAATAAGCTAGACTTGTCTGAAGGTTGACTAGTTGCTCTTTCTGAGCCAAGCAGAAATCTACTTTTTGGAAGGCTGATCCAGAAAGTATGAATAAGAAGAGCAATGCACATGTGAAAAAAAAATGTTACAGTTACTTCACACTTATTTACATTTACTGCATGCAGTGTTTTATGAAGGGTCTCTTATTGAGTAATTGATAAAGATGAATTATTGACTGTGTTACAATATTATTATACTATGCAACTACAGGATACTTAGAGTCATAGATTCATACAGCATAGAAACAGGCCTTTCAGCCCGACTAGCCCATGCCAACCAAGATGGCCCATCCTTATTATTAGTCCCATCTGCCCGCATTTGGCTACATCTTTGCTATCTTTGGCTAAACCGTTGCTATCAATGTACCTGTCCAAATGTATTTGAAGACAATTTTGTTGAAGACGATTGAGTTGGACTGCATTTTCTTAGCACCTTCAGTCATTATTCATACAACATGGAAATAGGCCCATTAGCCCAACTCATCCATGCTGACCAAGATTTTTTAGCTCAGCTCGTCCCAATTATCTGTTTGGCCCATATTCCTCTAAACAGTCCCAATCTATGTATCTCTCTGAATGTATTTTAAATGTTGCAATTGTACTGCCTCCACAGCTTCTTTTGGCAGCTCGTTCCATATACCCACCCATCCATATACTGTGTGAAAAAATGCCCCGTGCCTTTTACATCTTTCTCCTCTCATCTTAAATCTGCTTGTCTGTTATACACTCCCCTACCACATGAAAAAGACTGTGACCATCCACCTTTTCTACATCCCACATGATTTTATGGACCTCTGCAAAGTCACCCGTCAGTCTCCTATGCATCAGGGAAAAATGTCAAAGCCTATCCAGTTTTTCCTTATAGCTCAGGCCATCCAGTCCCATAACATCTTGTGAATATTTTCTGCACCTTTTCCATCTTAATGACAACCTTATTATAGACTGGTGACTAGAGCTACACAAGATACTCCACGTGTGGTGTCACCAGCGACTTGTACAATTGCAGCATAACATCCCGACCAATGCAGGCAAGCATACCAAACATTTTCTTCATCACCTTGTGTTGCCACCTTCAGGGAGCTAAATATCTGTACCCCCTAGCCTCTCTGTACCACAGTATTCTTGAGGGCCCTATCATTTAAACTAATGCAGCATCTCGCAATTATCCAAGTTAATTCCATCTGCCCATTTCTTCAGTTCATCTAGATCCTGTTGTAATCTTAGATAATCCTTTTTACATACTTATTAAACAAGCTCATAACATTGTCATCTAGATCTTTAACATAGCTAACAAACAACAGTGAACCCAGCATGATCCCTGTGGCACACCACTGGTTACAGTCCTCCAATCTGAATAGCAGCTCTCCACTACCACCATCTGACTCCTTCCACCAAGATAATTTTGTATCCAAATAGCTGGCTCATCCTGGATCCCTTGTGATCCAGCAGATTAGACTACCATGTGGGACTTTGTCAAATGCCTTGCTGTAGACAATCTCCACTGCCCTGGCTTTGTCAATCCTCTCCATCACATCCTCAAAAAAACTTCAAATTGTGCAACACAATTTCTTGCACACAAAGCCATGCTGACGATCCCTAATCAGTCTTTGCCTATCCAAACACAACGTGCTCTTGTTTCTAAGAATCTCCCCCAGTAACTTCCCCACCAATGATGTTAGGCTCGCTGCCCTAAAGCTCTTCGAAGCAATTTAACAAATGTTTTATTTCTGAGAAAAATAAGCACATTTTGTGCATAATTCTGTCCAGAGTAAAATACTTTGTCTATTGTATTGCATTGCTCACATGGATAGTCCAACTCTTCAGTAATAAATGTAAATCCCTGTAGAAGACAATCCGAAAGAGAAATGGTGTGTTAAAGTTTCATGCTATCAATTCTTTTCTCTGCAGTGGTAATATGCTTGCCACAACCAGTGGAGACAAGACAATGAAGATATGGGATTTCGCAAAGGCTGAGTGTGTACTCACATTTACAGGGCATCTTCACGCTGTTTGGGGATGCTCGTGGCATACCTGCGGTGACTTTGTTGCATCTTGTTCCATGGATAACACCATTAGGATCTGGGATATTAACAGGTGAGGAGTTTTCTTTTCTATAATTCATGACATTTTTAGGTACTGATTGTTATGTTTTTATATTCAGTCCAAACCTCTCACAATGAATTTGCAGGATAGCTCTTATTGTGTACATCACTCAACTTCCATTGTTAACTCAACTTTGTAAGAAATAAAATTAAATGATACTTTAATTTTTTTTTAATGGATATTGTTATAATAATGCTTTAAGTGAATGTTTATAGAATTTGCCCTTGTGGTTCATGGTATGAATTAATCTTTGCGCTTTCAGAATTCTAAACAATTCTAAGGATTCATTATTTCCTGTGTTAGGCTTCTTATGTTATCTTTATTTTGTGAATCAGAAGAAGAATATTGGAAGAGTGTGATAGCACGAGTAGGTTATTGCTGTCATATGCAATGATTTATTGCTTGTATGTTTTATTATGGAATGATTATTTTAAAAGTGTCTTAGGAGCTGGGAAAGTTTGAACTTTACTCTTCATCTGCAATGAGTTTGGAAAAGACTAGCAACTATTCTTGGTACAATGTTTGCAATATTTGTTTCAGTTGAACCCCCCCCCCCTTTCCCTCCGCAATCCTTGCACATCCCCAATCCTTTCTACTCATCACATTGATTTCATGTTTTATGTATCTTGTGTTTTATGACTGTGGGCAGATCAATTTCCCTCCTGGGATAAATAAGGTTGTATCTAGTGTCACAGTCTGGTATCTAGGAAAAAGACCGTTCATTTTATCCACATCCCTCATGATTTTATATACATCTGAGAGGTCACCCATCAACCACCTAGGAGCAATCATCAAGGAACATCACAAACTTCATCAATCACTAACAACTCAAAAGCTGCATTTTCATTAATATTATACAAATCACACACCCCCCCCCCTCACACTGGAGAACATTTACATTTCTGTTTGCAAACTAAAGAATTCAATAGAATCTCAATAAAGTTCTCATGCTAACATCTCCCAAACTTTACTTGGAATCTGCCAAAGTATTCAAATATGGCATTCAATGCATGCATGTCATCTAGAGAAAGGAATTTATTTGATAATGTTTAGACTTTTATAACCCAGTTCTCAAGGGAACAGATGAAATATAAATTGAGTTTTTGCAGTTCTTGGTTCTTGGTTTCTTGGTCCTCCAAAATATTCCAAATGGAATTTAAACTGGAGGTGGTGGAGGGAGAACTTAAGCCAGAAAGGGTTATTGGGAAGAAAGAGCTACTTTAAGTTGCATCTGGTTGGATAACTATAGTAGGGTGGAGATTATTCCATGCTTTAATTGTGCGGGGGAAGAACAAATTGCTGTACTCATCTGTCTTGGTAGCTGGGATCACAAATTGCCCTCATCTGCTCCTAATTGGTTTGGGTTTGGTGTAGGTCTTGTAATCTATGTCGAGCTGACCATTTAACATTTTGTAAAAACAGGTCAAACGGTGAGCTTCACATCTGTCTTGGAGAGGGTTCCACCCCAGAGAATTCAGAAGTTTGGTGACGCTCGCTTCTCTCTCATAGGTGTTAGTAACAAATCGAGCTGCCTGTCTTTGGACACGTTCGATGGAAGAAATGTTTTTATTTGTGTATGGGTCCCATGCTGCAACTGCCTAGTCCAAAAGAGGTCTAACGAGGGTGAAGTATAGCTTCTCCTTGACAGAAGTTGAACAATGATGAAAGTTGCACCTCAGAAAATTTAGGGCACCTGTTGCTTTCACCGTTGCATGATGAGTCTGACCATTCCAACGCAGACATTCTGCAATTTGATGCCAAGATACTTGGTTTGTTTGGATTCTTCAATAGTGGCACCAAATATATTGTAAGATGTTTCTCCTGGATTCCTCTTTCTGGTGACACGCATGGTTTCACATTTGGAAGGGTTGAACTGCATGCCCCATTGTTGTGACCACTCAACCATAGTATCGAGATCCTTTTGGAGAGCAACTTCATCATCAGCTGACTTAATTGAAAGGGCCTTTTTAATGTGTGAACCTAATAGAAAAATACGGTTCAAACCAAGATACAAAGTGCATGCCTCACTGATCTGATGTTAAAATCAAACTAAATCAACATGATTGACACATTTACAGCCAATATTGTCAGTCCTGAAGCATGCAGCACATCTCAGATTTATTTCACCATGTAGTCTGTCTCACTGTTCTAATATCCAAGCAGGCACATTATTCTACCAACAGGATCCAAGAGCAGATCATAGTTTAAAATTGCCCATATTCCAAGTTGAAATAAATTAAATTAAAGCAGGGTTCATATATGTAGGATACTCAACAATCAATTCATCAGGGATTCAGGAGTAATAATTCTTTACACAAAATAGTCATGTGAAATTCAATATCACATTGAATAGTTCAGGTAAAATGCTTTTAAAATATATGAGAGATAAAGTAATATGTTGATAGGCAAAATTAAATACAATGGAAGGAGCCTAGAGTGGAATGTTAAAACAGTATGGGTTTTTGGGGCAAGGGACTTGTTTTGATGTTTTAAATTTAATGCAAATTTGGCTACTTGCTGAATTTAATTCTTGTTACTTACTACTGCAGGCAAATAGACATTGAAAATCAATATTTCTCTAGGACACTACTGTCAATTTGAATTTGCCAGCATAACGGGTTTGTTAGAGCCAGCAGCCAGAGAGATGTGTTGGTGCTACTGAAAACTTCAGCCAAGCCAAAAAATACATTATTTCATGCGTGTAAACAGCCTAAATCACTGTCATGTAAATGAATTTCAAGTTTTAGATTAAATAGAAATTGCCCATTGGATTTCAACTGATGATGAAAGGAATAACATTAAAGTAGTTACGTCGTACCTAATGTTAGATGAATATAAAGGATCGAAGCAGAGTTAGTCGACTGGATGGAAAATTTACTTCATGGAAGGAAGCAGAGGGTGACGGTGGTAGGTTTTTTGGACTGGGGGGCTGTTATGACTAGTCATGTGCCACAGGGCTTGGTTCAGGGCCCATTGCTGTTTCTGATTTGTATCAACGATTTGGATATGAATGTACAAGGCATGATTAGTAAGTGCAGTTCAAAGGTCCGTTTATTGTCACGTGTACCAATTAAGATACAGTGAAACTTGAATTACCATACAGTCATACTAAAAAAGAGCAACAACTACATAAACATTAACATAAACACCCACCACAGCGGATTCCCCACATTCCTCACAGTGATGGAAGGCAATAATAATAATAATAATAATAATTTTATTTATAGAGCACTTTAAAAACAATCATAGTTGCAACAAAGTGCTGTACATCACTAATCATTGACAAAAAAGTTAATACACACCAATAATAACAATCAAAAGAAATAGTAGGAGAAGATATGTAAAATAAAGAAACATTAAAAACAATAAAAACAGAAGCAAAGTCTCAGGCATGGTCAAAAGCCATGGAGTACAAATGTGTTTTAACACTGGATTTGAAGATGGACAGTGAGAGGGCCTGTCTGATGTGCAACGGCAGGGTGTTCCAGAGTGCTGGAGCAGCAACAGAGAAGGCTCTATCCCCTCTGAGCTTCCGATTAGACCTTGGTACCTCCAGGAGCAGCTGACCAGCTGACCTGAGGGACCGGGCAGGAGCGTATGGGTGGAGCAGCTCAGAGAGGTAAGGCGGGGCAAGCCCATTCAGAGATTTAAAAACAAATAACAGTATCTTAAAATGAACTCGAAAGTGCACCAGGAGCCAGTGGAGGGAGGCCAGAATTGGCGATAAAAGTCTAATCTTCCTTTTTATTCTCCCGCGGTTGGGGCAGTCAAACCATCCACAGTTGGGGCGATTGAAGCTCCCGCAGTTGGCGATCAAAGCCCCCTCGTTGGGGCGATCGAAGGTCCCGCGATCGGGGCGGTCAAAGCTCCTGCGGCTTGGAGCTCCCGAAGTCGGTCTCTAACCAAGGACCACGAGCTCCACGATGTTGTCCGCAGACTCCCGCGGTTGGAGCTCCAAGGTCGATCCCCGGCAAGGATCGCCAGTTCCGTGATGTTAAGTCCTGCAGGCTCCCGCGATTGGAACTCCCGAAGTCGGTATCCAGCAGGGGCTACCAACTCTCGATGTTAGGCCGCAGTGCGGATGGAGATACGATACGATACGGGAAAATATTGCATCTCCGTCGAGGTAAGATTTTTTTAAAGCATCCCTCCACATAAAACAAGCTAAAGAACACCATTTAACATTTATACATTTAACACATACTCAAAAACAACAAGGAAGGAACGAGACATACTGTTGGCAAGGCGGCCAGAGAGAGGAATATAGTTGACACTAGTGGGTGGTATTGTAGATAATGAAGATAGTTATGAAAGGTTACAGTAGGATCTTGATCAGTTGTGCAAAAGGGTAGATAAATGGTTAATGGAGTTTAATGCAGATCAATATGAGGTGCAACATTTTGGAAAGTCTAACCAGGGCAGGACTTTCACAGTAAATGGCAGGGCTCTGAGGAGTGTTGTAGAGCAGAGGGATTTAGAAGTGCATGTACGTAATTCCTTGAAACTGATGTTACAGGTTGATGAGGTGATCAAGAAGACTTTTGGCACATTGGTCTTCATCTGTGAGGGTTTTGAGTATAGATGTTGGGTTGTTATGTTAGAGCTTTACAAGGCGCCGGTGAGGTTATATTTGGAGTATTGTATTCAGTTTTGATCATCCTGTTGTAGGAAAGATGTTGAGGCCATAATAGTAAGATTAAACGAGAACTTACCAGTTTGAAGTTTGATCTTTATTTTATGAGGAGGAACGTTGAGGGAATACGTGAAGAACCCCGCTACGGCGCATGCGTGTCATCCTTCAAAGCAGCGGTGTGAGGTCACAGATACACTATAATGACCTAAGATAGTAAGATTATTAAAGAGATACCAGTTTCAGATATGACCATATGAGGGTGGGAGCGGAGGGTACGTATTCCCTCAACGTTCCTCCTCATAAAATAAAGATCAAACTTCAAACTGGTAAGTTCTCGTTTAATCTTACTATTTTACTTCGGAGTCACGTGAGTGACTTCGTGAAGAATTCAAAGCTCTGTGACCTCATGCCGTGGAGCGAGTCCATGCTTCACAACTGCCTTGGTAGTTAGGGAGAAATTATTAATTATATTCAAAACCATTCATACCAATTATTTAATGGAAATGATAAACAATATCTAATTAATTCAAATTATAACCCTGTATTCTTCAGGGATAAATTATCATACAGAACTTCAAATGTTCCCCGAAAAACGTTCCCATACTGCTAACTGGTTTGTTATAACATTTCTGAAACGTTTTCTCTGACAACCATACTGCGATCCTGAGGATTTGGTCCATGGATACATGAAGGCGTTTTGCTGCGGATGTAGCTGCAGTCCTGGTGGAGTGATATTTAAATATGTTATTGTCCACTCCCGCCTATCTTAACCCATATTTCAGCCACCACGAAATGGTCTGAGTTACACTCTGGTACAGTTTCTTATAGCTGATTAAAACGCCATTCCCTTGCCTCTGATAGCCTTTGTACTTTCACTGTATAACAAAACGTGCTTCACTATACAGAGGCGTTTGTTCTCCGGGTAGGCCATCAATTCTATGACCTGCTCCGCTGATCCTGGCCTATATTGTTTAATAATACGGTCCTGGATCACAAACCCCAAACTTCCTGCCGCCATAGTGAGCCACCCAGTCTTACTTTTTGCAATAACTGGACCTTATGCGCTGTGACTAGCGCCATCAGCATTACCATTTCTTCGTTAGTTTATCCAGATTTAATGCTGTAGCCGGCGACCAATTCCTTAGCAAGGTCAAGACCACACTTACATCCCAGATATAGGAGTATCTTATTTTTGGTGGCTTGGTGTTAACATTGCCTCTTAAAATTTTAACTACCAGAGGATGTGATCCCACAGATTGTCTTACTGTTCCTTGCCACCAATAACTTGACAATGCACTTCTGGCACTATTCACAGTGCTGTAACTTAGTCGTCCATAGTGCAGGCTGGTGAAAACTCTAGCAACGCCGGAACATCCTTATTTCTGTGGCCCAGAAGGTTATTATGGCAGTAATTAGTCCATTTTTAATATGACCTAAATACTGTTTTTGTGTAGACCTTCTTTGTGCTGCTGTGATCATGTCCACAGTTCTTTTGATAGCCCCAAGTCCCGTAGCGGTCTTTTAGAGTCTACAACCTACTAAATCAATATTTTCTATGACATGGATAGCTATCCTGAGTTACTGGATGCACCAGTAACCTAGGACTATGTCTTACAGTTATACATAGTTCCAGCACCATGTCCTGTACCCTGGAAAACCATAGTTGGGTAAGCCAATCGGGTACGTAGACATCCCAGATGCCGATTCCTGTTGAATTCCCTGTTGAATTCCCTTAGTACCCAATTGATAAAGTAGGGAAGGAGGAAATACATAAATGAAATCTTTCCCCCCCCCTAGTGCAGTGAAACAGCATCTGTAGCTTCTGCCTCAGGATTTGGTACCAATGATACATACCTCGGTAACTGGTGATTTCTCTGAATTAGTATCCCTGGTAGATACGTAGCCGATAACCAAATATTGCCATTGCCAAATTGAATTTGCCAATTCATCACAAGATGTTGATATATTTCCACCCATATGACTTATATATGCCAGCACCGAGGTATTATCTATCTACCATCTAACATGCTGCAGTTTCATTCCTGAGTAATAAGATTTTAGACCATGAAATGCACTTAACATTTCTAAGTACTTATACCCTTAGTGTTAGCGTAGGTTAACAGTAGGTTAGCTTCTTGTATATTCCATCTCCCCCATAGTTCGAGATGGTATCAGTTGTACCTTAACCAATTGCACTGGCATCTGTTTGTAATAGCAGACAGGTTTTGAATAACTATTGGGTTGGAGCAATACTTAACATTGTGTTCCCAACATTGTAATTCTTTTATAGCTTCTATTGTTAGCTCCATTGGCCAAAATAAATGGCCTCTATAATTTTGAGCCCATTGAACTCTGTGGCTTTCCCTATTAGTAAAGTCATTAACATATTAAATGTGTTAATGGTGTCAATTTTGACTTAAGTGGATGGACAATGAATCCCAGCTGTTCAAACAATTGTTTAGTGGCAATCACTGCCTAACATGCCAATTCATAAGTTATTCCCACAATAAGTATATCATCCAACTATGCCATTACTCTATGATTTTGGTGTTGCAGCAATTCCAAAGCTGGTTTTTAAATTATTTATTTTTTTTTTTTCCTCCTGTTGGATATTGAATAGTAAGCATCTTAAAGATTAATACTTGCCATAAAGTAGCCTGCTGAAACTAACTCTTTAGCAATGCTAAAAATATCCATTTTTAAAATGAATATATTGCACAACATTGTGAAGCGTTGATAACCCATAATAATACGGCAACCCCCATCTTTCTTATTTGTAATAAACATGTTTGAGACAAAATCCTGTTGTTCAGGTTTGGTTTATTCCATTACCCTTTTAGTAAGCATATATATCTGCCCGGTTTATGTTGTACTGGAGGGTTTTGTTTGTGTAGAAACTCTATCAGATATCCCTTAATACTGGTAAGGATATATCTGTCCATAGATATATTACACCATGCTTCCACATGAAGTTGCAATGTCCCTCCAACTTCCATGCTCCCTATTAATGCTGGAGCCCCAGATTCACCTACCTCCATGGTTATCGGTGGTAACCAAGTTATTTTCTTGGTTTCATTCGTGGTTGTGGAGGGCCTAAAGGTTAAGGTTAGGGTAGATGCTGACGTAGAGGCTTTTGCATCTTCCACAGTGGTCGTCCCGGGCCAAACCCTAAACAGGACGCTGCTGCTGGGTACCTTTGCCCAATTCTTTGTAGTATAATTACAAAAACTACTTCTCTTAGGATGCACATAAGGTTAATGTCTTCCCCAGATATCCTTTGGATGCTCTAATCAGCCCCAAAATCGAGCCTCCTCATCCAATTCTTAACCTGTTTGGACAGGTCTCCCCCAAATAACAGGGTCTATAGCCGTTTGCTTACATAGTATAGCGAACTTAGGGTCTAGAGCTGGCTGAATGGCCCTCTTCCTAATATATTTAGTTCAAACTGCACATTGCAAAAAAAAAATAGTGCAATAGCATCCTTGTGGTCACTAATTATGTCCACCTTTTCTTACCATGCGGGCCAAAGTTGTTATGCCCGCCATGAGACCTTTCAGAGTATTTTGGATTTTAATATCCCGACTCCTAATGGCCTCCCAACATGTCTGCAAGTGCACCTGTAACACTGGCTACATTTAAGAGCACCACAATTTCCCGGGGTATAAATGCCTTGCCAACACTTCAGCAAAAGTATTAGCTTGAAGTTGATGGGTGGACATATATTCAATACTCACAGCCATCCTTCTCGAGATCATTCTCAGTGTGTTCCTGCTGGCAGTACTGGCTCATCATGTTCAGCAGGTTGTTTTATCCCACCCTTCAATAGGGGAAGGTGGCTCCATCACCTGCTCAGATTTTACCCCGTCAGACCTTCCATACCCTCCTCAGAGGCGTCTGATATTTCATGCAGCCCTTATGGGAAACTGCTGTGGGACTTATATTTTTGCCCACTGTGGCTATCCTCCAATCCCGGAGCCTGCCACTGTGGAGAAATTTACTCCAGCCACCGCTCCAGCCGACTTACATGCTCTCGGGCACTAGTCGTCGCGGGTGCTTTAATATATGGGACCGCTCCTGCCGACCTTGGTACTCTCGGGCACTAGTCGCACGCGGTATATCCCGCAGCCGGTCCCCATGCCTACGGGCACTGGTCGCTTCCCATGGTCCCGGTACTCACGGGCACCTCTACCCATTTAGGGTGAAGTTTGGCACTTGCTCCCTTATGGGAGATGCTGGTGCCGACATTCATTGCTGCCTGCTGCTGGTCATTAAACAGCAGCGATTTCGTGTGGCAGCACTTCAGTTCTATACTGACATCAGTAGCTGGCTGCCTGCTGTTCAGCAACACAGCAGCAACGTCTGTGGCTCTGCCCTGACGTCCTTAGCTGGCTGCCTGCTGCTCTTCAGAATACGGCAGCAACGTCTATGGCTCTGCCCTGACGTCCTTAGCTGGCTGCCTGCTGCTCTTCAGAATACGGCAGCAAACCGCTGTAAAGAAACAAAGGTAAGGGAACTTTGTTCTTACCTGTTCTCAGCCTGCCGTTTGGGAGGAACGTCCTTCCTCCCGCAGCCCCACGGACCCCGTAGCGTAGGTCCTCGGGCTGCTGTCCCAGCTGTCGGCTGACGGCTACAGGAGTAGTCCTGCTCTCTTCCGGGTCCTGCAGCCGCTTCAATCGGCTCCGGAGCCGCTAGCGACTGCATCCATCATAGACTCACCTGAGTCTGGACACCCCCGGGACGTGTTGCTGCGCTTCCCGCCCGGCAGCAGTCAATCTTGCCGGCGCGGGGAGCGACGTCGGGCACAGCTGTTTCCTCTCCAAGAGGATTCGTGTGCCGTCGGCTGCTGCTGGCTGCCCGCTATCTCCGCGGTTCTCCCCTCCAGCTTCCCGCAGCTTCTTGCAGTCCTACCTGCAAGGTAAGTGGGAAAAAATTTTGCAGTCTCTTACCTGCTTCCTCTAGGGAGACGTCCTCTCCCATGTCTGACTCGCACCATGCGTCTAGCGATATGACACGCATGCGCCGTAGCGGGGTTCTTCACGAAGTCACTCACGTGACTCCGAAGTAAAATTGAAGTATTGTGTTCAGTTTCAATCACCTTGTTGTAGGAAATATGTTGTTAATCTGGAAAGAGTGCAGAGAAGATTTACGAGCTATAGGGAGAAACTGGGCAGATTGAGATTATATTCCTTGGTGTGTAGGAGGCTGAGAGGTGATCTTATAAAGGTGTATACGATAATATCATATACGATAATGAGGGGAATATATAGGGTAGATGCACAGAGTATTTCATCTAGAGTAGGGAAATCAAGAACCAGGGGACATAGGCTTAAGTTGAGAAGGGAAAGAAAATGCAACTTTTTCACACAGAGGGAGGTTGGTATATGGACAGATTTACTGGAGGAGGTAGTTGAGGCAAATAATATAATAGGAGGATGAAAAAGACACAAAGTGTCGTAGTAACTCAGCAGGTCAGGCAGCATCTCCGGAGAACCAGGATAGGTGACATTTCAGGTTGGGACTCTTCATTACTGATTGTGTTGAAGGGGGGAGAGCTGGAAGAAAGGAGAGACTGGGCAGGTGATAGTGGAGACAGGTGAGGAGGACTTTCAATTGGCAGATTGCGGGACAAAAGATAAAAATGAAAAGACAAAAGATGTGAGATAAGGATAGAACAGGTGTAAATTGTGAAGCCAGGGAAAGGAATATAGGTGAAAGAGTAGGTGGAAGGGGAGCAATGGGTGGTAGCCCAGATAGGGCAAAGGGACGAGAGAGGGAGATAAAGTTTCTAAATTTCAAAAATTTGCTGTTTTTGAGCATCCCTCTCCCACCTAGCTGTGTGATCCCTTGCTAATCTGGTTACACTTATTGCCTTCAGCTTCTGACTCTGCTTTCTTCGTCCCCTTCCCTCACGGTGATATAACACCTTCATGGTGTTGTACCAGAGTACTAACTAGTCATGCCTGTAAAAGTATAACACTGGAGTACAGTATTGGTGGGTATAGTAAAGGGCCTTTCCCACTTGGGCGTCATTTGCGCGTCATTTACGTGACAGACTGGTAGTGACTGACGCGCGACTGTCATGCAAAAATCGTCTAGCCAAGTGCTCTTGAGGACCCTGCTTCTTTTGGGAGCCATTTGCGAAGTCGTTCGTACTTAGTCCAATCTCCATGGCAAGGATTTTCCAGTGAAAATCAAAGTGAACATTTTTCAAAACTATGCGCGCTTTATACATAGGTGGTCACGTGGTGCGGAGCTCAATTGACGCGCAAATGGCGCGCCGACAGCGTATGGGCGCCGCATGGCTCTGGATGTTGATGCACGGTAACGCATAGTAAATTAGCATAGACAACATTCGTGCATCACCGTGCATAGTCATGCGTCACCACTCGCTACACGTACGTTGTCAGTACATCAGCGTACGCCATCAGTACGTCAGTGTACGCAAGGGATATGTCATGCAGGTGGCACGCGAGGATTTTGAGCCTCACAAAATCTTGGGGCACGTCACTGCATATATGCCACCATGCCTCACCATGTGCCATGCGCGCGTCATGACGCGCCAAACAATTTTTAGGATGTCGCAGAAATGATGCGCAAATTACGCCCAAGTGGACAGGCCTGAAATCTGAAGCCATTTAGTGAGGATATGTAATTCTCAGGTGGATTTTGCCCTCTCTCTAACTGTACTCCCTTTTGCTAGATATTCACCATTGCAACCATTCTTCTCCTCGACAAAGATTCCCCATACCACAATAAAAAGACTTTCAAGCTTACAAGAGATATTGCTTACCTCATGTTACTCATTCCATTAGGGATGCTCCCTTGGCGTAACTTTCTTGATTTCCAGGCTTTTTGTCTTTTCTTAATTTTTTCACAATAAATTTTGTGATACCATTAACTTTCTCACCTATTCTTCTTATCTTGCTCTTATTCATGACTTTTGCAATTGTAACCTGTTTCAGTTTGTCAAAGCGCTCCTACACTGCCCCTTTGGACTTCTCCCAATGCGCACTTGCTATCCCACTCATTGATGTCTTGTTACCTCACTGTATGTACCTGTTTCTTAAATGTTGCGATAGTTGAAAGCTTTAAGTTCCTAGAGGTAAATATCACCAGCGACCTGTCCTGAACCACCCATATCGAAGCAATGGCCAAGAAAGCATACCAACCCCTCTACTTCCTTAGAAGGCTTTGGAAGTTTGGCATGTCCCCAACAACTCTTTACAGATGGGCCACGGAAAGCATTTTATCAAGATGCATCACAGCATAGTTTTGGAACAGCTCCAAGGCAGCAAGAAATTGCAGAGAATTGTGGATGCAGCCCAGACTATCACACAAACCAACCTCCCTTCCATTGACTCCATTTAAACTTCAAACTGCCTCGGCAAAGCCACCAGCATAATCAAGGATTAATCTCACCCCAGACAATCCCATTTCTCCCCTCTCCAATCAGGCAAGAGGTACAGAAGGCTCCATTGGAGTCATATATTATCTTTCTGCTGACTGGTTAGCACACAACAAAAGCTTTTCACTGTATTTCGGTACGTGATAATAAACTACAACCCAATTAAGACTTATGCCCACCAGTATTATATCCCAGTGATGGGAGGAGACAGAGAAAGCAGAGAGTCAGAGGCTGGAGTCGATAAGTGGAACCGGATTAGGGAGGAATGACAGATAGATGGCAGCGGGATGTTTAGAAACTGAGGCTCTTGGGTGATATGACTATGACTCTATGACTATTTTATTCTGATATTTGCTGTCACTGTCCAGTGACAACTAATCACAGGAGACAGTTTTTGTTCAATGAATGGTAGCCTGTCATTCTTGACACTTAGAAACCTGATAGATAAGATAGAATAGCTGCACAGATTCAATAAAACACTTATGTCAAAACTACAATATAATTCACCAAGTTCCGGTAGACCTGTCAACAGATATAAATGTCACATAACATGTAGCTAAATGCTGCTTCCTTTCAAAGCAACTGACAAATTACAACATGGAAGAGAAAAACATTTTGGCTTCCATCAAATTCTCCTTTCAGACTTTTTGGGTATGTCAAATTATTCTGATAAAACAATCATGCACATGTTTTTCATCCCATTTTCAAAATTCTGGAACTGATTTAGAGGTTATCAAGAGAATGATTCAAGTGTTTACAGTAGTTGAGGGGCTATCATCAGGTTAATGTCATTCTTCTGCAATGACAAACTAGTCATTTTAAATAGCTGACTAATGGTGTCCCAATGTTGTGCTGTTTGGGCAGTTTGCAATTGTTTCACCTTGTGTGAAAGGGAAGCAGCATTCAATTGGTGTCAGGTGACGAATTCATTTGTTTTGACATCTTATACAGGGTAATGAATTGTACTAGAATTTTGACAGGGCCTTTAGTCAAAACCGTGCAGCTGCTCCATCTTGTCTGCCAGATTCTTGAATGTCAAGAATGGCAGGATACACTCAGTTTGATGGATGTTATTGATATGCAGAAATGTGCTCCAGTGTACCACAATCACTAGGAATGGAACTTTTCTTATTAACTCAGAAAAGTCAGATTCTCTATGCATGATAAACTAGGCAAGTCTGAAAAACTGCCCCAAGTTTTAAAGCAAAGTGTTCTTCGATCACCACATGCAGTATTTTTAAACTTTTTCAGAATCTGCAGTTATAAACTGGAAAACTCTCAATGATAGCATGGAAATTATAAAGATCAAAAATGCATCAGATGTATCAAATCTGATGGCAGTTAAATTGGTGCAATAATGTAATACTGATGGTTTGCAATATTTTTCCTTGCTCAAATTCAAGAAGAAAACTGATTACTTAAAGGAAAGGCATACCTTCTTAATAAACTTTACATTTTTGTTCTCATCCAGGGGCATGACCATGGGTCAGCAGCATTAAATCAGGCATAATGGGTAAATGAAAGAAAGGTATACAACAGAAGCTGTTTAGCTGGTTTGGTATTGTAGAAATGATTTTAACAAACACTTTGAAATGTAGTGTGTAACCTTTGTTATATTAATTGCAAAGAATCAATCATGCACCGTTTTTTGTTGTAGTATTTTTCTGTAGTATCGGCACAATTCTAAATATATGCTTAAAAAAAGTCAAGGATCTGAGTCATTTTCCTGAGGCAACTTTATTCGCCTGGAAATTGGGCTATTTGCTTTTGATTTTGAGTTCTGCGCTTTATTTACTCATGTGTCATGTAAAATCTTTAATGGCTCTTTGTATTAATGCTTTTTGGCACATTCAAGTTTTATAAGGTCATAAGTGATAGGAGCAGAGAGCAGGTGATTAGGCCATTCGGCCCATCAAGTCCACTCCGCCATTCAATCATGGCTGATCTATCTCGAACACCATTCTCCTGCCTTCTTCCCATATCCTTGACACCCGTACTAATCAAGAATCTATCTATCTCTGCCTTAAAAATATCAATTGACTTGGCCTCCACAGCCTTCTGTGGCAAAGAATTCCACAGACTCACCACCCTCTGACTAAAGAAATTCCTCCTCATCTCCCTCCTAATGGAACGTCCTTTAATTCTGAGGCTATGACCTTTGGTCCTAGACTCTCACACCAGTGGAAACATTCTTTCCATATCTAATCTATCCAAGCCTTTCACTATTTGGTAAGTTTTAATGAGGTCCCCCCCTCTCTTCCTTCTAAACTCCAGCGAGTACAAGCCCAGTGCCATAAAACGCTCATCATATATTAACCCACTCATTCCTGGAATCACTTTTGTAAACCCCCTCTGGACCCTCTCCAGAGCCAACGCACCCTTCCTCAAATATGGTGCCAAAAATTGCTCACAATATTCCTATTGCGGCATGATCAGTGCCTTATAGAAATTCAGCATTAAATCCCTGTTTTTGGATTCTTGGAATAAATGCTAGCTTTACATTTGCCTTCTTTGCTACCAGTTCGACTTGCAAATTAACTTTATGGGAATTCTGCACCAGCACTCCCAAATCCCTTTGCACCTCCAATTTCTGGATTCTCTCCCATTTAGAAAATAGTCTACGCCTTTATTCCTAATACCAAAATGCATGACTCCACACTTTGCTACACTATATTCCATCTGTCACTTTTGTGCCTACTCCACCCAACCTGTTCAAGTCCTTCTGCAGGCTTTCACTCCACTACCTGCCCCATCACCTATTTTTGTATCATCTGCAAACATGGTCACAAAGTCTTCAATCCCCTCATCCAAATCATTAATATACAACGTGAAGAGTAGCAGTCCCAGCACCAACCCCTGTGGAACTTCATTAAACTAAATAGGATGTGAGGGGCCTGCAATTTCCTGTTTTCTCAGAGCCTAAATAGTCTTAAGTTAAGTGCTAGGACACAGTATCTTCCTAATTCTCCCCTGTACTGACTGAATTTCCTTGGCAAATTGGGGGATGTGCCAGATGTGGGTTGATGGAACAGTGTATTTGTGACTCTGTGGTTCATAAAATACAAAAATATGCATGCCAATAAAGAGTTGTGACTCTTAATAGTGGAGTGCTCTGGATACACATAAGCAGACCATTTATTGCCATGAAAATGGATGATATGATAATGATGCTGTTGAAACTTGAAAATCATGCATTTTGGCATCAATAGTAGCAACAGGGATGACAGCTTGGTCAACCCTACCTTACAACCCAGTGAGTCTTTTCGACTAAAAAAGTCTACCTCTGATTGGTCACGTTATGAATTATCTTATCCTACAAGACACATGGAAAAAGTTAATTTCAAAAAGGTGTTAATGATTATTATAATTTTATATTATTATAATTGAATAACTAATGAGGCAGTGAATTTTGCAATTACTTCGAAAACAAGATGAAACTGAAGCAGGGATTCTATGCAGATGTGCAGAGAATGATCAGGGACAAAGATGGTTAACTTCTATTAACTTGCATCATTTTAACTTCTGTTAACACTTGTTGTCTGAGTCAACAGACTTCCTTCCTGCTACTAATTTAGGACAAAGTCTTGCTATCCCTCAATGGAAGCACATGCTACAGAGTATTCCCTCTGTCAGGGAGGCATTCGTAGAAACTAAGATGTCAACAATAATTAAATCCATTCTAATAGCCAAGTAATCAACAATGACAAGTACAATCAAGTAATTGGATAGGAAGTGTTATGCTGAGCTTACATCTTTGCAATGCCTTCTCAGTTAAGGTGGAGTGTTTTGGTCACACAAAAAAAAAAAGAAAAGTGATACCTCAAAGCAAATTGCAGAGTTTCACTGGAATCACGTCTTCTTTATTGGTGCTGTCATTAATCTCCAAGACAGCCCTACACTTGAGAATGAAGCCATTGGGAACATTGCCAAATTTCCTCAGTCGTCTGAGGAACTAGAGGCATGTGTGTGCTTTCTTGGCCACATCATACGTGGTTGGACCAGGTCAAGCTTTTGGTGATATTTCCACCTCAGGGCCTAAGCTCTCAACCATCTTCACCAGCACCATTAATACAGACTGTGTTGGTCCATTTAATTGGCTTCACAATTATCCTCCAACAATTCCGTCACCTCCATCGCGATCTCACTACTTGTCACATCTTCTCATCTCCACCCTTTTCTGCGTTCTGCAGAGACCACTCCCTCCGCAGCTCCATGGTTCATTCAACCCTTCCCACCCAAACTACCCCTCAGGTACCTTCCCCTGCAATCGCAGGAGATGTAACACCCATTGTTTTACCTCCTCCCTCTACTCCATTCAGGGACCCCAGGTGTAGGAATTCTCAAATTTCAGCTAACTTCTACATACACCTTCCTTCTCCATTGCCTTTCACCCCCCCTCTCTTTACATCCCCTCCCCCTCCCCTTCCATCCCCTCCCCCTTCCCCCTACCACACATTTCCTTCCCCTGAACCCAGGCTGAACTTGCACCACTCCCCTCACCACACTAGCTTCACAGTTTGCAAATATGTATTTATTTTGGGGTCACACTTGTTACCATCTCTAGCCTTTGTACAACAATCTATCTATCAGGGATCCCCCCTTGACTGAGGTCATCTGTTGCTGGCTGTGATTTGTCTGGCCTCCTCTTCACTCTTCCAGTTTTTTTATCCACTCTCCCCTGCAATCACTCTGAAAAAGGGTCCCGACCCAAAACATCACCTATCCATTTTCTCCAGAGATGCTTCCTGACTCGCTGAGTTACTCCAGCATTTTGTGTCTATCTTCCAATCCTGCCCAGTTGCAGAGGAGGTGTGAGAGGGTGGAAAATGGCACATTTTCATATAGAGCTCCAAAGACATGCCCTGTAAATACAGAACTTTAAGGTGAACATCAGTGCTGTGTAAGGTTTTAAAAACAACTGAGAAATGTAAGGTAATATACTTTGACAGGTAGAACAATATGAACAAAATTATACAGCTTTAAATGGTGTGCTGTAACCTTGAAAGATGTAAAATCAAAAGGAGAAATAACTAATAGTCTGTGATGGACTCTATAGCCTTCTGTGGTAACAAATTTCACAGGTTAAAACAGAGAAATATAAGGCGATACACTTTGACAAAATTATACAGCTCTAAATGGTGTACTGTAACCTTGAAAGAGATGTAAAATCACAAGGAAGAAATAATTATAATCTATTTTTAGAGCTGTAATTAAAGGGGAAATGCAGAAAAAATATTTTTTTTTGTGTGGAGTTTAAGAAAGCAAATGGTATGCTAATCTTTACTATGTGTGAAAGATACATCTTCTAGATGCGCTGGGACGCATCCTCAGTGATGTGACTTGGTGTCATCGGGTGTTTCGGGTCTCACAACATCAGACACCCTCTCCCAGGCGACCCAGCTGGGGTTGATCAAGCCCCGACTTGTGTCCCAGCAGCAACTGCCCACGGATCAGCCCTCTTAAACCAAAGCCACTTAATGGCTTTCTATGCGGCTTCGCTTGCGGATTGAATGGCCCTTTTCTTTGCCAGCCCTGTAATGCCCAACTGGTTGAGGACTTTGCAGAGTGAGCCACCTCTATGGGCTCATAGTATGTCTTCCGGCCTCTGTCCTGGCACATCTCCACCAGTTCCTGGTACTTTGCGCGTTTCCTCTCGTTAACCTCTTCAATACGCTCTTCCCAAGGCACTGTCAGCCCCAGAATGATCAGCTGTTTTGTCACTTAGGAGGTGATGATCATGTCTGGCCGGATTGATGTTGCTGTGGAAATTTCAGCTGTTTGCCTAGATCGACGTGCAGCTGCCAGTCAGTGGCTGTGTAAAGGAGGCCCGTCCTTGTTTTTGGTTGTGGTTGAGGCTTCTCCCCAGCTTTGACAAAAGTGATTGAGGCGTGGTGGTGTTTGCTGTTATCGATGGCAGTGGCTATGCTCTCAGCAACCACCTTGAGCACCTCGTCATGGCGCCACTATATAATCTTTACTATAAACTGACCGAAGTATAACGCAACTTAAAATTCTAGTCCATCCACATGCATGTGCTTGGCTACATTTGATTGGTTGAGATGCCTTACAAATTTCAGTTGTTACTCGCTGGTTGCTACATATCTTTGTTGCTCATGTTGATGATGATTGAACCAGGCCTACTTGGCTGATCAATACCATATATTCCAGGTTTATTGTGCCATTCGTCTCTTTTTGACTAGTAGAAAGTATCGGCCAAAGCATGCATGTGGAATTGGAATAATCGTTCCATGAATAATAGACAGCATGAATAAATTCTAGGGACCATGGATCCACAATAAAATGTTGGACTTGCCAGTGATGCTAACATCTGTGTAAAAATCACTGCCCGATAATCCAAAATGTCTGAGACTATGGAAATTTTTTTTGCATGGTTAGTACCATGTATCTGTGGCATTTATATGATTCATTTATTCTTAAGCATTTGTGTCGCCAACATATTTTAGTTGTCATGCTGTATGGAAGTGAAACTCCTGGGGTCAAAGCATAATCCCTCCCTCCTTCATGTTTAACATCTACCCATGGACTGGCGAGTGCAGCAAAGCACCTTAATACAAGCCAGTAGACTCAGGGAAAGAAGAGATGAAAGTCTGGTGTTTTCACTTGTTCATACGGATCATAACCAGCTGTGCACATGAGGATTTCTCAGCAAAGCTAGATGAATTATTCAGTATAGTCACCTGGTTTTGTGAAGGATCCTTGGAGAGAAGTGCAATGATTAATGCTTCTACACTCTAACTGATGATCTTCTGATCACAAAAGATAGTTGATGGCTCTTTCAACCTGATCAGGACAGAACAGCTGCACAATCTTTGTATTTGCTGCAATAAGGATTCTGGCAAGGAGCAGCAGAATATGTGTACATATTCTAGAGCTTGATATATCAATTACATTATTTTGCACCCTTGGTCTCAGAGATAGTCACAAATAAACCAAGTGCCCTAATTGGTAATAATCAGTCTTAGAAATCATGAAGATTGCAATTTACCAAACTCCGTTAAATACATATAACTGTACAGAACAGGAACACATCCTCGGCCTACACTGTCCATGCCAAACATGATGCTGTTAAAGTAACCTCTAACTGCATATCATCAATGTCTCTCCATTTCTGCATATTCCTCCATTTATGCACATGTGCCTAACCAAAAGCTTTTTAAACACCACTATCGCATTTGCCTACTCAACACTCGTGGCAGCATGTTCCAGGCACTCACCACGCTAGTTTAAAAAATCTTGCCCTGCACATCATATTTAAATCTCGTCCCTCTTATCTTCTAAGCTACACCCTCTAATTCATGAAATTTTTACTCTGGAACAAAGGTTCTGACTGTCGACTTATCTATGCCTCTCATAGTTTTTTATACTTCTATCAGGTTGTACCTCAGCATGACACACCAGAGAAAACAATCCAAGTTTATCCAACCTCTCCTTGCCAGTAATCTAGACGGCATTTAGTAAACCTCTTCTGCACCCTCTCTACTCCCTTCCTGTAATGGCGTGACCAGAACTGCACACAATACTCCAAGTGCGACCTAAGCAAAGACTGATAAAGCTGCAAAATGACATCCTGACACTTACACACTGGCCTCTATGAAGTGCATTTAATATTTGCTTTTCTATCCAACTACAGGGTGATCTAAAGGACTTGAGTGCAATTGCACATTAGATATGGCTAGGTGAAGCCTGGTATCAGTGAGGAAAGCCGCCGATTTATTCAAAACATATGTCCCAGTTGTGGTTACTTTACTTGGCTGACTTGTTGGGAAGACAGAATGAGTGCAAAGTTTAATGCAGGCCAGTGACCCCCTTATCCATTAAATTATTTTAGCAAGGCAAAGTAATGCTTTTATCTCTACTATTCCATGTCATTATGGGGCTTTTCAACCATGCTTCATTGGTTGTACGATTCATAGTCCTGCAGCTGAGATGCCTCAGAAGAAAACCAAGCCTTTCTCTCCAAACATCAAAGTACAGGAAACATACAAGTGATTCAACTAATACCACATGTGAGGTTCTGGTGCAATATTGCTGACCACTTTAATCATATTTGATAGAAACCACAACTTTTGTCCTGTATCTAGATTATGCCCATTTTAAAGGACGGCTTTCAATAATTTCAGTAATTGAACAGAATAGTCATCTCCATAATATGTCATTTTATGGATAAAAATGAAAACAAAATTGAGTCTCTGTTCAGATAAGGAGGCATGGGGCAGGCATAGGCAGCTGGGACAAGTGTATCCCTGGAGGAGTTTCAGGAACTGGGGAGCAAGCTAAAAAAGGAAATTAGGAGGGCAAAAAGGATAAAGGATATCGATCTGGCAGATAATATTAAGGATAATCCCATGAGATGTTATGTACATGAAGGGAAAAAGGGTAACCAGAGAAAGAATGGGACCCCTCAGGAATCCAAGATAGGAATCCACCTTCCTGGTCTATCTAGCATGATGCGAGTGCCACAAAACTTATAGAGGGAATAAAGGGAGGATTGTTTGTGGCCTGTGCAGAAGTCACTTGAGTTCATGAGGGGTTCATGAGTGGAACAAAGGGAATATCTCAAATTGGTAATCTCCAGAGTGATGCAATGTGGCATTTAAAATGTAATTAACTGTCTTTGTCTAAATAATGTGTTGCTGGAGGTAAAGCTATGGGTCATGTCCAACAGGCTAGACTGTACAAAATATTTTAAAAAATTGAACCAAAATGCTGATAGGCAGAAATGGATAGAAAAAAAGAGCAAGCTATCTATAGTTGGAAAATTTGATAGTCCACATGCAGCAACGTGCCCAGATGAATGATGAGGTATTGTTCCTTACAGTTGCTTTAGGCCTAATTATAAAATCCAGGCAGTCTCAGATAGGGCAGGGTTGGAATGCGAAGTGGTGTATTCAATTGGTAGGCAACCATCTCAGGATCACGCCTGTGGATTGATTGTAGGAGCTTTGCAAAGTGTTCACCCAATCTGCATTTAGTTTCTCCAATGTAGATGAGACCACATTGTGAATGCAAATATCTGCCTGCATTTGGCCCATATCCCTCTAAACATATCTCACCCATGTACCTGTGATTGGACCTGCCTCAACTACCTCCTCCAGGAACTTGGTCTATACACCTGTAATTATGCCCCTAAAGCTTACCCCGTTAGTCTAGTTCAGTAAAACACTGAGTCAAGCACTAATCTCTTTATTCTCACTCACAAACAAATGGACAATATTATCATACCTACCGCCCTTTGTGTAAATAAGATGCCATCAGATTCTTATTAAATCATTCCCTCCTTACTTTAAACCTATGTCATTTGGTTCTTGATTCCCTGGTTCTGGCTAAGAGACTTTGTTCATCTATTCCCCTCACAATCTTATACACCTACAGTGCCCTCCATAATGTTTGGGCCAAAGACCTATCATTTATTTATTTGCCTCTGTACGCAACAATTTAATATTTGTAATGGGAAAAATCACATGTGGTTAAAGTGTACAGTGTCAGATTTTAATAAAGGCCTTTCTTATACATTTCTACATTCACCATGTAGAAATTACTTGACTAAGTGAGACCCGTTGGGACCAGCATCACACGGGAGGGCTGGGCCCCCAACGCAATATTCCACCTCTACACCAATTCCAATATTGGTGGCCAGTGGGGGGGCTTTTTCTGGAGTGCTAGTATGGGTGTTGTGGGCTGAAGGGACTGGTTTCCAGAGGGCTAGTATGGGCCTTGTGGGCCGAATGGAGTCTTGGGCTTGCGGCTCAGTCACTCAAGCCTGTTGTGCTGGCAGCTCACTCGCTCACGGCTGGTGGGCTGGCAGTGGACTCATGGCTATTCCTTGAAATTCCATTTCAAGCAGGGTGCAAGGCCACCAAATTCAAGTGCAGTTTCTTACCACTGCAAGCAGGGTGAAAGGCCACCAAATTTGTGCAGTTTCATACCATTTCAAGCAGGGTGCAAGGCCACTAAAGACAGCGAGTCGTGACCTCTCCCTCCGTCTTGCAGAGACTGAGCCACACCTGCACTTATTTTATAGTCCCTTCCCCCCTCCCACCAGAAGGGGCGTGGCCTTCATGGCGTGATTGACAGGAGAGAAAATCTCAACATTTTTTAAACACTAATAACTCTAGCAAAGTCCCGCAGCCGTTGAAGCCGCGCCGGGCGGTGATGTAAGGCCCCGCTCCAGGTCATCCTCGACCCCGCGACTCGGACGGGTGAAGTCGCCGTTGCAGAAGCCTCGAAAAGCGGTCTCCCACCAGGGACCCGAGGGCTCCCGATATTACTGTCTGCCAGACCTGCGTTAAGCCTCCGAATCTCCGGGGGTCGGGTCACAGCAGCGCGCCACCACCGCTCCTCCCGCTCCAGACTCGGCCAGCTCCATGATGGTGAGTAGCTCCGCAGCTTCGTGACTGGAGCCCCAGGACGTTCCTGCTGGACGCCGCAGTGAATACGTCATCCACTGCATTCATGAATGTATCTGATAGTTATCATGGATAGTTTTTCCTGAACATACTTTTTCAAAGTGCCATTTTGAAAAAGTATGTTTGAATTCAATTTGAAAACTTAAAGATAAGCTGTTGGGCAGTAAATCCAAAAATGTTATAGAAAAATGATTTGATATTTCTTCAACTGTTGATGTAAAAAAATTGTTATGATATAGCTCTCCTGTGTAATGTTAATGGACACAACATTGACATTCAACTGGAACAAGAGATCATGCAAACCTAAAACATAGCACAGTTCAAATTCAGCATGTCCAGCCAGCATTGATTAACTTTTAGCCAAGTAGTCATGAGGTTTCATCTGTCTTTCGTTCTAGTATCCAGAGTCCTTTACAAAGTATATATCGCAATTACCTGTTGTATTTGTTTCTCCAAGATGTTAGTGTGCTAAAGTGCATTTCAGTCATTTCCCCATGAAGCAAGTTTTTTCAAGAAAATCTCTGAACAATACAATATACCTTAACAACCATAATTAGAGTTGCCCTTTGTTGCTGCCTGACATCATGTTCCCTTCCTACCTGCTGTTCCAATCCCTCTGTTCCAATCCCTCTCCACCTCTTGCTCTCCATCCTCATTGCAAAATGCTGTCCAAAGCTTCCCTCATAAACTCATCTGAACATTTCATTTAAGTGGATCGACTGAAATTAATTTCTTGAAATATTTTACTTATCATAAATCATTGAGAACTAAACATTGAAACATAGAAACATAGAAAATAGGTGCAGGAGTAGGCCATTCGGCCCTTCGAGCCTGCACCGCCATTCAATATGATCATGGCTGATCATCCAACTCAGTATCCTGTTCTTGCCTTCTCTCCATACCCCCGATCCCTTTAGCCACAAGGGCCACATTTAACTCCCTCTTAAATATAGCCAATGAACTGGCCTCAACTACCTTCTGCGGCAGAGAATTCCAGAGATTCACAACTCTCTGTGTGAAAAAAGTCTTCCTCATCTCGGTCCTAAAAGATTTCCCCCTTATCCTTAAACTATGACCCCTTGTTCTGGACTTCCCCAACATCGGGAACAATCTTCCTCCATCTAGCCTGTCCAACCCCTTAAGAATTTTGTAAGTAGATCCCCCCTCAATCTTCTAAATTCTAGCGAGTACAAACCGAGTCTATCCAGTCTTTCTTCTTATGAAAGTCCTGACTTCCCAGGAATCAGTCTGGTGAACCTTCTCTGTACTCCCTCTATGGCAAGAATGTCTTTCCTCAGATTAGGAGACCAAAACTGTACGCAATACTCCAGGTGTGGTCTCACCAAGACCCTGAACAACTACAGTAGAACCTCCCTGCTCCTATACTCAAATCCTTTTGCTATGAATGCTAACACACCATTCGCCTTCTTCACTGCTTGCTGCACCTGCATGCCTACTTTTAACCATATAACCATATAACAATTACAGCACGGAAACAGGCCATCTCGACCCTTCTAGTCCGTGCCGAACACATAATCTCCCCTAGTCCCGTATACCTGTGCTCAGACCATAACCCTCCATTCCCTTCCCATCCATAAAACTATCAATGACTGGTGTACCATGACACCCAGGTCTCGTTGCATCTCCCCCTTTCCAAATCGCCACCATTCAGATAATAATCTACTTTCCTGTTTTTGCCACCAAAGTGGATAAGTTGAAGGAGACTTACTAACTGTGCAATAATATGAATTATTCACCCTTGCACTTCCTTCAGTGATATATTTCCAACTTGGCAAGATACAAGATACAAGATACAAATACATTTATTTGTCACATGTGCCAGATGGCACAGTGAAATGTGATTACCATACAGCCATACAATAAAAATAAAGAACACAACACACGATAGAGTTCAACATAAAAACATCCCCACACAGCAGAATCAAAGTTCCCCACTGTGAGGGAAGGCATAAAAGTCAGTTATCTTCCTTTAATGTTCCCAATGTTCACCCATGGTCGGGGCTTCCCCGAGTCCTCCGCAGTCACCGCTACGGGCGGCCCGATGTTCAGGCCCGCTCGTCAGGGTGATGTAAGTCCGACGTCGGGGCTGGAGGACCTCCTCAGCGGCCTGTACATCAGAGTCGGGCACCTCCTACCGGAGTCTGCGGCTCCCAAAGTCCGCAGGTCGCGCTGGGCAGAGATACAACGCTGGCGGCCCTCAGCAAAGGGCCCCAGGACTCCGTGATGATGGTCTGCACCGCCCGCGTTGGAAGCTCTCCCAAACTGCAGCTCCACGATGTTGGAGCAGTGGCCCAACGCTCCGGAGCTCCAAAGGGCAATCCAGGTAGGCATTGTTCCCTCCGCGGTGAATTCATCGCTGCGCCGCCGCTGTTGTCGCTCTGGTCCGGTTCCCGGTCCCCGGCAGGAAAGGCCACTCTGATCCAAGTGGTAGGCCACGAGGAGGGGGGCGAGGACACGACCCGGAGAAATAGTCGTGTCCCCGCCAGGAAGCAGCTGGGAAACAATTTCCCCCTTACCCTGGCCCCCTCCCCCACATAGAAAAGTCAAAGATTCCCCCCAAAACTTTAAACTAACTAAAAATTAAAAAAAAGATTGAAAAACAAACCGGCTGTAGGCAGAGGCTGCCGTCAATGCGGCGCCCCTAGCGGATCACAAGATTGCTGTATTAACCCTGTAAATGTATTATTTGACGGTAGCCAGCTAGAGAACTGGAAGGCTGCTGCCTTTCACTGGTAGTGACCTCCAATGTCCAAGATGGAGGATTCATCCTTGAAGCCCAGTTAATAACTTCAGTTGGAGGTAGCTAACTGTGGGACACATTGCAAAAGAAAATTGCCACTTGATGGTATTTTTTTAAGCTTTTGGTCTGTCTATAAGATCCAGCAGATACGGAATCCTTAATAAATGGCCAGGATTTCAATAGTGCCAACCACAATGACCAAATGTTGTTCTGTGAATTTACTCTCTACGTTGCCATATATCCATAACGATGTCTCACATTTCTAACCCATTCTCTCATGTGTGATTTCAGTGATGTTGGAAGAACACTGCTACATATGGTGGAGCAAGGACTTCACAATGATCTGCCCTTTTGTTGAGTCTCTTTTAAAACATACCAACCATGTCGCATAATTTGATCAAGCTCTCAATAGGATTTGTTCTTTAATGTCTCTCACCAACTCATTTATGATTGTAATCCATCCAATGTTTGTTCTTCTGACTTTCAACATCGCCACAAACTTTATTTCAAAGTGAAATAAGGTCAGAAGATGGCGTCAAGTTGGGAAAAGGGGAAGTACAACGGGATCTGGGGGTCCTTGTACATCAGTCTATGAAAGTAAGCATGCAGGTGCAGCAGGCAGTGAAGAAAGTGAATGGCATGTTGGCCTTTATAACAAGAGGAATCGAATATAGGAGAAAGGAGGTCCTTCTGTAGTTGTACAGAGCCCTAGTGAGACCACACCTGGGGTATTGTGTGCAGTTTTGGTCCCCTAATTTGAGGAAGGAAGCAAAGAGTAGAAGTAAACGGGTCCTTTTCACAATGGCAGGCAGTGACTAGTGGTGTATCGCAAGGCTCAGTACTGGGACCCCAGCTATTTACAATATATATTAATGATCTGGATGAGGGAATTGAAGGCAATATCTCCAAGTTTGCGGATGACACTAAGCTGGGGGGCAGTGTTAGGTGTGAGGAGGATGCTAGGAGACTGCAAGGTGACTTGGATAGGCTGGGTGAGTGGGCAAATGTTTGGCAGATGCAGTTTAATGTGGATAAATGTGAGGTTATCCATTTTGGTGGCAAAAAACGGGAAAGCAGACTATTACCTAAATGGTGGCCGATTGGGAAAGGGGTAGATGCAGCGAGACCTGGGTGTCATGGTACACCAGTCATTGAAGGTAGGCATGCAGGTGCAGCAGGCAGTAAAGAAAGCGAATGGCATGTTGGCTTTCATAGCAAGAGGATTTGAGTATAGGAGCAGGGAGGTTCTACTGCAGTTGTATAGGGTCTTGGTGAGACCACACCTGGAGTATTGCGTGCAGTTTTGGTCTCCAAATCTGAGGAAGGACATTATTGCCATAGAGGGAGTGCAGAGAAGGTTCACCAGACTGATTCCTGGGATGTCAGGACTGTCTTATGAAGAAAGACTGGATAGACTTGGTTTTATACTCTCTAGAATTTAGGAGATTGAGAGGGGATCTTATAGAAACTTACAAAATTCTTAAGGGGTTGGACAGGCTAGATGCAGGAAGATTGTTCCCGATGTTGGGGAAGTCCAGGACAAGGGGTCACAGCTTAAGGATAAGGGGGAAATCCTTTAAAACCGAGATGAGGAGAACTTTTTTCACACAGAGAGTGGTGAATCTCTGGAACTCTCTGCCACAGAGGGTAGTTGAGGCCAGTTCATTGGCTATATTTAAGAGGGAGTTAGATGTGGCCCTTGTGGCCAAGGGGATCAGAGGGTATGGAGAGAAGGCAGGTACGGGATACTGAGTTGGATGATCAGCCATGATCATATTAAATGGCGGTGCAGGCTCGAAGGGCCGAATGGCCTACTCCTGCACCTAATTTCTATGTTTCTATGTTTCTATGTAGCGTAGGTTTACAAGGTTAATTCCCGGTATGGCGGGACTGTCATCTGCTGAGAGAATGGAGCAGCTGGGCTTGTACACTCTGGAGTTTAGAAGGATGAGAGGTATTCTCAGTGAAACATATAAGATTGTTAAGGGCTTGGACACACTAGAGGCAGGAAACATGTTCTCGATGTTGGGGGAGTCCAGAACCAGCGGCCACAGTTTAAGAATAAGCAGTAAGCCATTTAGAACGGAGACGAGGAAACACTTTTTCTCACAGAGAGTGGTGAGTCTGTGGAATCCTCTGCCTCAGAGGGCAGTGGAGGCAGGTTCTCTGGATGCTTTCAAGAGAGAGCCAGATAGGGCTCTTAAAAATAGCAGAGTCAGGGGATATGGGGAGAAGGCAGGAACGGGGTACTGATTGACAGTTGGCCATTTGGCTTGAAGGGCCAAATGGCCTACTCCTGCACCTATTGTCTATTGTCAATTGTCTAAGATTATATACGCCATGCATCTGCTGAGCAAAGTACATACAAGAACAATGATAATAATATCAAGGATACTGAATGGTTTTTGGTACCATATTTCCAATTCATATTTCCATGTCCAATAATAAACCAACATCAATACCAAATTTGAAAAGAAAGTCATGAAAAGCAAAAAAAAACACAATTATTGTTATGTGTGAGCATGGGAAGATTTGTGAGGTTATATTAAGCATTACTAGTTGCATGATTTATTTTAATAATCTAAAGGTTAACAAAACCCAGTCAGAATAATAGTATTTGTAAGTAATTAGCTTCATAATTTGGCCTTGAAAAATAATAGCATAATTTTTAACGTACACTTATCAATCTCTTTTGCACATTTTTGACTCATGGGATTTGATTTCCAACAAACCTGAAATAGATAGCAAAATTAGATTGTCCATTGTTGAGTAGGTTTGATTCCTTAACAGAAATAAAAAATTAAAAAATTGTTGTAAATCTACAAATGAACCATAAAATGCTGAAAACCCTCAGCAGGTCAACTATTAACAGCAAGTATTCATCACCATGACTATTCTTGCTGACCCATCTGAACTTAGTCAGCTCCATTGGGAATATGCAACCAAGGCCTCATCTGACAATTTATGTTTCATCTAGGTAAATTTTAGATTGAATAATAGTTGGTGAAAGTGGCAATGAAGGGCTAACATTCCTTGAGGCTCATAAACGAAAATGAACACTTCAAACGCATCTGCCTCTCAGCCAAACACTTGTCATTCACAAACCTCTAGTAAGTCTTATTAGAGGGAACATGCCATCATTACTCCGCATCTCAAGCCGCTGTCTAACATTGCTGTGGTTCCAATTATAACACCAAAGGTCATTCCCCACATTTAAAGGGATCTCCATCCAGCCTGCAAACTTTCTACTTCAAAGTTGCAGATTATATGTAAATACCAGGAAAATAGTGGGATTAGAAGATATGCTAGTTCATCACTCCTGCTCGTTGGGAAAAATCAAAATAAGAACTATGGATTTTTTCAAACATTTTTTAACATTGATCACGTTTTTAGTATTTGAGCACTGGCATCAAGAATGACATGTATTGCTCTTCTCTAACTGCCCTTGAGAAAGTGATGAATATTTGCCTTGAATCATTGAAATCCTTCTGTAGGTGGTACACTCACAATGCTGTTTGGAAACATTTCAAGGAATCAGTCCAAGGAGTGGTGAAGGAACAGTGACATATTTTAAGCCAGGATGTTGTACAATTTGAAGGAGGGTAACAGTTGATGAGACTCCCATGAACCCACAGCTCATTGTCTTTCTTGGTGGTAGAAATTGTGGGTTTGACTGCTGCTTTCAAAGGAGATTCAGTAACTGCTGAGCTTTTTATAAATGGTACACACTGCAGGATGCTGTACCAGTTCTTGAAGGAATAAACATATAGTTTGGTGGATTGGTTCCAATCTAATGGGCTGCTCTTTTGTGAATGATGTCAATGGAGATGCACTCATCTAGGCACGTGAAGACATAGCTGGTCCAATTGAGTTTCTAATCAATGATATCCTCAGGACATTGATGATGGCAATAGTAATTATTTAGTTTTGTTTTGTTTATTATTATCACGTGTAACGAGGTATTTGAAAAGCCTTTTTGTTGCCTGCTAGCGAAAAGACTATACATGATTACAATCAAGCCATCCACAGTGCAGAGATACAGGATAAAGGAAATAATGTTGAGTGCAAGATAAAGTCCAGTAAAGTCTGATATAAGACAATGTGAGGGTCTCTAACAAGGTAGATGGTTGGCCAGGAGCCCTCTCTAGTTGGCGAAAGGATGGATCGGTTACCTGATAACAGCTTTAGTTTAGTTTAGAGATACAGCGCGGAAACAGGCCCTTCAGCCCACCAGGTCCATGCCGACCAGCAAACCCGTGCATTAACACTATCCTACACACACTAAGGACAATTTTTACATTTACAAAGCCAATTTACCTACATACCTGTTCGTCTTTGGAGTGTGGGAGGAAACCATGGGGAGAATGTACAAACTCCGTACAAACTGCACCCGTTGTTGGGAGCAAACCCGGGTCTCCGGTGCTGCAAGAGCTGCAAGGCAGCAACTCTACCGCTGCGCCACCATGCCGCTCTGAAGAAACAGTCCGTAAATCTTTAGAGATGTGTTTTCACACTTCTGTACCTCCTGCCTCCAGAGTCAATAGAAGGGAGGTTGATGTGTGTGATAGGCTGGGCTACGTCCATGACTCTCTTCAATTTCTTGCATTCTTGGATGAAGCTGTTCCCAAACCATGTTGTGATGCATCCCAATAAAATGCTTTCCACGGCGCATCTGAAGAAGTTGGTAATAGTAGTCGGGACCATACCGAACCTCCTAAGCCCTCGACGGAAGTAGAGGCGCCGGTATGCTTTCTTGGCTGGTCCAGGACAAGTTGCTGGTAACATTTACTCCTAAGAACTTGAAGCTTTCAATCATCTCCTCTTAGGCACCGTCAATGTATACAGGGGCATGTGCACAACTTTGCATCCTTTGTCTCCTTTGTCTTGCAGACATTGAGGGAAAGGTTGTTGTCTTGGTACCAGTTTACAAGGTTCTCAATCTTCTTCCTGTACAATCATTATTTGATATCCAGCCCACGAGGGTGGTGTCGTCAGCAAATTTCTAAATTAAATTGAATTTGTATTTGGCTGCACAATCGTGGGTGTATAAGGAGTAAACAAGCACTAGTGTCAAGGATTATCATAGTGGATGATTTGTCCTCTATCCTCATAGGCTGTGGGCCGAGGTGCTTTTTTGTTTCATTTCGTTACACAAATCACATATCTACCTGTATTTTTAACATATTGTGTAAATTTTTAATTATTGACTATTTTATTTCTTCTTTCCTGTAAAGCACCTTGAATTGCACGAATGGTGCTATATAAATAAACTTGCCTTGCCTTGCCTTGCCTCCCCCCACTGGCCACCAATATTGGAATTGGTGGAGAGGTGGAATATTGCGTTGGGGATCAACCCTCCCGTGTGATGTTGGGACCCAACGGGTCCCACTTAGTCTAGTATAAATATATGTATTATATATATAATAACCATATAACAATTACAGCACGGAAACAGGCCATCTCGACCCTTCTAGTCCGTGCCGAACACATAATCTCCCCTAGTCCCATATACCTGCGCTCAGACCATAACCCTCCATTCCCTTCCCATCCATATAACTATCCAATTTATTTTTAAATGATAAAAACGAACCTGCCTCCACCACCTTCAGTGGAAGCTCATTCCACACAGCTACCACTCTCTGAGTAAAGAAGTTCCCCCCTCATGTTACCCCTAAACTTCAGTCCTTTAATTCTCATGTCATGTCCCCTTGTTTGAATCTTCCCTACTCTCAGTGGGAAAAGCTTTTCCACGTCAACTCTGTCTATCCCTCTCATCATTTAAAAAACCTCTATCAAGTCCCCCCTTAACCTTCTGCGCTCCAAAGAATAAAGCCCTAACTTGTTCAACCTTTCTCTGTAACTTAGTTGCTGAACCCCCAGGCAACATTCTAGTAAATCTCCTCTGTACTCTCTCTATTTTGTTGACATCCTTCCTATAATTAGGCGACCAAAATTGTACACCATACTCCAGAATTGGCCTCACCAATGCCTTATACAATTTTAACATTACATCCCAACTTCTATACTCAATGCTCTGATTTATAAAGGCCAGCACACCAAAAGCTTTCTTTACCACCCTATCTACATGAGATTCCACTTTCAGGGAACTGTGCACAGTTATTCCCAGATCCCTCTGTTCACCTACATTCTTCAATTCCCTACCATTTACCATGTACGTCCTATTTTGATTTGTCCTGCCAAGATGTAGCACCTCACACTTATCAGCATTAAACTCCATCTGCCATCTTTCAGCCCACTCTTCCAACTGGCATAAATCTCTCTGTAGACTTTGAAACTCTACTTCATTACCCGCAACCCCACCTATCTTAGTATCATCTTCATACTTACTAATCCAATTTACCACATCATCATCCAGATCATTGATGTACATGACAAACAACAGTGGACCCAACACAGATCCCTGTGGCACCCCACTCGTCACTGGCCTCCAACCTGACAAACAACCATCCACCATTACTCTCTGGCATCTCCCATTCAGCCACTGTTGAATCCATCTTGCTACTCCACCATTAATACCCAACCATTGAACCTTCTTAACCAACCTTCCATGAGGAACCTTGTCAAAGGCCTTACTGAAGTCCATATACACAACATCCACTGCGTTACCCTCATCAATTTCCCGAGTAACATCTTCAAAAAATTCAAGAAGATTAGTTAAACAAGACCTTCCAGGCACAAATCCATGTTGACTGTTCCTAATCAGACCCTGTTTATCCAGATGTTTATATATATTATCTCTAAATATTCTTTCCATTAATTTGCCCACCACTGACGTCAAACTAACAAGTCTATAATTGCTAGGTTTACTCTTAGACCCCTTTTTAAACAATGGAACAACATGCGCAGTACGCCAATCCTCCGGCACTATTCCCGTTTCTAATGACATTTGAAATATTTCTGCCATAGCCCCTGCTATTTCTACACTAACTTCCCTCAATGTCCTAGGGAATATCCTATCCGGACCTGGAGACTTATCCACTTTTATCTTTCTCAAAAGTGTCAGTACTTCCTCTTCTTTGATCCTCATAGTTTCCATAGCTACTCTACTTGTTTCCCTTACCTCACATAATTCAATATCCGTCTCCTTGGTGAATACCGAAGAAAAGAAACTGTTCAATATCTCCCCCATCTCTTTAATATATATATATTATACTATACATATATATCTAACAATATATGTATAGTATAATAATATATGGTTTAAATAGACAGCTTAATTAATTAATGTGCAACTTTTGGCACTGGCGAGTTATGACTTCCTTCTCAATTATATTTTATCTAATTCTGTGCCAAATTTCAAGCGGATCCTAGAGATGGGTCACGAAAGTCAAATTCTAGACACATTTACGATGCTCGGCCCACAACCTATCACTGATTGTGGTATGTTGGTCACTAAGTCAAGGTTACAGCTACAGAGGTGAGTGCTGACGAGGTGTTTGGAGATGAGCTTTAATTGGATAATAGTATTGAAAGCAGAGCTTTAGTCTATGAATAGAAGTCTGGTATTTAATAGGTGCCTCTCTTGTTCAAGTGTTCCAGGGATGAGTATAGGGCCAGGGAGATGGCTTCTGTCATGGACCTGTTGTGGCGGTAGGCATATTGTAGAGGATCAAGATTGTTTGGGAGACTGGTTTTAATGTGTTCCATGACCAGCCTCTCAAAGCTCTTTATGATGGTGGATGTCAAAGCCACTGGACGATAGTCGTTAAGGCATGGGAGCTTGTTTTTCACTGGTCTTCTTGAAGCAGGTGGGTACCTCAGAATGAAGTCGGAAAAGATTAAAGATGTCTGTGAACACGCCCACTAGTTGGTCTGCGCAGTTCCTAACGACGTAGCCAGGATCTCCATTCAGACTATTTGCTTTCCATGGGTTCACTCTCAGTAAGTCTGATCTAAGTTCTGGAACAGTGTACAAGAAAGTTCGCTACGATCTTCACAATGCCATTAAGATGACGGATGTCATCTGCCTTCTGCTGAAAGTGAGCACTGAATGCATTGTTTAACAGGTAGGGCCACACTATCACCAGCGACGTTACCTGACTTGGTTTTGTAGCCAGTTATAGTATTCTGGCCTAGCCACAGTCTGTGGGTGTCCAAATGATTTTACTGTTGGCTCAAGTCTGTCTTGGTATTGCCCCTTGGCCATCTTGATGGCATTGCGAAGATCATAGCGAGCTTTCTTGTACAGCTAGGGATCATTTAACGTATGCAGCAGTCTTGGCATTCACCTGGGAATGCACCTCATTGTTCATCCATGGTTTCTGGTTGGGGAACACTTGGATTGTCTTCTTCGGCACGCACACTCCTCTCTGCACTTACTGATAAAGTCAGTCATTGCAGTGTGGACTCGTTCAGGCTGGCTGCAGAATCTTTGAATATGGACCAGTCCACTGACTCAAAGCAATTGCATAAGATGTTAACTGTGTATGCAGATCGGCATTGAACAACCTTCTGTACTGGAGTTTCCTGCTTCAGTTTTTGTTTGTAGGCAGGGAGTAGAATCACAGCCATGGGATCAGATTTCCCAAAATGTGGCCAAGGAATGGTAGCCATTTTTTATAGATGTATAGCCGTTATTGAGGGTTTTCTGGCCTCTGGTGGGTTGTGACATACTGATAATACTTTAGTAGTATGCCCGTGAGGTTGGCTTGATTGAAGCCTGTGGCTAAAATTACCAGGGCTTCAGGGTGTTTTGTCTCAAATCTATTGATAGAGGAGTACAGTTCATTCAGAGCAAGCTTGATTTCCGCTTTGGGGGGGGATGTTAACTGCTGGGAGGATAGCTGAGGAGATTTCCCTCATCAGATAGGAGAGACATTAAAGAATAAATCCTATTGGCCATTTCCAAGGTCCAAAGTCCGGTCCACCCGTGTGCTCAGTGTACTCTCCTCGCCCAGCCATTTCTGTCCCGGGGGTGCTTTCTGCAGCTGACCTTGAAGTCTTTAGGTCCTCTGGGCGGGTTCCTGTTTCCGCGGTCTGCCGAGCCTTTGGGACCTCTGGACGGGTTCCTGGCTTTGCAGCCTTGGCTCCTCGGGAAGGCCTTTGGTGTGCAGCACCTCAGGAAGGCCTCTGCTGCGCTGATTTGAAGAAGGGCATAGATCTTTTGAATCTTTATTTTAACAGCAGCATGTCTTGCTCGAAGACATGCTGCTGTTGAAATAAAGATTTAAAAGAGTGGAACATTGTTATGAATTATAGCAGATTCACTTCTGGGACCAGCACGCAAGAAGTCGTTCGGCTTTGGCAACATCTTTATTGATATTGAACATCAAGAGTTAACTCACTGTAATTGGAAATTGTTGATGTTTGTATTTCTGTGACAGCAATCTTACTTCCACTTCTCAGCCCATGCTTGAATAATTTCTAGTCTTTGCTGCATGGTGACATGAGCTGCTTCAGTTGCTGAGGAACTGTAAATAGAATTGAACATTGCTCAATCATCGGTAAATATTTTGGCTTCTGGTGTTATGATGGATGAAACTCATTAATGGAGCAGCTAAAGTTTCTTGGGCTAAGGACACAGCCCAACATCTCTTGCAATAATATCTTGGGGTGATTGATCACTATCATAACTATCATTCTTTTGAGATGCAAGATACTGCAGGAATGAAAATCAAACTGCTGGAAGAATTCAGTTTGTCAGGCAGCATCTGTAGTGGGAAATGGGCAGGCTCGTTTTGGGTCAGGACTTTTCTTCAAACCAACAGCTTTTTCTCCTGACCCAAAACATCTTCTGTCCATTTATCTTTCAGATATTGCCTGACCCACTGATTTGTTTCTAGTCGTTTTGTTTTACCTATCATTCTTTTGGGTGAGGTAAAACCATAGGATTGCTATCACCTTGACACACATTGACTCTTGCCTTGACTAGGGCACTTTGATATTGATCTTGATCAAGTGCTGCCTTCATGACATAATCAGTCGCTCTCAACTCACTCCTGGAATTCAGCTCTTTGGTCCTTGTTTGATTCAAGACTGTGGTGTGGCCCAGGAGAAACCCAGCCCACGATGAGAAAGTTAATGGTGTTTCATATCAGTGTAGACAAATCTTTCATTGGTAGACTATTGATTAAGAGTAGACTGATGGAGTATTACGTAGCATGATAGAATTTGTCCTACTTTTTGGGAAAATGAAAGGCCTGGGTAATTTACACATTGTTGGGTGGATGTTAATGTTGCATCTACTGGAACAGTTTGACTAGTTGTACAGCTAGATCTGCAGCTCAGGTCTTCAGTACTGTAGCTAGAATGTTGGCTGA
Source organism: Leucoraja erinaceus (assembly GCF_028641065.1). NCBI lineage: Eukaryota > Metazoa > Chordata > Chondrichthyes > Rajiformes > Rajidae > Leucoraja > Leucoraja erinaceus. The sequence goes on from NC_073383.1 coordinate 37,437,290, forward strand.
TCCCATTGCCTTTGGTCTACCAATATTGTCATATAACTCCTGAAATCATGAGGAGTGTGCTGAATTGGTTGAAGATTGGCTTCAAAAATGGTGTGATTCTCAGGAAGAACCTAACACGGGTTCAGCACCTCTTGTATTTAGCCCCATAACTTGGGCCCAGTCAACATTGAAGTTGAGGATGTTCTTGGATCTTTCTTCTATTATTATTATCAGTTTAATTGTCCTTCATCATTCATGACAAAATTGATAGAACTTTAGAAGTTTGAACAGATTCATTAGTTAAGAGATCTTTGATCTGTCTATTGTATGTTAGTAATTAGATTTTAAGAAGGAAAAATATTTCAAATATTTTTCAAATATTTCAAATATTTTTCAAATATTTCAAATATTCAAATATATGTAGAAAATCATTGCTCGCTGGTAAATCGTAAGCTATGACAAGAACAATTTGAAATGTCTGTGCAGCCAAGTAATCTCTGTTTCAGTATTCCATTTAGACAAACTTTACCTTGCAATAACTGGGTAAGGTTATTACAATAACAATTTGTTAGGTTCATTTGGTGATGTGTCATTGCCCGAGTTTAAAACAAATGTGGGATGTTAGCATTACATGCATCAGCTTTTTATGCACATCTGATAGGATGAAGTTGCAATTGTAGAATTTTTTTTTTTTCACCTCACTGCACTTAACTAATTCTGGCAATTACGGGTTCAGTTTGAAATAAACATTTTGAGGTTGGATAATATGCAGTATTTTAAAATAGAAGAATGGGAGAATTTAATGAATTAATTTGCAAATAAAAATAAAGAACCTGCAGTGTGTATTGAAAATAATTTGGAAACAAATATATGCAATCGTTTTGAATTTATTTTTCAGGGAAGGTAATTTGTTGATCATAGTTTAATCGCAATACAGAACATGGCTAGCTGTGGTATTAAAATTAATGGAAAATTTGTGACCATAATTTTGTAATTAGACAGAAAATGTATCCAATTATGATAACATTTGTGGTTCATCATAACATCCTGCCCTGTTCCAGCAAATTCTGGATCAAGTCCCACCTTCAGAGTTTTGAATATTAAATGTAGGGTGACAACCAATGTACAATGTTGAGAAACTGCTGCTTTGTCAGAGGTACAGGCCTTAATTGCAATGTCACCCCAATACTAATACTAAAACCCCCATAAACACTGACATTGCAAGTTTCATAGAACAGCATGGTTGGGTTTCCCTGGGTAGTGTCATGCCATGTCTCTTTCAAGCTGTTGCACAATCTTTCTGCTGTTGTCATTCAGCCTCACACTTGCACTTTGGGGAAGCCTGAAATACAAGCAAATACCCATGGGCAGGCAAGTTACAGAATCCAATTAACCTACAAACCTGCACATTTTTGGAATGTGGGCAGAAATTGGAGCCCCAGGAGAAAACACATGTAGTCAGAAGGAGAACAATATGTCCTGGTCCAACGATGTTGACACTATGGCCAAGGAAGCATATCAATGTTTCTACTTCCCTTAAATGAGTAAGGAAATTTGGCAGCCTCCAATGACTCCAATGCTATATTCTGCAGATGCGCTGTAAACCTAGACTTCACCTGGGATCAGGTTGGGAAACACACACATCAACTTCTTTGGTATACAGTCCTCTACACACTTGCTGATGAAGTCTGTAATGGCAGTGGCATATTTATCTACTTTAGTTGCAGAGTCCTTGTATATGGACCCATCCATCGACTCAACGCAGTCGTGAAGGGTGTCAGCTGTTTCCTAGGACCAGCACGCATGGGTTTTTTTACTGAATCCTCCCAACAATTTTTGCATGTATGTAGGGAGCAGAAGCGCAGCCAGGCAATCAGATTTACCAAAGGGCAGTCAGTAAATGGAGCAGTATGCATGTTTGATGGTCGTGTAGCAGTTGTCAAGGGTATTTGGGCTTCTGTTTGGGCAAGGGACATGATGATGGTATTTTAGCAGTACGTTCCTGAGGTTGGTGTGAATGAAGTCCCTGGCTATTATGAATGAGGTTTTGGTGTACTTCGTTTCAAGGCTACTGGTGACAGAGTAGTTCCTCAAGTGCAAGCTATCTTATTGACTATCTCCATGCAGTCCCAGAAATGCACCCAACATAATCAAAGAATGGTCCTATCTCGGTCATTCCTTCTTCTCCCTGTTCCCCTATGGCGGAAGGTACAGAAGCTTGAAAGTGTGCTCCACCAGACTCAGGACCAACTTCTATCCCTCGGTTATCAGTTTTTTGAATGGTCCTTCCATAAGCTAGGGAAAGTTTCTATTCACCTCTACAACATTGTGGACATTGGACTTTGTATATGGAACTGATGCACTACAATGCTGAGAACTATATTTTACACTCTGTATATATCCCTTTGCTCTATTGTAGTTGTGTTTGTACTGATGATAACTACAGTATGTATGGTTTTTCTGATCTGTTTGGATAGCATGCAAAATAAAGCTTTTCAATATACCTCGGTACATGTGACAATAATAAATGTAAACCTACACTTCATGCGTTTTTACGAATATAGTCAAGGACCACCTACATCCCAGTTATTCCCCCTTCTCCCCTCTCCTATCGGTTGAAGATGCAAAAGCTTGAAGGCACATATTACCTGGTGCAAGAACTGCTTATTCCTCATTGTTACCAAATTTTTGAATGGTCACCTGATACGCTGAGGATGTAGTCTTGATCTCACAATCAACCTCATTGCAGCCCTTGCATTTATTTTTTTTGTGCATCCCCTGATGCTGTAAAATTATATTCTACACTCTGTTTCATCCTCCAACCTCATCTATTGCATCTGCTGCTCTAGATGTCAGCTGCTCTACATCAGTGTGACCAAGCATGGGCTTGGTGATCGCTTCGCCTAACACCTCCGCTCGGTTCGCAATAACCAACCTAATCTCCCAGTGGCTCACCTCTTCAACTCCCCCTCCCATTACAAATCTGACCTTTCTGTCCTGGGCCTCGTCTATGGCCAGAGTGAGGCCCACCATAAATTGGAGGAGCAGCACCTCATATTTCGCTTGGGCAGTTTACACCTCAGCGGTATGAACATTGACTTCTCCAATCTCAGGAAATGCCTGCTTTCTCCGCCCCTTCCCAGCTCTCCCTCAGCCCACTGTCTCCGCCTCTTCCTGTCTTCTTCCCGCTCCCCCCATCCTCATATCAGTCTGAAAAAGGGTCTCGACCCGAAACGTCGCCTACTTCCTTTGCTCCATAGATGCCGCCTCACACGCTGAGTTTCTCCAGCATTCTTGTCTACCTTTTCTTTTTGCATTATCTGTTATTCTCATGTATGTATTGATTGTACCCATGTATGGTTTGACTGGACTGGAAACCACACAGATGTTCACCGTATCTCAGTATATGTGACAATAAAATGTGAGCATCCCAGATTACTTAAGGAAGTAGCTCCAGAAATAATGGATGCATTAGTAATAATCTTTCAAAACTCTTTAGATTCTGGAGTAGTTCCTGAAGATTGGCGGGTAGCAAACGCAACCCCACTTTTTAAGAAGGGAGGGAGAGAGAAAATGGGGAATTACAGACCAGTTAGTCTAACATCGGTAGTGGGGAAACTGCTAGAGTCAGTTATTAAAGATGGGATAGCAGCACATTTGGAAAGTGGTGAAATCATTGGACAAAGTCAGCATGGATTTATGAAAGGTAAATCATGTCTGACGAATCTTATAGAATTTTTCGAGGATGTAACCAGTATCGTGGATAGGGGAGAACCAGTGGATGTGGTGTATCTGGACTTCCAGAAGGCTTTCGACAAGGTCCCACATAAGAGATTAGTTTACAAACTTAAAGCACACAGCATTGGGGGTTCAGTATTGATGTGGATAGAGAACTGGCTGGCAAACAGGAAGCAAAGAGTAGGAGTAAACGGGTCCTTTTCACAATGGCAAGCAGTGACTAGTGGGGTACCGCAAGGCTCAGTGCTGGGACCCCAGCTATTTACAATATATATTAATGATCTGGATGAGGGAATTGAAGGCAATATCTCCAAGTTTGTGGATGACACTAAGCTGGGGGGCAGTGTTAGCTGTGAGGAGGATGCTAGGAGACTGCAAGGTGACTTGGATAGGCTGGGTGAGTGGGCAAATGTTTGGCAGATGCAGTATAATGTGGATAAATGTGAGGTTATCCATTTTGGTGGCAAAAACGGGAAAGCAGACTATTATCTAAATGGTGGCCGATTGGGAAAGGGGGAGATGCAGCGAGACCTGGGTGTCATGGTACACCAGTCATTGAAGGTAGGCATGCAGGTGCAGCAGGCAGTAAAGAAAGCGAATGGTATGTTAGCTTTCATAGCAAAAGGATTTGAGTATAGGAGCAGGGAGGTTCTACTGCAGTTGTACAGGGTCTTGGTGAGACCACACCTGGAGTATTGCGTACAGTTTTGGTCTCCAAATCTGAGGAAGGACATTATTGCCATAGAGGGAGTGCAGAAACGGTTCACCAGACTGATTCCTGGGAATGTCAGGACTGTCTAATGAAGAAAGACTGGATAGACGTGGTTTATACTCTCTAGAATTTAGGAGATTGAGAGGGGATCTTATAGAAACTTACAAAATTCTTAAGGGGTTGGACAGGCTAGATGCAGGAAGATTGTTCCCGATGTTGGGGAAGTCCAGGACAAGGGGTCACAGCTTAAGGATAAGGGGGAAATCCTTTAAAACCGAGATGAGAAGAACTTTTTTTCACACAGAGAGTGGTGAATCTCTGGAACTCTCTGCCACAAAGGGTAGTTGAGGCCAGTTCATTGGCTATTTTTAAGAGGGAGTTAGATGTGGCCCTTGTGGCTAAGGGGATCAGGGGGTATGGAGAGAAGGCAGGTACGGGTTTTTGAGTTGGATGATCAGCCATGATCATATTGAATGGTGGTGCAGGCTCAAAGGGCCGAATGGCCTACTCCTGCACCTAATTTCTATGTTTCTATGTTTCTAAAACAAATAGCAATGCAAATACCAACCTTTCCTCAAAATATTGGATTGGAGTATAAAAACAGCGCGGGGCTTGCTTCTATAGAGGCCCCGGGAGCCGTTGGTGCGAGGTGGAGTTACCTGGAGCTGTGAGTATACCCAAATCTGCAACGTTCCATCTCACTTCCAGAGAAGGAGTCTGGTGGAAGCCTCTGATTGGTCGAACGGATTAGAGGAAGCAGCTGATTGGTTTGTATCCCGGGTAAGGCTTTATTGTATTCGGATAAGGGGGAGAATGAGGACCAGGGCAGTTTACTGTTCTGGATGTCAGATGTAGGAGGTCATGGAGTCTGAGTGCCCTCCAGACGTCCACATCTGCGCCAGGTGCAACGAGATGGGGCTCCTAAGGGACCATGTTAGGAACCTGGAGCAGCAACTCGATGACCTCTGTCTGCTCAAGGAGAGTGAGGAGGTCATAGAAAGGAGTTACAGGGAGGTGGTCACTCCAAGACCACGGGAGACAGAAAACTGGGTCACAGTTAGGAAGGGCAATGGGCAGAGGCAGGGACTGGTGAGTACCCCGGTGGCTGTACACCTTGAAAATAAGTACTCATGTTTGAGTAATGGTGGGAGAGACAGCCTACCTGGGGGCAGCGACAGCGGCCGGGCCTCTGGCACAAAGACCGGTCCTGTTGCTCAGAAGGGTAAGGAAAAGAAGAGGAGGGCAATTGTAATAGGGGACTCTATAGTCAGGGGGTTGGATAGGCAATTCTGTGGACGCAGACAGGAGACCCGGATGGTAGTTTGCTTCCCTGGTGCCAGGGTCAGGGATGTGTCTGAACGTGTCCAAGAAATCCAGAAATGGGAGGGAGAGGAGCCTGAGGTTGTGGTACATATAGGTACAAACGACATAGGTTAAAAAAAGAGAAGAGGTCCTGAAAGAAGAATTTAGGGAGTTAGGTAGAGAGTTAAGGAGAAGGACTGCAAAGGTAACAATCTCAGGATTACTGCCTGTGCCACGCGACAGTGAGAGTAGGAATGGAGCAAGGTGGAGGATAAATGAGTGGATGAGGGACTGGTGCAGTGGGTATCGATTCAAGTTTCTGGATCATTGGGACCTCTTTTGGGGAAGGTGCGACCTGTACAGAAAGGACGGGTTGCACTTGAACTCGAGGGGGACCAATATCCTGGCGGGGAGATTTGCAAAGGCTACTGGGGAGACTTTAAACTAGTATGGTTGGGGAGAGGGACTCAAATTGGGAAAGCTAGCAGTCAGTGTGTGAGGCAGGAGGCAGAGAATGGTAGCACTCTGACCCAAAATGTAGGGGAGAGAGAAGAACAATACAATAAACAGAGAATAAGAGAGGGTGGGTTTCTTAAATGTGTATATTTTAATGCTAGGAGTATTGTAAGAAAGGTGGATGAACTTAGAGCTTGGACTGACACCTGGAAGTATGATGTTGTGGCGATCAGTGAAACATGGTTGCAGGAGGGCTGTGATTAGAAACTAAATATTCCAGGATTTCGTTGTTCAGGTTTGATAGAAATGGAGGGGCAAGAGGTGGAGGTGTTGCATTGCTTATCAGGGAAGATATTACAGTAGTGCTTTAACAGGATAGATTAGAGGGCTCGTCTAGGGAGGCTATTTGGGTGGAACTGAGAAATGGGAAAGGGGTAGCAACACTTATAGGGGTGTATTATAGACCGCCAAATGGGGAGCGAGAATTGGAAGAGCAAATATGTAAGGAGATTGCAGATATTAGTAGTAAGCACAAGGTAGTGATTGTGGGAGATTTCAATTTTCCACACATAGACTGGGAAACACATTCTGTAAATGGGCTGGATGGGTCGGAGTTTCTAAAATGTGTGCAGGATAGTTTTTTGCAGCAAAACATAGAAGTACCTACTAGAGAAGGGGCGGTGCTGGACCTCCTGTTAGGAAATGAGACGGGTCAGGTGGCAGAGGTATGCGTTGGGGAACAGTTCGGGTCCAGTGATCACAATACCATTAGTTTCAATATAATTATGGAGAGGGTCAGAACTGGACCTAGGGTTGAGATTTTTGATTGGAGAAAGGCTAACTTTGAGGAGATGCGAAAGGATTTAAAAGGAGTAAATTGGGACAGTTTGTTTTATGGGAAAGATGTGGAAGAGAAATGGAATACATTTCAAGGTGAAATTTTAAGAGTACAGAATCTTTATGTCCCTGTTCAGTTGAAAGGAAATAGTAAAAATTGGAAAGAGCCATGGTTTTCAAGGGAAATTGGACACGGTTCGGAAAAAGAGAAAGATCTACAATAATTATAGGCAGCATGGAGTAAATGAGGTGCTTGAGGAGTATAAAGAATGTAAAAAGTATCTTAAGAAATAAATTAGAAAAGCTAAAAGAAGATATGAGGTTGCTTTGGCAAGTAAGGTGGAAGTAAGTCCAAAGGGTTTCTACAGCTATATTAATAGCAAAAGGATAACGAGGGATAAAATTGGTCCATTAGAGAGTCAGAGTGGACAGCTATCTGCAGAGCCAAAAGAGATGGGGGAGATATTGAACAATTTATTTTCTTCGGTATTCACCAAGGAGAAGGATATTGAATTATGTGAGGTAAGGGAAACAAGTAGAGTAGCTATGGAAACTATGAGATTCAAAGAAGAGGAAGTACTGACACTTTTGAGAAATATAAAAGTGGATAAGTCTCCAGGTCCGGACAGGATATTCCCTAGGATATTGAGGGAAGTTAGTGTAGAAATAGCAGGGGCTATGACAGAAATATTTCAAATGTCATTAGAAATGGGAATAGTACCGGAGGATTGGCATACTGCGCATGTTGTTCCATTGTTTAAAAATGGGTCTAAGAGTAAACCTAGCAATTATAGACCTGTTAGTTTGACTTCAGTGGTGGGCAAATTAATGGAAAGGATACTTAGAGATAATATACATAAGCATCTGGATAAACAGGGTCTGATTAGGAACAGTCAACATGGATTTGTGGCTGGAAGGTCATGTTTGACTAATCTTCTTGAATTTTTTGAAGAGGTTACTCGCGAAATTGATGAGGGTAAAGCAGTGGATGTTGTATATATGGACTTCAGTAAGGCTTTTGACAAGATTCCTCACGGAAGCTTGGTTAAGAAGGCTCAATGGTTGGGTATTAATGGTGGAGTAGCAAGATGGATTCAACAGTGGCTGAATGGGAGATGCCAGAGAGTAATGGTGGATGGTTGTTTGTCAGGTTGGAGGCCAGTGACTAGTGGGGTGCCACAGGGATCTGTGTTGGGTCCACTGTTGTTTGTCATGTACATCAATGATCTGGATGATGGTGTGGTAAATTGGATTAGTAAGTATGCAGATGATACTAAGATAGGTGGGGTTGTGGATAATGAAGTAGATTTTCAAAGTCTACATTCATGCCAGTTGGAAGAGTGGGCTGAAAGATGGCAGATGTAGTTTAATGCTGATAAGTGTGAGGTGCTACATCTTGGCAGGACAAATCAAAATAGGACGTACATGGTAAATGGTAGGGAATTGAAGAATGCAGGTGAACAGAGGGATCTTGGAATAACTGTGCACAGTTCCCTGAAAGTGGAATCTCATGTAGATAGGGTGGTAAAGAAAGCTTTTGGTGTGCTGGCCTTAATAAATAAGGGAATTGAGAAAAGAAGTTGGGATGTAATGTAAAAATTGTACAAGGCATTGGTGAGGACAATGCTGGAGTATGGTGTACAATTTTGGTCGCTAATTATAGGAAGGATGTCAACAAAATAGAGAGAGTACAGAGGAGATTTACTAGAATGTTGCCTGGGTTTCAGCAACTAAGTTACAGAGAAAGGTTGAACAAGTTAGGTCTTTATTCTTTGGCGAGCAGAAGGTTAAGGGGGGACTTGATAGAGGTCTTTAAAATGATGAGAGAGATAGACAGAGTTGACGTGGATAAGCTTTTCCCACTGAGAGTAGGGAAGATTCAAACAAGGGGACATGACTTGAGAATTAAGGGACAGAAGTTTAGGGGTAACATGAGGGGGAACTTCTTTACTCAGTGAGTGGTGGCTGTGTGGAATGAGCTTCCAGTGAAGGTGGTGGAGGCAGGTTCGTTTTCATAATTTAAAAATAAATTGGATAGTTATATGGATGGGAAAGGAATGGAGGGTTATGGTCTGAGCGCAGGTAGATGGGACTAGGGGAGAATACGTGTTCGGCACAGACTAGAAGGGTCGAGATGGCCTGTTTCCATGCTGTAATTGTTATATGGTTATATGGTTTTGGGAATAATACAGAAGGTACAGGATCAGTTCATTCCAAAGAGGAAGATAGATTCCAAGGAGAGTAAGGGAAGACTGTGGCTGACAAGGGAAGTCAGGGACAGTATAAAAATAAAAGAGAAGACGTACAACATAGCAAAGATGAGTGGGAAGCCAGAGGATTGGGTAAGGTTTAAAGAGCAACAGAAGATAACTAAAAAGGCAATACGGGAAGAAAAGATGAGGTGCAAAGGTAAGCTAGACAAGAATATAAAGGAGGATAGTAAAGGCTTCTTTAGGTATGTGAAGAGGAAAAAGTTAGTTAAGACCAAAGCTGGACCCTTGAAGGCTGAAAAGGGTGAATTTATTTGGGGAACAGTTACTTTTGATCTGTGTTCACTAAGTAGGACACAAACAAACTTGCTGATGTACTAGTCGCCAGAGGATTTGAGGTGACGGAGGAACTGAAGGAAATCCACATTAGGCAGGAAATTGTGTTGGGTAGACTGATGGGACAGAAGGCTGATACATCCCCAGGGCCTGATGTTCTGCATCCCAGTGTACTTTAGGAAGTGGCTCTAGAAATTGTGGATGCATTGGTGATCATTTTCCAATGTTTTATAGATTCAGGATCAGTTTATGTGGATTGGAGGAGAGCTAATGTTATCCCACTTATTAAGAAAGGTTGAAGAGAGAAAACAGGGAATTATAGACCAGTTAGCCTGACATCGGTGGTGGGGAAGATGCTGGAGTCAATCATAAAAGATGAAATAGTGGCACATTTGGATAGCAGTAACAGGATCGGTCCGAGACAGCATGGATTTACAAAGGGGAAATCATGCTCGATTAAACTTCTGGAATTTTATGAGGATATAACTAGGAAAATGGACATGGGTGAGCCAGTGGATATAGTGTACCTGGACTTTCAGAAAGCATTGATAAGGTCCCACATAGGATACCGGTGGGCAAAATTAGGGCACATGGTATTGGGGGTAGAGTGCTGACATGGATAGAAAATTGGTTGGCAGACAGTAAACAAAGAGTAGGGATTAACGGGTCCCTTTCAGAATGGCAGGCAGTGATTAGTGGGGTACCGCAAGGCTCGGTGCTGGGACCACAGCTATTTACAATATATATTAATGATTTAGATGAAGGTATTACAAGTAACATTAGCAAATTTGCAGATGCACAAAGCTGGGGGGCAGTGTGAACTGTGAGGAGGATGCTATGAAAATGCAGGGTGACTTGGACAGGTTGGGTGAGTGGACAGATGCATGGCAGATGCAGTTTAATGTGGACAGATGTGAGGTTATCCACTTTGGTAGCAAAAACAGGAAGGCAGATTATTATCTAAATGGTGCCAAGTTGGGAAAAAGGGGAAGTACAATGGGATCTGAGGGTCCTTGTTCATCAGTCAATGAAAGTAAGCATGCAGGTACAGCAGGCAGTGAAGAAAGCGAATGGCATGTTGGCCTTCATAACAAGAGGAGTTCAGTAGAGGAGTAAAGAGGTCCTTCTGCAGTTGTACAGGGTGCTACTGAGTCCACAACTGGAGTATTATGTGCATTTTTGGCCTCCACATTTGAGGAAGGACATTCTTGATTTTGAGGGTGTGCAGCGTAGGTTCACAAGGTTAATTCACGGCATGGCGGGACTGTCATATGCTGAAAGAATGGAGCAGCTGGGCTTGTATACTCTGGAATTTAGAAGGATGAGAGGGTATCCTATTGAGACATATAAGATTATTAAGGGTTTGGACACGCTAGAGGCAGGAAACGTGTTCCCGATGTTGGGGGAGTCCAGAACCAGGGGGCCACAGTTTAAGAATAAGGAGTAAGTCATTTAGAATGGAGATGAGGAAACACTTTTTCACACAGACAGCTGTGAGTCTGAGGAATTCTCTGCCTCAGGAGGTGGTGGAGGCCGGTTCTCTGGATACTTTCAACAGAGAGCTAGATAGGGCTCTTAAAGATAGCGGTCAGGGGATATGGGGAGAAGGCAGGAACGGGGTACTGATTGTGGATGATTAGCCATGATCACATTGAATGGCGGTGCTGGCTCGAAGGGCCAAATGGCCTAATCCTGCACCCATTGTCTATTGTCTATTGTTGTATTCCAGTGGCAGGGTGCTGTCACAAATCATGCTCCAACTGCAAACAGAAAAGTATGCTCAACATCTCCAGAGCATAACATTGACATTTCCAGCAGCTCTATGGCATGGAGAACACCTTGTAGCCCTGACATTTATCAGTGAATGAATGGCCTAATCACTAAGCCCATACAAAGAGCAACTTCCATAGAAATGTGCACAACGTTAATTTATGTCATATTGACCTGTTTGACTGCCTGCTTTGTCAATACTATGCATATAAATTTCTAAGCTCTAATTTATAAAGAGTTATCTGACTACAAAAGCTGTGGAAAAGACCACAGAATTTGTGAAATGGACCACAAAGGCTGTGCAATGAATAGGGAGCCAAGATTCAACCAGGATTCCTGCTCTTATTATCCAATAATTTTCACGAGAAATTAAAAAAAAATGACGTGTATTTATTCACTTCTTCGTCTACCTGAGGACATCACAATATCTTTAATTTTGTAATGTTGAAAGCGTGTGAACAATTTTCACACCAATAACCATGCTTAAACAGAAATGTAAGAATTGCCAAACCACCTTATTAAAGAGATTTTTTTTGTTGAAATAAATACTGGCCACACCAATTGATAGAATTCCCTTGCTCAAGAAAGCAATGTGGGACTGAAAGTGTCAGTCTGTAGTTTGCACTCAGGCCTCTAGAATGGGATTTAGTCACTAATCTACAACTGACAAATGAGGTATGATGTAACAAAGGTTATAGATGATGAATTGTGATAAATCGGTACTTGGTTGAAATAATGGAGGAGCTTCCCTGAATGGATCTGAAATGATGTATTGCTTTAAGAAAGGGGAAAGAAAAATGGTATTTTGCACTGTGTCATTGCTTGGATTTAATTTATTCAGTAAAGAAAATACATGCGTGTACTCATTTGACCTACCATTGTTGGCCTATTATGTTCTGCAAATACTTATAATCAAATGATTTTTAACACAGCAGGGAAAAGGTATGAAAGATATTTCTGAGGTGTTATGTCATTTCATCTTGCACAATAGACATAAATAATGAATGTTCTCTTTTCAAGATCAGCAAAAAAATGCAAATAAAAACTATGTGCTGGTTTAAAATATAAATGTATTTCAGATTATCAATTGTATCCTGAGAGGGAAAGTACAAAACATTTGCTTGTCAAAATACATTTTGATTCATAACAATCCACAGCCACACTATAGTTATAACAAAATATAGTAATTTGGATTCATGAAATTGTAATTCTACACAGCAATTATAATCAAACGTTCAAAAAACTCTGATGAGTTTGTCCTAATAGACCAAGCACAACATGGGCCCCATTGCTTCGTAAAAGATTTTCATTGGTAAAAAAAAGTAAAATATTTCATCTATCTTCAGTCAACGAGAGAGGTAAATCTTGTCAGCGTCCAAATGGAAACTAATACAATTGCTAATACAAATTTTTTTCTTTTGACTTGGTAATACGTGTGATATATAATTTACTTACAACTTACGCCTTCTCATTTATCAGACAATTTTTTTTGAGAAACACTTCACAGTTGAACTTTCAAAGGCATCACTACAAACACTGCTTAAGTGACAAAATGAACACCTTATGATGTCTTGTCTCTGATCAAGAGTTATTTTAAATCCAAACCAAGACAGTGATATTAATTTTTTATACACTCCAGTCATAATAGGTTGATGAGGTCAAAGCCGTAGACATTGTCTATGTGGACTTCAGCAAGGCACCTCGAACACAAGGGGAGCTATGTGAGGATGCTTTTCATTGACTTTAGCTCCGCTTTCAATACTATCATCCCCAGCAGACTGGTCACCAAACTCATGGATTTAGGACTCTCCCAACCCATCTGCCTCTGGATCAAGGACTTTCTGTCTAACCGCCCCCAGACCGTCAGATTGGGCCATCACCTCTCCACCCCTATCACACTCAGCACTGGCTCCCCACAGGGTTGTGGGTTGAGCCCACTCCTCTACGCCCTCTACACCCACGATTGTGCCCCCGCCCACTCCACCAACACCATCGTCAAGTTTGCGGACGACACGACTGTGGTTGGACGTATCTCAGGAGGAGATGAGACAGCCTACAGGGAGGAAGTCCAAAGACAGCGTGGTGTTCAGACAACAACCTCATCCTAAACGCCACAAAAACAAAGGAAATTATCATAGACTTTCGTAAGAACAATGCAGCCCTCAAACCCCTATTCATAAATGGGGATCGTGTGGAAAGGGTCTCAGACTTCAGATTCCTGGGCACACAAATTACGGAGGATCTCTCCTGGACTACAAACACCACCACAGCAGTCAAGAAGGCCCAGCAGCGACTCTACTTTCTGAGGATCCTCAGGAAAAACAACCTGGAGGAGAAGCTGCTGGTGTCCTTCTACCGCTGCTCCATCGAGAGTGTGCTGGCGTACTGTATAACCACATGGTATGCCAGCTGCTCTGCAGCGGACAGGAGAGCCCTTCAAGGGGTCATCAACACCGCATAAAAAATCACTGGCTGCCCACTGCCCTCCCTGAAGGACATCTTCAGCTATCGCTGCCTTGGCAGGACAGCCAACATCCTAAAGGACACTTCCCACCCTGGACACAACCTGTTCCACCTGCTGCCCTCTGGCAGACGGTACAGGTCTTTCAAAACTCGCACAAACAGACTCAGAGACAGCTTCTACCCCATAGCCATACGTGAACTTAATAATGCAAAATAAGAAATAACACTCACATTCAACTGAATGGCTCTACCTCAGCTGCTATTGTTATTTATCTGTAATTTTTTATTTTTTTTATTATATGTATGTATTTTTACCTTATCTTATATATTTAAACTGCTCTTGTGAATCGCAATGTGGGATTGACTTTTAAATTTTGTTGCACCATGTGCAATGACAATAAAGAGATTCATTCATTCATTCATTCATTCATTCAAACATTCATTCATTCACATGGTAAGCAGATCTGGAAGGTTAGATCGCATAAAATCCAGCGAGAGCTAATGGACTGGCTCGAAAATTAGCTTCATGAAAGAAAGCTAGGCAGGCTAGGATTTTATTCCTTGGAATGCAGGAGACTGATAGAGGTGTATAAGATCACATGGGGAATAGTTAGGGCGAGTCTTTCACTCATAGGAGAATCAAGAACCAGAGAACACAGGTTTAAGGTGAGAGGCGAAGGATGTGATATGAACCTGAGGGGGATCTTTTTCACATGGGTATATGGGTGGGTATATGGAATGAGGTGCCAGAGGGGGCACTTGAGTCAGTACTATAACAACATTTAAAAGACATTTGGACAGGTACATGAATAGGACAGGTTTAGGGGATATGTGCCAAACACGGGCAGGTGGGATTAATGCTGATGGGGTACCTTAAGTTGGGCCGAAGAACTTGTTTATGTGCTGTATGACTCGATGACTATGTAATAGCATATGTGTGACAAGAAACCTGTTTCTGTTAAACTTAAACAAGGCAACATCGTATGTATAATCTTCATCTTCAGATGTGGAAAATAATAGCAAGAAATTAGACTCAAGTATTTAGTAAAAGGAAAAGAGCGAGTGACCTAATGCCCTGACCAACTTGAGCAAAGCTCAGTTTGAATCCAGTTAGTCAGTTTCATGGTCAATCTTATTTTTAATACCTAGCACTTCCAGTTATGGAAAATCCTTTAGAGTGTGGTTCTACATATACCTGATGGATATCTAACAAATGTTTCTACTTTTTTCCAGTGAGAGATGCAGACAGATACTACGAGGTCATGTTGATTCTGTGAACAGCGTGGAGTTTCTTCCGTTCTCTAACACATTGCTCACAAGCGCAGCGGACAAGACGCTCTCTCTTTGGGATGCTAGGACGGTAAACAGAATTTGTTTTCAATTACTCATATGCTTTAATAAGTTACTGACTTGGCCTAAGATGTTTTGAGCTTCATGTTAATGCAGAGGGCTCCAAACTTTTCAGCATGAGGGCCACATTATGTATTTGGCACATTTTTGCAGGCTGTAGGAAAAAATAAAGAAATGTCTGATTTGCTGTATGGACTCGATCTTGGAGAGAATATTCCAGTTCCGATGCGCAAACAGGGGTAGTGAATAGACAAGGTAGCCGATGGCATCCGTGAGCTTTGAATGGACTTTGGTCACTCACGTTTTCTCTGAATCGGAGATAGAGATGGCGAGAAAGCAAAGGAAAGTCGGGGCTCGAGCAAAAGGAAAGTGGGAGCTGGTTGGTAACTGGCAGTGAGGGAGATGAAGTGTTAAAGCGTTAAAGCGATGGAGCAGGAAGCAGCACCAATACAGACATATGTACCTGAGAGAGAGGTGAGAGAAGGGTCTGGCGGCGACTGAAACAAGGAATGATCTATGTATTCTACAGAGAGAGAGAGACAGAGCCTGAGCTCAACAGGCTCCCACCTGGAACTGGGAATTCGGTTTGAACCCATCCTTCCAAAGATCCATTCCGAAGAAAACAAATCTGTTGTGTAGAGAGCAAATGCTGCAAACACGCTACAAATTCTCTGAGTCGCTGGAATTTAGGACCAGAGGGAGCCCGGAGCTCAGAGGTTTCTGCGGACCAGATAAAATCTCGTGGGGGGCCGGATGTGACCCGCGGGTCATACTTTGGAGACCCCTGTGTTAATGGCAGGGAAGCTATTGGAGAGGATTCTTTGTGATAAGATTTACTGCCATTGAGAAGAGAATGGGCTAATTAGGGACAGTCAGCATGGCTTAGCAAGCAGCAGGCCATGTCCTACTAATTTCATCAAGCTTTTTTTTTGAGGAGGTGATGAAGGTGATTGATGATGGTAAGATCGTGAATATTGTCTCCATAAATTTAGTAAGGCATTTGATAAAGTACCCCACTGGTAGCCTGATGCAGAGCATCCTGATGAATGGGATTCACGGTGACTGTCGTATTGATTCAGAACTGGCTTCCTCGTAGAAGATGGAAGGTTGTGCTGAAAGGATGTTACCAGTGGAGTTTTGCAAGGATCTGTGCTGAGATCTTTGTTCTTTGTGATATGTATAAATGACTTGCACAAACATGTAGATGGGTTGGTTTGTAAATTTACAGATTACACCAAGATTACTGACATAACAGACAGTGAGGAAGGCTGTCAAAGTATACAGCAAGATTATAGATACAGTAATGGGCAGGGAAATGGCAGGTGGAGTTTAATCCAAACAAGTGTGAGCTATTGCACTTTAGGATGTTGAATGTATTCAGTTAATGGCAACACCCTTAATAGCACTGATGTACAGATGGATTTTGAAAGTGGCAATCCAAGTAGATTGAGTAGATAAAGAAGGCATATGTTCTGCTTGTCTTCATTGGTTGAGGCATTAAGCATAAGACTCAGGAAGTGATGATGCAACTCTATAAGACTGGTTAGACCACATTTGTAGTCTTGCATGAAGTTCTGGTTGCCCCGTTAGAAAAGCGATGTGGAGGCCAGGAAGTGCAGAAGAGGTTTATCAACATACTGTTTTGATTAGGGGTATTAGCTACAAGAAGATGTTGGACAAACTTAATTGTTTTCTCTGGAATTGCAGAGGTTGAGGGAAGATATGGAAGAACTACCGGTATATAAATTATGGGAAGCCGAGATAGGTTAGACAGTCAGAACCTTTATGGGTGAAAATGCTAAAGAAATTAGAGCCTATTTTGAAGGTGAGAGAAGCATATTTTATAATTTAAAGGTGGTGTGCAGGACAAGTTTTTCACACAGAGGGTGGTAGATGCCTGGAATGTGGTACCAGGGGTGGTCCTGGAGGCGGATACAACAGTGGCATTTAAGAAGCTTTTAGATAGGCACATGGAAATGGAGGGATATGGATCACATGCAGACAAATGAGATTAATATGGCGGCATCATTTCAGCACAGGCATTGGGGGACAAAGGGATGTGCTGAATTATTCTATGTTCCTTGCTATTTTTCACAACCTCCACACTCTCCTTCATTTGATCTTATCTAAAAATTCTTCTGTTTCCTTCTCCCTGGTTTATTTATTTAAGTAGGATGCACTTATGGGCCTGTCCCACTTAGGCGATTTTTCAGGCGACTGTCAAGTTGCCGGCAGTCGCCTGATAAAATGGCTGCTGGCACGGCGACTGTCAGAGTGGAACACACACACATCGCTTCCTTCACCAGCCCGTTATGCAGGCAGGGGACAGGGCAAGCGGGGGAAGTGTTGTCTGAGTGAAACTCATATGGTGCAAAGCCAAGGTGATACAGACCATGTACCGTAAGGCCTTTAAAGGGGGGAGAGGGGGGAGAGGAGGGGAGAGAGGGGGGAGAATGGGGAGAAGCGGGAGAAGGAGTGGAGACTTTTAAGAAGCCAGACAACTTTTAAGAAGCCAGAGATACACGGCTGTGAAGCTCGGCGAACATTGAGCATTACCCCCGGTCGGGTAACTACTGCTTTCATTTTTTTCCCCAGTGTACGGAAAGTCCTTTAAAGAGGGGGGAGAAGCGGGGGGGGGGGGGGGGGGGGAGAAGGGGGGCAGGAGAGGGGGGGGGGGGGGTGCGAAGGGAGGTGAGAGAGGGGGGGGGGGGGGAGAAAGGAGTGGAGCCAACTTTTAAGAAGCCGGAGATACATGGCTGTGAAGCTTGGCGGACATTAACATTACCTGTTGGTTATCCTTGGTTCTGAAAACTACTGCTTACGTTTTTTTCCCAATGAGCCAATGAAATTCACCGGTCAGCACCGGCTACAACCTACGAGAACCTAAGAGAACGTTCGACCTCCTGGCAACCCACTCGGACTTCCTGGCGACCCACGAGAATTCTCGCTACCCTCCATGGCAGCATCATTCTGGTCGCCGCTAATTTTTCAACATTTTTGAAAAACGGTCAACATTTTGAAAAATTCACGGCGACCGTAATGAAGCCGCGGCTAGTTCCCAGAATTCAGGAACTCCTCGCGACCATGAAGACGACTCCCCAGCAACCATCCGCGAACATGTGACGACCATGTGGCGACTGCATAGTATCCTGCAGTCACCTAAAAAGTTGCCTAAGTGGGACAGGCCCATTAGTTGGAGTTTAGTTAGCTTTAGTGTCAAGTTGCCAACCAATCTTCCTTCATTAGAAAAGCCATCCATGGGATTATTTTTCCTAACATTTTTATTTCATTTTTTAAAGAATTTTAATGAAATGTAAAATTAGGTAGAATTTTGTCTCGCATAAATGCATTGAAAGTTTAGGCCACGGTACTTAATCACCGACTGTTCTCTGTAACCTATTCGTTTTGTTTCATTTATTCATACATAATTCATGATACACAATTTTTATGTTCTTTAATTCTAACAATTTACTTACTAATTAATGGTGCTCTCTCAAGGAATGTTGCCTGTTAAAGTATTGCTACTATAATAATGATCCTCTGGGAAAAAATAAACACCTATAGTGTTTTATAGTACCTATAGAAACTATTCTACAATCTACGGTCAATGTTAACTTGTTCGTCAGCATTCCTCCAAAACTTTTTTGTACCTTATTTGTCACATGTACAGAGGCGCTGTGAAATTCATTTTTGTATACAGTTCAGTGCAAGTATCACTATACCTCTTCGATAAGCAT
This sequence comes from Leucoraja erinaceus, assembly GCF_028641065.1. Lineage (NCBI taxonomy): Eukaryota > Metazoa > Chordata > Chondrichthyes > Rajiformes > Rajidae > Leucoraja > Leucoraja erinaceus. The sequence goes on from NC_073383.1 coordinate 37,456,180, forward strand.
CTCAGATACATCTGAGGCAGTGTCCAATTCTTTATATCCTTCCTCTCCCCCTTCTGCTTGTAGATTAGGGTAATGCTGCCCTTCCTCATGGAGTCTGACATGCTGCCTGCTAGAAGCATGTCGTTGTACATTTCCAGCAGGTCCGGGCCCACCCAGTCCCACAGAGCCGAGTACAACTCGGCCGGTAAGCCATCGCTTCCGGGAGTTTTACTCGAGTCAAAGGAGCGGATGGAGCCAGTCAGCTCCTCTAGGGTCAGTGGTTGGTCCAGACTCTCCCGCTTGCTGTCCTCCAAGACCTCCGTGATAGAGGACAGGAAGTTCTGGGAGGCGGTGCTGTCTGTGGCCTTTCTGTCATACAAATCTGTGTAAAAGGATGTGCAGACCCTCAGCATGTCTGTCTGCGAGGATGCTACCGAGCCGTCCTCCTCCCTAAGGCTGTTGATCACAGAGCTCCCCCTGTGAACCTTATGGAAGAAGAAACGTGAGCACGTCTCATCCTGCTCCACATGGCGGACCCTAGATCGGAAGATGATCTTGGAGGATTCAGAGGTAAAGAGCCGAGCTTGCCGGTCCTTCACCTCTCTAAGTTCCTCCCTCACATCCACCCCCCTCGACTGCAGAAGGAGCAGTTGTTGCAAATCTGTCTGGAGTTGGCACAATTCCCTCTGACTCTGTCTTGCTTTCTGAACCCCTTTGGCTATGAAGAACCTCTTAATGTTCTCCTTGGTTGCTTCCCACCAGAGTGTCGGGGAGTCAAAGAGGGGCCTCACCGTTCTCCAACATGCGTAGTCCCTCTTTAGCTCCTCAACGTTCTCTGGGGTCAACAGCTTCACGTTTAACTTCCACGTCCCTCTGCCTGCCTTCCGGTCCTCCTGTAGGTGACAGGAAGCCTGAAGGAGGCAGTGGTCAGAGAAGAACACCGGCGTGAGGTCGGTGTGTCTCACCGTGACGGCTTTCGTGGTGAAGACGAAGTCTATCCGGGATCGGGCTAAACCGTCCGATCTCGACCAGGTGAACCGCGGCTGGGACCCGCCTGCAGGGTCGCTGAAGGCGTCGTGCAGCTTTGCGTCTTTTACCGTTTCCATCAGGAACTTGGACTTGCTGTCCAGTCTGTTGTTGGCACTGCTGGATCGTCCAGCCGCATCAATGATGCAGTTGAAGTCACCGGCCAGAACGAGCTGCCGGGACGTGGCCAACAGCACTGGGAGCTGCTGGAGAACGGCCAGCCGCTCGCTCCGCATGGGTGGGGCATACACATTTATCAGCCGGAGCGGAGAACCACGGTACATAACATCCACCACGAGGAGACGCCCCGCAACCACCTCCCTGACCTCAGTGATGGCGAAGTTCCCTCCCCACAGCAAGATCCCCAGGCCGGAAGCACGACAGTCATTGCCCCCCGACCACACCGACAGTCCGTGGGGCCACCATCGCGACCACCTCCGATAGCAGCGGAGGTGTGGCAACCCGCACTCCTGAAGAAAAGTCACATCTGCCTTGACCTTGGCCAGGTACTGTAAGGCATTAACACATCGCGCAGTGCTCTTCACACTGCGCACGTTTAAGGATGCCAGTTTCAGCTCCATTAGAGTCACTGACCATTTTCATGTTCCCTCATGCCCACCGCTTCAGTGAATTGGCGCACCTTTCCTGGGCTCAGGTACCCGGCCTCCTCAACGAGTTGGGTTTCCCGTGTCGTAACCAGAGGTGTCGTTGGGGGGGGGGCTGCTCGTTTTACCCCCTTCTGGGTGCGCCGCTTCCCCCATCTCTCGTGGCTGGGGCACGGTGACAAACTTACTGCTCCCGGTTGCCCGGAGCTGGGGCCCATTGGCCGCTGCACTGCTCCCAGTTGCCCGGAGCTGGGGCCCTCCCAGTTGCCCAGAGCTGGGGCCCATCGGCCTCTACAATGCTCCCGGTTTCCCGGAGCTGGGGCCCAAGGGCCACTGCACTGCTCCCGATGCCCTGGAGCTTGGCCCCATCGACTACTGCGATGATCCCGGTCTCCAGCGCCTGGGGCCCAACGGCTGCAGTACTGCTCCCGATGTCCTGGGGCTGGAGCCCCTCGACCGCTGCTCTGCTCCCGATGTCCTGGGGCTGGAGCCCCTCGACCGCTGCTCTGCTCCCGATGTCCTGGGGCTGGAGCCCCTCGACCGCTGCTCTGTACCCGATGTCCTGGGGCTGGGACCCCTCGACCGCTGCTCTGCTCTCAGTCTCCTGGTGCTGGTGGACAATCGGCATGGACCTTCTCCTTGCCTCCCCGGTTTTCTTCTTGTGGGGTTTCCCGTTCGCCTCATCCTCCTGACGAGGAGAGGTTGCTGCCTTCCGTCAGGGAGAGAGACCGTTTTTTGGGGTTTTTTTTGGGCTTTCCAACCCCTTCTGGCCTCTGCTCCTTGTGACCCTTCTGGGGTTTTCCGTGTTTCACCATCGTCCAATTCTGCTCTCCCCCCTCCTCCTCCATCGACTCCCTCCTGGGCTTGGTGCTGGAGTTCTTCTGGCACTTGAGGGCTCGAGGTGGTTGGGCTGTCCCTATCCCTGTTTCCCCTTTTTGCTGGGGGCTTGGCAGTGGTAGTGGGTGTCTCACCTGCCCTGGGGGTGCTGGAAACCGCCCCTCTTGTTGCCTGTGCGTATGAGCAGGCTCTTTTTGGGCAGGCCCTGTAAAGGTGGCCTCCCTCCCCACATAGGTTGCAGTTCTTGCTGGCCTGACAGTCTTTGGTCTCGTGGCCCACCGTTTTGCAGTTTTTGCAGACCACTGCAGTGCATTGGGCCACCACATGCCCAGGTTTGTTACATTTGCTGCCGCACGTAACTCAGATACCCTCTGTTCCCTCCAATTGCAAAAACCGAGGGAGGGTGGAGGAGAGCTCCTTCGTTTCCCACCCTCAGCTTTACCTTGACCTGCCGCTTGCTCGTCCAAATCCCATGCAGGTCCTTCACGTCCACGCAGTTCCCTGCTCCGTCGACGTAGCGAGCAAGGAAGGTGAGGACATCCACTACGGGCACATATGGGTTGAACATGTGCACCGTGATCATCCTTTCTTTTTGGTTTGGGAGGGTGAAGAGCGGCTGTACTTTCAGCAAGGACATCGGGGTCCAGGGAAAGTAGGGAAGCGCTGTCTGAAATTCACACCCGCGATGAAGAGAAATGTAAAAGACGGCTGCACTGTGAATGGTAAGTCCTTTAGAGGGGGGGAGGGGTGGTGAGAGAAGGGGAGAGAGGGGGAGAGAAGGGGAGAGAAGGGGAGAGAAGGGGAGAGAGAAGGGGAGAGAAGGGGAGAGAAGGGGAGAAGGGGAGAGAAGGGAAGAGAAGGGAAGAGAAGGGAAGAGAAGGGAAGAGAAGGGGAGAGGAAGGGGCGGAGAAAGGGATGAGAAGGAGTGGAGACACTTTTAAGAAGTATAATAAAGTTTAGCGGGCATTTTACCTACCGGTCGGTTTTCTTTGGTCCTGAAAACTCCAATGAGCCAATCAAAATGCCCGGTCAGCGAAGGAGATTGCCTACACCTGCCCTCGACTGCCTGAAAATAAATAGTGACCCCACTCCACTGCACTACGAGTTAAAAGGAACCGTGCCGACCAAATGTTACTCGCAGAAAAACCTTCAACATGCTGAAAATGTTTCCACGACCTAGCTGAGGCCGCAAATATTCGAGAACTTCCCTTGGGCATGAAGGAGAGTTCCAGTGACCTCATAGGACCTCCTAAGACCACGTGTCAACCATGCCTCGAGTTTGAATCGAGGGCAAACTCTTCTAAACTCGCAGATTAGGTCGCCGCCGTGGGACAGCCCCTTTATGTTGTTGATCTCTTCCAATGAAACAGCAAGGTCATCGTCAATGAATCAGGCACCTAGTCCCTCTTCCAGTCTCTTTCCACTACCATATGTAAAACTGAGCCACAGTGATGGTGAATTGCACATGTCCTTTTAAAGGCTGAAGCCAGCAAAGTGCTTGAAATTTCACTATTTGTTATGGGACCTGAGAAAGAAATACTCGTTAAATATCATCCTTGAGAAACTTTTATAATTAGGTCTAAGGCAGCTTGTTGCAGCTTTATTCTGTTTGGTTCCAAATGATATTTGTTTTCATCAACAAGCAGAGTCCCTTGCATAAGGGAGAGAATGCAATCGAAGCATTTGGTGGCCATTTTAATCTAGCCTGTCAGACAAGAAACCGGCATGGAATAATAGGTAATAAGAACTGCAGATGCTGGTTTAAACCAAAGATAGGCACAACATGCTGGAGTAACTCAGTGAGTCAGGCAGCATCTCTGGAGAAAAGGAATAGGTGACGTTTTGGGTTGAGACCCTTACTCCAGCTTTTTGTGTGTGTCCAGGGAATAATGGGTTACCTCCCTTTCATTGAAAGCAACTAAAAATAAAATGAAGTCAAGTTTAACATGCCAATCCAATCCTATTGGTTTATTTTTTCTTGGTTTAAATTGTTCATTTGACAAGGGTCCAATATTGAAGGGCAATATCATGAAGAGGATCTTCTTCTTCTTGCATATGGCGTGCACAGCCTAAAGTTGTAGGACAACTTGTTCTATTTGATCTTATTTGATTGTGCATTCATCGAATGATTGCATTCATTCATCGAAACAGGGCAGACCACGTGAAGGTTGCAATCTCCCTGAAGAGGATAATACATTTTCACACAAAATTAATTTAATAAAATCACAGTGTATGTCATGAGCAAGCTAGGAAAAATCACAGGGTTTTATTAAACAGAAAAATTATTTGTTTAAGATTCAATAAACTGTCAAATTTATCCTAGGTAGAGTAAAAAGCAAATCATAACGATCATTCTCCGCATTTCTATTCGAGTTAGAAAGCAGCCTTGGAAGAGTGCTGATTCACCAAACCTTGTTTAGAGCTGTCACCCAGGTGGTTTGTGCCTCTATGATTGCAAATTGAACCAGGCATTAGCACCAATCCACAGACCACAAACTGCAGTTGTGAGTTGTATAGATTTTGTGTGTGTTAGGAGGTATGCTAAACATGAGATGTGTGGTTACAATCAGGCTTCCCTGGTCGTCCATTTCAACATTTCAACAAATCACAATAAAAATATTCTTATGGCACCGGTTTTCTAAAATACTGCCTGGAACCTGCGGTATTAATGCACTGGAGGTGTGAAGTGTGAGCAGAAGCTGGGAGTGGGAAGACTAGCTCGTAATCAGGTTTTCAAACACATTTAATCTTGGTGTCAAAAGCAATGGAGATAAACAAGTGAAGTGTGAATGAAATAAAGAGATTTTAAATAAAAAACTGCTTATGTGGAAATGTGAAATAATCAGTAAATGATGATCCTTTTAAATAATGTCAGTCAAGGAGCCTCCTTGTTGCTACATATAGGTTCTGCTGTTTGAGGTTATCAAAGGACATTTTCTGGAGTTCTGATCTCCAAAATGATGGCATCTATGTCAAATTGGTAATGCATACAGAATTATATAATCTGTCTGCTTTGCAAACATCAAGTGAATATCTGTCTACAGATGTCATTTGTGGACTCTAAAGGAAGTCTTAACACCCAAAAACTGTTTCTAATGATCTTAACATTTCATCTTCTTGGTTGGGATGGCAATGAAGGTGTTTCTGCCAATAAGCGGACTTATATAATTTTCTTTACAATAGATTGAAGACATACCATGATAAATAGTTCCTCTTCATTTCCATTGGTGACCTTTAAAATGAGCCAGTCACAAATGTCCCCTATTTTAAATCGTATCTAGAATCTTATTTCGGTTCCGGTGGCGATGCGAGTCGGCTGCCTCGCCTGCAGCGGTTTCGTTGTTTTTTTGTTCTTTTTAGTATGTCCAAAAGTATGTTATACTGTTTCTCGGTATGTCTTGTGTGGGGGTTGTTGGGGGGGGTTTAAGGGGAAACCATTTTCAGGCACCTACCTCGACGGAGATGCAACTTTCTTCCATGTCGCTTCTTTGTCCCCCCCCCTCGCGGCCTTACAGCTGGTTTGGTGCGGCCTTTCCCAGAGTTGGGCCCAAAGCTTCAGCGGCGCGCAATGGGGACATTAACATCGCGGACCCCCTTGCCGGGGGTCGCCAGAGAAGCACTCTGACCGCTGGCATGTGGCCTACAACATCTTGGAGCCTCGGTATGTGGAGCTTCTGGCGGCAGGCGTGGAGCGGACCTTTAATCGTGGAACGGACGATCCCTCGCCGGGGGTCGCCAGAAAAGAGCTCCGACCACTGGCCTGCGGCCCACAACATCTGGAAGCCGCGGTCTCCGGTAAGGAGGTGGCCGACTGGGAGCTTCGGGTCATGGGGTGTGCTCGACCTGTCCCGACGTCGCCAGTCCGACCATCCCGACCAGTGGGCTTGAACATCAGGCCGTCTGTAGCGGTGACTACGGAGGGTCACGGCCCCTGGTGAGCAAGGGCGGAGGAGGAGGACTGTCTGAACTGTATTGCTTTCTGTGTGGAATTTGATGTCTGTGTGGAATTATGTTGTGTATTATGTCCTTTTTTAATTGTAATGCTGCATTGTAAATTCATTTTGCTGCACCTTATGGTGCATGTGACATATAAATTTGAAGAACACATTCAAATTCAAGAAGATAGCATGACTTGTATGCAACTTCATTATTACTTTGAAATTGAAATCTCCTCAGAAATTGAAAATAGGTCTATCTTTAAGCTTGTTTAAGTTTCTATTTTAGTTTAGTTGTACAAACTCCTTACAGACAGCACCTGTATTCAGGATCACGTCCAGGTCTCTGACGCTGTAAAGTAGCAACTCTACCGCTGCGCCACTGTGTCGCCCTTTTGGGATGAGTGGCACCCGGTGCAGAAGGTGCAGTTAGAACTACTTTATTTCCTCTCCGTAAATTGTTGTCTTTGGCTAAATTCAACACTCTAGTCAGAACATTAAAAATTGAATGCTTCCAGTAAAGTGGCAGATATCAAAGATTGTGCCAAGGGCTAAGCTATTCATAAAACAAATTCTGCTATACATAAAACAAATTCTGCTATACATAAAAGTAGCTGCAAACAGTGACAGCCATTATGCATTGATCTAATGGTAATACAACTTTGTATGAAGCTAAACATTACCGCAGGACAATACTACAGGACTTTTCCGGGATAACTGGGTCAAATTAGCTGATATTGGATGGCCATGTGAACCTTGTCAGCCTTCTCGCTATAATACCCAGGCATTCTAACCTTCACACCTTACCCTTCCATGTAGCTAGTTTCCCGTCTCCCCTGACTCTCAGCCTAAAGAAGGGTCTCGACCCAAAACGTCACCCATTCCTTCTCTCCATAGATGCCGCCTGTCCCATTGAGTTACTCCAGCATTTTGTGTCTATCTTCGTGTAAACCAACATCTGCAGTTCCTTCCTACACATTATGGACAGTCAGCATGGCTTTGTGCATGGGAAATTGTGTCTCACAAATCTTATAGAGTTTTTAGAAAAGGTCACCAAGAAGATTGTTGAAGGCAGGGCATGCCAGTGGATGCTGCCTTTTTGGACTTTAGCAAGGCCTTTGACAAGGTCCCACATGATAGACTAGTCTGGGAGGTTAGATTGCATGGAATCCAACAAGAGCTAGCCAATTGGCTTGGAGGAAGGCATCTGTGCTGTGTCTGATGATGTTTTTTTTATACACATTAAAGATTTGAATAACAATGTAGTAAATGTTGTTAGTAAATAATTTTGACTGTTGAAAGACATTTGGACACAAATGAATAGGAAGGTATTAGAAGAATATGGGCCAAATCCAGACAAATTGGACTTGCCAAGGTGGGCAAAAGGTCAGTTTCTGTGCTGTAGAGCACCATGACATTAGCAGATTTAACTACAACTATTGTCTCCAGCTCCTAGTTTTTCACGTATTGAGGGAGTGAAATGCTGCAGGGCAAGATGTTTCTATGATATTCAACTGAATTATATCTTCACTTTTGTTTTGTTCTGTAATCAGATGCTGAAATTACCAAAGTATGAAATAAATTGGGAGGAGGTTCATGTAGAGTTCAAGCATTGGAGCTGAAGTAAAGTCTAAATGACTTGTTTTCGTGGTTTACATTTTGTGCAAATATCTTCAGTGATTGTAACCACCCAGGGTTAAAATCATACACCTCAAGTTTCTAAAATGACATGCTTTAATTCTATTTGATTAGGTAATATTTTAATGTCTGCACTCCTTTGAAGAATGTTGTTTCATCTCCCGAACATACTGGAAGCCTTACAAGTTCATCTTGTTCATGAAATATTTATTTCACCATCAAACTAAATTAAATTAAATTATATTTGATGCAGGTGCTTTCATTAAAATCTCTCCAAATTAATCAAATACATTTAGCATCTAATCAAACAGGAATCTTTTAGATTTAACATTTGGAAATGTTTTGGATAGGATAGCAAATTGAAGTCTTTGTGTAAGCACAAATGAAAGACTTTACATGAGGTTACAGAATTACAGAGGCGGCATGCAGCGTCACGCAAACTAACTACCCCCCCCCCCCCCGCACTCACGCTAATTAACCCCCTTGATTATTTGTATTCATTTGCTCCTTTTACCACATAACCACCCTATCTACTGACGCATAGCCCCCAACTTGCAGTCACATCTAGAGGGGGGGGGGGGGGGGGGGGGGGGGGTAGGGAGGAGTGATGGCAGAGAGAGAGGGGGGGAGAGGGGGAGAGAGAGGGAGGGGGTTGTGTGGGGGGAGGGGAGGGGGGAGAGGTGGGGAGCAGGGAGGGGGAGGGAGGGGTGGAGGGAAGGGGGTAGGGGTGTGTGGAGGGGAGGGGACGGTGGGGGAGGGGGAAGGAGGGGAGGAGGGGAGAAAAAAGAGGGGGAGAGAGAGAGAGAGAGGGGGAGGGGGAGAGGACAGGGGAGGGGGGGAAGGAGAGAGGGGCGGAAGGAGAGAGAGGAGGAGGAGAGGGGGGGAGGGGGGGAGAGAAAAGGGGGGAGAGACAGGGGGGAGAGAGGGGGGGGGGAGAGAGACAGGGGGGGAGAGACAGGGGGGAGAGAGAGACAGGGAGGAGGGGGGGGAGAGACAGGGGGGAGAGAGGGTGTGCTGAGAGGGGGGTGAGGTGAGGGGGGGGGAGAGGTGGGGAGCAGCGAGGGTGTAGGGAAGGGGATAGGGGGGGTGTGTGGGGGGAGAGGGGGGTTTAGAGGAGGGACGGTGGGGGAGGGGATGGAGGGGAGGAGGGGGGGAGAAAAAGGGGAGGGGAGAGGGGGGGGAGAGGGGAGGGGGGGGAGAGGGGAGGGGGGGGGGGGGAGGGGGGGGAGAGAGGAGAGGGGGGAGAAGGGAGGGGAGGGGGGGGGGAGAGGGCGAGGGGGGAGGGGAGGGGGGGGGGAGGAGAGGGGGTTGAGGAGAGGGGGGAGAGGAGAGGGGGGGAGAAGAGAGGGGGGGGGGGGAGGAGAGGGTGGTTGAGGGAGGGGGGTGAGGAGAGTGGGGAGAGGTGAGGAGAGAGGATGGAGAGGTGAGGAGGGAGGGGGGGGAGAGGAGAGGGGGGGAATGGAGAGGGGGGGGGAGGGGGAAGAGGGGAGGAGAGGGGGGGAGAGGAGAGGAGAGGGGGAGGGAGGAGAGGGAGAGGGGGGGGGGGAGGAAGAGGTTGGGGGAGACTGTCTCTCTGTCTGTCTCGCCCCTTCTCTCTCTCTCTCTCTCGAGGAGAGATGGAGAGAGAGAGAGAGAGAGAGAGAGAGAGAGAGAGAGAAAGGGAGAGAGAAGATAGAGGGAGGAGAGGGAGAGAAAGAGAGAGGAGACAGAGAGAGAGAGAGAGAGAGGGAGAGAGAGAGGAACCCAAACCCCCCCAAACAATCATTTGCAGGCAGTGCTTTTTTATTTCAAACTAACCATATTTTATTTTCAAACCACATTAAGGGTACTTACTCACAGGTGTGAAGAAATTTGTTCCGTGTCATTCAGAGCTCAGAGTGCCCTCCATGTTACAGAGTGATTGAGGCACACCACTTGCAGAGACTGATTGAGGCACACCACTTCCTGGTTTTATAGTCCCTCAATCTCCCTCCAGCAGGGGCAGCAGAGAGAATGGGGAACTGTGTAAAAACATTAATATCTCTGTCATTTTTCATCGACGGGAAAAATACTCAGCACACATGCGGCGGAGGGGGGCTCTGAGCAAGGTGGCTAAAAATGACGGCCATAAGTAGCGGCGTTCTCTCTGAAATCACAGCACAGAAGGCCTAAAGCGGTCAAGAACAGAGATTTAGTAATATAGATGTGGCCTCCCTTTAGACGTATATGCACAGTAACTCCCTGCTATAACAAATTTGACCTTCTCACTATCTTCAAGGAAATAAATGTTTTTTCTATTTGCTCAATGTAATCTTCTGGTAACTGTCTGCTATTGATAGTCTCAAGTTCTACTTTTACCCATAACTAAAATAAAATATCACGATTCAAGGGTGCTAATTGTCAAACGCACTGACACGAGTACAATAAATTCTTACTTGCTGCAACTTTACAGGCATATTAAACGCAACAACACAAAAAAATTAACAATAAATTATTAATTATACTAGGTAATAATAACAAAAATGATGCAAGTTAAAGTACATATTGTAACCTTCGTAGTACAAAGTCCAATATAGTTGGTGCTGAGGTTGGGTCATGGTTAGGGTGGGGCAAGAGCCTGATGATTGATGAGAAGAACTTGGTTTTGAACCTGGAGATAACATTTCTCATGCTCCTGTGCCTTATTCCCATTGGTAGCAGTGGGATGAGAGCTTTGCCAGGATGGTGTGGTCCTTAGACGATATTAACTACCTTTTTGAAGCATGAGTGAAGTGTTGCACTTTGGGAGGTCAAATGTAAGAGGAAAAATGCAATAACGGCATGATTTGCAGTGGATTTTGGGGTTCAAGTTCATAATCTGCTGAAAGTGGGAACACAAGTAGATAGAGTGGTAAAGAAGGCATATGGTATGCATGCTTTCATAGGTTGGGGCATTGAGTATAAGAAACAGGAAGTCATGATGCAGCCTTATAGACTGATTAAACTGCATTTGGAGCATTAGAAAGGGTGCAGAGGAGGTTGACCAGAATGATGCCTGGATTATGGGGAATTAGCTACAAGGAAAGTTGGACAGACTTGGATTGTTTTCTCTGGAACACCAGAGGTTGTGGGGAGACTTGATAAAACTATGTACACAGAGATTCACACACACAGAGTGGTAAATCTCTGGAATTCTCTGCCACAGAAGGTAGTTGAGGCCAGTTCATTGGCTATATTTAAGAGGGTTAGATGTGGCCCTTGTGGCTAAAGGGATCAGGGGGTATGGAGAGAAGGCAGGTACAGGATACTGAGTTGGATGATCAGCCATGATCATATTGAATGGCTCGAAGGGCCGAATGGCCTACTCCTGCACCTGTTTTCTATGTTTCTATGTAAAGTAAGAGTTATAAATAGAATAGAAATTTATTCCCAGGATTAAAAAATCAATTATTAGACGGCATAGTTTTAAGGCGAGTGGCAAAGTTTAAAGAAGATGGGTGGGGTAAGTTTCTTTATGCAGAGGTTGGTGAGTGTCTGGAAAACGTTGCCAGGGATGGTGATTGACGCAGATATGATAGTGGAATTTAAGAAACGTTTAGGTAAACAAATTGATGTGCTATGAATGGAGGGATATGGATTACGTGCAGGCAGATAAGAGTTGGTCCTGACATCATGTTCGGCACAGACATTGTGGGCAGATGGGCCTGTTCTTGTGCTCTGTGTTCTATGTAATGTTATCCTGCTTAGCCTGGATGTATTTCTGGTCACCTGTAGGCAGATCACACCAGTCCTAGATTTCAACATCTTGACCTAGATTTGTGGTCCAGCATCACAAGCAAGATTAAGTTTCACAATGAGCTCCACTACCTGTTGCTGCAGCCACCACTCCTTTAAAATATGCAGGCCAGGTTTAAGTAGTACAGCAAGCCATAGCTACTGTGATCAACTCACTGTACTTATTGAGACAAAAGTGTTTGCTACCTCTGACGCTGTGTAAGTAAACAAGCAAGATGAAGGTACAATGCTTGCCTGCATCAAAAGCAATAGGTGCGGTTAATCACACATTGTCACACCAGCAGCTGTTCTGGGAGATATCAAAATGACCCATTTTAAGTATAATTCTATATTAAATTTCCAAACTCACTCCCAACTCTCATGTAAACCAATAATCAAAATTATTATTATTTACTATGGAATTTTCCTTTTCTTCTTCAGGGACTTTGTGCTCAAACTTTCTTTGGTCATCAAAATTCCTGCAATGATGCCACCTTTAACCTGAAGGTATGGTGTTTCTGCCTCTACTTACTATATATCAATTGAAAATATAATAAAATAGCTTGCCTGGATTTTATAAGAAAACAATTGTTGATCATGTTAATGGATCATTTGATGCTGTGACACGAAGAGTTGACAGAGGTACTCCAGTACATGTAATAATATAATTGAAATTTCAGATTTTTTGTTAACATAAGATATTATGCTGGAGGAAGTCAATGCGTCAGAGAACATCAGTGGAGTAAAATGGACAGACAAAATTTAGGATAGACACAAAATGCTGGAGTAACTCAGCGGGACAGGCAGCATTTCTGGATGGAAGGAATGAAGAAGGGTCTCGACCCAAAACGTCACCCATTCCTTCTATCTAGAGAAGCGGCCTGTCCCGCTGAGTTACTTCAGTGTAAACCAGCATTTGCATTTCCTTCCTAGACAACATCTAGGGTCGGGACACTTATTCAGACTGAAGAAGTTCTTCCCCCGCATCAATTAAAGCATGGAATAATCTCCACCCAACTATAGTTACCCAACCAGATGCAACTAAATTTAAACTAGCTCTTTCTTCCCAATTACCCTTTCTGGCTTAAGCCCTCCCTTCACCACCTCCAGTTTAAATTCCATTTGGAATATTTTGGAGGACCAAGGAATCCAAGAACCAAGAACCAAGAAGAAGGGTCCCAACCCAAAACGTCATCTATCCATTTTCCTTCACAGATATTGCTTAACCCACTGAGTTCCTCCGGTAGTTACATTTTTTTTGTAGTTAATTTTCCTCAAGATGCCAAAAGTTGGGAAATGGCATTCCACTGAGACTAGTTCTGTTCATCATATACACAAACAATTTAAAATTAGAATATATATTTAACACTGTGGAGGATTGTTATAAAGTATTAATGATTTTTAAATATCCTGAATAGATGTGTGATGGTTTGCAACAGAGATAAATATCATATGTATTATTAGAAGAGTTTTTGTAGAAGGAATTCTAAATGTACAGTAAGAATCTAATTGTGATAGTTCCAAAGGGTTTAAGGCATGCAACATAACAAATAGCACCATTGATTAATAAAATCAAAAATACGACGAGTTCCATTCTAAAAGTATTAGACATATATAACCTTAGCTGAGGCACACATGTGCATGCAGAAAGGATGTAAACACATTGGAAAGATGCGAATTAAGAGGTTCACATGTTGTAGAAACACTCAGTTTAATATTTAAACTATACAGCTCAACAATTAGTACAAAAGGGCAAGGTGTGCAAGTTAACGTGTTGACTGTGAAGTGAAGCCAAGCTCCATCGTCTACTGCACCCCGTCAGCTGTTCACCCAGATCGGCGTTGATTGGTTGGCCCAGATCACACCAGGTCCACGTGAGAGCTCGAGCTCGACGAACGACGGCCCGAGACTAAAGTGGCTCGGCCACATGGCCCCCCCAGAACCGCAGTACTGGAGGCGGTTAGGCGGTCGAGGGAGGCGGCCTGATCATGTGTACGTGTCTCCTGTGTTCAGGGTTGTGGCTGGTTGAGTTAAGGGCAGGTTTGGTCGTGATGGTGGACGCTCTCTGCGGCAGAGTTGTGCCATCTGCACTGGTTGTTCAATGTCCAAGTGTGCCAGCTTAAGACGGTCCACGGAGATAGTCTCGTGTCGACCGCCCAGGTAATTGCAATACTCTGAAGGGTCCCTCGTAAGGCTTTTGCAGAGGCGTACGGCGGGAATCTTGGCGAAGGAAGGCGTACTGGCAGTCCTGGAGGTCAGGTGGGACTTATGTGGTTCTGAGACCGTGTTGGGATGTTGGGACTGGAGAAAGCGTGCCCACCTTCTCATGGAGTCACGTCAGCATGGTTGTGGGGGGTTCTTGATGTCCACGCGTCGCTAGGATAATAATAATAAAAATAATAATAAATACTTTATTGATCCCCTCAGGGAAATGCAGATGTCCAAAAGCCCCCAACCAACAAACCCACACATTCAAAACGAACGCAGACAGAAAATACATAAAATACAATGTGGACACTACCTGAGAGCCATAAATACTTAAAAAAGACCAATAATTAACAATTAAAAATTTAAAAAAATGCAAAAATGCATCCCCCAACAGCCTAGCAGTCCGAATTATAAAATCTAATGGCTGCAGGGGTGAAGGATCTCCTGAACTGCACCGTTCCTCAGGGCAGGGAGAGGAGCCGGTTGTTGTTTCGAGTGCTCTTTTGACTCTCCAGAATTACATGGAGGGGATGCCCGGGGTTTTTCAGGATGACCTGCACCTTGCGCCTCATACGCCTCTCAAGCACATCCATCCCAGAGGCCACTCTCCCCTCCAGCACTGAGCTAGCTTGTTTAACCAGTTTGTCCAGCTTCTTGTTGTTTTTAGCACTAATGCTGTTGCCCCAGCAGACAACAGTGTAGAAAATAACACTTGCAACCACAGTGTTGTAAAACATGTGCAGCATATCATTACGCACATTGTTGGATTTGAGCCTTCTGAGGAAAAAGAGTCTGCTCTGGCCATGAACCATGTCGAAAATCCGGCGGGGCCAGGCAGCGGGGATTGGCTGTCCCGTAGATACGTCGCAAAGAAGCGTGGTGTCACTCATCCTCCAACAGCAGGCCTGAGATGGCGGTGCGATAGGCGAGTGTCTCTTCAGCCTCTCGCTAGGGGATCGCCACGGCCCTGTAGTCGACACCTGGGGCCAGAGCGTGGATGGCATTGATGTCAATGCGGGACAATGCATTTGTGACCTGGTTACTCCTGCCTGCGATGTGCTGGACGCAAGTCATGTATTCTGAGATGTAGGTCATGTGGTGCTGCTGTCGGGTTGACCAAGGATCAGACACTTTGGCAAAGGCAAACGTGAGTGGCTTGTGGTCGGTGAAACCTGTGAAATCCCTGCCCTCGAGGAAGTAGCGGAAATGTCGGATGGCCAGGTAGAGAGCGAGGATCTCCCGATCGAAAACGCTGTATTTCTGCTCGGGGAATCTCAGGTGACCTGATAAAGGCTAGGGGTTGCCAGCTACCATTAATCAGTTGTTCCAGCACTCTGCCCATGGCTGTGCCAGATGCATCGAGCGTGAGAGCTGTTGGTGCGTTGGCTCGTGGATGTACCAGCATCGTTGCCTTTGCCAGCACCTCCTTGGCATTGTCGAACGTGGTCGTGGCCGCATCATCCAAAATTAGCTCTTTTGGCTTCTTGGCCTGGGCCTTGAACAGCGGTTGCATGATCCTGGAGCTGCTCGCATGAAGCGGTGGTAGAAGTTGACCATGCTGACAAACTCTTGGAGTCCCTTCACATTGGAAGGTTTGGCAGGGACCGCTCAGTGCTAGTTGATGTGGTGGCCGCATACCAGGTCGATCTTGGAAAATACCTTGTCACCTTGCCATGAAGTCCTCGATGTGAGGGACGGTGGTAGTCCTCACAGGGTCTCCAGCCCCAGACGCTTTGGGGACTATGTGAAGTGGGGATGCCCACGGGCTGTCTGAGCGGCGCACTATGCCCATTTCCTCCATCTTGCGAAAGTCGTCTTTGGCCAGTTGGAGCTTGTTGGGGGGCAGCCTGCATGCACGTGTATGGAGTGACGGTCCGGTGGGGGAGATATGGTGCTTCACCCCATACTTGGGGCTGGCCGTTGTGAACTGGGGAATTATGATGTCAGGAAAATCGGCCAAGATCCTGGCGTACTCGTTGTCGGAGAAGATCAGCGAGCTGAGATGGGGCGCAGTCAATTCGGCATGGCGCAAGGCGATCGTCTCGAACGTCTCAGAATTAATGAGACGTTGTCCTTGCACATCGACCAGCAGGGAGTGCGCCCTGCAGCGGTTGTGAGGCGTCAGCGATGGTAAACGTCCACTTGAAGCGACAGGAGTTTAAGTTGAACAGGATCGTGCGGACCCCATATATTCTGACGTTTCTGCTGTTGAACCGGCCAGTGGAGGCTCCTGCTTTCCAGAACGAGTGTCACTGCCCGAGGGGGGTAAAACACTGACCTCCGCTCCCGTGTCAACGAGAAGACGTCGCCCCGAATGATGATCCCAGGTGTAGAGGAGGCGATGCTTTTGGCTGGCTGCAGTTGCCATCACCCAAGGCCGGCCGATGTGTTTCCCGGATGCGTGCAGGGTGGTCGGTATCAGCGGGTCTCGGAGTCCCACCTTTGGTGGTAGTAGCACCACTTGTCCTTCCCGGTGCCGTTTGTGGCTGACGGAGGCTGGGACCGCTCGTCTGACCTGCCGAGGCACAGCCACCACCCGATTGATGGTGGTTCCACCCTGCTGTTTGGCCTCCCACAGCATGTCCGCACGAGCTGCCAGCCATTTGGGCTCGGTGAATTCGTCATTCGCGAGGTGCAGGCGGATGTCCGCAGGCATCTGCTTGCGGAAGATCTGTTCAAAAAGGAGGCAGGACTTGTGTCCATCCATCAGTGCGAGCATTTTGTTCATGAGCACGGATGGTTTGGGGTTGCCTAGGCCATCCCTGTGCCACCATGACGCGGCGGCAGAGACCGAATGTGTCCTTGAGGAGCATCTTGATCCCTTCGTACTTGTTGTCGGCTGGTGGCTGGCGAATGTAATCGATGAGGCGCCCCGGAGTTTCCTGCGCACTGACCACGTAGTAGTACTTGATGACGTCGGCAGATATTTGGCGGATGTGGAATTAGGCTTCGACTTGTTCAAACCACACTTGGGGCTGTGATGTCCAGAAGGTGGGCAATTTGAGTGAAACTGCATTCTGCTGATCTGGGTTGTCTCCAGGCATGATGAAATCCAAAAGAGGCCATTTTGGATCGTTGGACACACCTCTAAAGATGTTCACGTGTTGTTTAATATTTAAATGACAGAGCTCAACAATTATTACAAAAGGGCAAGGTGTGTGTGTTAACCTGTTGACGGTGAAGTGAAGACTAGCTCCGTCATTTGCTGCACCCCGTCAACTGTTCACCCAGATCGCCATAGATTGGTCGGCCCAGATTACGGCAGGTCCACGCGGGAGCTCGAGCTCAACGAACGACGGTTCGAGACCAAAGTGGCTCGGCCACATGATAGCGCCACACTAAAAAAGTGATATGTATGGTACATGTAAAGATTTATAAGTGTGAGGTTATACCATTAGTACTGATGCTGTTTCAACTCCAGTAACTAAAGTAGAAGTGGGAATGGAAGTTAGTTCTGGTAACTAAGGAAGAAATGATATGTATCTGTATACTGCAGGAGTGGGGCGCCATTGTGTATGGCTGCTCTGCCTGCAGTCCGTCCTTTCACCCTTTTTTATTTTTATTTTTAGTCCTGTTAAAAAGAAAATGTTTGTTGGTCTTATTTTATGTGGTGGGTGGGGGGAGGGGAAGGGGGAAACTTTATTTCATAGTCCCTACCTGGTCGGAGAGGCAGCTTCCCTCCGAGCTGCTTCGGACTGGAGCGCCGTCTCCTATTGGGACCATCTGGAACCCCAGCTGCAGCGGCGGCACAGCGCTGGGACACCATCACGGAGTGGGCGATGCCTTACCGGGTTGCCGTGCGGTAAGCCCCGGAGTGCTGTGACCAACGACTCCAACATCCGAGGAGCTGTGGCTGCGGAGCGTCCAGCCGCAGGTGGCGCTGGATTTAGAACACCGCAGAGCCTGGGATCCGAGATCGCCAGAGTCGGAGCTCCAACCACCGCGGCCTGAGGACTTCGCATGCCGCGGTCTCTGGGGAGGAAGCGGCCGCTCCAGACATTCCAACTTGCTGAGGAGTGCTCACCCAACGCCGGAGTTCCATCTTCTCGGCAAGAGGGCCTGAAAACATCGGACTGGCTGCGGAGGCCACAAGTAGGCCTCAACCTCGGCTGATCACGGAGGAAGAGGACTGAACTTTCTGGTGCCTTTCCCCACAGTGGAAAATGTTTATTCTGTTGTGTGGGGATGTTCATGTTGAATTCTATAAAGTGTTGTGTCATTTAAAAAAAAAAAATTTCCCCTTGGGCAAGAGTGACCATAATATGGTTGAGTTCTTCATTAGGATGGAGCGTGACATTGTTAATTCAGAAACAATGGTTCTGAACTTAAAGAAAGGTAACTTTGAGGGTATAAGATGTGAATTGGCCAAGATTGACTGGCAATTAATTCTTAAAGGGTTGACGGTGGATATGCAATGGAAGGCATTTAAAGACCGCATGGATGAACTACAACAATTGTTCATCCCAGTTTGGCAAAAGAATAAATCAGGGATGGTAGTGCATCCGTGGATAACAAGGGAAATCAGGGATAGTATCAAAGCAAAAGATGAAGTGTACAAATTAGCCAGAAAAAACAGCCTACCTGAGGACTGTGAGAAATTCAGAGACCAGAAGAGGAGGACAAAGGGCTTAATTAGGAAAGGGAAAATAGATTATGAAAGAAAACCGGCAGGGAACATAAAAACTGACTGCAAAAGTTTTTATAGATATGTGAAGAGAAGGAGATTAGTTAAAACAAATGTTGGTCCCTTGCAGTCAGAAACAGGAGAATTCATCATGGGGAACAAGGACATGGCGGACCAATTGAATAACTACTTTGGTTCCGTCTTCACTAAGGAAGACATAAATAATCTGTCGGAAATAGCAGGGGACCGCGGGTCAAAGGAGATGGAGGAACTGAGTGAAATCCAGGTTAGCCGGGAAGTGGTGTTAGGTAAATTGAATGGATTAAAGGCCGATAAATCCCCAGGGCCAGATAGGCTGCATCCCAGAGTACTTAAGGAAGTAGCTCCAGAAATAGTAGATGCATTAGTGATAATTTTTCAAAACTCTTTAGATTCTGGAGTAGTTCCTGAGGATTGGAGGGTAGCTAATGTAATCCCACTTTTTAAAAATGGAGGGAGAGAGAAAACGGGAAATTACAGACCAGTTAGTCTAACATCGGTAGTGGGGAAACTGCTAGTCAGTTATTAAAGATGGGATAGCACCACATTTGGACAGTGGTGAAATCATTGGACAAAGTCAGCATGGATTTACGAAAGGTAAATCATGTCTGACGAATCTTATAGAGAATTCGAGGATGTAACTAGTAGAGTGGGTAGGGGAGAACCAGTGGATGTGTTATATCTGGACTTTCAGAAGGCTTTTGACAAGGTCCCACATAAGAGATTAGTATACAAACTTAAAGCACACGGTATTGGGGGTTCAGTATTGATGTGCATAGAGAACTGTCTGGCAAACAGGAAGCAAAGAGTAGGAGTAAACGGGTCATTTTCAGAATGGCAGGCAGTGACTAGTGGGGTACCGGAAGGCTCAGTGCTGGGACCCCAGCTATTTACAATACAGTGGCTTGCAAAAGTTTTCATACCCCTTGAACTTTTCCACATTTTGTCACGTTACAACCACAAACTTAAATGTATTTTATTGGGATTTTATGTGATAGACCAACACAAAGTGGTGCATAATTGTGAAGTGGAAGGAAAATGATACATGGTTTTCAAATTGTTTTACCAATACAAAACTGAAAAGTGTGGCATGCAAAAGTATTCAGACCCCCTGAGTCAATACTTTGTAGAACCACCTTTCGCTGCAATTACAGCTGCAAATCTTTTGGGGTATGTCTTTACCAGCTTTGCACATCTAGAGACTGACATTTTTGCCCATTCTTCTTTGCAAAATAGCTCAAGCTCAGTCAGATTGGATGGAGAGCGTCTGTGAACAGCAATTTTCAAGTCTTGCCAGAGACTCTCAATTAGATTTAGGTCTGGACTTTGACTGGGCTATTCTAACACATGAATATGCTTTGATCTACTTTCCATTGTAGCTCTGGCTGTATGTTTAGGGTCGTTGTCCTGCTGGAAGGTGAACCTCCTCCCCAGTCTCAAGTCTTTTGCAGATTCTAACAGGTTTTCTTCCAAGATTGCCCTGTATTTGGCTCCATCCATCTTCCCATCAACTCTGACCAGCTTCCCTGTCCCTGCTGAAGAAAAGCATCCCCACAACATGATGCTGCCACCACCATGTTTCACAGTGGGGATGGTGTGTTCAGGGTGATGTGCAGTGTTAGTTTTCCGCCACACATAGCGTTTTGCATTTAGGCCAAAAACTTCAATTTTGGTCTCATCTGACCAGAGCACCTTCCTCCACATGTTTGCTGTGTCCCCCACATGGCTTGTGGCAAACTGCAAACAGGACTTCTTATGGCTTTTTTTCAACAATGGCTTTCTTCTTGCCACTCTTCCATAAAGGCCCGATTTGTGGAGTGCACGACTAATAGTTGTCCTGTGGACAGATTCTCCCACCTGAGCTGTGGATCTCTGCAGGTCCTCCAGAGTTACCATGGTTACCTTGGCTGCTTCTCTGATCAATGCTCTCCTTGCCCGGCCTGTCAGTTTAGGTGGACGGCCATGTCTTGGTAGGTTTGCAGTTGTGCCATACTCTTTCCATTTTCGGATGATGGATTGAACAGTGCTCCGTGAGATGTTCAAAGCTTGGGATATTTTTTTATAACCTAACCCTGCTTTAAACTTCTCCACAACGTTATCCCTGACCTGTCTGGTGTGTTCCTTGGGCTTCATGATGCTGTTTGTTCACTAATGTTCTCTAACAAAGCTCTGAGGCCTTCACAGAACAGCTGTATTTATACTGAGATTAGATTACACACAAGTGGACTCTATTTACTAATTAGGTGACTTCTGAAGGCAATTGGTTGCACTGGATTTTATTTAGGGGTATCAGAGTAAAGGGGGCTGAATACTTTTGCACGCCACACTTTTCAGTTTTTTATTTGTAAAAAAATTTGAAAACCATGTATCATTTTCCTTCCACTTCACAATTATGCGCCACTTTGTGTTGGTCTGTTACATAAAATCCCAATAAAATACATTTACGTTTGTGGTTGTAACGTGACAAAATGTGGAAAAGTTCAAAGGGTATGAATACTTTTGCAAGCCACTGTATATATTAATGATTTGGACGAGGGAATTGAATGCAACATCTCCAAGTTTGCGGATGACAATAAGCTGGGAGGCAGTGTTAGCTGTGAGGAGGATGCTAGGAGGCTGCAAAGTGACTTGGATAGGCTGGGTGAGTGGGCAAATGCATGGCAGATGCAGTATAATGTGGATAAATGTGAGGTTATCCACTTTGGTGGCAAAAACAGGAAAGCAGACTATTATCTAATTGGTGACCGATTAGGAAAAGGGGAGATGCAACGAGGCCTGGGTGTCATGGTACACCAGTCATTGAAAGTAGGCATGCAGGTGCAGCAGGCAGTGAAGAAAGCAAATGGTATGTTAGCATTCATACCAAAAGGATTTGAGTATAGGAGCAGGGAGGTTCTACTGAAGGTGTACAGGATCTTGATGAGACCACACCTGGAGTATTGCATACAGTTTTGGTCTCCAAATCTGAGGAAGGACATTATTGCCATAGAGGGAGTGCAGAGAAGGTTCACCAGACTGATTCCTGGGATGTCAGGACTTTGATATTAAGAAAGACTGGATAGACTCGGCTTGTACTCGCTAGAATTAGGAGATTGAGGGGGGATCTTATAGAAACCTACAAAATTTTTGAGGTGTTGGACAGGCTAGATGCAGGAAGATTGTTCCCGATTTTGGGGAAGTCCAGGCCAAGGGGTCACAGCTTAAGGATAGAGGGAAAATCTTTTAGGACCGAGATGAGAAAAACATTTTTCACACAGAGAGTGGTGAATCTCTGGAACTCTGCTACAGAAGGTAGTTGAGGACAGTTCATTGGCTATATTTAAGAGGAAGTTAGATGTGGCCCTTGTGGCTAAAGGGATCAGGGTGTATGGAGAGAAGGCAGGTACAGGATACTGAGTTGGATGATCAGCCATGATCATATTGAATGGCGGTGCAGACTCGAAGGGCCGAATGGCCTACTCCTGCACCTATTTTTCTATGTTTCTGTGGATGTACGGAAACCTAATTATTTCTTCTATGTAAAGCACTTTGGTTTCAACGCGAGTTGATTTAAACGTGCTATAAAAATAAAATTTACTCACTTACTTACTATGTTTCTTCCTGGGACAAGAGTGATTGAGATTAAGTAGGATATGGTGATACTTACCAGATATCAGAACAGTGAAAGTAATTGAATTGAAATATATATAGTTCTGAGAGAGATTGATGTGATAGACTTTGTAAGGTTTACCATTGAATGGAGATCCAGAACCATAATGAGGAATGATTACTTAAGACTGATAAAAGGACATTTCTGCATTCAGAGGGCTCTGAATCTTTATTTTATTTAACTCCCACATGGGTTGTGGATGCCCAATCATTGAATAGTTTCACAATTGAAACTTGTAGACGTGTGGATATATGGATCAATAGAAAAGTGGATGAGATTTAAGATCAGCAAAGGTACAGCTGACCTGATATCTGCCCTCTCCCCTCCTGATGGGAATGATAAATCTATGACAGCAACTTCAAGCACATTGTGGGGGCTCCTTTGATAGGAGGGCAAATATGATGAAAAAAACCAGGCAAAATTCAGCAACTTCCAAGCACATTGTGGGGCTCCTTTGATAGGAAAGGGGCAAATATTAGTGAAAAAAACAACAAAGGATATAAGTATAAAAGCAAAATTCAGGAATCTGAAGTAAAGTAGGACATTCTGAAATACTTTAAAAAATCAGGCAGCATCTCCAGTGAGAGAAAATGAATTAACTATTCAGATCTGTAAGCTTTCACCAGAATGACCATTAATCTAACTTACTCAGTAATGAACCCAATAAAAAATTTGGAGGCGCATTTATTACGAAGTCAGGGCTTCTACTCAGCGGCTGTGGAAAGCATCTTGTCCGGAAATATTACAATCTGGTTTGGGAATTACTCTGCCCAGGAAAAGAAGGCTCTGCAAAGAGTAGTGCGTTCGGCCAAACGCACTATGGGAACTTCACTTGCCCCCTGCAGGAACTATACATCAGAAGGTGCAACTCCAGAGCCTATAAAATCATGGGAGACCCCTTCCACCCCTGCAACGGACTGTTCTAGCTGCTACAGTCAGGCAAATGCCTCCGTTGCCATGCTGTGAGAACGGAGAGGTTGAGAAGGCGTTTCTTCCCAGAGGCCATTCGGATTGTAAACTCCTATCTCACCAGGGACTAACTTTACTGTACCACTCTACTGCTTTTTTAATTTTTAATTGCTGTTTTTTCCCTTTTTCCTTCCGCCCACAATATTTAAAATGGAAAAGAATATGTCTGTTACATTCTGTTTGTAGTTTGTTTGGCTGTTCGTTTGTTTGTCTTTTTGCACAATGTCCGCGAGCATTGCCACTTTTCATTTCACTGCACATCCCGTATGTGTATGTGCCGAATAAACTTGACTTGACGACTTGAAACAGTGCAAAACTCTCAATAATATGCAGTAATCCATTGCATTGATGCATTTTGTTGTATGAAAAATAAATATAAGGAAGAAAAGCTTATACTAAGCTGAAAAGAGTTCATGTGAAATATACTCATCGGAATAGGCTGAATGAGCTGAATCCCTGATTCTGTGCTGTATATTTTATGCAATACTGTGTATATCTGTCATGTGTGTGGTTTGGAAGTTATCGCAGAGCAAAATAATAGATATTCTGTTACATGTGTTTTGGCATCAAAAGAGCAAATTATTTTCCTTGGTAACTGAAGTGTTGTTTACTTTAATAACCATTTACCATGCATAAAAGCTTGCCACAATGAATAGTTTGCTACTTACATTTGGAGCAGAAGAAATTATTCACATACCCTGTTGTTCACAACTATAGCGTAAGGGCTTAAAAATGATACTTCACTGTGTGATGGTTTTTGAATTTTACTGCCCCTCAGGAACATTTGTTGAGCAACTTGCAATGACTGAGATTTATAGTATTTGCTGTTTCACAAAATATATTTAGGTACTTGCTTGCAGTAGTATATAGAACTCTTGTTATAATGGACAACGGTGGGTGGGGAGGGGGAAGATATCTGTTGTTGCTAACTGACCGCTGTAACCGAGGGGGGAGGGTAAAGTTTAACCCAAGACTGGGATGGAATTAACATTGGGGGGAGAAGGGGGGGGGGGGTTAAACAAGGAAGAGGGTTTCAGCTAAAGGTAGAGGTTGGATAGACTTGATTGTTTGCTCTGGAATGTCAGAGGTTGAGGGGAGACTTCAATCAATCAATCAATATTTATTACATGTCATTTGAACCTCATTGAGGCTCAAACGAAACTGCGTTTCCACAGCCATACAAACAAAGACAATATCATACAGACATGCACACAATTTAATTTACAAAAACATCCATCACAGTGAACCCATTGTGATGGAAGGCAAAGTCTTTTCTCTCCCCTGTTTTCCATTTCTCTCCCGATGTCCAAGCCCCAGGCGGGCGATGATAACTCCCACGGCCATTTTAGGCCGCGCGGGACGATGTACGGCCCCGCTCCCGGTCTAAATGTCACAAAGTTGGAGCCCCCGGCAGGCGCTGGAATGTCCCATGGCCATGAAGCCGCGCCGAGCGATGTACGGCCCCGCTCCGGGTCGTTCCAACCCCGCGACACGGGCTGGAGAAGTTTCGTTGCGGGAGCTCCGGAAAGCGGTCTCTCCACCCGTGAGCTCCCGATGTCCCAACAGTCCACCGGACCTGCGGCTGCAGCCGGAGCCTCCGAGCTACGTGGTCGGGCCGCAGCAGCGAGTCACCACCGCTCCCCACGCTCCGATGTCGGCCAGCCCCACGATGGTGAGAAGTCCGCAGCTCAGCAGGCTCCGTGACTGGAGCCCCCAGGTCGTTCAGGCTGGAGGCCGCTCCCCGGTGCTAGGCCCCAACGACAACGGAGACACGACAGGAAAAAGGTTGGGTCTCACGTACAGGGAAGAGAGTTTAAAAATGTTCCCCCTTCCCTCCCCCCATCCCCCGCATATACACAGTTAAAAAAACTATTTAAAAAACACAAACAACTACATTTAACTAGACAAAAAATAAAAAAAGACAGACAGGCTGTAGGGGCCACTGTAACAGTGAGTCGTGCCGCCAACCGGACTTGATAGAAGAATATAAAATTATGAGAGGCACATATAAGATAGACAGTCATGGTGGTAATGTCCAACAATAGAGGGAACAGCTATGTGAGAGGGGGTGTTTAATTGAGATATGCAGGACGTTTTTATGTGATGGGGGCCTGGAATGCAATGCCAAGGTTGTGGTGGTGGAGGTAGATACAACAGTGACTTTTAAAATACTTTTGGATAGGCACATGAAAGTGCAGGAAATACAGGAATATGGATCATTGCAGACAGATGAGTTAAGTTTAGCTAGACATCAGGCACAAATATTGTGAGCCGAAGGACCCTTTCCTGTGCTGTACTGCTCGATATTCTATGCTCTAATATTACATAGACCTCCCTGCAGTGATTCTACAATGTGCATTTTACATGGGGAATAATCTTTAACCTATTATTTTTAAGAACAGCAAGGGATTTCTCCTAGAATTCCTACTATTATTTATCCCTCAACCAGTATCGCTAAAAGTTGAAGATATGGTCCGTAGTGCAGTTTGTTTATGGGTTTCTCCTATGTGCATCTTGACTGCGCATTTCTTACTTTACACCAGTGACAACACTCCAAAAATATTTAATTGGCTATGAAGGAGTTCGAGGTGGCCTGAGGTCACGACAGTCATTATATAAATGCTAATTTTTCTCTTTGCAGCTGCATTGATTTTAGCGGATGAAGTTAAAATCACAATTCATTTTCTGGCCTCAAATGCTTCTGTTTTAGACAATGCAATTGATATTGACCCCAACAAATTACCATACATATTGTAAAAGACACTTTAACAACTGATGTTGTTAATGACTTTGTATAACTGAGCATTTTTTTTCAATACAATGGCTGTTAAACAAACTAATTTAAATATTGGCATGACAAACTCATAATCTTGTCTTTGCTAACCCTCAAAGATTATGGTTACCCATCTGTCTGAATAAAGACTCCAGAAGTAGCAGAGGGCATTTTGAAGGAAACAAAAATAGAAAACGCTGAACGCTCAGTCAGTTAGCATCTCCAGAAAGATCAGAAAAAATGCACTTTTGAAGTAGAACGGGATAAATGGGATTACCCTATGAAAAGTGGCCTAGAATGGAACTGTGTCCTATAATGGAACTTGCCTGCTTATTCTGCTGTGAATACAAATATAATTTGTGTTCCCACCTTATTTCTATAGCTCTAGTATTGAATCATTAAACATATTGTGTATGATTAATATAACACCAAATGAGTATCTATAACTAGTGGAAGTGGATTATTGCACTGACACAGGTTTAATGGCCTCACACATGTGGTCAAGGTCAGTAATAACATCAACAAATCCTTTCTGTGCAACTACCATATTAGCATATGCACATGCAGTTGCGCACACGCAAAGAGCACATACATGCACATACTCCTCACTGAGGTATACCCATCCCTTATCCAATAACAACCTCAAACAATCATAAATCTTACATAGTCATATGTCTCAGCATATTTTCATGTGGCTGACCCCACCCCAATATCTTACACATACTTTAAGTTATTCAATTATTACAAATCTTGTTCCAACTTATAGGGGTGCTATAGGAGTACTAGAAAACTGTTAATGTATCTATTGTTTAAAAACAATGGAAAGGAAAGACCACATAATCACTGGCCAGCCAGTCCAGCATCAGTAGGTCCTTAGAAAATATTGGAAGAAATTTTTCAGCACAAAATTAAGCATTTTGAAAGGTATATGCCAGTGACATTCCATATGAACTTGTTAAGAAAATGTTATGCCAAATTAATTTGATTGAGTTTTTCTCTTGAAGAATGTTGAAGGAAGCACATTTGAAACCATCCACATGGATTTTAGTAAGGCAATGGATGAAGTCCCATTGACAGAGAATAAAAGCTTAAAGGATGTAGAAGGAATTGTGAATTGCAGAGGAAATCCATTGCATGGCAGAAAACAAAGAGAAGGGCTGCTGGAAGATTTTAATGACAGGGATAGTTGTATAGTGTGTGTGCATTTCAATGCCATGTCACTTTTTTTTCCTGGTATGTACTTGTTTTTCATGATTTGGGGATGACAACCCCACCACACTAGAGAGGGGTAGTGTGGTGGGGTACTTTACCTAAAATTGGAGAGTTCATTGTTCATACCATTGGGTTGTAAGTTCCCCAAGTAGAATATTAGGTGATGATCCTCTAGTTTGTGTGTGGCCTCACTCTGGCAATGGAGAATGCCCAAGACAGAAAGTCAGTATAGGAAAGGGAATTTAAATGGTTAGCAGCCAAGAGATTCACCAGGCCTAGGCAAATTGTGCACAAGTGTTTGACAAAACGATCATATAGTCTACGTTTGGTCTCACCTATTGGCAGGAGGCTGCCAAATGCAGTAGATTAGATTAGAGGAGTTGCATGTGAACATCTGTCTCACCTGGAAGGGCTGCTGGAACCACTGGATGGAGATGAGTGTGGCAGTGTAAGGACAGGTGTTATATCTCCTGTGGCTACAGGGGAAAGTACCTGGGGTGGTTTGGGTAGGAAGTATGAGTCACTCTAGGCGATGCGAGAATGCCCATAGACAGAAAGTCAGTATAGAAAGAAATTTTGGGGAATGATACAATGGTTAGGTGAAATATAAACCCAAGGGATTCTATCCATGTTCTGGCCTAGGGGGGGAGGGGAAGCAGGTGCACAACTGTGAGACACAGGGAAGAATGGACGAGGGATCCATTATAACAGCAGGAGGGAAAGCCTCCTCTTGGGAGCAAATACGGTGGAGACGGAGAAATTGAGATTAGGGAATAGTGGCCTTGCAAGAGCCATGGTGGGAGGAGAGGTAGATTTGAAAAGTGAACACGTTCCTCACCTATGCTGACTGCCCTGCAAAGCTTTTTCAGGTTTTTTTTTGTTTTGGATTACCTTAAACATTGTTTTTTATGGTCCCTGCAGTTGAGTACAATGTTTCCAAAATAACACCAGGAAGAAAACTTCTTAAGTACATAGTTGATTGAAATGCACTTTGGGACCTCTGGAGGTCATAAATGGTATTTTTATTACCGATCATGGTAGCTATAGTTTTCTTTCTGATTTTGTTTTATTTAGGTATATTAGTATTTGTTTTCCACACCTCACCTTTTAATCTGAGAAAAGGATGATATTGCTGCATACAAGATACAAGATACATTTAATTGTCATTTGGACCCCTTGAGGTCCAAACGAAATGCCGTTTCTGCAGCCATACATTACAAACACATAGACCCAAGACACAACATAATTAACATAAACATCCATCACATTGCTGTGATGGAAGGCCTAATAAACATCTCAACTCTCCCCCCCCCCCCCCCCCCCCGATGTCAGGTCAAAACTCATATCCCCCGGCTGGCGATCGATTGTTTAAAGCCACGCCGGGTGGTGGAGGGGGGGGGGGTTAGAGCCCCCGGTGTGCGCTCACAGAGTCCCGCAGGCCATTCAAGCGCATAACTGTTAGGCCCCGACTCCAGGAGACCCCCGACAACTCGGACGGGGAATCGCCGTTGCGAGAGCCCTGAAAAGCAGTCTCCCTCCAGGGAGCCGCGGGCTCCTCGTCCACAGACCTGCCGTTGGAGCCAAACTCTCCAGTAGCAGCAAGCAGCAGCGCTCCTCCACCGCTCCACCCGCTCCGGAAATTCGTAGCACCAGAGTCCCCGGCTTCTTCCTGTTGGAGGCCGCTCCTCGTTGCAACGAGAAAAGGTCGGGTCTCCAGTGGGAGAGAGATTTAAAGTTCCCCCCCCCCCCCCTCCCACCCCACCCCCACCCCCCCCCACACACACACCCAACACAAAAAGATTTAAACACAGACAGAAAATAATAAAACGCGGACAGACTGCAGAGGCCGCTGCTGACCAGAGTCGCGCCGCCCACCAGTTAAAGTATGTAGCATTGTAAAGTATTTCGATGGAGGCATTGGATTGCAAACAATTAACAATTTGTAGTTCGATTGGAGCTCCAGCAGCGGCGGGACAGCGCTGAAACATCGCGGGGCTTGTGATTTTTTTTGGAGCCCGGAGTGCTGACCTGCTGCCGACACATGGAGCTGCGGGTTGCAGAGCTCCCAAAGCGAGCGGCGCTGATCAACAACGCGGGGTCCTGCGACTCTGCCCGGCTCGGCCTACGAACTCGGGAGCTGCGGACTCCGGCTGCGGGAGGCGGCTGATCCAGGAGGTCCGGGCCGCTGAGGAGGAGGATATGCACCGTTTGCGTCGCGTTCCACCAGCCCTGCGTGAGGGCCTAAATGGGCGGCGACTGCGGGTGCTCGGAAGGCCCCGACTACGGATGGACACGGAGGGGAGGCTGGCTGGACTATGGTGCCGTCCTCACCTGGGTGCCATTTATGTTATGTTGTGTTGTGGACTTTTTGTGTTTGTGCTTTTGTTAAATTTTTAATTCAACTTCAATTTATTTTTTAATATGTTTTATTATTTATTTATTATTTATTTTTATTATTTTTCTTGTGATTTTTTTTAACGATACTGCTGTACGGGAAATTCATTTCGTTGTCTCAAAGTGAGGCAACGACAATAAAATTTGAATACAAGAATACAAGAATACTAGAATACAGAATCAACAAAACTGTTGCAATGAAAGCAAATGTGAGATAATCCACCTTATACCGATAAAGGATATATTCCTGTTTTCTAAATAAAAGCTAATTATAGTACAAGACCAAGAGAGGGCGGCACTGTGGCGCAGCGGTAGAGTTGCTGCCTTGGAGCACCTGAGGCCCGAGTTCGATCCAGACTATAGGTGTTGTCAGCACGGAGATTATACTTCTCCCTGTTGACCGCGTGGGTTTTTTCCGGATGCTCCAGTTTCCTCCCACACTCCAAAGAAGTGTAAATTTGTAGGTTATGTGTAGGAAGGAACCGCAGTTTCTGAAATTTAAATCGAAGATAGGCACAAAAAACTGGAGACCTTTTTCTCCAGAGATGCAGCCTGACCTGCTAAGGTCTCTGCAGAAGGCTGAAAGGGGTGGAGATAGGAAGGTGGGAAGTTATCTCCCAGGTATCTTCTCCTGCAATCGCAGGAGATGTGACAACTGTCCCTACACCTCTTCTCTCGACTCTTTTCAGGGACCCCAATAGTTCTTTCAGGTTAGGCAGAGGTTCACATACATCTCCTCCTGCCTCATCTACGGTAACTGTTATTCCAGGTGTGGACTCTTATACATTGGCGAGACCAACTGAAGACTGAGTGATTGTTTCGCTGAACACCTTCGTTCAGTCCGACTGGGCCTACAGTGCATTCAGAAAGTATTCAGACCCCCTTCACTTCTTCCACATTTTGTTAAGTTACAGCCTTATTCTAAAAGTGATTAAATTCATTTTGTTGTCATCAATGTACACACAATACCCCATAATAATAAAGCAAAGACAGATGTTTAGAAATTTTTGCAAAGCAGTTAAAAATACATAACCAAAATATCACATTTACATAAGTATTCAGACCCTTTGCTATGATACTCAAAATTGAGTTTAGGTGCATTCTGTTTCCATTGATTATTCTTGAGATGCTTCTACAACTTGATTGGAGTCCACCAGTGGTAAATTAAATTGATTGGACATAATTTGAAAAGGCACACACCTGTCTATATAAAGTCCCACAGTTGACAGTACATGTCAGAGCAAAAACCGTGCCCTGAAGACCTGAAAATAGCTGTGCATCGGCGCTCCACATCCAACCTGACAAGAGCTTGAGGGGATCTGCAGAGAAGAATTGAAGAAATTACCCAAATACAGGTGTGCCAAACCTGCAGCATCATACCCAAGAAGACTTGAGGCTGTAATCGCTGCCAAAGGTGCCTCAACAAAGTACTGATGAAAGGGTCTGAATACTTATGTAAATGAGATATTTCAGTTATTTCTTTATAATTACTTTGCAAAAATTTCTAAACATCTATTTTTGCTTCTTCATTCTGAGGTATTGTGTGTAGATTGATGATAAAACAATGTTTTTTAAAATGTAATCCATTTTAGAATAAGGCTGTAACATAACAAAATGTGGAAAAAGTGAAGGGGTCTGAATACTTTCTGAATGCACTGTATATGATCTCCCAGTTGCTAAACACTTTAATTCCCATTCTCATACTAACCTTTCTGGCCTGGGCCTCCTCCATTGTCAGAGTGAGGCCAAACACAAACTGGAGGAACAGAACCTCACATTTCACTGGACCAGCTTACAACCCAATGGCATTAATATTGATTTCTCTATTTTCAAGTAACAATTGCATTTCCTCTCTCTCCATCCCTCACCCTAGTCATAGTACGAGTTTCACTTTTGTCCTGGTGTTCCATTATCTGTAACTCTTTTTCACCTGGCCCACAACTAACCATGGCCTGTTTTCTTTATCATCATCACATTTTTGCATATCTTTCATTCATTTGTTCTATATCTCTGTATATCATCATTTATATCTCTCGTTTCCCTTTCCCCTGACTCCCGGTCTGAAGAAGGGTCTCGGCCCAAAAGGTCACCTATTCCTTTCCTCTAGAGATGCTGTCTGACCAGCTGAGTTACTCCAGCTTTTTGTGTCTATCCAAGGTTGTAGGTTAATTGGCTTCTGTAAATCGTCCCTAGTGTGTAGAATAGAACTACTGTATGGGTGATCGCAGGTCGTTGTGTTTCCACGCTGTATCTCTAAAACTAAAACCAAAGATGTGGGAACAAATAAACAAGCACAGAAAATAATCAAAATGACAAATGAAACATTGTTTTATGTACTTGGAGCAATATAAGTAAAGCTGTAGCTTTTTAAAGCCTTGATTAGAACTAAAACAAAGTACTTTTAAGTGGTTTTGAGAAACTCGCTTTAGGAATGATTTTCCGGTCTAGAAATTATTCTGCATGTAATTACCAGCACTACACAGGGAACCTGTACTTATGATTTCCAATTGTGAATCTATTGTAGGAAATATATGTTTGTTACTGTGCACAGTGAGTGTTAATTACTAATGTAATACAGCACACCTGCCACTGTATTCAATTAGTAATTGATGCCTGGGTTGACCAGATTGCAAAGGAGTGTGTCATTCAATTTGTATGAATAGACTTCAAGATCCTTGTGGAAATAGGGGAGAGGTGGAGGAATGTAAATTGCACCAGGGATATTAGGAATGCATCCAGAACAGGGAAGGAGAGGTACAGGCTCAGTTGGCCAAATAAAAGCAATAAAGAGAGTCACCCACTATTCTCAATGTAGAAAATAAATTCCATGTGCTCACTTGTACTATCAAGGTTAGTTTGCTGACTCTTTAAACTCTACCTCACACACCGATGCCAACCCACCCTATTTTAAAACCCACACAAATCACCGGGAGAACATGCAAAGTCTGTACAGACAGCACCTGTAGTCAGGATCGAACCTGGGTCTCTGCCACCGTATGAAAGCAACTCTACTGCTGCGCCACCGTACTGCTCTGTAAAAGCAACACATTAAAATTAATGGGAGATGGAAACTTTCCAGTCGCTAAGACTCACCAAGCTAAAGTATTATGGGGATTGGACCAAACCCAAGCTGTCAACACCAGTAAAAATCTGGAAGTAATAGGCGAGTACGATAACGAGTATCTAATCCTTGTTTTATACCGTAAAATGGTTTGTGTATATTTGTGTTTATCTCAGTTTGTCACTTGTTGATAAAATTGTGTTCTTACCATGCTCTTTCTTCTATTTTTACTGTTGTATAATTAAAAGGGATAACATTTATTCAGCTACTTAGCCAGTTAAATATTCCAGATTAGTGATGCATGTTTCTCTTTGCAAGATGCTTGGCACCAGCAGTTATGGTTAATTAAAGTTAATGTGCATCACTTTGATGTGTAGCATATGTAGATTTGCTCTTCCAAATGTATGTTAATGTTCTTCGTGCATTGTTCTGCCTTCCCAAGAGCCTACAGGTTATGTCCATGCAAATGTCCTTCTTGAAAGTCTCTCAAGATGTTTGGTACAGTCAACAAACAGTGGGCCTCTTTATTAGTAAGTGTTGATGTTTCCTTAAACCAGTGGATAATGGAGCATGTTTCCAAAAATTCACGGGGATTTCAGAACACTCGCCATAGATCCGTCGTCTCAGAGAAACAGCTGCTGTCAGGGAGGTAAAACAATGACAATTGCACAAATAAGAGAGCTGTTGGAACACGAGAGGATAAAAGTGCGCAAGCAGCATTGTGAAACTAAACAGTCCTTCTCCCTCTCAGCCCCTATCTAACCATCATTGTTTCCCCACACTGGTGCCACAGTTACCTCATAAATCAGTTCATAATAGTTCAGTTGATAGACCCACTTACTCAGGAACGTGGAAGCTCATAGTCATCCATCATAACCATCTGCTTTCAAAGATATAAAAGGATGTAACATTCCACTGGTGTGCTTCAACCTATGGGGAGAAGAGGACACTGCACCGAAGTGCTAGGCCCTACAAAAGAAATTGGAAATCTGTCCCTAAGGGAAAGCATGGGGGTAGACATTTCTATGAAGGTATTATGTGAATAAATTTGAGGTTATCCACTTTGGTGGCAAAAACAGGAAAGTAGACTATTATCTGAATGGTGGCCGATTACGAAAAGGGGAGATGCAACGAGACCTGGGTGTCATGGTACACCAGTCATTGAATGAAGGCATGCAGGTGCAACAGGCAGTGAAGAAAGCGAATGGTATGTTAGCATTCATAGCAAAAGGATTTGAGTATAGGAGCAGGGAGGTTCTGCTGCAGTTGTACAGGGTCTTGGTGAGACCACACCTGGAGTATTGCGTACAGTTTTGGTCTCCTAATCTGAGTAAAGACATTCTTGCCATAGAGGGAGTACAGAGAAGATTCACCAGACTGATTCCTGGGATGTCAGGACTTTCATATGAAGAAAGACTGGATAGACTCGGCTTGTGTTCGCTAGAATTTAGAAGATTGAGGGGGGATCTTATAGAAACTTACAAAATTCTTAAGGGGTTGGACAGGCAAGGTGCAGGAAGATTGTTCCCGATGTTGGGGAAGTGCAGAACAAGGAGTCACAGTTTAAGGATAAGGGGGAAATCTTTTAGGACCGAGATGAGAAAAACATTTTTCACACAGAGAGTGGTGAATCTCTGGAATTCTCTGCCACAGAAGGTAGTTGAAGCCATTTCATTGGCTATATTTAAGAGGGAGTTAGATGTGGCTCTTGTGGCTAAAGGGATCAGGGGGTATGGAGAGAAGGCAGGTACAGGATACTGTTGGATGATCAGCCATGATCATATTGAATGGCGGTGCAGACTCGAAGGGCCGAATGGCCTACTCCTGCACGTATTTTCTATGTTTCTATGGTTCTATTTTTCAATTTCTTTTTACTGAAACAAAATCATAATTAAAATGTTTTCTATCATAGATTCTATCCGTCATTTTAAATATTGTGTATAGAGGGGGTCATGATGGCTAAGAAAGAAGAATTAATGGAAGAATTAATGGGAAGGAAAGCTTAAGAATGGACAACAGTGTAAGGTCAGGGCCAATTGCGAGGGGGGAAGTGAATATGGAGGTCAAAGTGTTGTATATTAATGCGCAAAGTATCAGGAATAAAGTGGACGAGCTTGAGGCTCAGTTAGAAACTGGCAAGTATGATGTTGTGGGAATTACTGAGACATGGCTGCAAGGGGGCAGGGCTGGGAAGTGTATATTCAAGGGTATACCTCCTATCAAAAAGACAAACTGGTGGGCAGAGGGGGTGGGGTTGCCCTGTTGGTGAAGAATGAAATTCAGTCCCTTCGAAGGGGTGACATTGAAACAGGAGATGTGGAGTCAGTTTGGATAGAACTAAGGAATTGTAAGGGAAAAAAGACCCTAATGGGACTAATCTACAGGCCCCCAAACAGTAGCCTGGACATAGGGCGCAAGTTGAATCAGGAGTTAAAATTGGCATGGAGTAAAAGTAATGCTGAGGTTGTTATGGGAGATTTCAACATGGAGGTAGACTGGGAAAATCAGGTTGGTACTGGACTGCAAGAAAGGGACTTTGTAGAGTGCCTTCGTGATGGATTCTTTGAACAGCTTGTATTGGAGCCTAATGTACACAAAAATGCTGGAGAAACTCAGCGGGTGCAGCAGCAACTATGGAGCGAAGGAAATGGGCGATGTTTCGGGCCGAAACCCTTCTTCAGACTACCAGGGAGAAGGCAATTCTGGATTTAGTGTTATGTAATGAACCGGATTTGATAAAGGACCTCGAGGTTAATGAGCCATTAGGAGGCAGTGACCATAACATGGTCAGGTTTAATCTACAATTGGAGAGGGAGAAGAGTAGATTGGAGGTGTCAGTGTTGCAGTTGAATAAAGGGGACTATGGGGCCATGAGGGAGGAGCTGGCCAAAGTTGACTGGAAAGATACACTAGCAGGGATGACAGTGTAACAAAAATGACAAGTGTTTCCTGGAATAATACAGAAGGTGCAGGATCAGTTCATTCCTAGGAGGAAGATAGATTCCAAGGGGAGAAAGGGACGACCATGGCTGACAAGGGACGTCAGGAACAGTATAAAAATTAAAGTGAAGAAGTACAACGTAGCAAAGATGAGCGGGAAGCAAAAGGATTGGGTAATGTTTAAAGAACAGCAGAAGATAACCAAAAAGACAATACGGGGAGAAAAGATGAGGTACGAAGGTAAGCTAGCCAAGAATATAAAGCAGGATAGAAAAGCTTCTTTAGGTAGGTGAAGAGGAAAATAATAGTTAAGACCAAAGTTGGACTATTGAAGACTGAAAAAGGTGAATTTATTATGGGGAACAAGGAAATGGCAGATGAGTTGAACAGGTACTTTGGATGTGTCTTCACTATAGAGGACACAAACAACCTTCCTGATATAGTAGTGGCCAGAGAATCTGGGGTGATAGAGGAACTGAAGGAAATCCACATTAGGCAGGAAATGGTGTTGAATGGACTGATGGTACTGAAAGCTGATAAATCCCCAGGGCCTGATGGTCTGCATCCCAGGGTAGTGGCTCTAGAAATCATGGATGCATTGGTGATAATTTTCCAATGTTCTATAGACTCGGGATCAGTTGCTGTGGATTGGAGGGTAGCTAATTTTATCCCACTTTTTAAGAAAGGCAGGCGAGAGAAAACGGGGAATTATAGATCAGTTAGCCTGACATCGGTGGTGGGGAAGCTGCTGGAGTCAATTATAAAAGATGAGATAGCGGCACATTTGGATAGCAGTAACAGGATCGGTCCGAATCAGCATGGATTTACAAAGGGGAAATCATGCTTGACTAATCTTAGAAACATAGAAAATAGGTGCAGGAGAAGGCCATTCGGCCCTTCGAGCCAGCACCGCCATTCATTGTGATCGTCCCCTATCAATAACCCGTGCCTGCCTTCTCCCCATATCCCTTGACTCCACTACCCCCTAGAACTCTATCTAACTCTCTCTTAAATCCATCCAGTGACTTGGCCTCCACTGCCCTCTGTGGCAGGGAATTCCAAAAATTCACAACTCTCTGGGTGAAAACGTTTTTTCTCACCTCAGTCTTAAATGACCTCCCCTTTATTCTAAGACTGTGGCCCCTGGTCTGGACTCGCCCAACATAGGGAACATTTTTCCTGCATCTAGCTTGTCCAGTCCTTTTATAATTGTATATGTTTCTATATGATACCCCCTCATCCTTCTAAACCAGTGAATACAAGCCTAGTCTTTTCTATCTTTCCTCATATGACAGTCCCGCCATCCCAGGGATCAATCTCGTGAACCTACGCTGCACTGCCTCAATCACAAGGATGTCCTTCCTCAAATTAGGAGACCAAAACTGTACACAATACCCCAGATGTGGTCTCACCAGAGCCCTATACTACTGCAGAAGAACCTATTTAATCCTATACTGAAATCCTCTTATGAAGGCCAACGTTCCATTAGCTTTCTCCACTGCCTGCTGTACCTGTAAGCCAACTTTCAGTGACCGGTGTACAAGGACGCCCAGGTCTCGCTGCACCTCCGCCGTACCTAACCTAACCCCATTGAGATAATAATCTGCCCCCTTGTTTTTGCCGCCAAAGTGGATAACCTCACATTTATCTATATTATACTGCATATGCCATGCATCTGCCAACTCACTCAACCTGGCCAGGTCACCCTGCAACCTCCTAATATCCTCTTCATAGTTCACACTGCCACCCAGCTTTGTGTCATCCGCAAACTTGCTAGTGTTGCTCCTAATTCCCTCTTCCAAATCATTAATATGTATGGTAAACAGTTGCTGCCCCAACAACGACCCATGCGGCACTCCTCTCGCCACTGCCTGCCATTCTGAAAAGGACCTGTTCACTCCTACTCTTTGCTTACGCTGTCAACCAATTTTCTATTCATGTCAACACCCTACCCCTAACACCATGGGCTCTAATTTTAGTCACCAGTCTCCCGTGCAGGACCTTATCAAAGGCTTTCTGAAAGTCTAGACACACTCATCCACTGGCACCCTTTCATCCATTTTACTTGTCACATTCTCAAAAAATTGTCCCATTATTACCTCTTTAATAATTGACTCCAGCATCTTTCCCACCACCGAAGTCAGGCTAACTGGTCTGTAATTCCCCATTTTCTCTCTTGCTCCTTTCTTGAAAAGTGGGATATCATTACCTATCCTCCAATCCACAGGAACTGATCCTGAATCTATTGAACATTGGAAAATGATCACCAATGTGTCCACTATTTCTAGAGCCACCTCCCTGAGGACCCTGGGATGCAGACCATCGGGCCCAGGGATTTATCACCCTTCAGTCCCATTAGGCTAGCCAATACTATTTCTCACCTAATGAAAATTTATTTCAGTTAGTTCCTCTACCCTCTTAGATCCTCTGTCCTCCAGTACATCTGGGATATTGTTGGTGTCTTCCTTAATGAAGACCGATCCGAAGTACTTATTCAACTCTTCTGCCATTTCCTTGGTGCCCATAATAATTTCACCCGTGTCTGCCTTCAAGGGACCCACATTTGACTTTGCAACTCTTTTTCCCTTAACTTATCTAAAGAAGCTTTTACTGTATATTCCTGGCCAGCTTCCCTTCGTACTTCATCTTTTCATCCTGTATTATCGTTTTGTTTCCTTCTGTTGTCCTATGAAAGTTTCTCAATCCTCTGGCTTCCAGCTACTCTTTGCTGTGTTATGCATCTTTTCTTTTAGTTTTATGTTATCCCTAACTTCTCTTGTCAGGCACGGTTGCCTCCTACTCCCCTTAGAATCTTTCTTCCTTTTTGGAATGAAATGATCCTGCGTCTTCTGGATTATGCTCAGAAATTCCTGCCACTTCTGTTCTACTGTCATTCCTGCCAGGATCCCTTTCCAGTCTTTAATGTTTAAGTTGGAACTGCAGATGCTGGAGAATCGAAGTTTACACAGAAAAGCTGGAGAAACTCAGCGGGTGCAGCAGCATCTATGGAGCGAAGGAAATAGGCAACGTTTCGGGCCGAAACCCTTCTTCAGACTGATCGGGGGTGGGGGTGGGTGGGGACAAGAAAGGGAAAAGGAGGAGTAGCCAGAAGGCTGGAGGGTGGGAGGAGACAGCAGGGGAGCTGAGGAAGGGGAGGAGACAGCAAGGACTAACAGAATTGGGAGAATTCGATGTTCATGCCCCGGGGGTGTAGACTCCCCAAACGGAATATGAGGTGCTGTTCCTCCAATTTCCGGTGCTGCTCGCTGTGGCCATGGAGGAGACCCAGGACAGAGAGGTCGGAGGCGGAGTGGGAGGGGGAGTTGAAGTGCTGAGCCACCGGGAGGTCAGCTTGGTTATTGCGGACCGAGCGGAGGTGTTCGGCGAAACGATCGCCCAACCTCCGCTTGGTCTCACCGATATAGATCTGCTGGCATCTAGAGCAGCGGACGCAATAGATGAGGTTGGAAGAGATGCAGGTAAACCTCTGTCGCACCTGGAACGACTGCTTGGGTCCTTGAACGGAGTCGAGGCAGGAAGCAAAGGGACAAGTG
This sequence comes from Leucoraja erinaceus, assembly GCF_028641065.1. Taxonomy (NCBI): domain Eukaryota; kingdom Metazoa; phylum Chordata; class Chondrichthyes; order Rajiformes; family Rajidae; genus Leucoraja; species Leucoraja erinaceus. The sequence continues at coordinate 37,495,355 of NC_073383.1, forward strand.
TTGCATCTCCTGCGGCCGCAAGGGAAAGTGCCCGGGGAGGGTGTGGACCGAGAGGGAAGGGAAGAATTGACAAGGGAGTTATGGAGGGAGCGGTCTTTGCGGAAGGCAGATATGGGGGGAGATGGAAAGATGTGGCCAGTAGTGGGGTCACGTTGGAGGTGGCGAAACTGACGGAGGATTATTTTTTTGTATGTGAGGGCTGGTGGGGGGAAAGGTGAGGACTAGGGGGACTCGGCCCTTGTTGCGAGTGCGGGGATGGGGAGAGAGAGCAGTGTTGCGGGGTATGGAAGAGACCCTGGTGCGAGCCTCATTTATGGTGGAGGAGGGGAACCCCCGTTCCCTGAATAGTGAGGACATTTCAGATGTCCTGGTGTGGAACGCCTCATCCGTGGAGCAGATGCGGCGTAGACGGAGGAATTGGGAGTAGGGGATGGAGTCCTTACAGGAAGCAGGGTGGGAAGAAGTGTAGTCCAGATAGCCATGGGAGTCAGTGGGTTTATAGTGTATGTCGGTTAGAAGTCTATCACCTGCAATGGAGATAGTGAGGTCAAGGAATGGTAGGGAAGTGTCGGAAATGGTCCAGGTGTATTTCAGTGCCGGATGGAAATTAGTGGTGAAGTGGATGAAGTGCCCTTTCCAGTCTACCTTGGCCAGCTCCCCTCTCATGCCTTCATAGTCCCCTTTGTTCAACTGCATCACTGACACTTCCGATTTAACGTTCTCCTTCTCAAATTGCAGGGTTTAAACTAATCATATTATGATCACTACCTCCGAGCGGTTCCTTTACCTCGAGTTCTCTTATCATATCTGGTTCATTGGACAACACTAAATCCAGAATTGCCTTTTCTTAAGGATAAGGGGGAAATCTTAAGGATAAGGGGGAAATCCTTTAAAACGGAGATGAGAAGAACTTTTTTCACACAGAGAGTGGTGAATCTCTGGAACTCTCTGCCACAGAGGGTAGTTGAGGCCAGTCCATTGGCTATATTTAAGAGGGAGTTAGATGTGGCCCTTGTGGCTAAGGGGATCAGAGGGTATGGAGAGAAGGCACGTACGGGATACTGAGTTGGATGATCAGCCATGATCATATTGAATGGCGGTGCAGGCTCGAAGAGCCGAATGGCCTACTCCTGCACCTAATTTCTATGTTTCTATGTTTCTCTGGTCAGCTCCATTACAAGCTGCTCTAAGAATCCATCTCAGAGGCATTCTACAAACTCTCTATCTTGGGGTCCTGAACCAACCTGATTTTCCCAGTCTACCTGCATATTGAAATCCCCCATCACCATAGTGGCATTACCTTTGTTACATGCCAGTTTTAACTCCTGCTGCAACTTACACCCTACATCTGGGCTACTATATCGGGGTCTGTAGATAACACCAATTAGTGTCTTCTTGCCTTTACAATTCCTCAACTCAATCTACGGTGACTCTACCTCGTCAGTCCCTATGTCTTCCCTCGCAAGGGACTGAATTCCAACCCTCACCAGCAGAGCTAACCCCCCTCCTCTGCCCACCTGTCTGTCCTTTCTATAGGATGTATAACCCTGAATATTAAGTTCCCAGGCCCGATCCTCCTGCAGCCACGTCTCAGTAATCCCCACAATGTCATATCTTCCAACCTCTAACTGAGCCTCAAGCTCATCTACTTTACTTCTTATACTTCGCGCATTTATATACAATACTTTTAATACTTACGCATCTCACCTTTCACATCGATCCCTATTACACTTGGCCATACTCTTGTATCCCTTTGTGGGCTTCCTTTCCCTTTAATTCTGGGATCATTAACCATCCCTTTACTCTCTTTCCCTTTAACTCCGTCCTCGACTATCCCATTTGACACCCCACCCCCCTTATTCAGTTTAAAACCACCTGTGTAGCAGTGGCAAACCTGCCTGCCAGAATGCTGGTCCCCCACCTGTTAAGATGCAATCCGTCCCTTTTTTGTTCAGTTCCCCTGTCCGTACTTCTCACAATGGAGTCTCCAACTACAATGGCGTTGCCTGACGTTGGCCTCTTTGGTATTGGCTCAACAGCCATTTTTGCTTCGCAAGCCAGTCCGCCGCTCAGTGTGAAAACGTCTTCTGTCCCGACAGCTTCTAAGTGGGTGAACCCGTTCACAAGAGGTACAACACCCGGGGACCTTTGCATTCCATGTTTCCCTCCCTTTCTCACCATCACCCCCGCCTTCTCTCTTCCAGTTCCTTAGGTGTAACAATCTTACTGTAGGACTTGTCGAGGTACGACTCAGTTTCTTGGACAAACCTGAGGTCATCCACTTCCTTCTCCAGTTCCCCATCACGGTCCTTCAGGAGCTGTACCTGGATGCAGTTCCCACATTTGTAGCAGCCAGAGGCACCAGCAGTGTCTGTGACTTCCCACCTACTGCAAGCATCACACTGAATCAGCTTGCTTGCATCTCCTTTCATCACTCCCTCTCCAGCGTTTTGCGTAGCCTCCTCCTCAGACTCTCGAGCCGAAGACTTGCAATTTTCTCGCAAGGTCACTCCCTCAATGCCGCTCTTCTGGAATTTTTTTAAGATGTAACTCGGAAAATGGACAAGGGAGAACCAGTGGATGTAGTGTACCTGGACTTTCAGAAAGCATTTGATAAGGTCCCACATAGGAGATTAGTGGGCAAAATGAGGGCACATGGTATTGGGGTTAGAGTGCTGACATGGATAGAGAAGTGGTTGGCAGACAGGAAACAAATAGTAGGGATTAACGGATCCCTTTCACAATGGCAGGCAGTGACTAGTGGGGTACCGCAAGGCTCGGAGCTGGGACCGCAGCTATTTACAATATACATAAATGATTTGGATGAAGGGATTCAAAGTAACATCAGCAAATTTGCAGATGACACAAAGCTGGGTGGCAGTGTGAACTGTGAAGAGGATGCTATGAGAATACAGGGTGACTTGGACAGGTTGGGGGAGCAGGCAGATGCATGGCAGATGAAGTTTAATGCGATAAATGTGAGGTTATCCACTTTGGTAGCAAAAACAGGAAGGCAGATTACTATCTAAATGGCGTCAAGTTTAGAAAAGGGGAAATACAACGGGATCTGGAGGTCCTTGTACATCAGTCTATGAAAGTAAGCATGCAGGCACAGCAGGCAGTGAAGAAAGCAAATGGCATGTTGGCCTTTATAACAAGAGGAATCGAATATAGGGGCAAAGAGGTTCTTCTGTAGTTGTACAGAACCCTAGTGAGACCACACCTGGAGTATTGTGTGCAGTTTTGGTCCCCTAATTTGAGGAAGGACATTCTTGCTATTGAGGGAGTGCAGGGTAGGTTTACAAGGTTAATTCCCAGGATGGCAGGACTGTCATATGCTGAGAAAATGGAGCAGCTGGGCTTGTACACTCTGGAGTGCTGTCTCGAAAGGCTCCTGCATCTATTGTCTATTGTTTATTGGATCAATTATACTTTATTGCCACATGTTCCTAGGACAGTGTTCCTTGTTTGCATACAGTTCAGTAAAAATATTATTTTACATAGCATCATCGTACTTAAGTACAAGAATGTATGAATAGTTGATAACATTGAGACACTAACAACTGTACATCTTAAACAACTTTGTACTCAAATCTTACAAAATGGCGCTGGAAACATGGCAGTTTTCATGTTGTCATGTTTTCAGCACAATTTTCTCTGATTCGAGTGCAAAGTTGTTAAATATGTAGAGTCTTAACGGCCATAAAGGCCCACTGTCCTGGCACTGGTGCTAGGTTGGAGTTGCAGGGGTTGGCATGGCCAGGCCATGTTATTGATGTCCTCCACCAATGCTTCGCCACTCCATCCAGCTGCTGCAGGCCCCATCCGATCTGCAAGCTCGGCCTCTTGGAGAGGTGCCTGATCCCATTAAACACCAGGCTGCTGCTGGGCCTACAGTGGTCCACTCCACCAACATTTCAATCCAGACAATTATTGGCTAATTTGCCTTTATCATTTCATCAACCAGATCAATGATCAGTGACTTGGAAATATGGAGATTACCCTGAGAAATTACATTCCACAACAATAGTGATACAATGACTGTTTTTTGTGGTTGAGAGGGACATTTATTGCAGACTAGACTAAGTGGGACCTGTTGGGTCTGAGCCACACGGGAGGCCTGGACCCCCAATGCAACCCATTCCCCAACGCAATATTCCACCACTCATCCATTCCTCCAATGCAACGCGTTCCTCCAATGCAATATTCCACCACTCACCCATAGCCCCTAACTGTGCAAGCGCGGCTGACGGGTTCCTGTTGTGACGTCCCTGATCCGCCCTCCTGCCCTCACCCCCTTTCCCTCCCATGCACTCACTCCATTTCCCCCCCTTCCTCAACCCCCACCCCCATCCCCATCCACTCTTAGCAGTTCTCCGGTGGTGCAGCCATTCCCGCCCATTGGGTTCTCATTGTGATGTAGAACACTCGGGCATTACTGTGCAGACACAGCTGACGGACGTGGCAAGTGGAAAAGGGATTTATTAAAGCTTAAAATGTGAATAACTCTTAAAGTATAACAACAATTTAAACTTTAAAGATGAGATTTATTCAGTCCATTCTTCCTTGTTGCGTCTCTTGTTGCAGCCGGGGAGGGGGACGGCTTCAGGCGAGGGTTGTCGGGGGCTGGTTGGGGTAGCACCTGCAGTGGGGGAGGGGCACGGCTTCAGGCGGGGGCTGTGGGGAGGGGAGAGCGACCTGCAGCCGGGAAATGGGGACGGCTTCTGGCGGGTGTGTGGCAAGGGAGAGGAGGGTGTGTGGGGGGGGTGGCGTGTTGGTGGTGGGGACGGGGAGGGGGGGGGGGGGGGTGTGTGGGCGGGGTGGGGGGGAGGGAGGATGTGGGAGGAGAGAGATAGGTGTGTGGAGGCGGGGGGATGGAGGTGAGGGGTGTGTGTGTGGGGGGGAGGGGATGTGGGTGGGGGAGGTTGTGTGGGGGCATGGGGGGTTGTGGGGGGAAGGGGGGGGGGTAGGGGGGTGTGGAGAGAAGGAGTATGTGGGAGGGGGAACAAGGGGGGTATGTGTGGGGGAGGGGGGGTAGGGGGTGGGCGGGGACAGAGCTCAGAGGAAAGACGGGGGGTTGTGTGGGAGAGGAGGGTATCACGGGGAGGGGGCAGGAGCCAGCAAGGGGGACCAGAAGGGAAGGGGCTGGAGCTGATGGTTTGATGGTGACTGACTGCGGGCGCTGGTCACTGGATGTTCTCCTCTGCCGGGGTCAGATTCTCCGCTTTCCATTTGGCGATATCTATCGCGCTGGGCTTCCAGTCCCTCCGTAAACTGTGTCCAGTTGGAAACCTCCGCCGGCCATCCTCAGCTCCAGTAAAGATGCGATGGAAACCTCCACTGGCCATCCTCAGCTCCAGTAAAGGGCGGACCAGCCCGCGGAGTGACAGGAGAAAAAAACAATCCACATGGCTTTGAATGGCAGGAGAGTTGATCGATCTGCGCACAGTTTTTAAGATTTTTTTTAAACCTCGCTCTTTTACATTAGACCAACAATCGGAACAAAACTTGGTGCAATCACGTACCATTTTTGAGCAAATAGAATGACCGCGCAAACTGGAAGATAATAAGATCAGAGCTTTCGTTATGTATAGATATTCAGTTGGCATGCAGAGGTGAGTAAGTTTCAAAATACCAAAATATTGCATCCAGGCCTCAGCTGTAATAGACTTCTCCTGTAATAGCATTAGTGGTGATCTTAATTAAGTACATTGCTTTGCAATCTCCATGAATTTTAATGTTTTTAGAGCTGAGGGCTATTTTGTTGACCGTATGATTTGCTTTGGCATATCCCAAGATGTCATCATTTGTATGGATTTGCTGAGGCCAACAGATCTTTATTACTGACACTGAGAGACTCTTCTGCACTGAATACTAGATGACAATTACACTGCAGTTAATATGCTATTATATCATATCACTCAATTCAAATGTGAGTCCAGGACCAGAGCACAGACATCCTGAGCAGCAGATCAAGACATTGTAGACTAGACGACCCGTGTACCTGTTGGGTCCCTGTTGTGATGCCAGAGATCCTTGAGACGTTCAGTTATTTCAAATTCCATCTCTTCATTCTTTCTGGGCACGCCGCCACAAGGCCCGGCAACCCTCCTCCAACTGCGTACGCGTGGATACCGGGTCCGACAACCCTCCCCCAACTGTGCAGCACGGCTGACGGGCCCGGCAAGTGGGAATGCACAATGACCCGTGAACCCTTTGGGTCCCTGTTATGATGCCAGTCAAGTACACACGGAAGTATTAGATCAAAATGACGATCTGAAAATGGCCCCGGGCCGGGCAACCCCCCCCCCCCCAACTGCGTAAGTGCGGATACCGGGTGGCAGAATGGCTTTGTTTATTTGAATGGGATTACTGAACTTGATTGAAAGGTTAAAATGATTTTTAATTATTTTATATGACATAAATATATTTTCAAATAAATCTATTATACCATTTGAACAATTATTAAATTTAAATTATTTCAATTATTTTGATATAGTTTTAAGTGCCTCTGATCAGAGATATTTATAGTTCATCAGCTGTTAACAGCAGCAAAATCAGAAATCATCAGGATGGTCCAGAGCAGAAATTCAAGATTTGCCTTCCTAAACTTTTTGACTTTTTAAATGGATTAGGTTTGATTTCCAACTGAGAAAATTATTTAAAAAGAAATCTGTTCTAAAATCCTTTACTGTATTGGTATACACAGCAATGAAAAATATCAGAAGCCATCTAAGGCAGAGATCAGACTTAATCTTATTGAATGGAGGAGCAGGCTCAAGGGGCATATGGCATATCCATGCTGTGATACCTTATTTTCTGGACATCGAAAGAATTGAAGGATGTGGGAAAGTTGAATGAGGCGTAGGATTCAGCATGATCTAACTGGAAGGGACCATGCGGTCTACTGCTACTATTCCTAAAATGCTTATTTTTATATATGGTTAAATTTTTGATCAATTGCATAATGCGTTACTTAAGCAAATGTATTTGAAAATTGAACATTTTTAAACACCTATATTTTTATTCACATGAATCGGGTTTGCCTGCTCATTGATCTCTGTATAAACATCTATTTAACTTTGGCTGACAATTATTTTGTTTTTATGGTTTCAGGCCATATTATACCTTATCTTATGTACAGAAATTGAATCCCATTGTAATCAATGCTCTAGGGTGAAAGCATCCTTAGTCCAACTCCCTCCTCCACTCTGAGGTTCCAACATACTCTAAGAAGACCACTACCACAAAAAAAGCAAGGTAGCTTGTCTTAATGCCTACCATCCACTGGTTCTGACATCCACCATCATGAAATGCTTCAAATTAACTCCTGCACCCCAGATAGCCATGATCCACTGCAGTTTGCCTAGCATCGCAACAGGTCCACTGCAATCACCGTCTCCTTTGCCCTACTCTCATCGCTGGAATATCAATATAACAAGGACACATATCAGACTCTTAATTGACTACAGCTCTGCCTACAGCACTATAATCCCAACCAAACTAATCTACATGTTGCTGAATAGACATAAAATGCTGGAGTAATTTAGCGGATCAGGCGGCAGCTCTGGAGAAAAAGAATAGGCGATGTTTTGGATCGAGACCCTTCTTCAACCTGAGAGTCAGGGGAGAGGGAAACTAGAGGTATGAAAAGGTACAGAACAAATCTGAGCCAGACCCTATGGCCAAGGAAAGGTGGAGCCCACAATGGCCCGTTGTTGGCCGTGGAAGAGGTGATAAGGAAGGAATGTGAACAGTGAAACTAATAGGATGACGAGTGCAGTGGAGGAACGAAGAGAGAGGGAATGCAAAGGTTACTTGAAATTAGAGAAATCAATATTCATACCGCTGGGTTGTAAGCTACTGAAGCAAAACATGAAGTGCAGTTCCTCCAATTTGCTTGTGGCCTGAGAGTGGAGGATGGCCAAGACAGAAAGATCGGGAGTTAAAATGTTTGGCAACGGCAGATTGCGTGATCCAAAGTGGACTGAGCGAAGGTGTTCAGCGAAACAGTCTGCGCTTGGTCTCGCTGATATATAGTCCACACAAAGAATAACGGATACAGTAGATGAGGTTAGAGGAGGTATTAGTGAACCTCTGCCTCACCTGAAAGGACTGTCGTGGACCATGGATGGAATCGAGGGAGGAGGTAATCCTGTATCAGCAGGTGCATGATGACAATACTTACACAAAATGCAAATCAGTCCCAGAAGCATTGGTGGAGGCCATATGATGTCATTCTTGCAGTCTCCCCCACATTCAGTTTGAGGCCTGAACTCTGCCATATGCGAACAGCTTGTATCTCTTCAAGAGCAGAAATATGCCACCAGGGTGCAGCAACAGGCAGCATCTCATCGAGCAGAGAAATGCCACAAATAAGCAGTTTGCTGTTTTTATTAAGCTGCAAGACCATTCGGAAGAAATTGGACTCCACACTTGACACATGAGCCGATCACAGTTCTCCAAGAGGAAAGGGATGTTTCATGTGAGCAGCTACCTTTTCCACGAACAGAAATACACCATAGTCAGCAGATATCTATGCTGAGAAATGCCATGCCTATGTAAATGTGTTTGTACATGAGCAGAGATAGGCGACCATGAATTTGTCTCTTCTTTGGGAACAGAAACATGCAACCCCACTCACCATCCCCACAATTCACACTCTTCTTCATAGTATGCACAGTTCTGCTCAGAGTGACTCCAAGAAGAAAATGAATACAGCAATGCCCAGTCACTAAGGTTCTAATGGTTTGGTCAACCTTGGGTCTGAGGTGAAAACAATGGGCAAGTGGCCTGTGTACTAACAGATTTTGCATTATGTTCCCCCCGTCCTCTAAGAGGTTATCTGCATATTCAAGACATTAGTGCCTTCCCTCATGCAGGAAAGAATGGTCTCTCAGGCAACAGCCCCGTCAGTAGCTCTTGGGCAGCCATCTAAGACTGCCCCTTCATTTCACCAGGGCAAACAATCTGGTTGAAATCTAGGTCATAGGTCTTGCAGGACAATGTGCTATGCAGGAAAACCTATGGAAGTAGATCCCCGTCATATAGCAATGTTACAAAATTTTGAGATTTTAAAAATCAAGTCTTTAATTTATCCCATCAGATAAAGCATAAAAAGAAGTTTAATTTGACACCTAATTCACTTTCATATCTTCAGTATTAAAAAAGTTATGGCCATTTTCATACTTGGAAATTGGCATCTTGTTCCCTATTGCTTTGTCATTGATTTAACACAAAAGCTGTGATCGAGAACATTTAAAAGCCGATAACTTTCTTAAAATTTAAGAGAACTGAAAGAAATTATCAGTTATTTTAGATTGAAGCATTCTGAAACAAATATGAAACAATCTTACTTAGATGACTTGAAATTAAATCATATAATTATTTAACCTAATTGTAGCTAATTACAAAATTCAATTACTAGATCTAAACATCTATCCATTTCTTAAGAATAGATTAACATTTTTAAATAGCCTAAGAGTCCAAATAACATTCACATAAGAATTCAGAATATAACATAATTTTTAAATCTCATTGTGATGGGTTTATAGGCCAAATGGAAGGAATTTAATGTTTAATATCTGTAAATTAATGGCCATTTAAACCAGCTTGCAAGTGGGATTTTCTGGAACTGGACCATTTGGAACGTTCAGGCTGCAGTGAATTTAGCCCCCCATATCGGCAGCAAATACACTGCCGGTTCGTTCGGGGACTAAATAACCGTTTTGCAACTTAAAATGGGAATTAAATACATCTTAAGAAACACTTATATACATAAAAATAAAGAACTTTCTTTTACGTGGTCCTCCATAAAATCCGTCCCCGTTTTCGACATTGACGGCTTCAGAAGCTGATTTTAAAATCATTCCAGCGATTAACTTGTTGGGTGAATTTTTTTTTAAAACACACAGAACGGCTGTAGGAACGATTCTTTAGCAACATCTTGCACTCCAACAAATATAATTCAGGGCCAGGTCGGGAAAAAACCCTGTTTTAACCCCGCCCCCCTCCTCAAACGAGCCAAAAATTGCGCACACGGCCAGTGGCAGAATTGCAGCGTCTCTGAAGGTAAGTTTTGTAACATACCTACGTTATATTCATCCATAAGGACAAATGCAGCCTCGGAAAACATAAGACAATGCCACTTACCTCAGGGTGAACAAGGTTTATTAGCCTTTGTAGATTAGAAACAGATTTGTAGATTTGTCAATTATATAGATTTTTTTTTTCTGGAATTATTGATAATCATGACATTTAGTGAATGGAAATCTTTCTATTAATGAAATGATTATTTAATAGCTCCCTATAGGCAAGGAAAGCTAGCCACGTTGATAAATTCCAGTGGCTGAGTTGCAACTTTGTCCTTACTAAAATAATAAAAAGAAGTAATTCCTCATGAGTACAGAGCCTCACTGATCTCTTTGATCCTGCAGTGAATGGCAATTTGACTAATATGTTGAAGATCATCTGGAATGATCAAGTGGCCAGGAAGTTAAAAGTTACCACAATACTCACCTCCACAGAAAGACGTCCAATCATGACAGCATTACTGAAGGTCATTCCACAGAATGTCACACAGAATGTCACAAAGTGTTGGTGTAACTCAGGCAGTATCTCTGGAGAACATGGATAGATGCCACATGGTAGTGTTCAATATGCACCGGATATGAGTCGGAACAACTACATTCTTATTTGCTGCGTTTATCGGCATATTAGATGTGTAGTAACAGTAACATTAAACCTACAATAAATTATAAGTTATTCTGTAAACGTGACCATGATAGCACAAAATACTGGAATTCATAGAGCAATGTCCGTAGCGCAAAGTCCATAGTGGTTTGGTGCAGAGGTAGAGTTGTGATTAGGGTTGTGCAGGTTGATTCAAGGAATTGGTGATTGATGGGAAGAAGCTGTTCTTGAACTAGGAGGTAATGGTTTGCAGGCTCCTGTACTTTCTTCCCAATGATATCAGCAAGAAGTGAGCATGGCCAAAGTGGTTTAGGCTTTCGATAATATTAGCTGTCTTCGCGATGTGTTTCTTTGCTGGTGGGAGGAAAATCAGCCCTGTGATGGACCGGGCAATAAAGTATCATTCATTCATACATTCAATCAATCATTCATTCATCCATCCATTCATGCATTCATGCATTCATTCATTCATTCATGCATTCATGCATTCATGCATTCAATCATGCATTCATTCATTCATTCATTCATTCAATGTATTCGGCAAGAAGAACAAAAATTACATAAGAACAACATATGCAAGTTTCATTCTGAGATTTTCACACAGCATCTTGAACTGGAAATATATTTATCTCTGGGCCAAAATCCTGAAACATCACACATAATGCACAGTGTAAGAATTTTATAAGTGTAAGTAATTGTCTAAGTAAGGAGATGTAAGGGGCAAGTTTTTTTTACATGAGTGGTGCATGCCTGAAACATGCTGCCAAAAGTGTTTGTGGAAGCAAATACGATAGAGGTGTTTTAGAAGCTTTTAGATGAGCATGTGGATGGGTAGGGATTTGAGGAATATGGATCATGTGCATACAGAGGAGATTAGCTTAACATCATGTCGACACAGGCCATTGCGGGCCGATAGGCCTGTTTCTGTGCTGTACATCACATGACTTCAAAATGATGGCTTATTAGAAACATCTGGGGGCAAATAATTTTATTTTCAAATGTTTTCTTTTGTTTTTATTTAGTCATAGGCTCTGCTCACCTTATCTTACTTGCTTCTGATAGACACACTAAATAACATTCTAATTCATGTTCATTCATCCAAACAAGACAAAATAAACAAACTTGCATCAATTAATCACCTTGTGCATTCCCTCAGTGACTGTCTTCCAAAAGCCTCTGGCTTACCTAAAGATTTTTACACAGTGGCCCAAGTTTGGCTGGTGGAATGCCGCCAATTTACAATGGAGAAGGAGGCAGATTGTCTTGCAAGTATATATGAGCCTGGAGAGCTTGAGTTGCGTATGTGCTGTTTATCATGAGTGGTGGCAATCTGGGCTGGCTGATAAGCAATGACAGAGTCCGTGGCGAGTTCATGAGTCTGGCATCGTGAGAGAAGACAGCCAACCCGTGCTCCGTGAACCATTGCCTGGTACAACATTACAGCATTCCTAGTAATCTGTCAAAGGACATGTTGACTCCCTCAAGTTCCTTCTAATTACTGACTTTATAAGTCAGTGTCCAAAGTCATGCAATAGGAACATTCACTTGCATGACAACTAGTTGAGCATTCGCAGCAACTGTCTGAATTTCCACTGTGAAACACAGTATTATGCAGCTTCTACTGCTCCAGTAGGAATCTGAAACATTGGCCATCTGGAGTTATGTGATGGTTTGGCTCCCAAATCAGGAAACAGAGCTATCCATCCCTTCCATTCCCAGTGTGGGATTCAGACTCAGCAGAACACTATGTAAAAGGTTGGAACAAGACTCTCCCATGCTCCTTAATATGGCATGCAGGCTTTCGGATAGATTTGAAAATGATTATCTTTTTTCCAATGTGAATATATCAGATAATTTTAGTTGCTCTCCCCACCAACTTCTTTGGAGTGGAACTGTACTGCTAGAGTCAGTTATTAAAGATGGTATAGCAGCACATTTGGAAAGTGGTGAAATCATTGGACAAAGTCAGCATGGATTTATGAAAGGTAAATCATGTCTGACGAATCTTATAAAAATTTTCGAGGATGTAACTAGTAGAGTGGATAAGGGAGAACCAGTGGATGTGTTATATCAGGACTTTCAGAAGGCTTTCGACAAGGTCCCACATAAGAGATTAGTATGCAAACTTAAAGCACATGGTATTGGGGGTTCAGTATTGATGTGGATAGAGAACTGGCTGGCAGACAGGAAGCAAAGAGTAAGAGTAAACGGGTCCTTTTCAAAATGGCAGGCAGTGACTAGTGGGGTATCGCAAGGCTCAGTGCTGGGACCCCAGCTATTTACAATATATATTAATGATTTGGACGAGGGAATTAAATGCAACATCTCCAAGTTTGCAGATGTCACGAAGCTGGGGGGCAGTGTTAGCTGTGAGGAGGATGTTAAGTGGCTGCAAGATGACTTGGATAGGTTGATTGAGTGAGCAAATGCATGGCAGATGCAGTATAATGTGGATAAATGTGAGGTTATCCACTTTGGTGGCAAGAATAGGAAAGTAGACTGTTATCTGAATGGTGGCCGATTAGGAAAAGGGGAGATGCAGTGAGACGTGGGGGTCATGGTACACCAGTCATTGAAAGTAGGCATGCAGGTGCAGCAGGAAGTGAAGAAAGCGAATGGTATGTTAGCATTCATAGCAAAAGGATTTGAGTATAGGAACAGGGAGGTTCTACTGCAGTTGTACAAGGTCTTGGTGAGACCACACCTGGAGTATTGTGTACAGTTTTGGTCTCCTAATCTGAGGAAAGACATTATTGCCATAGAGGGAGTACAGAGAAGGTCCACCAGACTGATTCCTGGGATGGCAGGACTTTCATATGAAGAAAGACTGGATAGACTCGGCTTGTAACCGCTAGAATTTAGAAGATTGAGGGGGGATCTTATTGAAACTTACAAAATTCTTAAGAGGTTGGACAGGCTAGATGCAGGATGATTGTTCCCGATGTTTGGGAAGTCCAGAACAAGGGGTCACAGTTTAAGGATAAGGGGAAATTCTTTTAGGACCGAGATGAGAAAAACATTTTTCACACAGAGTGATGAATTTCTGGAATTCTCTGCCACAGAAGGTAGTTGAGGCCAGTTGATTTAAGAGGGAGTTAGATGTGGCCCTTGTGGCAAAAGGGATCAGGGGGTATGGAGAGAAGGCAGGTACAGGATACTGAGTTGGGTGATCAGCCATGATCATATTGAATGGCGGTGCAGGCTCGAAGGACCGAATGGCCTACTGCTGCACCTATTTTCTATGTTTCTATGTCTATGTTTCTATGTAATTCCCTTTACAAGTTGGTACTTGGTTAACTTTTCTCACTGGCCTGGCTCCATTGACTCATGACATGCAAATCCTGTTTCCAAGCTACCACTGCAGTCCCATAGAATGTAAGTAACAGACCTAATGATCACAAATGTCATATTGAATGACTGGTGCCTTTACCTTCACTCTTCATCTGTTCAGCTCGATGTGAGTTTTTAGTTCAAGTCAAGTGAGTTTATTGTCATGTGTCCCTGATAGGACAATGAAATTCTTGCTTTGCTTCAGCACACAGAACATAGTAGGCATTTACTACAAAACAGATCAGTGTGTCCATATACCATAATATAAATACGTACACACATGAATAAATTGATAAAATGCAAATAACAGAAAATGGAGTATTGATAATCAGAGTTTTGTCTGAGCCTGGTTTAATAGCCTGATGGCTGTGGGGAAGTAGCTATTCCTGGACTTGGTTGTTGCAGTCTTCTGTACCTTCTACCTGAAGGTAGCAGGGAGATTAGTGTGTGGCCAGGATGGTGTGGTTCTTTGATGATACTGCCAGCCTTTTTGAGGCAGCGACTGCGATAAATCCTCTCGATGGAAGGAAGGTCAGAGCCGATGATGGAATGGGCTGTGTTTACTACTTTTTGTAGTCTTTTCCTCTCCAGGGCGCTCAAGTTGCTGAACCAAGCCACGATGCAAACGGTCAGCATGTTCTCTACTGTACACCTGTAGAAATTAGAGAGAATCCTCCTTGACAAACCGACTCTCCGTAATCTTCTCAGGAAGTAGAGGCGCTGATGAACTTTCTTGATAATTGCATTAATGTTCTCGGACCAGAAAAGATCTTCAGAGATGTGCATGCCCAGGAATTTGAAGATCGACCCTTTCAACCATCGACCCGTTGACATAAACGGGGTTATGGGTCCCCATCCTACTCCTTCCAAAGTCCACAATCAGTTCCTTGGTTTTGCTGGTGTTGAGGGCCTGGTTATTTTGCTGGCACCATATGAACAGTTGCTCGATCTCTCTTCTATACTCGGACTCATCTCCATCAGTGATACGTCCCACAACAGTGGTGTCGTCAGCGAACTTGATGATGGATTTCACACTGTGACCGGCTACGCAGTCATGAGTATAGAGTGAGTACAGCAGGGGGCTGAGCACGCAGCCTTGAGGTGCTCCCGTGCTGATTGTTATCGGGCTGACACATTTGCGCCAATACGAACAGACTGTGATCTGTGAATGAGGAAGTCGAGGATCCAATTGCAGAGGGATGCGCAGAGACCCAGTTCTGCGAGTTTGGTAACCAGCTTGGAGGGGATGATTGTGTTAAATGCCGAGCTGTAATCGATGAATAACAGCCTGACATATGAGTTTTTGTTGTCCGAGTGTTCCAGAGCGGAATGGAGGGCCAGCGAGATCGCATCCACCATAGATCTGTTATGGCGGTAAGCGAACTGCAGTGGGTCCAGGTTTTTGTCGAGGTAGGAATTAATTTGCTCCATGATCAACCTCGCAAAGCACTTCATCACCACCGGCGTTAGTGCCACTGGTCAATAGTCTTTGAGGCACGTCACCTTACTCTTCTTGGGCACTGGTAAAATTGATGCCCTTTTAAAGCAAGTGGGGACCTCAGACCTCAGAAGTGAGAGGTTGAAAATGCCCGTAAAAACTCCAGCCAGTTGGTCCGCACAGGTTTTTAGTACAGGACCGGGTATACCATCAGGTCCAGGAGCTTTTCGAGGGTTCACCCCGCTGAAGGATTTCCTGACGTCGGCCTCTGTGACTGAGACTGAAATACCATCACAGCGAATGGGGGCTCGGGAAGGCACATCAGCATTCTCCCTACCAAAGCTTGCGTAAAACGCATTGAGCTCATCAGGGAGTGATGTTTCGCCGACATTCGAGCTGCCTCCTGGTTTCGCCTTGTAGGAGATGATTGCATTCAGGCCCCGCCACAGCTGCCGAACATCTGTCTCGTCCTCCAGTTTGAGCAAAAGAAGGAATATTTGTGGTGGATAGAGAGTTGTGGAGGAAGAGAATAGGTTAGGACTAGAGATTATAAGAAGTGAATGCTTATAATTCTGCATCTAGTAATCATATGAGAGGGTTAAGTAGCATGTTGGAAAGAGGATTAGGTTTGAACATGCTTGCATCTTCATTCATCTCTACACCATTGTTGGCCAAAGTCTCAAATTTAAAAAAAAGTAGCAGCTGCTACAATAAATACCAGTACTTCTTCCTGCAAGGTTGTAATTTGTTAGACTGGACTGGCCAGTGTGCCATTGCTGATAGTGATTATGTGAAGCCTTCTGGAGGAAAGGGGGAAATGTGTATGCAAATGTATTTTACATTTGGATGCAAGGCTTGATATTGGAAATTGTGTAAGGATATGAAAGGATATATAAATGGTAAGTGGAAGCCATGATTAATAAAGGTTGGTGCTGCTTAGTGGTGGGATGATATAGGTTGGGGTTATGGATGAAAAAACAATTTTCAGCTATTCAAGATGAATTTGGTAATATTTTTGCTGATCTAAATAGCTAGTGAGGTAATTTGATTATTGTGGAATTGCATCTGTCCCTGTTTTGCACACAATCCTGACAAGGTCCTTGTTTTGCGACTATTTTACATTACTAGTTGACTATGTACTTTAAGGGTTTCCTGAGCATCACAATAATTCTCTCTATCTCATGAACCAAATAGTCCAGAGGCACCTTTGAAAATTAATTTGATTGCTTATCATCTGTACTGTGCCCACTAATGATTATATGCCATGTCCAGCTCCCTTTTAAGAACTATGCATGATTAAAACTCATTAGCCACTCTCAAATTCAAGCCCTAGGTTGAGCTCTAAGGCAGTAAACATCACTGAAATTTTGATAATTAAGTTTTAGCAAGCATTTTGTATGTGTCCTACTTTCAATTAAATATGTGTGGGTTAATTAAACTGGAGAGGGACCAATATCCTTGAAGGGAGGTTTGCTCATGTTACTCAGGAGGTTTTTAACTAATGAGGCATGGGGTGGGGGAAGGGTTGGACCCAGAATGATATTGCATCTGATTCATTTGTAGAAAATAGTACATATTTTTACCTGACACTTGCACTCAATGCCCCAACCAATGAGGGCAAGCATACCATTCACCTTCTTTACCACTCGATCGACTTGTATTAACACTTTCAGGGAGCTATGCACTTGTACCTCAAGATTAATCTGTAATGCAATACTGTTAAGGGTCTTGCTATTAACTATATACAGTGCCCAACATAATGTTTGCGACAAAGACCCATCATTTATTTATTTGCCTCTATAATCCACAATTTGAAATTTGTAATAGAAAAAATCACACGCGGTAGAAGGGCACATAGTTAGATTTTAATAAAGGTTACTTTTATACATTTTGGTTTCACCATGTAGAAATTACAGCAGTGTTTATACATAGTCCCGTCCCCCCCCCCCCCCCCCCCCCCCCCCCCCCCCCCCCCATTTTCAGGGCACCATAATGTTTGGGACACAGCAATGTCATGTAAATGAAAGGAGTCATGTTTAGTATTTTGTTGCATATCCTTTGCATGCAATGACTGCTTGAAGTCTGTGGTTCATGAACATCACAAATTGCTGGGTGTCGTATCTGGTGATGCACTACCAGGCCTGTATTGCAGCCATCTTTAGCTTATGCTTGTTTTGGGGGCTGGCCCCCATCAGTTTTCTCTTCAGCATATAAAAGGCATGCACAATTGGGTTCAGATTGGGTGTTTGACTTGGCCACTCAAGAATTTACCATTTTTTGTCTTTGAAAAACTCCTTTGTTGCTTTAGCAATATGTTTGGGATCATTGTCTTGCTATATAATGAACCGCCGGCCAATGGGTTTTGAGGCATTTGTTTGAACTTGAGCAGATAGGATGTGCCTTTACACTTCAGAATTCATTATGCTACTATCATCAGCAGTTGTATAATCAATGAAGAGAAATGAGCCAGTACCTTCAGCAGCCATACATGCCCAGGCCATAACACCCCCACCACCGTGTTTCACACATGAGGTGGTATGCTTTGGATCTTGGAAAGTTCCTTCTCTCCTCCATACTTTGCTCTTGCCATCACTCTGATATAATTAATCTTCATCTCATCTGTCCACAAGACATTTTTTCCAGAACTGTGGTTGCTCTTTTAAGTCCTTCTTGGCAAACTGTAAACTGGCCATCCTATTTTTGCAGCTAACCAGTGGTTTGCATCTTACAGTGTAGCCTCTGTATTTCTGTTCATGAAGTATTTTGTGGACAGTGGTCATTGACAAATCCACACCTAACTCCTGAAGAGTGTTTCTGATCTGTCAGACAGGTGTTTGGGGATTTTTCTTTATTCAGATTCAGATTCAATTTTAATTGTCATTGTCAGTGTACAGTACAGAGACAACGAAATGCATTTAGCATCTCCCTGGAAGAGCGACATAGCAAATGATTTGAATAAATAATAATGTGTCCGGGAGGGGTGGTGATTGGCAGTCACCGAGGTACGTTGTTGAGTAGAGTGACAGCCGCCGGGAAGAAGCTGTTCCTCGACCTGCTGGTTCGGCAACGGAGAGACCTGTAGCGCCTCCCGGATGGTAGGAGGGTAAACAGTCCATGGTTGGGGTGAGAGCAGTCCTTGGCGATGCTGAGCGCCCTCAGCAGACAACGCTTGCTTTGGACAGACTCAATGGAGGGGAGCGAGGAACCGGTGATGCGTTGGGCAATTTTCACCACCCTCTGCAATGCCTTCCGGTCGGAGACAGAGCAGTTGCCATACGATTCTGTGATGCAGTTGGTAAGGATGCTCTCGATGGTGCAGCGGTAGAAGTTCACCAGGATCTGAGGAGACAGATGGACCTTCTTCAGTCTCCTCAGGAAGAAGAGACGCTGGTGAGCCTATTTATTACAGAGAGAATGTCATCAGCTGTGGAGGTCTTCCTTGGCCTGCTAATCCGTTTGCGATTAGTAAGCTCACCAGGGCTCTCTTTCTTCTTAATGATGTTCCAAACAGTTGATTTTGATAAGCCTAAGGTTTGGCTGATGTCTCTAACAGTTTTATTCTTGTTTCTCTGTCTCATAATGGCTTCTTTGACTTTCATTGGCACAACTTTGGTCCTCATGTTGATAAACAGCAATAAAAGTTCCAAAAGATGATGGAAAGACTGGAGGAAAGACTAGGTGCTGAGAGCTGTCTTATACTTGTATCAAGGAGGCAATTAAACACACTTAAGCAATGACAAACACCCGTGAAGCCATGTGTCCCAAACATTATAGTGCCTTGAAATGGGAGCATTCTCCCTTGAAATGGGAGAATATGGTGCATGAACATATCTGTAATTTCTACACGGTGAAACCAAAATGTATAAAAATAGCCATTATTAAAATCTGACAATGTGCATTTTAACCACGTGATTTTTTTCTATTACATATCTCAAATTGTGGAGTACTGAAGCAAATAAATAAATGATGGGTCTTTGTCTAAAACATTATGGAGGGCACTGTACTTTCCCTTTGTTCAGCTAACATTCAACCTCCCAAAGTGCACCATCTCACACTTACTCAGATTATGCTCAGAATTAGGCTGTTCTGCCCGTTAAGTCTACTCCACCATTCAATCGTGACTGATCGATCTTTCTCTCAATCCCATTCACCTGCCTTCTCCCCATAAACCCTAACACCCTTACTAATCACAATTGTCTAATTTTCTGCCTTAAAGATAGTAATTGACTTGGCCTCTACAGCCATCTGTGGCAATGAATTCCACAGACTCACTACTCTCTAACTAAATAAATTCCTCCTCGTCTTGTTTCTAAAGGTACATCCTTTTATTCTGAGACTATGGCTGAAAAAGTTACTTTTATAACAACTAAACCAGGTTCGCTTCTTAATAAACAGACACCACACAAACTGTTTGGTAGACCAGTTCAAAACTTTACTTAACATCGGCCGATGGAAGGGAGCGAGAATTCCAGCTAAGTGACCAATGTAGACACTCAACTGTCCTCGGTCCTCTTCCCTTAACAACAGAATTACATTGCCTTAAATAGGGTTTTTTTTGTCCCCTTATCACATTCCACAGACATTAGTCATGGTCAGAGGTACTGGAAAAGGTTTCCACAGATTGCAGCACATCAAAGGCCTTTTGTTTACATGGTACAAGATATACTGAAAACATTGGCCATTTGCGTTATCTCCAAATAGACCACCCTAGCTCTCTTCGCTGCTTCCTCTGTCATTTGGTCCCTCATAAACATAGGTCATTTGTTTACAAAGATGTGACTGGCTATTTCTCTCTTCCTTTATTGCCTCCTCCCCATAAACATTGGTCATTTGGTTTATGGCATCTCACTTCAAAGATTTGACCAGCTATCTCTCTAGCTGCTCCTCTGCCTGTCACTTGGGAGACAATGTTATAGGATTTATTATCTCACACACACCCACAACCTAAGGCAAGCCTAATTTGACACTAAATATAAGCTGTAAGCTAGCCCAGAAACCAATTTAATATCTTCTTATATTTTTAACTAAAACTCGGCTTCATCATTCCATCCTTTTATCAAAATTTTGATAACAACTACAGTCCTTCCTGAGTACATACGAAAGACCATAAGCATCTCATCAGACAAATGAATAGTACACTAGTAACACAATCAATTCATAGTGGACAATCGTTTCACAAGTCCCTCCAAACATTTTAAATGGCCACCAACCTCCCCCGGATGTGACACTAAGATACTATCATAGGACAGGAAAAGGTTCATAAAAATTGCTCAGCCTTTATTCGGTTTCATTTGGATTTCCCTGTGTGCTGGTGTAACTGGTTCATGCTTCTCTTGTGTGGCACTGCATTTGCAACATAACAATGCCCTGTCACAAATATACTGTTTCCTTAAAATACACCAGTGCCTTGGTTGTGGCAAAAACAGGTAGATTTAACTGGCCTTTGCAGACTTCTTACTGTCTGTAGTCAGGGTATCTTTGCTGCGCTTGTCATGTTTGACTTCAATCTTGTTTAAAAGGAGGTGTGTACCATCCTTTAAATGTGGGTTAGTCCGCAAGTTTGCCATTCTGAAGAAAGTTCAGTCCATGTGGGCTGGGCCACCCCAGAATAAAGGAACATCAATAGCCCATCGTCCTTGTTTCCACAAACTGTTCACAGCCAATCAAATGTATCCAGCGCCGATGATCTTTCATCTTTACAGCAGTTCATGTTGTTAGCAACACTTGGTTGTTTCTTTCAACAGTCTCAATTTCTTCTTGTCCCAGCACCACCATCGTATAGCTTTTATGGCTCCCAGCAAAGCTCCTCCAACCTGGGAATGTAGATCTGGCAAGACACGGGTTAATTGCCGACCATACATAATTAGTTAATTGCCCAGGGTCTGTAAGTGGCTTCCCCCCACTCTCCAGGGGGTGGACACGGCAGCTTTTCCTGCATCAATAAAAGGTTGTGAATCTTGTTCACCAGCTGAGTTTCTCCAGCACTTTTGTCTACCTTTGATCCTTCATGTTCCTTCCTAACACTTCCTTGTGAATTTATTCTTTAATCCGATTATACCCGAAGAGGCTCTCCCCACCTAAATATTCAATTCTCCAAATATGTTCTCTTCCCCAATCTACTTTATCTTCTCACCTTTCATCCCTCATTGTGAGTTCCCTCAAACCCCCTTTCTGTAAGTCATAAGACAATTTTTCATCTACCTTCATTTCTCGCACACGGCACATGCTTCAACATCTTTTTGTTTGCTTCAAAACAGTAATCTTGCTTCATTTGCATTTTAAAAGACAACCTCTGTTATCATATCAAAACAATCTTTCCCAAAAGAGCTCATTCAGAATCAGTAATCAATAATACATTTACTTTTCTCTGTAATTTTGACATTTCCAATCTCATTTAACACTTTAATCGGGATGAGTCTTTTTTTAAACTTGGTTCAAAAGATTTATAATCAACCAACACATTAGCACACCATAAA
This sequence comes from Leucoraja erinaceus, assembly GCF_028641065.1. Classification (NCBI taxonomy): domain Eukaryota; kingdom Metazoa; phylum Chordata; class Chondrichthyes; order Rajiformes; family Rajidae; genus Leucoraja; species Leucoraja erinaceus. The sequence goes on from NC_073383.1 coordinate 37,517,291, forward strand.
CTTTGTCTATTTGCATTTTACAGGACAAACTATTTAAAGCGACACACAACTTTGCACATTGCTTTGAATTTCACACATACCACATACAAAAACATTGTTTTCCAAGCAGTACATATACAAAAACATTGTTTTACCAGCAGTATATAATATTTCATTTTTAAAGACATCTCTTTGTAATTTACTTTCCCTTTTTCTGACAAGACTTCTGTTTACCAAAATCCTGGTTACCTAACCCTAATTGGACATTGATTCATATCATGATTAGTCAGACTCCCCTTGACTTTTCAGTCTCCCTATCCTATCCTCATTTCACCATTGAATTTTCCTGCATCCCCAATTTTTTATAACATAGTTGCTTGTCAGAAAAAGGATTTACCTCCGGGGTAATCTTGTTTTGCAATCCCCATTGACTCTTTCCACCATCCCAGATGCTTGTGGGTGGTGTGTACAGTGAATTGCTGTTGGATATTAAAATGTGCACATTTTTCCTTAGTAATAGTGGTTGGTAGAGCTTCACTCCACCTACTAAATAAATCTAAAATTAGTACGCAATATTTATAACACTGGGCCCTTGGCATTTCAATAAAATCAACCTGTATGCATTCAAACAACCATTATGGCATTGGCGTCACCCCTGAGGGTATCCTAATTGGTTTGCCTGGATTATTTCATTAGCAAATTTTACATTCAGAGGCCTGCCACCACATTTCCTTTGTTATCCTATCATTCCCTCCTTACCAGCATGGGTAAGACGGGTAAAAATGTATCGTTATACACCAACTTGTCCAAGCGGGGTGTGCTGAATCAATGGCACAGCCCTCTTGTTTCCATAGTTATTATTATATACAAGAGGCATCCCTCTGTAATGTACATACCTCCCTCATGTTTGGCAGGACCGTTCTATTTGCTAGCATCTGTTTAGCTGCTGTCACTATGCATTTGGATGTACAGGCTGCCTGTTTGGATACACTATCGGCAACTCATTACCTTTTGCTATAGGGTCCCCAGCACCAGTGTGTGCAGTACATTTAATAATGATCAGCTGTTCTGGTAGCATCAATGCCTTAACAAAGTACACACAGAAAGGCATTCCCGTGCTCCCAATCCTGGAGAGCTTTGTAAGGTCAGAACTTCAAGTTATAGGAATGTTACTGACGGAACTGTCCCAGGTAAAGATGCCATTGCTACTGGTAGGGCATAGGGAGGTGGACATCTCACAAGATTATCTAACTCCTCCTCATTTTCATTACCAAATAGGGTCGTCGTGCCAGACATGAAGTCTCCTCCAGAGGATTTACCAGTACTGGGTTTATTTTTACTAACCATCACCTGTTTATCACCTCCCGCCTGTCTCTTAATTCTTTTCTCTCGTTCCTCTGCCCACTGGCATTCTAGTTGCAATAATTTCCATCCTTTCCTAGTGCTATCCTAGTTTCTTAACTCTATCTAGCAACGTTACAAAATTGTGAGATTTAAAAAAAATCAAATCTGCAATTTATCCCATCAGATAAAGCATAACAATAAGTTTAATTTGACACCTAATTCACTTTCATATCTCAAGTAATAAAAAAGTTATGGCCATTTTCATACTCGGAAATTAGCATCTTGTTCCCTATTGATTTTCTATGGACATAACAAAAAAACTGTGATCATGGACCGTCAAAAGCCCATAACCTTCTTAAAAATTAAGAGAACTGAATGAAATTTTCAGTTATCATAGATTGAACCATTCTGACACAGATATAAAATAATCTTACTTGGATGACCTGAAATAAAAGCATATAATTAGTTAGTTACCCAATTGTAGCTAATTTCAAACTTCAATTACTAGATCTAAACATATATCTATTTCTTAATAAATGATTAACATTTTTAAATAGCCTAAGTGTCCAAATTATATTCACAAATAATTCACAATAAAACATGATTTTTAAATCTCATTTACATCAATTTATAGGCCAAATGGAAGGAATTTAGTGTTCAATTGCTGTAAATTAAAGTCTATTTTAAATCAGCTTTCTAGTGGGTTCCTGTCTTCCTTTCCCATATCAACACCTCTGCTTATTTAATTGTCTCGACATTCCATGTGCCCCCTACAGGCCAGGCTTCATCCCCCAACCGTTTGGTCAATCTGTAACTTAACATTCTAAATTTCTTTTTATACTTAGGATTCAAATAACACATATATTGGACCGGTATCCAGAGCATTCCCCATAGATAGATAGAAAGAGAGAGAGAGAAAACAGACTTCTTAATTCCGAATCGTTCCAAATATATCAACCAGGCCGACCCACTAAATGAGACCCCAGTTTCTCAACTTGGCCGACTTTTTAATTCCGAATTGTTCCAAATATATCAACCAGGCCGACTCGCTACTCGAGACCCCAGTTTCTCAATTTGGCTGACCTTTTTTAACTCTTTAATATACGACCCAAGTGTCTCAACGAAGCCGACTTGCTAACCAAGACCCCCGTTTCTCAACCTGGCAGACGTCTTAACTCTTAAAATAAGCCCCAGGTGTCTCAACGAAGCAGACCCGCGAACCGGGACCCCCGTTTCTCAACCTAGCAGACTTCTTAATTCTTTAATATACAACGCCACTTATTTCTCAATCCGACAACGCTTCGGATGTCTCAATAAGCCAGACGCACACCTCAACCCCCGTATCTCAACCCGACAAATCACGGATGTCTCAACGAGGCCGATGAGCCCTTAGTAGAGAGAGAAAAAGAGAAAACAAAGAGAGATAGACAGAGAGAGAGAGAGGAACCGCTCAAGTCCTTCTTAACAATATACACAAGCCCTTCTTAAAAATACATGCACAATTCTGTCTTAAAAATACATACACAATTCCGTCTTAAAAATACATACACAATCCCTTCTTTAAAAAAAAACCATATAAAGCCCAACTGGTCTTACCTTTGTCTGTTTCGAAGAACCTCGGCAGGGAACCAAGTCAACCTCTGATGAAGGATCACAGATGTTCCCGGGAGTTTCTAGGGAGTCGGTCTTACAAGGGGACCGATAGAGCTCAGTTATCTCCCTTCCAATCCCGGCAACCTCCGCAACCTCTTGCACAGTCAGCCGTTGATGTGGTCCCAGCGAGGCCTGCCAAAAAAACGCCAATGAAAAAGTTACTTTTATAACAACTAAACCAGGTTCGCTTCTTAATAAACAGACACCACACAAACTGTTTGGTAGACCAGTTCAAAACTTTACTTAACATCGGCCGATGGAAGGGAGCGAGAATTCCAGCTAAGTGACCAATGTAGACACTCAACTGTCCTCGGTCCTCTTCCCTTAACAACAGAATTACATTGCCTTAAATAGGGTTTTTTTTTGTCCCCTTATCACATTCCACAGACATTAGTCATGGTCAGAGGTATTGGAAAAGGTTTCCACAGATGGCATCACATCAAAGGCCTTTTGTTTACATGGTACAAGATATACTGAAAACATTGGCCATTTGCGTTATCTCCAAATAGACCACCCTAGCTCTCTTCGCTGCTTCCTCTGTCATTTGGTCCCTCATAAACATAGGTCATTTGTTTACAAAGATGTGACTGGCTATTTCTCTCTTCCTTTATTGCCTCCTCCCCATAAACATTGGTCATTTGGTTTATGGCATCTCACTTCAAAGATTTGACCAGCTATCTCTCTAGCTGCTCCTCTGCCTGTCACTTGGGAGACAATGTTATAGGATTTATTATCTCACACACACCCACAACCTAAGGCAAGCCTAATTTGACACTAAATATAAGCTGTAAGCTAGCCCAGAAACCAATTTAATATCATCTTATATTTTTAACTAAAACTCGGCTTCATCATGGCCTCTGGTTTTAGACTATCCCACTATTGGAAACAACCTTCAATACCCTCATGGTTGTTGGGAAGGAGCTGTTCCTGAACCTGAATGTTAAAGTTCTCAGATTCCTACACCTCTTCCCGATGGCAGGAGTGAAATGAGAGTGTGGCCAGGGTGGTGTGGGTCCTTGATTTGCATTTGTAATAGCTGCCTAGGATAGATAGTTGACCTGCAGTGGTGTGAAATTGGCATTAATTATGCTACAGCCCATGTTACGCAATCACACTCTCACATTTGTTCAATTTGAGCTACAGCCTGTTTAAATCTCAGCCCATTTAACTCTGCTGTAACTTCATGGTACGGGAATGACGCAAAAGCTCTTTCTTTATTTTGTATAATATGTGTTTTGGAAGTCCTCATAAAATTTATATTGTTCCTGAAGCTTTATCTATTGCAAAAACACCCCTATGTTTACCTGACAGGGGGATACGATTGTTTCCTGTGATTCATATGGAATACTAAAGCTTTGGGATGTGCGAAAAGTAGCCATAATGCTCTCAATTGATGCTGGACCTCATCCTGGCAACCAAGTGGTATTTCACCCATCAGGTAGGAATACTTTATTTGCTTGTTAATTGGCATTGTTTGCATCTCATTCCTGTTCCGTGTTAGCTTCTGGTAAAATGTAGTTAACTGTTTTCCAACTGTAGACAACATCATGGTGGTAAAATTATAGTTTGGTTTTACACTCTGGAAAATGGTTGTGAGTTTTCTATATTTTTGGATGTGGTATTTGAAACTTGTTCAGTTTGTGCAATGAATGTCAATTTGTCATCATAACCAACTGCACAGTGGCAGAAAAGTTACTGAACTAGGAGACAGACAGTGCTCTCGTCTATTGATCTAGATGTGATTGAATCCTATTCTGGCAGCCAAGCATATTTAAATGTAAGTAGTTAATAATTTTCCAAGGTTAACCATAAGCAATAAATCTATTGCATTGTTGTAAAAACCCATCTGATTCACTAATGTCCCACATGGAAGGAAATCTACCATCTTTATCCAATCATAAATGTCTTGGAGTCACAATTAATTTAAAGTTTGCTTTATTGCTAATTATATATTTTTGCCTTATTTTAGCAAATGCTGTGTAAATTTCTACTATGCTGTTCTTTATATGGCTTTGTAAATGAGGAAAAGTGAAAGTTTACAGTATTACGGGATAATTTATGAGGAAGTCAAATTAGCACAACTTTCACCTATCCACATTGTTGCATTCAATACATTGAAATATCTTCACTTCATCTCCATTTAGAAGTTCTAAACAAGCTAAAATGTTGCCACTCTTGTTATAACCATATAACAATTACAGCACGGAATAGTATGCAATATGCAATAGAATACAGTATGTTCATAATATTCATTTCTGTTGGATTTTTTAAGGGATTTTTTTTTTTTGAGATTGTATGAGAGTATTTTAAAACTGATTTAAATTAAACCAGTGGATTTTACCTGCTTTTTCTTGTCACTTTCTAAACATTCTGGTTGATCCAAAAATATAAGATTTCTAGTTGCAGCTACCTACAAAGCTTAATTTCAAGCATTATTCTCTTCTCCTTCTACCTGCTGCAACCTGCTAACGCAAGTTTTTTTCCAGAATGTGGCCTCTTTCCATCCTGTGTCTATACCCATAGAGCACCTACACTTGTGTTTGAGAAATACATTAATGGTTATCAGGTTAATTTTGGTAATTACATCTGTGGTGGTGATTCTAACTTACCATGATGTTGAAACTAAGCAACATACGTGGGAAAAGGACACTGTAAACAAAGGCTTTGTACACTGCTTTGTAATAAGTTTCATAATTTTGTTCCGAGGACAATGCAAATAGTAGCAACATTTTCAATATATCCATTTAAATGTTCCTGCTGTTGTCACTCCCCATGGATCTTATGTACCAAAACTTATTCTCTGCCGCAAGAGCTGTATAGTCAAAGCTGATAGATGGTGATTAGTCAACATTATTTCCTAGAAAAACTCTTTTAAATTGCAAATATCCTGAAAGCCTCAAAAAATGAGCTCTTTGATGTATTTGTGTCTCATTTTTGCCCTGGCCTTTACACATTTTACATGGAATAGCACAGCACAGGAACAGGCCTTTCCACCTATGATGTCTGTGCCAACTATGAAGCCAATTTAAACTAATCCATCTGCCTGCATATGGTGCACATTCCTCCATTCTCAGTCTGTTCAAGTACCTGTCTTTTAAGCGTTGTTATCATATCTGTTTCCACACCTCCCCCAGCAACAAGTTCAGGCATGTATCACAGTCTTCCTGTAAAAATAAACTTGCCTCGTAAATCTCCTTTAAGCTTTGCTCCTTTCACCTTAGAACAAATCTTTCTAGTACTTGACATTTATACCCTGGATTTTGACTACCTACCCAATCTATGCTTCATAATTTTGTGCACTTTTATCAGATGGCTCCCTCAGCCCAGAGAAGCTCCAGAGAAAATAGTCCAAGTTGTGTCTAACCTTCCCTTTTTGCTAATACTCTCTAATACAGGCAACATACTGGTGAACTGCCTTTAAACTCCCTCCAAGGTCTCTATATCCTACCTGTAATGCGGTGACTAAAACTGCACACTGTAGACAGTTTGCAGATTTGGCCAGTTGCTTGAAGGTATATGCCTCAAAAAGATATTAGCAAAGCACAGCCATGCTTCTTGCATTCTTTGATCTAAAACCTGTCAAAGATTGACCTATAAAAATAGATTGTAGCACAGTTTTTGTGGTAGGCACATGTGAGTAGCATTAAATATTTATTTCCACAAGCCTGCTCTACTGATAATGTCAAACATCTTCACCATGTTGACAAGCACAAGTGCAGTGGCTTATTTTTTCTTGCAGCTGGCTTAAGGGGAACATCATGTCCATTGTTGACTTCCTGCTCCTAATCTATAATGTGACAGAGTCGGTACAGTCAGTAAACTGCTGCAAGCATTTGAGAGTGACTGGCAAAACCCTTGCTTGTGGTGCTGAAGAGATGTCCCTAAAACCTTTATGTCACCTTTGTCTTTCTTACAGAGAATGATTATACATTGCCATGAAAGTAAGCATGCAGGTACAGCAGGCAGTGAAGGAAGCGAATAACATGTTCGCCTTCATAACAAGAGGAATTGAGTATAGGTCAAAGAGGTCCTGCAGTTGTACAGGGCCCTAGTGAGACCACACCTGGAATATTGTGTGCAGTTTTGGTCTCCAAATTTGAGGAAGGACATTCTTGCTATTGAGGGAGTGCAGGGTAGGTTTACAAGGTCAATTTCCGGGATGGCGGGACTGTCATGTGCTGAGAGAATGCTCTGGAATTTAGAAGGATGAGAGGGGTTCTTATTGAAACATATAAGATTATTAAAGGTTTGGACACGCTAGAGGCAGGAAACATGCTCCAGATGTTTAGGGAGTCCAAAACCAGGGGCCACAGTTTAAGAATAAGGGGTAAGCCATTTAGAACGGAGATGAGGAAACACTTTTTCACACAGACAGTTGTGAGTCTGTGGAATTCTCTGCCTCAGAGGGCGGTGAAGGCCAGTAATCTGGATACTTTCAAGAGAGCTAGGTAGGGCTCTTGAAGATAGCGGAGTCAGGGGATAAGGGGGGAGGGCAGGAACAGGGTACTGATTGTGGTTGATCAGCCATGATCATATTGAATGGTGGTGCTGGCTTGAAGGGCCGAATGGCATAAATCTGCACCTAATGTCTATTGCGTGGGGCTTTTAGGCCAACCCTTAGCAGACCACTAGATATAGAAGAAGATGTGGGAGCAGGTTACATTTCCTGCTGAGAATTGTAACTTGGTACTTTCTTTTGAAATGATCAGACTCACACATAGAGATTAGAACCCATCATCTTTTATTAGTAATTCTACGGAGGAAAGGCCTTGTGCTTTCGTCCCCATGGAATACAGCGAATCTAAGAGAATGTGAGAGAGAGAGTACGACAAGCTGCTTATGGCTGGCAGTAAGGATGAAGATCCAGACTGGACTACATAAGGAATGTGCAGCATGCATAATCTGTGTGGTTATATATATATATTAGTTTGTCTCTAGTCTATATTACTAAATCTCTGTTCTTGACCGCTTTTGGCCTTCTGTGCTGCGATTTCCGAGAGAACGCCGCCACCTACAGCCATCATTTTTGGCCACCATGCTCAGAGCCCCCCTCCGCCGTATGTGTGCCGAGGATTTTTCCCGTTGATGAAAAATCACGGAGATATTAATGTTTTTACAAAATTCCCCATTCTCTCTGCTGCCCCCTGCGGGGGGGGGGGGGGGAGACTATAAAACCAGGAAGTGGTGTGCCTCAATCAGTCTCTCATCAAGATGGAGCTCTGTCAATTAGTCTCTGTCACTCTGAGCTCTGAATGACACTGAACAAATTTCTTCACACTTGTGAGTAAGTACCCTTAATGTTGTTTGAAAATGAAAATATGGTTATGGTTAGTTTGAAATAAAAAAGCACTGCCTGCAAATGGTTGCTTGGGGGGTTTGGGTTGAAGTAAAAACGCACTCACTTTCTCTCTCCCTCCTCTCTCCCCCCCTCCCTCCCTCCTCCCCCCTCCCCCCCCCCCCTCCTCTCCCCCCCTCCCCTCCCCTCTCATCTCTCCCCCTCTCCTCTCCTCACCTCTCCCTCCCCTCTCCTCCCCTCTCCTCCCCCCCCCCTCTGCCTCCCCCCTCTCTCCTCTCCCCCCCTCTCTCCCTCTCCCCCTCTCCTCCCCCCTCTCCCTCTCCTCTCCCCCCCTCTCCGCTCCCCCTCCTCCCCCTCTCCCCCCCCCTATCCTCTCCTCCCCCCCTCTCCCTTCCCCCCTCCGTTCCCCCCCCTCCTCTCCCCCCCTGTCCCCTCCCCGCCCCCCCCCCTCACACCCCCCCTTTCCCCTCCCTCCCTCTCCCCCCCCCCCCCCCTCCCCCCCCCTCCCCCCCCCTCCCCCCCCCCCCCCCTCCCCTCCCCCCCCCCCCCCTCCCCTCCCCCCCCCTCTCCCCCTCCCCCTCCCCCCCTCCCCACCATCCCTCCCTTCTTTTTCTCCCCTCCCTCCCCCCCTCCCCTCCCCCACCATCCCTCCCCCTAAACCCCCCTCCCCTCCTCCACACACCCCCCTACCCCCTTTCCCTCCCACCCTCCCCTCCCCACCTCTCCCCCTCCCCTCACCTCCCCTCACCCTCTCCCCCCCCCCCCTCCCCTCTCTCCTCCCCCCCCCCCCCCCCCCTCCCCCCCCCCCTCCCCCCCCCCCCCCCCTCCACCCCCCCCCCCCCCCCCCCCCCCCCCCCCCCCCCCCCCCCCCCCCCCCCCCCCCCCCCCCCCCCCCCCCCCCCCCCCCACTCCCCCCCCCCCCCCCCCCCCCCCCCCCCCACCTCCCCCCCCCCCCCCCCCCCCCCCCCCCCCCCCCCCCCCCCCCCCCCCCCCCCCCCCCCCCCCCCCCTCCCCCCCCCCCCTCCCCCCCTCTCCTCCCCCCCCCCCTCCACCCCTCTCTCCCTCCCCTCCCCCCCCCTCCTCTCTCCTCCCCCCCTCCAACACCTTTCCCCCGTCATAGAATAGAATAGAATCCCCTTTCAGACTTTAATCCTTTACAGGAAATTACAGTGCCCACAACAGCTTCAAGACCCCATAACACCACACATTTCCCCTTCCCCCTAATAAGTTAACCATTTTTGTGCATTATAAAACCTTATAGCAGCTGGTATACAAGACTTCCTATGTCTCCCCGTATTGCCCATTGGCGCAATCAGGCACTGACTGAATATTCTGCACAGGATCACCTTCAGAGCTTTGAGTGGGCTAGTGGGGTTAAAGAATAGCAAGCCTAGTTGATTCAGAGTTGTGGTCTCTGCTACCTACTAGGCTGTGATTAGGTCGACCCCAACCACTGAGCCGCCCTTCCTGATCAGCTTATCCAGTCTGTTTTTGTCCCCTATTCGTGGCCCCTTCTCCCCAACAGGCCCAGCAAAAAACAGAGCACTGGCCACCCACTGAATGGTAGACACTGCACAGTAGGGGTTGACAGATATTAAATGACTTTAGCCTCCTTAAAAAATACAGTCTACTTTGTCCCTTCCTGTACACCGCCTCCCCTCTTCCAGTCCAGCTCACCAAGCTGCACACCAAGGTACCTGTGGTTGGCGACCACCTCCACCCAGTGCCCCTGATGGTGATTGGTGTTGGTTGAATCCTCCTCCTCCCCCTCCTGAAATCCACAACTATCTCCTTCGTTTTTTTGGTGTTGAGATGGAGATTATGTGTGCACTCCACTCCACAAAAAGTTGTTAATTGTGTCTCTATACTCCTCCTCATTGCCCCCTTTGATGAGGCCTACAACAGCTGTGTCATCTGAAAATTTCTGCAAAAAGCAGCTGTTGGTGTTATATTGACAATCCGCTGTGTAGATGGTAAACAGGAATGGAGCCAGCACAGTTCCTTGTGGAGCCCCTGTGCTGCTCATGATGGTGCTTGAGACATTGTTCTGTAGGCGCACATACTGTGGTCTGAGGAAAAGGTAATCCAAACACCACAGTACCATTAATGGATCCACCTTCATCTTCTCCACCTTCTCCCCTAGCAGTCGAGGCTGAATTGTGTTAAAAGCGCTAGAGAAGTCAAAGAATGTAATTCTTACAGATGCATCAGGGATGTCCAGATGTGTGTACGCCCTCTGCAGCATGTAAATAAGGGCATCATCGACACTGATGTTGGGCTGATATGCAAACTGTAAAGGATCCATTTGAGTTGACACACTAGTCCTGAGGTAGGAGAGGACAAGTCTCTCAAATGTCTTCATAATATGTGAAGTGAGCGCTACTGGTCACCCACCCTTCCTCCTCTCCACCCCCCTCCCTCTTGCCCCTCTCTCTGTGTTTCTGTCTCTCTCTCTCTGTCTCTGCCCCTTCTCTCTCTGCCCTCACTCTCTATCCCCGCCCTCCCCTCAGGCTGCGTTGGGGGCTATGCGTCAGTAGATAGTGTGGTTATGGGGTAAAAGGAGCAAATTAATAATATTAATATAATATCAAGGGGGGTAATTAGCATGAGTGCGTGGGGGGAATAATTAGTGTGTGTGACGCTGCATGCCGTCTCCCCCCCCCCCCCCCCCCACAACCGCACATTGGGGGAACAGACCCAATGGGTCTGCATTTGGTCTAGTATATATATATATATAGCCCGGGTACTTTACTGTGGGCCTATAGACGCGACCTGCACACGTACGGTACAGTCCTGCATCTTCTCCAGTCACCGGAGATGCAATCGGTGGTAGAATAGGTGCAGGACATTGAAACAGCATTCCCAGTGATGAGACAGGAGACTGTGGGACAGGTGGGAGGCAGTGTGGCCATAGGCGAAGCGACCGGATCAGAAACTGATGGTTGTGTCGGTATGGTCAGGTCGATGTCGCTGGATGGGGACGGAAGTATACCTGTGCCGTCAGGATAATGTGGAGGTGGTGATGGTTCATTCACAGGCAGGATGTGCTGTCTGTTAATGTAATCGGCTATGCCAGGCCAGAAAAATGCTTTTCGCTCGTTGGACAGTTGCCTCAGCGCCTGGGTGCCCTGCATGGACGGCATCAAAGTAGTTGCTGTGTGTGGAGGCAGGAACTTCAGCTTTGTGCCCTTTATGATAATGCCATCTTGTAGTACTAGTTCATCATGAATGGCAAAGAAGGGCCGGATTAGGAGTGGTAGACTGTATTGCTTGTCTGGCCAACTGCGCTTAATGATGGAGGAGAGCAATCGTAAGGTATCATCGGCAGCAGTCTGGGCTACCAGGTCTTCCAAACAGGATGAAGGAACATAGAAGACAGTCATAACAAGGAAACTGTCATCTGATGTGGATGAATCCTCACAGGTCTTTCATGGAGCACGTGACAGGGCATCAGCCAGGTGCAAGTCCTTGCCACGTTTGTAGTGTTACAACCGTCATACTTCTGTAGCTGTAGCAACATACGTTGGAGGCGTCTTGGAGAGGCGTGTATCGGTTTGTTCAGAATGCTGATCAGGGGTTGATGGTCAGTCTCAATCATGACCGTTTTCCCCGAAGATAAAGTCATTAAATTTCCTGCAAGCGAAAACGACCGCTAGCAGTTCATTTTCAATCTGGGCAAAACGTTGTTCTGTGTCCATCATTGTGCGAGACGCATAGGCAACAGGTCTGTTGCCGTCACCGTTATCTTGGAGGCAAGCTGCTCCTAAACCGTACTGCGAGATATCACAAGTCAGTGTGACCGGTAGTCTAACATCGAAGTAAGAGAGGGTGAGGTCACAGGACATTTGTTGTTTGAGAGTATCAAATGCCCTCTGCTGTTGTTCATGCCAGGAGCAAACAGTGTATTTGTATGTTATCTGGCGCAGTGGGGCTGATAGTTCACTGAAATTTGGAATGAATTTCCCCAAGTATTTTACCATACCAAGAAATCTCTGCAGGCTGAGCACGTCTGTGGGTGCTGGTAACTCATTGATGGCAATGGTCTTTGATGAATCAGGTTTTAGGCCGATACTCATGAACTACGTAGTTCACCTCGTTTACTCTGAATTTGCACTTTGCAATTTAACTTAAGGTTGATTACTTTAGCGCGGTCCAGAACTTTCTTTAAGTTAGAGTCGTGTTCTTGGACAGTTTGTCCAGCAACAAGAATGCCATCAACTATGATGGAGCATGGGTAACCTGCAAATAATTGTTCCATAGAGCGCTGAAATACTTCACTTGCTGAGCTTATGCCAAATGCCATACGGAAAAATTTGTAATGTCCAAAGGCTGTGTTGAAAGTGGTTAACTTGGAGAACTTGTGATCCAAGGGAATCTGCCAGAATGAACTCTTGGCATCTAGAACTGTGGATACAGTTGCCTTGTCCAGCTGCGCTGCAACCTCTTCCACTGTCCGCATGGGGTAGTGTGGTTGTTTAATGGCAGTGTTTAAATCTTTAGGATTGATGCAAATCCGTATTTCTTCCTTATTCTTTTTTGTTGCTACTACCATGGTTGAGACCCAATCCGATGGGTCAATGACAGAAGCAATCACACCCATAGTCACCATTCTGTCGAGTTCACTTTGTACACGATCCCGCTTAGCATAGGGAATCCGGTGTGCTGGACGGACAACTGGGAGGACCTCGGGGTCGGTCGTGATTGTGTACTTGATGGGTAACTTGCCTAGCTTGTCGTCAAAAGGACTTCTGTATTGTGCCAGGATTTGTTGGGTGAAGCCACATGTTGCAGACAGTTGATAAACTGATGTACTGAAGGTGACCAAACCTAGATCATTACAGACGTCAATGCTTAGCAGAGAAGGCACTTTTTTTTGGTCAATAAAGAAGCTCAGGTTGTGGGGACACTCCAATTGGAGGCGTGGGTTCAAATCCCACTTCTGACACCATGTTGAAATTATCAGCCTCACGCAGAGATTAGAACCTATAGTCTTCTATTAGTAATTCTACAGAAGAAACATATTGTGCTTTTGTCTGAGAGAAAGAGAGAGATATATATATATATATATACACACCTCCCCTGGTAACTTTCTTGTCACCTTGGGGCCTCCAGTTAGGTTTTTTGTCATGAAGTTCTTTGTCTCGCCATGCCAGTTTACATACAAGATAGACACAAAATGCTGGAGTAACTTAGCGGGACAGGCAGCATCTCTAGAGACAGGCAGCATCTCTAAGGAATGCGGGACATTTCAGGTCGAGACTCTTCTTCAGACTGAGGTTGATCAGCCTGAAAAAGGATCTCGACCCAAAACGTCACCCATTCCTTCTTTCAAGAGATGCTGCCTGTCCCACTGAGTTACTCCAGTATTTACACGATACAAGATATATTTATTTGTCACATGTGCCAGCGGGCACAGTGAAATGTGATCACCATACAGCCATACAATAAAATAAAGAACACAACACAGGATAGAGTTCAACATAAAACATCCCCACAGCAGAATCAAAAGTTTCCCACTGTAAGGAAAGGCACCAAAGTTAGTCATCTTCCTCGATGTTCACCCGTGGTCGGGGCCTCCGGAGCGCTCCGCAGTCGCCCCTACGGGCAGCCCACCGCTCAGGCCCACCAGCCGGGATGTTGGAACTCCGACGTCGGGACTGGAGGCCAACCTCAGCGGCGTGGACCTCCGAATCGGCCATTTCCTACCAGAGTCCGCGGCTCCCGACGCCCTCAGGCTGTGCCGGGCAGAAATTCACGCTGGCTGCCCTCGGCAAAGAGCCCCAGGGACTCCGCGATATTATAATCAGCGCCCCTGCGTTGGGAGCTCCGCGAACTACAGCTCCTCCATGTTGGAGCTGCAGGCCCAACGCTCCAGAGCTCCAAACGGCGATCCAGGAAGGCATCGCCCACTCTGATGTGAATCCAGTGCTGTGCCGTCACTGCTGAAGTTCTGGTCTGTAATATCTTGAGAAATAATTGACGAAGCATGAAATCTGCTTATCGTACAGCAGTGATTTAATTTTGCCATCTTGAGAACTGATGATGTTTACTTTAGTGACATGACAAGGGCTTTCTTCAGCTTGCCATATATAACAGGTTTCAAAGATGATTTATGATATTGGTCAATTAATTTGCACAGCCAGCACTACCATTGCCCTTGTGTACATCAGCTGTTGAAGTTTGCCATTTTTCTTTTGAGTTTCATTCAGTTAGGCAACGTAATTGGCTTCAACAAAGTGGTAACATCTCAGTGTACCAAAAACAATCTGTATTTAATTGTCTCCTTTTCTCATACAGTTCCATAGAAGGGAGCTGGGGTGGAGAGGTGGGGCACAGGTGGAAGTGAAGTTTCAGGATAACTATTCTTCACCCAAATGTCTTCAGCATTTATAGACATGTATTTGCAGACATAATTAGCACAAAGAGTTTTTTGAAAGAACAGGGCACTGTGGTGTTTGTTGATTATTGACTAAACATTAAGGTTTGCCATTACTGTGGTATCGATAACCAATGTGTCAGAATCTGCACTGGTGTGGATTTGTAGCACAGCTGGCATATTTCTTCCTGTAAATCATGAGGTGCAATTGATGTCGATAACTAGATTATTGGAGCTTGTATTATATTTTTAATGCTGCCTACCTAGATAGTGGGTATTGAAGATACATTAGTATTTTCTTTCATTTTTTCCAAATTATATTATACCATGGGAACTTTATAACCTCAGCACACAAAGCACAATAGGAGATAAACCCCTCATTTGTTGATTGGTGCTCATTGATTTGGCCAGAATATCATAGAGGTTGTGTTTATGATCTGAACTTGACTGCAAAAGGTGGTATGTAGGTAACAAAGATGTTAGCAAAGCACCAGTTCACTTTCATTTAAATAAAATGTGAATTAAGTTCAACCTGATAGTTTTAACTAACCAAATTTGCATATTACAAAACCAATATTGTTGAAACAACCTGTGCACTAAACATTCTCAGAAGGCGTAGTTGGCCTCACAAATCGAGCCTGCATTGATCAAACCTGTTTCTTGCAAGGCTACAAAGTCAATGGTGATCTTCTGAAACAAATTGAGATAGATATAGAAAGTTAATAATATTATGATAAATGTAGGAATTCCCATCATTAGTGATAGATTCAATGAGTGGGAACTAGAAATGAGACCAAGTGTCATTGGTGTTTCCTCCAATTATAAATTTGTCATGATTATAGTTATGTTTAGCCAATTTAGGCTGCCATAGGTAGGACATTTAGCCTCCTAAACTTGATCAGTCATTCAGTGAGATTATAAATGATGCCCGATCTACCCAGCTACCAGCTTTTTCTTCATTTCATTTACTACATTTCGTAGACCAGAATCTTTTAAATCTCAGATTGAAAATTAACAGTTGACCTCGTATCCATTGCCATTTGTAATTGCACTCCTGAACAGACTAGTTCTAATATTTTGTGATGGCTGGTAACCTAGATTTTTCTTTTCCATCCCGATAGTTCCCCTTAATGTCTAGAAATCATAATCAATCAACATTTGTCATCTTATTTCTTCATTTGTATTTCTCTTGAATGTGAGGACACTTTTGGGTGGTTGTATGTTTTTTTTTAAACAATATTGTTCTGTACCTCTGGTTATCCTGGACTAATCTTAGGTGCGTAAGCAAGTTCTATATTGCAGAAAATAGTTTTTTGACTGCTCCTACTGTTATTTGTGGCTTTAACCATTAGCAGATTTGCCTACAGACAATAGATGCAGGAGTAGGCCATTCGGCCCTTCACGCCAGCACCGCCATTCAATGTGATCATGGCTGATCATCCCCAATCAGTACCCCGTTATTGCCTTTTCACCATATCCCCTGATGCCGATATCTTAAAGAGCCCTATCCAGCTCTCTCTTGAAAGCATCCAGAAAACCTGCCTCCAGTCCCCTCTGAGGCAGAGAATTCCACACTCACAACTCTCTGTGAGAAAACGTGTTTCTTTGTCTCCGTTCTAAATGGCTTACCCCTTAATCTTAAACTGTGACCCCTGGTTCTGGACTCCCCCAACATCGGGAACACGTTTCCTGCCTCCAGCGTGTCCAAACCCTTAACAATCTTATATGTTTCAATAAAATCCCGTCTCATCCTTCTAAACTCCAGAGTGTACAAGCCCAGCTGCTTCATTCTCTCAGCATATGACAGTCCCGCCATCCCGGGAATTAACCTTGTAAACCTATGCTGCACTCCCTCAATAGCAAGAATGTCCTTCCTCAAATTAGGGGACCAAAACTGCACACAATACTCCAGGTGTGGTCTCACTAGGGCTCTGTACAACTGCAGAAGGACCTCTTTTCTCCTATACTCGACGACTCTTGTTATAAAAGCCATTCGCTTTCTTCACTGCCTGCTGTACCTGCATGCTTACTTTCATAGACTGATGAACAAGGACCCCCCAGATCCCGCTGTACTTCCCCTTTTCCCAACTTGACGCAATTTAGATAATAATCTGCCTTCCTGTTTTTGCTGCCAAAGTGGATAACCTGCAAAAAAACTTCATCTGCCATGCATCTGCCCACTCCCCCAACCTGTCCAGGTCACCCTGCATTCTCATAGCATCCTCCTCACAGTTCACACTGCCACCCAGCTTTGTGTCATCTGCAAATTTGCTAATGTTACTTTGAATCCCTTAATCCAAATCATTGATATATATTGTAAATAGCTCCGGTCCCAGCACCGAGACTTGCGGTACCCCACTTGTCACTGCCTGCCATTCTGAAAGGGACCCGTTAATCCCCACTCTCGGTTTCCTATCTGCCAACCAATTTTCTATCCATGTCAGCACTCCACCCCCAATACCATGTGCCCTAATTTTGCCGACTAATCTCCTATGTGGGACGGTATCAAATGTTTTCTGAATGTCCAGGTACACTACATCCACTGGCTCTCCCTTGTCCATTTTCCTAGTTACAGCTTAAAAAAATTCCAGAAGATTAGTCAAACATGATTTCCCCTTCGTAAATCCATGCTGACTCAGACCGATCCTGTTACTGCTATCCAAATGTACGGCTATTTCATCTTTTATAATTGACTCCAGCATCTTCCCCACCACCAATGTCAGGCTAACTGGTCTATAATTCCCTGTTTTCTCTCTCCCGCCTTTCTTTAAAAGTGGGATAACATTAGCTACCCTCCAATACACAGGAACTGATCCCGAGTCTATAGAACATTGGAAAATTATCAACAATGCATCCACTATTTCTAGAGCCACTTCCTTAAGTACCCTGGGATGCAGACCATCAGGCCCTGGGGATTTATCAGCCTTCAGTCCCATCAGTCTACCCAGCACCATTTCCTGCCCAATGTGGATATCCTTCAGTTCCTCTATCACTCCAGATCCTCTGGCCACTACAATATCAGGCAGATTGTTTGTGTCCTCCTTTGTGAAGATTGATCCAAAGTACATGTTCAACTCATCTGCCATTTCCTTGTTCCCCATAATAAATTCACCTTTTTCAGTCTTCAAGGGTCCAACTTTGGTCTTCACTAATTTTTTTTCTCTACACATACCTAAAGAAGCTTTTACTATCCTGTTTTATATTCTTGGCTAGCTTACCTTCGCACCTCATCTTTCCATATTGTCTTTTTAGTTATCTTCTGTTGCTCTTTAAACATTACCCAATCCTCTTGCTTCCCGCTCATCTTTGCCACATTGTACTTCTTCTCTTTTATTTTTATACCGTCCCTGACGTCCCTTGTCAGCCACGGTCACCCCTTACTCCCCTTGGAATCTTTCTTCCTCCAAGGAATGAACTGATCCTGCACCTTCTGTATTATTCCTAGAAATACCTGCCATATTTGTTCACTGTCATCCCTGCTAGTGTATCTTTCCAGTCAACTTTGGCCAGCCCCTCCCTCATGGCCCATAGTCCCCTTTATTCAACCGTAACACTGACACCTCTGATCTACTCTTCTCCCTCTCCAATTTGTAGATTAAACCTGGCCATGTTATGGTCACTACCTCCTAAAGGCTTGTTTACCTCTAGTTCCCTTATCAAATCCAGTTCATTGCACAACACCAAGTCCAGAATTACCTTCTCCCTGGTAGGCTCCAGTACAAGCTGCTCTAAGAATCCATTACGGAGGCACTCCACAAGCTCCCTTTCTTGGGGTCCAGTTCAAACCTGATTTTCCCAGTCTACCTGCATGTTGAAATCTCCCATAACAACCATAGCATTACCTTTGCGACTTGCCAATTTTAAATCTTGATTCGACTTGCACCCTATATCCAGGCTACTGTTTGAGGGCCTGTAGATAACTTCCATTAGGGTGTTCTTACCCTTATAATTCCTCAGTTCTATCCATACTGACTCTACATCTCCTGATTGTATGTCACCCCTCGCCAGGGACAGAATTTCATTCCTCACCAACAGAGCTACCCCACCCCCTCTGCCCACTAGTCTGACTTTTCGATAGGACGTATACCCTTGAATATTCAGTTCCCAGCCCTGATCCTCTTGCAGCCATGTCTCTGTAATTCCCACAACATCATACTTGCCTATTTCTCTCATCCACTTTATTTCTTATACTTCGCGCATTCATATACAACACTTTGACTTTGGTATTTACCTCCCCCGTCTCAATGGTCACTATTGGCTCTGACCTTACTCTCTTATCCCTTCTCGAACTTTCCTTCCCATTAATTCGGGAGTCTTTTGTAACTTTTCTTGTGCTCACTTCCCCTTTAACTCCATCTTTATACTCCCAATGTCAATCCCTCCTCCCTCCCTCTCCCCACTATTGGTTTAAATCCACATGTGTAGCACTAGCAAAGCAGCCTGCCAGAACCATATAACCATATAACAATTACAGCACGGAAACAGGCCATCTCGGCCCTACAAGTCCGTGCCGAACAACTTTTTTCCCTTAGTCCCACCTGCCTGCACTCATACCATAACCCTCCATTCCCTTCTCATCCATATGCCTATCCAATTTATTTTTAAATGATACCAATGAACCTGCCTCCACCACTTCCACTCGAAGCTCATTCCACACCGCTACCACTCTCTGAGTAAAGAAGTTCCCCCTCATATTACCCCTAAACTTCTGTCCCTTAATTCTGGAGTCATGTCCTCTTGTTTGAATCTTCCCCCGTTGGTCCCCCTCCAGTTAAGGTGTAACCCATCCCTTTTGTACAGGTCATGCCTATCCCAGAAGAGATCCCTGTGATCTATAAAGCTAAATCCTTGCTCCCTGCACCAGCCCCCCAGCCACACATTCTGATCCCCTATCTCCCTGTTCCACGTGCACAACTATTACCGGCTGTTCACCTTCCCTCTCGAGGATTTTATGAATTTGGTTCGTGTTATTTTGAACTCTGGCACCAAGGCGGCAACAGACCATCCACGAGTCTCAGCTGCTGCCACAGAATCTCCAGTCCGCACCTTGGACAGTGGAGTCACCCACCACTATAGCTCTGCCCGACGTCAGTCTTGCCAGTCGATTCTCATCGCTTGGATTGGAGCCACCGACCTGTCCGCCACTCAGACTGGAAGCATCGTCTGCCCAGATAGCTCCCAAAAGGGTGTACCTGTTTTCATTTGGCACAGCCACTGGGGTCTCCAGCGCTCCATGGTTAGTCACCTTTCTCACAGTCACCCACCTTCAGTCTTCC
The DNA here is from genome assembly GCF_028641065.1 of Leucoraja erinaceus. NCBI lineage: Eukaryota > Metazoa > Chordata > Chondrichthyes > Rajiformes > Rajidae > Leucoraja > Leucoraja erinaceus. The sequence goes on from NC_073383.1 coordinate 37,537,215, forward strand.
TGTATCCTTGGCATGACAACCTCACTGTAGGTCCTGTCCAGGAAACTCTAATTTTCCCGGTGCCCCTGAGGTCATCAAGTGGCTTCTCCAGTGCCACAACACAGTCCTTCAGGAGCTGAACCTGGACACACTTACCACAGTTGTAGCACCCAGAGGCACCATCAGTGTCCCTGACCTCCCACATTCTGCAAGCTTCACACGGTATCATTTTACCCGTCATGTCTTCACCGCGTCCCGTCCTCTCCAACTTTTGGCATATTCTCCTCTCCTCAACCACCGAGCCAAATACTTTTCTCACAATGCACTTCCCTCAACTAGTCGCTCCCCGACAGCAAAGCTTGCTGATAAATTACCCAATTTGCCACTTAACCAATTAACCAATTTGCAAATTGAATTCCTCTGCCAATCACCAAACTCACTCCTGCAGCTCCCAATCTTGAAGGTATGTGTTCTCAGCTGGTTGCACCTGGTTTTAAACTAACTGCTCCTGAAAGGGAACACAAAGAAACTCCCAAGAGCTTACCTTTCAGCGAATCACCAAACTCACTCCTGCCGCTCCCGAACTTGAAGCTATCATAGACAGTTTCTCTGATTCATTTTATTGATCTAGAATTTTAATACTGTGTCTGTGTTTCTTCATTTCAAACACTGTTGAACTCGATTGTATTATTTCATTAATATTAGATAAATGTCCATGTGCATTAGACTATTAACAATATCTGGCTCATACATAAAAAAATTTGATGGGTCTCAACCCAAAATGTCACCTATTCCTTCGCTCCATAGGTGCTGCCTCACCTGCTGAGTTTCTCCAGCATTTTTGTCCACATACATTATAACAAATTCAGTATGGTCACTTATTGATGCAGGAACATTTTTTTTCAGATATTAACCTGAACGCATTCTAGAAACTCACTTACTTATTTTCCATTGTCATTTGGTATGTTTATTCAAAACTACATGGAAGCCCAACACCTCAATAAAACTATTCTCTTTTTGCTACATGTTTGTCTAATCTGTACATTCATGTATCCTGCCATTTCACACGCATCCATTAGTTCCAATAATTTTTTGAGTCTTAAAACATGTTCTGTTGTTCAATTCTACCCACAAAGTCCCCACGGTCAGTTTAACTGACATCCTTAATGCTACACTTTCTCCTCCCTAACTTTCCTATAAACTTTCTGACATGATATATTTAGTTCTCAGTCCTGCAGCCTTTTTAATATTGTCATTTGAGGCCAGTATTGTAACCATGCAAAGCTTTGGCTGAGTGTTGGTTCTGCAGAAGAATAGAATTGTCTGTATAATTGTATCACTTGACACCCACAAAGACCAATTGGCTGATAATCCACACATTATCCGCTACCTAAACATTTGTTCTCCTTTTGGAGTAAGTAGATGAAGCCTGCTGGAGTGCTTTAACTAAACTAAGCTCCATCTGCTAAACCCATGATGCCCACCATCAGGAAAAACAATGACAGGGCCTCCTCCATTGCCAGAGAGATGCCACACACAAATTGGAGGAATAGCACCTCACATTTCACTTGTGTACCATATAACTCAGTAATATGAACATTGAATTCTCTAATTTTAAGTAACTACTACTAACACTCCCCTCCCCCTTCCTCCACCCTAGCCATCTAGTTCCACAGTTCCACAGAACAGTTCCACAGTTCACCATAATGTATCCCTCTTGAGATCACATCATCCGTAGCCAACACTTGGCCTTCCAAGGCACCCCCCTGCTTGAGATAATCTGTTGCCGACCCTGATCTCTGCTTGTCTGTACTCGCCTCCAGTTCTTTCCCCCACCCCCCACTTTCAGTCTGAAGAATTCACAACCCTATCCTTTTTCACCAGAGATTCTGCCTGATCCGCTGAGTTACTCCAGCACTTTGCCTCCATCTTTGGTATAAACCAGTATCTGTAGTTCTTTGCTTCTACATATAAAAACACTACCTGCTTCAAGTTAGTTTCCAAGTGAAACACCATCCTAACTTGAACATGTATCCTGGTCACGTTAAAGCAAATTATTCCAGACTTGTAATGAACTCTACTTGAGTCATACGAGAGTTTGCATACATTACCTTTAGAAAGAACATTACATGTAGTGGTTGCCTAAATATCCTGTGGGGGATTATCCTCTGAATCAACGTGTGAAGAAAACCATTCTTTGGAAAGCAGAAGATTTAGATTGCATATGATTATGATTTGATAATGCTGAGTGATGCGGCCAATGTAGATAATGCAATAAAATACAAAAGCAGAGAAATTTAACAGATTGCTAGTGTAGAATCGCAGACTGCAGACACAAATTTAATGCACCACAACCAAGCCACAAGAATACAAAGACTTTTTGTTTCCCCACAGAATTAAGCATCGGTGTAATAAAATGTAAATTACCAATTACTGCTATTAAAGATGGAGAAAGGTGCAAGATACGTGTTTCAAGTGAAACAGCACAGAAGGTTAAAACAATTAGAATGAAAAAAATTGATTTAAACGCATTGAATGCAATCCTGATAAACCCAAATAATTTTCTATTTCATCAACTTCAATCCTGTTGTGAGATTGCATGTTGAATTAGCAGGGTGTGAAAGGCCCTAAACTTCCTGCACTTAAAATCGTAATCAAATCATCAAAAATTCAGTTCACTTATTATGGATTCTGTTCTACACTCAACAGATCAATGAAACTGAAATAGTTGTTAGTGCTGAGCTAAGAATTAAACCAACATCCAACCAATTTCATGATCTCCTTTTCAACATGGCCCATTTTTGGCCTTATTTCCATTCTAAGGAAACCATAATCCACGGAATTTGAGTTCCTCAAAGCAATTACAACTGACTTCCCACACCTCAAACTCCATGATACTCACCCTCATGTTATCCAAATCATGCCATTCTCCATTAGTATGCAAACAAAATCTTCCTTTATAAATTATTTCACTATTTCAGATCTAGCAACTGAAACAGCAAATTTCAGTTCCATGTGAATAATCATACTTTCACTCTTCCATTTGTGATTCCTTCATTGCCCAGTCTCCATTCACTCTACCACTGGCAAAATTCATCAGTTTTCTCAATTCTATTTTATGAAATTGAAATGTTAAGTCTCTGCATTCCTTTTATTCTACCGGTTATCAAACCTGCATATTTTCCAAATATTCTCATTAATCATTCAATATTCATGCATCATTGTTGATATTTTACGGGACATTATTATTTCATTAAAGTGCTGCAAGAATATGTTGTTATTCCAATTGTTGCGAGTTAAAGATATAATTCCATCAACAAACAACATATTTATTTTACCTTTTGGAGTCACAGATTCATGCTGCAAAAAAACAGGCCTTTTGGCCAATAATGTCCATGCTAACCATTGCATACCCATCCATAGTAATCCCATTTACCAAGACATGGTTTGTATCCTTCCGTGTCTTGGCAATTCATGTGCTCACCTAGAAACTTTCTAATTCAGAATTTTTAGTGGAAAGCGAATCCAGTTAATGTTACAAGTCAAAGAAATGCTGAGTTCTTCCAGCATTTATGTTTTTGTTTTGTTTCCCAAATTCCGCAGTTGTATCTGTTTCTCTATGGACCTTTATTGATGGGGGGGGGGGGGGGGGGGGGGGGGGGGGGGGGCAGGCAGTGTTATACAGTTCGGGCACCATGCAGAAGACCTTTGTATTTTAGGTTTTTAGTGCAAAAAGTCATCTCATACTAGATTGGGACCCATTGGGTCCCATGTTCACATGGGAGGGCTAGTCCCCCAACACAAAATTCCACCTGCCCACCAATTCCAATATTGGTGGCCGGTGGGAGGGGGGGCTTTCTGGAGCACTAGTATGGGTGTTGTGGGCCAATGGGACTGGTTTCCAGAGGGCTAGTATGGACATTGTAGGCCAAATGGATTCTTGGGCTGGCAGAGTCACTCAGACCTGGTGGGCTGGCAGCTCAGTCACTCAGGCCTGGTCAGCTGGCAGCTCAGTCACTCAGGCCTGGTGGGCTGGCAGCTCAGTCACTCAGGCCTGGTGGGCAGGCACCTCAGAAACTGCCAGACATTATGCTCAAAACAGGTGAGAGACTCTGTGAGAGTGAAGGGGAGAGGGTTGAGAATCAATTTTCGAAAATGTTCATCTATTTCTGCAGATCACAGCAATGAAAGAGGAAAGTCTATCCTGGCCTGCATCTCACAGGGAGCCAATGAAGGGAGTGAGAAAAATACTGGGGTGAGGTTTAATACTTGCAGGGGGAATACTCACTAATGGGCCGAAGGGACTTCTCCTGGGCTAGTACATGCCTGGTGGGCTGAAGGGACACTTTAAAAGAAAAATCTGAGTGAAATCTCAGTGAAAGGCACTTTTTCTGGACTTTTCCTGGCCTGGCAGGGGCCTTTTGGGCCAAATTGCTCTTCCTGGGCTAATACCGGTATTTTGGGCAAAAGGGACTGGTTTCTCGGCTAATAGGGGCCCGGTGGGCCGAAATGAGTGGTTTCCGGCAGGCCAAACAACTCATTTCATTTCCATTGCCATTTCAGTTTCAAGCACAGGGTAGGCCAAACAACTCATCTCATTTTCATGTTATTTCATTTCCATTGCCATTTCAGTTTCAAGCACAGAGCAGGCCAATCAACTAATCTTATTTTCATTTCATTTCATTCCCATTGCCATTTCAGTTTCATGCACAGGGCAGGCCAAACGACATCTCATTTTCATTTCATTTCATTTCCATTGTCATTTCAGTTTCAAGCACAGGGCAGGCCAAACAACTCATCTCATTTTCATTTCCATTGCCATTGCCATTTCAGTTTCAAGCACAGGGCAGGCCAAACAATTCATTTTATTTTCGTTAAGGGCTAACAAATCATTTATTGCAAGTACATTGCAGACTCACAGTTCAATAGCCTAATAGTTTAGTTGACGCACAGAAGAATCACAGTCGTGGTCTCTCCCTCGCGATCTTCCATAGTGACCGACTCACGTCCAGGCATCCGGGGTTTTCTAGTCTTGCCCCCCACCCCCCCAGAAGGGGCGTTACCTTAATCATGGTGATTGACAGGCGAGAGGACCAATCAGCTGTTCTCAAGATTTTTAAAACATTCATAACTTTTTTTATTTTTCATCGATCGGAAAGACCCTCAGGGCTTTGAGTAAGATGGCCAAAATTATAGCGATATATGCTAATGTTTTTTTTTCTAAAATCAATATACAGCTCAGACAGGAAGTGGTTGTTGAGACTTTTAGTTATATAAATGCTTAATGATTGTAGATCAGCCTCTGTGCACAAATGCAGTCTTTGTAGATTCTACTAATGTTAGCATTTCCCAATGCACAGTTTGAGCTATAAATGCTGAGTTGTAATGTATGGAGGTGCTACATCTAAGTATTTGTTCAGATAATAATCTTGTTTAGACAGGAGATAATGTAGTGTGCCAGCTTTGCAACAATCTAATAATGTCACAAAATCTAGAACATTCAGTCTGCCAGTTTAGAGTCCAAATATAGACACAGAATGCTGGATGGGACATGCAGCATCTCTGGAACGCTGAGTTACTCCAGCATTTTGTGTCCATCTTTATTGTAAACCAGCATCTGCAGTTCGTTCCTACACATAGAGTCTAAATATGCTATATTGAAAATAATCCACTTACATTGATAACTCACCCTTGATAATTTTTGAGTGTAACCAAAACTGATTTTTAAATGTTTTCTTGTGACCACACACATGGAAATTTATTTGTGTAAGGCTTCTGCCAGCAGAGTACAGCACTGTGACAAAGGGCAGATTTGACTTATCACTGGACTACAGCAAATTTAGCTTTGTTACAATTCAATAAGAACGAGGAAATAGGCCATATCAGGACCCATGGTACGTATGAAGCAAATCAAGAAGTGTGAAGTCAACTCATGCTTTAAACAACTGGATTTGTTCTCCACGGTGAACAATGTCAGAGTTTGAAGGGGACGGCAACATCATGATAGCCTAGAATAATGTGACATGATAGAGAGCAATAGCCTTGATGGAAATTGAGGTAAAAATATTTGGCATGCTAGCAAATTTTTCTTTGGAAGTTGATTCATTTAAAATCATTGCGAAGGAACTAGAAAATCACTCGAATCAAAAGCCATTTGTTAAGAAAGCATCAAAAGTAATTTACGTGTTAATTCAGAAGGTCAAAAGAAAATAAGATTTGTGGTTCATAATTTCATTCAGGACCAGGAATTGTACAGAATTTATGCCAAGCAATAAAGGCAGAAAATAGTTTTTAAAATGAAGGTGTTAATAAACTTCCAGTTTATTGACATTTGAATTAATACTGCCACAATGTGTTTGATTATGAGTCAAAATAATGTAGCAAGTTCAGCCAGATACTCTTGTTGAAAAGCCCCACCATACCCATAACCAAAGATCATAGAGCGGATATAATCTTTGCTCATAAACTACTCTGATGATATGCTACCAACACGGAAGCAATTGACAGAAACATGCCCTTTAGCCATTCAGGTCCTCACCATCCATTAAGCACATCTTGCACTCATCCAACACAAACCCTATTTTATTCAACCCACATTCCCATCAACACCCATTACAGTGAAAAGAGAAACAGAGTTGATATTTCAAATTGATGACCTTTAATCAGAACTGGGAATATCAAGGAATTAAGGCAAAAGAGAAGATCCATGAATAGGCAGACAATTAACGACAAATTGGCGGCTATGCCAGCTTAAAAAAGAATGTGGTTACAGCCCTTAAATTGCAAGAGCTGTGGCTGGGAATGGTATAAATAGAAGGCACTGATGAAGCTAGAAAAATTTAGAAGTGAAGAAAACTGAATTCCAGAAATGTGACAAACAACATTGTAATAGTTTACTAGACCAAGTGTGGACGCGTTGAGCCCGGTCCCCCAGGGCAATATTCCACCACTGACCCATAGCCCCCAACTGCGCTGGCGCAGATGAGAGGTTCCTGCTGTGATGCCAGAGATCCCTGTTGTGGCGTGAGTCACGGCAACCCTCCCCCAACTGTGCCTGGCCATCCATCTTCCTACCCCTATCCTCCTCCATTCCCCCTCATATCCAGCACTCCCTCTTCTTTCCCCTCTCCTCCTCCCCTCCCCCACTCCCTCCGTAACCTCGCCCTCCCTCTCCTTTCACCTACCCTCAGTCCCCCCCTCCCTCCATAACCCCTCCATACCCCCTCCTCTTCCTCTATCTCCCTGCACACCCACTCGTCTCTTCCCATATCCCACTCCCAAACTCTCCCTCCTCACCTCCCCCACTTTCCCCTCCTTACCCCCTCCTCTCCCTTCCTTACCCCCTCTATCCCCCTGCTTCCCCACTCCTCACCACCTCATCTCCCTCTATCCCCTGCTCCCCCACTCCACACCTCCCCCATCGCACACCCCTCACAATGAAAATCGCGATGTTTTTAAACAAAATGAAACTCTCAATGAAAATCGTGTTTTTTTTTGTTTAAGTTAACCTAAACCTATATTTAAGAGGGAGTTAGATTTGGCCCTTGTGGCTAAAGGGATCAGGGGGTATGGAAAAAAGGCAGGTACAGGATACTGAGTTGGATGATCAGCCATGATCATATTGAATGGCGGTACAGGCTCGAAGGACCAAATGGCCTACTCCTGCACCTATTTTCTATGTTTTCTATGTTTTTTTTCTATGTAAACACAATGTTAGATGTTAATGAGAATGGAAGAATTTGAGTAGAACTAATTTTTTTTGAAAATCACAATTTTGTATGAAAATGAGATTCGGGATCTCATTATGACGTCATTGTGACGTTGAATGCGGCTGACGGGCAGGGAAAGTGGAAAAGTGATTTGGAAAGTGATTTTTGTAGTTTAAAATGTCAATAATGTAAAATATAACATCAATCTGAACGAAACTTTGTTTCATTTACATCACAGGACAATGGTGAGTAAGGTGGGGCAAAAATTGTAGAGCTATTGTGTACCGTTTTCGTTGTGTTACGGGATCTCACACACACGCACACATACAACCAAACAAGATGAGAGTTTTAGTAATATTCTAGACAAGGTGCAGACCCGTTGGGTCCGTCCAACAAGGCAATATTCCAACACTGACCCATAGGCCCTAACTGGGCAGGAGCGGCTGATGGGTTCGAGATGTGAGGCCACAGGACCCTGTTGTAACGCGAGTGACGGCAACCCTCCCCAGGCACGACCGGCGTGGGAGCATGACTGCGACATTTTTAAAGTTCAAAATGGCAATAAACTGAAATATAAGATCAATGTGAACGCATGTCACTCTTCCTCTTCAGTCCCCTATTCCCCTCCTCCATTAGCCTCCCTCTCCCCACCCTCCACCACCCCTCCTCTGTTTCCTCCCCCACCCCTCCTCCCTCTTCCCCTCCCCTCTGCCATTACCTCGCCATCCCTCTTCCTACCCCATCCTCCATTCCACCTCATCCCCAGCACTTCCCCTCTTCTTCACCCTCACTCTTCACTCCCCTCTCTACCCCGCTCCTCTCCCTCTCTCCCCCAGCTCCCCCACTCATCACCTCCCTCTATCCCACCCCCAATCTCCCTCCTCACCTCCCCAATGACCACCTCTCCCTCTATCCCCCACTTCTTACCTTCACCACCCCCTTCCTTTCCCTCGACCCCCCCCCCTCCTTCCCCACTCTCTTATCCCCCCAACTTTCCCCTCCCTACCCCTCCCCTCAACCTCTATCCCCCACCCCCCCCCATCACAACCCCCCCCCCCCAATGAAAATTGCAGGGTTTTTTTTAATGAAACCTCCCCCCTATGAAAATTGTGATATTTAAAAAAATTAAATTCTCAATGAAAATCACGTTTTTTCTTTACACTAACCTAAACAAAATATTATCTGTTAATGAAAATGGAAGAATTTGATTAAAACTGAGTTCTTTTGTGAATCCCGATTTTTAAATTAATTTATTTCTTTTTAATGTAAATGAGATTCAGGATCCCATTGTGACGTCATTGTAATGCAGCTGATGGGCAGGGCAAGTGGAAAAGTAGTATCAAACGCGATTTTTGTAAAGTTTTAAATGTCAATAACTTGTTAAATATAACAATCTGAATGAAAATTGGCTATTGCACATCCCAGGACAATGGTGAGTAAGGTGGGCTAAAAATGGTTGCGCTATTGTGTGCCATTTTGGTGGAGTTTCCAAGACTCACTCACATGCAAGCAAACAAACAAACAATCAAACAAACAAACAAGATGAGGGTTTGACTAATAAATACTAGACCACGTGGGTGTGGGGGGAGGGGGGGCGTGTAGGGGAGGGGGCGTGTGAGGGAGGTAGTGTTTTAGGGGAGGGGGATGTGGGGGGGGGGGTGTGTGGGCTGACTGGTTCCGGCCCCGGCTCCGACCGCACTTACCGGCTCCAGCACCCGGCTACGGACTCACTCAGCGGCTCATGTCCCCAGCGCCTGTCGCGCTCACAGCCCCGCCCCTGCGAGCACAGCCTGCCCGCGAACACAGCCAGCCCCCGCCTGTGAACACAGCCAGCCCCCGCCTGCAGAACACAGCCCACATTCCGCTGCTTCAGCTTTATTCTCGGCACCGGTGGAAGGGCGACTTTTCGTCGGGAGGCTTCTAGACGGAGGCTTCTGGACGTGCTCAGGGACTCAGCCCGGCTTCCGGGGCTTTATTCTCCATGCCCCATTGATTGACAGCAGGTGCCAGAAGGAGTGCCGCCGTCCCGGCGAATAATAGACCAATAACCTTTTTAATATTTCACCGATCGGAACAAAATTTGGAGCAGATGAGAACGGCGAGTAAGGTGGCAAATAATCCTAGCGATCTAGGGTACCATTTTTGCGCAAATTTAAAAACATCGCAAACCGGAAGAGGACAAGATGAGAGTTTTAGTAATAGTATAGATAGAAGATAGATTGAAGATATGTAAATATACTAGATTAAGTGGGACACGTTGGGTCCCATGTTTACACTGGAGGGCTGGTCCCCCGACTCAATATTCCACCTCTCCACCAATTCCAATATTGGTGGCCAGTGGGGGGGGGCGTTCTGGAGTGCTGGTATGGGTTCTTGGGGTGGCAGCTCAGTCCCTCAAGCCTGATCTGCTGGCAGCTCACTCACGGCTGGTGGGCTGGCAGTTGACTCATGACTATTCCTTGAAATTCCATTTCAAGCAGGCTGCAAGGCCACCAAATTCAAATCCATGTTCCTACCATTTCAAGCAGGGTGCAAGGCCACCAAATTCAAGTGAAGTTTCTTACCACAATGAGCAGGGTGCAAGGCCACCGAATTCAAGTGCAGTTTCCAACCACTTCAAGCAGGGTGCAAGGCCACCGAATTCAAATACAGCTTCATACCATTTCATGCAGGGTGAAACCACCATAAAACCACACAAAACACCAAACTCACAGTTCAGTAGACATTCAGTGTGCTCAGTTGATTCGCAGCTCAGACAGAGTCGTGACCTCTCCCACCCCCATCATGCAGAGACTGAGCCACACCCCCACTTCTGGGTTTTATAACCCCTCCCCCTCCCACTGGAAAAGGTGTGGCTTTCATGGCATGATTGGCAGGAGAGATTCTCACCATTTTTTAAACAATAATAACACTTTTATTTTTCATTGATGGGAAGAATTCTCTGCACCTGCTCAGCGGAGGGTGGACTTAGTAAGATGGCCAAAAATCACAGCCGTAAGTGGTAGCGTTTTATCTAAAATCAATATACAGTGCAAACAGGAAGTAAGTGCATTTGCAGTAGTGCCTTTTAACTTCAAGCCAAAGCACCCAAGCCGCTATTTACAGTAAGTAATGCCTTTCAACTTCAAGCCAAAGCACGCAAGCCACCATTTGCAGTAAGTAGTGCCTTTCAACTTCAAGCCAAAGCACCCAAGCTACCATTTGCAGTAAGTAGTGCCTTTCAACTTCATGCCACCAGTTGCAGTAAATAGTGCCTTTCCACTTCAAGCCAAAGCACCCATGCCACAATTTGCAGTAAGAAGTGCCTTTCAACTTCAAGCCAAAGCACCCGCCACCATTTGCAGTAAGTAGTGCCTTTCAACTTCAAGCCAAAGCACCCAATCCACCATTTGCAGTAAGTAGTGCCTTTCAACTTCAAGCAAAACACCCAAGCCACCATTTGCAGTAAGTAGTGTATTTCAACTTCAATCCAAAGCACCCAAACAACCATTTGCAGGCAGTGCCTTTTTACTTCAAACAAACCATATTTTCATTTTCAAACCACATTAAGGGGACTCACAGCTGTGTAGACATTTGTTCAGTGTTATTCAGAGCTCAGAGAGAAGTGACCCTTGGCTTCATCCATCTTGAAGCGACTGAGTGAGGCACACCACTTCCTGGTTTTATAGTCCCTACCCCTCCCTCCAGCAGGGGCAGCAGAGAGAATGGTGAATTTTTAAAAAACATTCATATCTCTGATTGGTCATCGATGGTAAAAATCCTCCGCACCCGTAAGGCGGAGGGGGGCTCTGAGCGAGGTGGCCAAAAATGACGGCCGCAGATGGCACCGTTCTGTCGGAAATCGCAGCACAGTGGGCCAAAAGCTGTCAAGATCAGAGTTTTAGTAATATATAGATACTAGACCAAGAGGGACCCGTTGCACCCTGTTCCCCCAACGCAATATTCCACCAAACTGCACTGTGCAGCTGACAGGTTCCCATAGTGACACCAGAGATCCCCATTATGACGTGAGTGACGGCAACCCTTCCCAAGTGCACGGGCGCGATTGGCAAGTGGGGGCGCGACCGGCAAGTGGGAGCGCGACTGCGACATTTTTAAAGTTCAAATTGGCAATAACCTGTGAAATATCTAATCAATGTGTACGCATCTCACTCTCCCTCTTTAGTCCCCTATTCAACTCCTCCATTACCTCCCTTTCCCCACCCTCCAACAACCCTCCTCTGCTTCGTCCCCTCACCCCTCCCTCCCTCCCTCCCTCCCCTCCTCCCTCTTCCCCCCTCTCCTCCTCCATTACCATCCCTATACATACCCCTATCCTCAATTCCCCCTCATCCCCCAGCACTCCGTCCCCCTCTTCCTCTTTTTTCCCCTTGCCTCATCCCCACCACCACTCCCTCTCTCACCTCTCCCTCCCTCTTCTTTCCCCTACCCTCAATCACTCCCTCCCTCCATAACCCCTCTCCCCTCCCTACCCCCTCCTCTCCCTCTATCCCCCTGCTCCATCACTCTTCACCTCCCCCTATCCCACCCCCCCACACTCCCTCCTCGCCTCCCCCACTGCCCTCTCCCTCTATCCCCAACTCCCTACCTCCCCCACCCTCCCTCCTCTCCTGCTATCCCCCCCTTCCACTACTTTCTCTCTCCCTCCTCACCTCCCACAATTTCGCCTCCCTCTCCCTCCCTACCTTCCTCCTTCCCCTGCTCCCCCATCTCACCTCCCCCCTATCCTACTCCCCCACATTGAAAATCATGATTTTTAAGGTTTATGAGATTCGGGATCCCATTGTGATATCATTGTAATACGGCTGATGGGTAGGGAAAGTGGAAAAATGGTTTCAAAAGTGATTTTTCTAAAGTTTAAAATGTCAATAACTTGCAAAATATAACAATCTTAACGAAAGTTGGCTATTGCATACCCCAGGACAATGGTGAGTAAGGTGGGCCAACAATTGTAGCCCTATCGTGTACCATTTTGGCAGATTTCCAGGACTCACTCACACGCAAATAAACAAACAAACAATCAAACAAAGAAATAAGTTGAGAGTTTTGGTAAAATACCAGATTAAGTGGGACCCGTTGGGTCCCGTGTTCACATGGGAGTGCTGGTCCCCCAACGCATTATTCCACCTCTCCACAGATTCCAATATTGGTGGCCACGGGGGGGGGGGGGGGGGGGGAAGGGTGCAGTTGTTGGAACGCTAGTATGGGTGTTGTGGGCTGACGGGACTGGTTTGCAGAGGGCTAGTATTGACATTGTGGGCCAAATGGATTCTTGGGCTGGCAGCTCAATCTCTCAAGCCTGGTGTGGTGGCAGCTCACTCACGGCTGGTAGGCTGGCAGTTAACTCACGGCTATTCCTTGAAATTCCATTTCAGGCAGGGTGCAAGGCCACCAAATGCAGGTGCAGTTTCATACCACTTCAAGCAGGGAGCAAGGCCACCAAATGCAAGTGCAATTTCATACCACTTCAAGCAGGGTGCAAGGCCACCAAATTCAAGTGCAGTTTCATGCCACTTCAAGCAGGGTGCAAGGCCACCAAATTCAAGTGCAGTTTCATGCCACTTCAAGCAGGGTGCAATGCCACCAAATTCAAGTGCAGTTTCATACCATTTCATGCAGGGTGCAAGGCCACCACATTCAAATGCAGTTTCATACAATTTCAAGCAGGGAGAAACCTCCATAAAACCACACAAAACACCACACTCACAATTCCGTAGACATTCAGTGAGTTCAGTTGATTCACAGCTCAGACAGAGTCGTGACCTCTCCTTCTCCCATCTTGATGAGACTGAGCCACACCCACACTTTCGGGTTTTATAATCCCTCCCCCTCCCACTGGAAGGGGCGTGGCCTTCATGGCGCGATTGACAGGAGAGAGATTCTCAACATTTTTAAACACTAATATCACTTTTATTTTTAATTGTAAGAATCCTCTGCACCTGATGAGTGGAGGGAGACCAAGATGGCCAAAAATCACAGCCATAAGTGGTAGCGTTTCATCTAAAATCAATATACAGTGCAATCAGTAAGTTGTCAAGTTACCACTACCAACAGCCATTTGTAGTGCTTCACTTCAACCAAACCACCACCAACAGCCATTTTCTGTGCTTCACTTCAAACCAACATTTTCATTTTCAAACCACATTAAGGGCACTCAAGGTCAGTAAAACCACACTCACAGTTTAGTAGACATGTGTTCAGTGTTATTTGCAGCTCAGACTGAGAGACGTGGCCTTCTCGCTCCCCCATCTTGCAGAGACTGACTGAGGCACTCAACACTTCCAGGTTTTATAGTCCCTCCGGAAGGGGCGTGGCCTTCAGGAGAGAGAATCTCAACATTTTTTAAACACTAATAACTCTTTTATTTTTCATCGATGGGAAAAGTCCTCTTGTCCTGCACAGAGAGGGAGACCGAGTAAGATGGCCAAAAATCACAGCCGTAAGTCACAGCGTTTTTTCTAAAATCAATATACAGAACAGGAAGTGGTCAAGATCAGACTTTTAGTAAGATAGATAGATAGATAGATAGATAGATAGATGGATGGATAGATGGATAGATGGATAGATGGATAGATGGATAGATAGATAGATGGATAGATGGATAGATAGATAGATAGATAGATAGATAGATAGATAGATAGATAGATAGATAGATAGATAGATAGATAGATAGACAGACAGACAGACAGACAGACAGATAGATAGATCTGCAGTTGTTAAATTCAGTGTTAAGTCCTGAAAGATGTAATGTGCCAAGTGCGAAGACAAGGTGCTCTTCCTTCAGCTTGAGCTGCATTGGAACAGGAGATAGGTCAGAGTGAGAATGGCATGGAGATTTAAAATGTTGGGTAACTAAAAGTGCAGGATTACCTTTTATGGACTGAATGGACATGTTCTGTATCCAATCCAATCCAACCCAATCATGGAAAATGGGTTGGTTTATCCAATTTAACGACCACACCATAATCATTGAATGCAGTATACAAAATTGAAGGTGGAAAAGTAAATTTTGCTTCCTTTGTTTGCGTTCCTGGTCAAGGACCTGGAAGGATGTCTGGTTAGGTCCTGCAATTAATTAGTTTGGACGGAGCCATGATAAGAACTAAGATTTTCAGTGTGTGCTACCTTGCAAATAAACCACTGCCTCAGCGTCAACGCATTTGTATCGACATCATGTGCATACTTTCTAAATTAAACCTTATTCAAAGAAAAAGAGAAAAATGTATTTAAATATTTAATCAGAATCAGAGATTTATATACCTTAATTTTCCATAAGTTACAATGTAGTTTTAGTTTAGTTTAGTTGTCAGAGACACAGATCCCTAATTATGGAGGAAGACCTCTGGTGGTTGTGCTATTTTCTCATCGTGTACTTAAAATACAGCACAATCATTTAGAGTTGATGATTTCCATTTCTTCATCTAGTCATGGGTATTGACTACTGATGCCGCTGCTGCCACCACTTTTAGAATTCTTGGTAAAACAATTATAATAGTCAATCTTTCTTTCAGCTGACAAAGATGAATCTTTCATCCCTAGGGTATAAGCAAAATAAGTGACAGCAACACAGCAAGATAATTTGTCATTTAATTCATGCCAGTCAACCTATGGATATTGTTTGATACTTCACTTAGAGAAGTATTTCAATGTTTCGTCAGATAAAAAGGAAAACAAATGTATTTTTTATGCAATTGGAAAGGTGGGACATGGTAATGCTTACAGTAAAATTCTATAGATCTGTCAAAGATGGTTAGACATTTATGCCATTCATTTTGTAAAGTAATTTTATGTTTCTTTATTATCAAACATCAGAAAAACCCTGAGTGTATAGTAAACCCTGCAAGGAATTTCAATAGCATGATTGTTTTTTTTAAGCATAATGCAATTGAAAACCAATCTTTACTGGAGCGGAAGAGAATAATGACAATTTCTTGGATGTTTCATTTTATTTCATTCAATTGAGTACTTCTATCATGTCAAATGTGACTTCAGATGTGACTTGCACATCATGAGGACATACGATGACTACATTCCCTGTACAATAATCCGTTTGCAATATTGCAGGAGAACCTAGACCACGTTTTCTGAAGGTGTCTATCATTGAACATTTGTGGAACCACATAGTCCAATTCCTGCGGTATCAGACTGTAAGGCCTTAAAGTGACATAATTATTATAATCCTCTACCTCATCTTACCTGCTGCAAACTTATGATGCTGCCCCGCTCCCTCCTTACCCCATATATCTGACTCTCCTGACCATTTGATTTGACAATATAAATTTCTATCTTGCTGTGCAGAGCAGTATAGCTGCTGCCTTACAGCGCCAGAGACTCGGGTTCAATCCTGGCTACGGGTGCTTGTCTGTATGGAGTTTGTACATTCTCCCCTCGACCTGCCCGGGTTTTCTCCAAGTACTTTGTTTTGGTACAAAAAAAAGTTAAAATAAGCGTAGGATAGTGTTAATGTGCAGGGATTACTGGTTGGCATGAACTCAGTGGGCTGACAGGCGTGTTTCCTCGCTGAATCTCTCAACTTAAAAAAAAAAACAAAGTTGATCCCTCCCACCCCCCTCAAACAAAATGTGATGATGCTCTCCTGCCACCTGCCAATCCCTGATGATGGTACACAAAAATGCTGGAGAAACTCAGCGGGTGCAGCAGCATCTATGGAGCGAAAGAAATAGGCAACGTTTCAGGCCGAAACCCTTCTTCAGACTGGTGAAAAGCCTCCACAAGTAGAATTTCTTGATGCAGGAATTTTCAACATCAGCATCATTTCCCCCTTTCAGTACAGGAAGGAGTTGTCGAAAATCGCCAAAATAAATCATAAGAATGCTGCCAAAAGGCTTAGTGTTGCTGCATACATCTTGAAGAGTTTTGTCCACCGCTTCAAAGCTTTCCCTCCTAATCATTGGGCATTCATTCCAAACAATGAGTTTCACTTGCCTCATCAAACGTGCTGTGTTAGAGTTCATCTCAATGTTGCAGAATGTATCCTCGGGCACTGGGTATCTTGAATCGAGAATGTACAGTTCTTCCACCAGGCATTAATTTAGCTGCTATCCCAGAGGATGCTACAGCAATAGCTACATCACCTTGGCCTTTAACTTTGTAGAGGATCAAATTGGTGATAAATGTTTTTCCCGTTCCTCCTGGTGAATCAATGAAAAACATTGATGAAAACTTCATTTTCAAGCAGTTGCACACCTGGTCATACTCTGCCCTATGCTCAGCATTCAGCAGAGGCTCATTCTCCTCAACAAATTGCTGTTGTTCAGTTCTATTGTATTGCAATTCCTGCAGCAATTCTGGATTGTCATCATCAAGGTGCATCCTTCCATTTCTTGGTCATGGCAAATGAAAGCATTCCATTGTTTTGTTGTAATTCTCAAGCTCGTTTTGAATATACGACAGAGCATGATCATGATGCTTCTCATCAATCATGATGTTAGGATCATTCATTGTTCTGTCCATTGTTCTGTGGATGTGGACCTGGGGGGGGGGGGGGGGGGGGGGAGCATACTGCAGCCGGGGGAGGGGGACGGCTTGAGGCAGGGGCTGTCGGGGGCTGTGGGGGGGGGGGGGGAGCATCCTGCAGCCGGGGGAGGGGGACAGCTTGAGGCGTGTCTGTAGTGGGGGGGGGGGCGATTGTCCCTGCAGCCAGGGGAGGAGGATGGCTTCACCCCACTGAGGGGGCTGTCGGGGGGGAGGTGGCGAGCTTCGTCCTGCAGCTGGGGGAGGGGGACGGCCTCAGGTGGCAGTTGTCGGGGGTGGACAACGTCCTGCAGCCGGGGAGAGGGACAAATTCAGGTGGGGGCTGTCCTGGAATTTGATGGTATTTCCTGAAAGTTAAGCCTTCTCCAAACTGCGCATGTGCGACTGCCGCCCCACCTGCGCACAGAAAGCGCAGATAATCGGGCCCACTGTGCACGCACATAAGAATGGGGAGATGGCTTCTCCAACTGTGCATGTGGGGGCTGTCGGGGGCTGGTGCGGGGAGGGTCCTGCAGCCGGGAGAGGGGGACGGCATCAGGTGGGGACTGTCGGGGGCCCGGTGCAAATTGCTGTTGTTTAGTTCTATTGTATTGCAATTCCTGCAGCAATTCTGGATTGTCATCATCAAGGTGCATCCTTCCATTTCTTGGTCATGGCAAATGAAAGCATTCCATTGTTTTGTTGTAATTCTAAAGCTCGTTTTGAATATACGACAGAGCATCTTTCCATCCAGCAGCCAGTCCATTGTTCTGTGGAGGGGGGGGGGGGACGGCTTCAGGCGGGGGTCGGGGGATCATCCTGCAGCTGGGGACAGGGATGGCTTCAGGCGGGGGCTGGAAGGGGGGAGTGCTGCTGTGGTCTACCGCTGCCATGGCCTACCATTGCCATGGCCTACCGCTGGCATGGTCTATTGCTGCCATGGCCTACAACTGGGTGGGTGTGGCCGATCAGTGCCCAGCCCCACCAGCGCCCGGCCCTACCAGCGCCCGGCCCCACCAGAGCCCGGCCCCGACCTCAACAGCGCTCGGCCCTGGCCTCACCAGCGCCCGGCCCCACCAGCACCCAGCCTCACCAGCGCCCAGCCCCGGCCCCACTGGCGCCTGCCTCCCTCAACCCTCCCACACTCCGTCTTCACTTCCCCAGGGTCTTGAGGTTGCACCAGTGGGCCGCGCAGTCAGCCAGGCTCCGGGACGCTCCACACTCTGGGCCGCTCCGAACTCCGGGCCGCACCGCACTCCAGCCATAGTGATGCACAAAGTCCGCTCGCACTGCTCCTTCAGCTTTATCATGACAGAGGAGCCGGCCAATCAGTCCGGAGATGGTGCACCGGAAGGTGCAGTGAAATGTATATTGATATATTTAACAATATACCCCCGAAACTTGTTGCACTGGCAGCACAGGCAAATGGTTATTAGCCTCGCATACCAGCATCACACGGTTGGGTCCCAGCATCTCATCACATGGGAGGGCTGGTCCCCCAACGCAATATTCCACCTCTCCACCAATTCCAATATTGGTGGCCAGTGCGGGGGGGGGGGCGGCTTTCTGGAGCGCTAGTATGGGTGTTGTGCGCTGAAGGGACTGGTTTCCAGAGGGTTAGTATGGACATTGTGGGCCAAATGGATTTTTGGGCTGGCGACTCAGTTAATCAAGCCTGTTGTGCTGGCAGCTCACTCAAAACTCGCACTTTCAAAACCAAAGGCAAGGCAGCTTGCTTTAGCACTTTCAAAACCAAATGCAAGGCTGCTTGCTTTAGCACTTTCAAAACCAAAGGCAAGGCAGCTTGCTTTAGCACTTTCAAAACCAAAAGCAACACAGCTTACTTTAGCACTTTCAAAACCAAAGGCAACACAGCTTGCTTTAGCACAGCTAGCTTTCAAAACCAAAAATGACACAGCTTACTTTAGCACTTTCAAAACCAAAGGCAACACAGCTTGCTTTAGCACTTTCAAAACCAAAGGCAACACAGCTTTAGCACTTTCAAAGCAAAACACACTTTTGCATTTTCAAACTACATTTTCAAACCACATTAAGGGCACTGACAGGTCAGTAAAACCACTCACAGTTTAGTAGACATGTGTTCAGTGTTATTCACAGCTCAGACTGAGAATTGCGACCTCTCGCTCCCCCATCTTACAGAGAACTGAGGCCCCTCCACATGTCCAGGTTTTATAGTCCCACCGGAAGGGGCGTGGCCTTCAACAGAGAGAATCTCAACATTTTTTAAACATTAATAACTCTTTTATTTTTTATCGATGGGAAAAATCCTCTTATCAGAGGGGGACTGAGTAAGATGGCCAAAAATCACAGCCGTAAGTGGCAGCGTTTTTTCTAAAATCAATATGCAGAACAACAGGAAGTGGTCAAGATCAGACTTTTAGTAATATAGATAGATGATACCTTGCACTTATGAAAGATCGAAAGCCCACAGGCATGAACAATATATGATGTCCTGTGCGAGAGAGAGAATCTTTTTACATCATTCCTCTTCTGCCATGTTAAAGTTTTGGTGAACTAGAAATTGCAAATACATTATTACATAAACAAAATGTAGGATATTTGGCCATATTATACTGGCAGGCATAAATATTTCAATTAATGTTAAATTTGATTTTGGAGGGAATGCAAATTTTCAAAGTTCACACCACATTCACCTCAGACAAAAATGTTATACAAAGCAAGAGGGGATAACAGAATGGATAAGCAAGAATTTGGTCTAAGAGGTAGATTTTAAGAAGAAGGGAAAAACTGAAATAACTATTGAAGCTGTTTGTTTGTAGACCCATGAATTTGTTGTTAATATAAAAATACTTCAGAAGCTTTCCATCTACCTTTTAAAATTTCAACAAAATTGTTTATAAAACTAATTAAACCACCTATTTATATATTTAAAATGTAGAAATGTTGGAATGACTAAATGTTTTTTGAAGAGCTAGAAAATAATAAAATTAACTATAGATGGAAATCTGAAAAAAAATGCTGGAAAAAATCATCAGGTCAAGTAGCATCTGTGAAAGGAGAAGCAGTTAGTATTTAGGTCTGGGAATCTTTGTCAGATTGTTTTTCTTTCATAATACATATGTGTTTATAACTTATAATGCACAATTTCATCTGAGTTTCTAAAACCTTTGGATATTTCTGCCTCTCAGCATGTTTTCAATAATTATGGCAGTTTAAGGCATGGCTGTCAATTTATTTAACTCTAGTTTGTTGATTTGTTTTCTCTCTGGCTGCCCCATGAATTCTCCTGTGTGTTTATGCTGTTTCAAAATGCAGAGCCTCCTCTGTGACAGGATCCACAAAGATCTGTTCTGACTTTTCATTTGAACACATCCAGCAGACAATACTTAACACTGACTGTAAGAATCTGTTGCCTCATCCAGAGTAGCATCTCTGACACTACATTTAATTGCTATCCAACCTTGTGTGCTTGAATCTTGGACTTGAACCTATAACTCTCCGAGTTTGAGGCTTGTTTGCATCAAGGTGCGATAGCGACTAAAATTCTCAACAAAATACATGAATGCTTATTCATCCTTCCACTAGCAGCAGCAACATCCTGATGCCAAGTGCACTCCAATGAATATGATAACTTGTGGACTGACACTTAATCAAACAAGCCAGCCACAAAGTAAACCATCAAAAAAGATAGCCCCCACAGAGGGAACAAATCAAATTTTGTGAGCATATCTTCAAAATCTGATGGGAAAGGCTTCCAATATTTTCAGTTTCTTTTAAACATTTTCAACATCAGTAGCTTGATCGCTAACTGTTGATTTTGCTTTCGATTTTTGTTTAAGTTTAGATTTATTATTGTCACATGTACCGAGGTACAGTAAAAAGCTTTGTTTTGCATGTTACCCAATGAAATCAGACTCGTGTCTCCTCGGTACCCCGCAGCTCTGCCCTTGCTCCCCCTCCCCCTAGTCGCAACAGAGACAGAGTACCCCTAGTCCTTACCTTCCACCCCATCAGCCGTCGCATACAGCACATAATCCTCCGAAATTTCCGCCACCTCCAATGGGATCCCGCCACTAGCCACATTTTCCCATCTCCACCCCTTTCTTCCTACCCCAGAGACCATTCCCTCTGCAACTCCCTGGTTAACTCATCCCATCCCACCCAAACCACCCCTTCCCCAGGTACCTTCCCATGCAACCACAGAAGATGCAACACCTGTCGCTATACCCCCTCCCTTGACTCTGTCCAGGGACCCCGCAGTCCTTTCAGGTTAGGCAGAGGATCACTTGCACCTCCTCCAACCTCATCTATTGTATCTGTTGTTCAAGATGTAGACTCTTATACATCGGCGAGACCAAATGCAGACTGGACGATTGTTTTGCGGAACACATTCGTACAACCCGTGTGAACCAACCGGATCTACCGGTTGCTGGACACTTTAATTCTCCTTACCATTCCTACACTGACGTTTCTGTCCTCGGTCTCCATTGAGGCTAAATGCAAATCGGAGGAACAACATCTCATATTTCGCTTGGGCAGCTTACAACCCAGTGGTATGAATATTGATTTCTCTCACTTTAGGTAGCCCCGGCATTCCCTCTCTCTCTATCCCTCCCCCACCCAAGTTGCACTAGCTTCTCATTTTTACCTCACAAACAGTTTACAATGGCCTGTTTCTCATCGTTACTTTTTTGCATATTTTTCATTCATTGTTCTTTATCTCTCCACATAACCATCTATATCTCTCGTTTCCCTTATCCCTAACTAGTCTGTAGAAGAGTCTCAACCCGAAACGTCACCCGTTCCTTATCATCAGAGATGCTGCCTGTCCCACTGAGTTACTCCAGCTTTTTGTGACTATCTGAGATCAGTGAATACTATACATAAATTTTCATGTATTAGATAGAACAAAGGGGAAAATAGAGAGTGCAGAATATTGTTCTCACCATTGCAGCGCATCAGTTCCATAGACAAAGTCCAATGTCCTCCATGAGATAAAGATGAATTGGACCTTACCCTAGCTTATAGAAAGTCACAGAGTGATACCGCATATAAACAGGCCCTTCGGCCCAACTTGCCCACACCAGCCAAAATGTCCCAGCTATACCAGTCTCATCTACCCATCTTTGGTCCATATCCCTCCAAACCTGTCCTATCCATGTACCTGTCTACTTGCTTCTTAAATGTTGAGATTGTCACAGCCTCAACTAGCTCCTTAGGCAGCTTGTTCCATACATCCATCACCCTTTGTGCGCAAAAGTTGCCCCTCGATTCTTTTTCCCCTTTTCCCCTTCACCTGAAACCTTTGCCCTCTGGTCCTTGATTCACCTATGTGCAAGAGACAGTGCATCTACCAAATCTAGTCCTCTCAAGAGAATCAAAAATGTTTAATTGTCATATGTACAATTACGGTGTGCATCTAAGAGTCCCAGCTTACTCAACCTCTCCCTATAGCTCAGACCCTCTAGTCCGGGCAACATCCTCGTAAATCTCCTCTGTACCCTTTCCAGATGAAAAGGACGAACTCAGCTTGAAGGATCATTCTGATTACAGAAGGGAATAAGCAGTTCCTGAGTCTGGTGATGTGTGCTTGCAAGCTGTACTTTCTGTACCTTGTGTACCTTCTGCCGAACGGGAGAAGGATGAATGACTGTAGGGTCATGTTAATGTGGTGGATTATGTTGGCTGCTTTTCCAAGGCAGCATGAGGTGTTATCTGGGCTATATCTACAACACTGCAAATTTGTGGTCTAATATTCCATGACATATTACCGCTAACATTAACACCAAGGGAAACCTTCAACCATTTCCACTTTGTCACCATTGATGCTGAATTAGGCATGTACTCCATCACACTTCCTGACGTGGTTATTGTCCTGAAACCATGTTACTAAGTTCTCTATCTCCTTCTTGTATTCTGTCTCATCATTGTTCGTGATCCAGGCCACCACAGTAGTGTCATCTGCAACTTGTAGATGGAGTTGGAGCCGAATTTGGCCGTACAGTTGTGAGTTTATAGTGAGCATAATAGGGGACTGAGAATCTTTGTGGGGCACCAGTGTTGAGAATCATTGTGGAGCTGGTGTGGTCATCTATCATCACTGAGGTCTGTGGGTTAGAAAGACAAGGACCCAATAGCAGAAGGGGTGCTGACTCCAGGTGTTTGGAGATGAATTTGGATGGGTTTATGGTGTTGCAGGTTAAGATCTAGTTGATAAACAGGACTCTAATGTTAGAGTCCTTGTTGTCTAGGTGTTCCATGAGATGAGTTTAGCGCCAAGGAGATGGTGTCTGCTATGGATCTGTTACGATGCTAAGCAAACTACAGTAGATAAGATACAAATTCTAGAACCACAGCCATTTAAAGTCGGGTACTGCAAATCATCTTGCACACATGTGGTATCTACTTGTGTAGGAAAGAACTGCAGATGCTGCTTCAAATTGAAGGTAGACAAAAAATGCTGGAGTAACTCAGCGGGACAGGCAGCATCTCTGGTGAGAAGGAATGGGTGACATTTCGAGTCAAGAGAAGGGTCTGAAGAAGGGTCTCAACTCGAAACGTCATCCATTTCTTCTCTCCAAAGATGCTTGCACCTATTCATCTTAATGCCTTTCCATTACGCATTTTCTAGCCAGCTGCAAGGGTCAGTGGTCAGAATATAAATCATTATAGGTTTCTGTAAACCTGCATGCTGTTTGTTTCAAGGTCTGTTGTTTATGTTGCTACTAAGGGCGAGCTCTTCCAAAAATTGACCTGGTACCAAATATCACTCTTGATATGAAAGTGTTAAGGCTCACTGATCTGTCCACCTGCGCACAATAGTTTGCTTTCAGAAATATACTGTATGTATGTATTTAACAAATTAGCTGTTGATTGATCAAAAGTTTGCTTTAAAATATCCTCATATGGTTCAGATTGTGCCCATCTCTTTATTTCTGCTAATTCTGACAGCAAGATTAACTGTTACTAGACCAAGTGCGGACCCGTTGGGTCTGCTCCCCCAACGCACCCGTAGCCCCCACGGGAGGCGTGGTCCTCAAGCCGTTCCCGAACGTAAGATTCCAGCACTCCCCTTGCCTTCCTCAGCGGTGATCTTTAAAAAAAATTCCAATTGCACTTGCCCTGCATGTTGCAATAGCAAGTCGCCCTCCCCCTGCTGTTCGAACCATTGTGACTTTTATCAGTTGAAGCTGGTCGGATTGAAATTAAAGGTATTTTGATTTTTACAAACTTTAATCAGTAATAAGTCGAGAAATAAAGCATCAAATGTTCAGTGAAATTGCTCTTTGCCTCGAAGGGAAAAATGTGAATCAGAATATGTAAACATCTTGTGAAAGTTGGCATTTTAAAGCTTTAATCGCAAATAACCTGTCAAATATAGGATGAAATCTTCATTGAGGCTGGTCTCTGCAAGCTGAGCCTTTGTGACGTCATCATTTGTAGCTGGTGGTTTTAATTTCAGTCTTTTGACTTTTTTAGACTTTTAATCAGAAATGAGAATAAGTCGAGAAATAAAGCGGTCATAAGGGATAGTAGAATTAGGCCATTTGGCCCATCAAGTCTATTCTGCTATTCAATCATGGCTGATCTATCTCTCCGCCCTAACCCCAATCTCCTGCCTTCTTCCCATAACCTCTGACGCCTGTACTAATCAAAACTAATCTGTACTGTTGTTGGAAAGTTGATAAATGAGCTGATCTTCTCACACCTAGATACAGCCTGCACCTGACTAACACTCCAGCATAATTATTGGCTTCTGATGGGTTGCTGCTGAAGACCGTTATCTTGAGTACAAATTGATTATCAGGATCCAACCATAGTCACGTACGGCAAGTAAGATTATGCTTGGAGAAATACAACAAGGTTCTGCTGCAGATATTCTTGTTGTATGTGGGCCAATTGATTGGTGATTGCTAAATATGACCACGTGTAATATACAACACTCAATTTTTGTAGAGGGCCCTGCATGGGAGAGGGCAAAGCTTGATCTACTCGAAAGGGCTGTCCCACTTGGGCGACCTATTTGGCGAGTTTAGAAGAGTTTGAAAAAATGACAAGGAGGTATGGGACGGGTATATGCAACTAAGTATCCTTCGATAAGTTTCAGGAATTGAGGAGCATACTTAAGAAAGAAATTAAGAAGGCAAAATGTGTGGTGGGTACGTGGAATGAGCTGCCAGAGGAGGTATATGAGGCAGGTACAATTAGGCTCCACTGCAACAGTGCACACCACAGACAGAAAGGCCAAAGTCATAATTGGATGGAGGGTAGAACGTCATAAGTGGCTCTGATGACAAAACTTTGCAGTTTAATGTGGATAAATGTGAGGTTATCCACTTTGGCAGCAAAAACAGGAAGGAAGATTATTATCTAAATGGTGTCAAGTTGGGAAAAGGGGACGTACAAGAAGATGTGGGGGTCCTTGTTCATCGGTCAATGAAAGTAAGCATGCGGTACAGCAGGCAGTGAAGAAAGCGAATGGCATGTTGGCCTTCATAACAAGAGGAGTTAAGTAAAGGAGCAAAGAGGTTCTCCAGTTGTACAGGGCCCTAGTGAGACCACACCTGGAGTATTGTGTGCAGTTTTGGTCTCCAAATTTGAGGAAGGACATACTTGCTATGGATGGAGTGCACGGTAGGTTCACAAGATTAATACCCGGGATGGCGGGACTGTCATATGCTGAGAAAATGGAGCATCTGGGCTTGTATACTCTGGAATTTACAAGCATGAGAGGGAAACTTATTGAAACATATGATTATTCAGGGTTTGGATACGCTGAAGGCAGGAAACATGTTCCCGATGTTGGGGGAGTCTAGAACCTGGGGACACAGTTTAAGAATAAGGGGTAAGCCATTTAGAACATAGATGAGGAAACACTTTTTCACACAGAGAGTTGTGAGTCTGTGAAATTCTCTGCCTCAGAGGGCAGTGGAGGCCAGTTCTCTGGATACTTTCAAGAGAGAGCTAGATAGGGCTTGAAAATAGCAGTCAGGGGATATGAGGAGAAGTTAGGCACGGGGTACTGATTGTGAATGATCAGCCATGATCACATTGAATGGCGGTGCTGGCTTGAAGTGCCAAATGGCCTACTTCACCTATTGTCTATTGTCTATTAGCCAAGAACCCTCCATTTGCCAGATGTCACGCCAGCTGAGTTTCCTCTTTTCCAGGCTCTCCCACTTAGTCCATTGGCCCTGCTTGGCCTGTCGCTCTGCCTCCTGCTGTCTTCTCACCTCCTCCACAACGAGCCGTCTTTTCTGCACTGATGTTGCCGTGCCATTGAGGAGCTTTTGGGACGAGCCCAAACCCGGCTCTCCAGTGTTGGACTTGGCCAACCACATCCTTGAAATAGTTGGATAACATAATTCCTAATTAAATTATGAATGGCATGACCGGACAAGTGATGTGTTACGGTCGTAGCACATGAGAACTGATGGAAGGCGCTATGATCAGCAACAGACACATTTACAGTAAATGTTTTCACAAGAGAATCTGAGTTGATGAACTGTAAAGTGAGCTTCAAAAGCTGTTATGACGAGGAGAGTGAGCAAGTTAGCTTGCAGCAGTCAGACATCTTGGTTAAGTACTGTGGATGTGCTCAGTGAACAGAGGCAGAAAAATGTGACTGAGTGAGGCAGGAATGGGAATCTGGAAATGAGCAATGGAGTGGCCTCAGCACATGTGCTAGTCTAAAAAGATTTTTTCCGTTCTGTGAATAAAAGTAGAAACAGCATAAAGAACAGGCAAACTGAACACGGTGCCATAGCAGAAGGGGCCATTTAATTTGGGGATTGAAAAGGAATATAGTAATAATAACAAATAACATTCATAGAAAAATAAAAGTTGTCCTCTGCATTCTCATCTGAGCTGGGACTGATGTCAGTGAGAGAAATATTGCTTGCGCTGTAGGGTAGAGAAGGTGGCGGAGGTGGGAGGAGGTTTAAGCTAATTTGGCTGAATGCTGAACGCAGGATACTTGCTTTGAAGAGAGGGAGAAGAAAACCGCTTGAATAACAGAAGATTTTTAAACAGGATCAGAGAAACAGAGCCTAGGATGGCCGGTTAGGTTTACAGTGTAAATATCTAAAGCAAAATATGTATTAAACAAAGCCGGTTAGACATGAGAATTGCAACCATGCCAGGCAGGGTTAAAGAAGAGAGCGAAGGTAATAATGCACCACCATTTTACTTGACGCTTCCAAGCAGCAGCTTGAATCCTGATATTATGTGCAATTTGTGATATTATGTGCAAAGAAAGCTGATGTATCTGTATAATGAAATGCTAGTTGCATTAAGTGGGATGCTGAGGAGTTTGGAAGATTACTGCACCAAACTTGAATAGGGCATTTCCAGCTTGGCAGTCGTGGGCAATTTGATTAACATTTTTTGTGGACTAAACTAAAATGTTTCATTGGAGCTTATCCTTTGGTTCATCCACTATAGGTATACCAATTGACATAAGACAGCAAGGCAGGTAGTTGAAAGATCAATGTGCAAAGATGTCACAAGAATCAGACGTCTGTCCTCGGCTGAATGACTGGCTCTGGCCCAAGGTTGTGGCAGAGATTGCATGGATCATAAATGCGCTTACCTCTCTCATATTCGACACCATTAGTTGCATTACAATTGCAATATCTACCTGTCTGCCAGCCAACACTTTCTGAGAAAATGTTTTTTCAATCTGAGCCTTCAACACTGAGATGATAAGTTTGTCCTCCAAGGTCAATTTCACTTGCCTCCACAGAATTTCAACAACATTCCACTGGAAATATGTCAGCTGTTGAACCACATTATATTGGAGTTTTGGAACCACACAAAACCATATGGAAGATCAGCATTAAGGGAAATCACATGCATGATTATTTCATGTTTTTATAGACAAAATGCTTTGATTTTTATTCTGTGGTGGCTTTCATTTTGCATTATGGCCAATTGGACACTGATGACCACAATAGAGATGAGGGACGAGCAAGAAGCTCTTGTGTTTACCGGAATCGCAATTAGATGGGTTGTCATAGACGGTCTTCGCGGAAAGCTGCTGTGCACGTTATCTCCTCATTTTACTTCGGACTCACGTGAGTGACTACGCGAAGAAGGCCCGTTCAGCCGCACGTGCGTCATTACATCAGATGCATTGGTGCAGGCGACCGGTTGGGGAGCCGGGCTCCTTCAACGCAGGTAAGTTTAAAGTCAAGGTAAGCTGGTTTTTCTTACCTGTATTATTCCCTGTAGGAACCTCTAGTTCCAGAGGTTTCCTGCCGGAGGATTCGTGAGGCCCGACTAGGGGACCAGCTAGCTGTGGGGAAACCCCGGTTCTTGCCGCCAAGCGCGGGGTAGTTGGATTGTCGGGTTTCACGAAGTGGGTCGCTGATGGGTGGTCAGTGGCTTCCAGGTGCTCCGGGTGCTGGGAGAGTTTCCCTCCGATAGGCACAGAAACACTGGGTTCCCCAGGGAAGGGACCTCCAGTAGGCCGGGTGCGAGAGGGCATTTTTCCCTCTGATACGATTATTCATTCTGGGACCGCCAGTACAACGGGAGTCGGGAGGGGGTTCCCCGCCGACAATAAAATATATGCGGGAGTGTCCTGAGGGAGGGGACTTCCAGTAGGCCGGGAGGGCTTCCCCCCCGATATGAATATGAATACTGGGGTTTCCCAGGGAGGGGACCACCAGTAGATCTGGAGTCGGGAGGGAGTTTCCCCTCCGACAATATTGAGGGCTTTTCCCTCCGATGTGAAAGTTAATCCTGGGGTTCCCATGGAGGTGAACTCCAGTAGGACGGGATATAAATATATATGCCGGGTGTCGCAAAGTTTTTTCCCCGATATACATATAGAGGCTGGGGTTCCCGGGTAGGGGAATCAGTAACCCAGTAATTATGCGGATTTCAGACCGCAGGGGTCCCCAGGAAAGGGGTTAAACGGACCGGAACTGTCAGCCCTGGGGCCGGCAGGGGTTTTCCCTCCGGTAATATACAAGGGTGCTGGGATTCCCGGGGGAGGGGAAATCCACCAGCTATGCGGTGCCCAGACCGCAGAGGTCTCCAAGATATGGGGTAAATCGACCCAAGTGGTCAGTCCTGGTGCCGGGAGGGTTCCTTTCCGGTAAAAATAAATAATGTGGAAGTTGGCCAGGATGGAGCATTACTGAGAGGAGGCTCAAGATAGATACACCCTAACATCAGGAGATATGGCAGTGTTGGGCAGATGGGGAGCCCTTGCCAGCAGCGCCTTGTAACAGGGCTGCTTAATGGGGATGCCGAATATATGGCAGTGCCGACCTATTGCTCTAAGCCGTGTCAGCAGTGCCTTGTATAGGGCTGTTTAAATGTATGGCAGCAGCACCTGGAGAAGGGCTGCAATGATGTCTCCCTAATGGAGGAGGTGAGCTTACCGGGGCATTTTCTGACGCTGAAGGGTGGACCTGTTGGAGAGGTCATGCCAGCAGCGCCTTGTAGTAGGGCTGCTTAATGTCTCCCTTATGGAAGAGGAGAACATGCCGGGTCAGTGTAATCTGATGCCAAGGCTGAGGGTATAGCGTGAAGCATACCTCAAGGAATGAAGGGCATATGTCAGAGGTACGATTCTGGTAGCAAGGTTTCCATTACAGTGAACACCGCTATCAGGGGAGTTAGAGCCACCCGCCGAATATTCTATTCAGGTGAGACATATTCCACAGGGAAAAACCTGAAGGGCGAAGCACATAGTTTAGGGGGAAAACGCACCCCACGGCTTCATCGGCAGGAAGCGGTTCACTGAAGCTGGTAGCAGCATTAAGCTGACCAGAGTTACTCTACAACTAAGTGACCACGAACAAGTTGGTAAGATTTACAATTGGTTGGGCAACACACAAATAACTGAGACATTGTCATCTACTCAGAGGCATTTTAACCAGGTAACTGGACAATACTAGTATTCCAAGAAGGTTGGAATTTGGCCGGAAGAGTGTTGAGCCAGGTCCAGTATTTTTAGCCAGGTTGCCTTCGAGACAGGCTCGGAGATATGGGGAATTGTCTTTCAAGGCAAGGTCAGAATTATGGCAAGAGTTGTCTTGGGACATGTGAGAATTATCAGAACCGGGCCAGAGTTGTTGTCAGGGCAGACTCGAAATGATGGCAGGTGTGGCCTGTTCATTAAGAAAGAAGGGTGATCAAACTGATTTCCTAGGGGTTTTTTCATGGACAATGATCATCAGAGATGTTTGAAGGCATTGTTATGATGAGGCAAGTTAAACCAGAGAGTTCCTCACTGACAGACCACAGACGGTAAGAGTTGGCAAAAACTCATCAGAGACCACCATCATGAACACCAGGGTCCCACAGGGATGTGTGCTGAGCCCTCTGTTGTTCACGCTGATGACACATGACTGTTGTGCCAAACACAATTCGAACCACATCATCAAGTTCGCTGATGACACAACAGTGGTGGGCCTCATCAGCCACGATGACGACTCTGCCTACAGAGAGGAGGTACAACAACTCATCAGCTGGTGTGACATCAATAACCTTCAACTCAATGTTAATAAAACAAAATAAATAACTGTGGACTTCAGGAAGAAACAGACAGCACACACCCCACTCACCATCAATGGCAGTGCAGTGGAGTCTGTGAAAAGCACCAAGTTCCTGGGAGTGCACATCACAGATGATCAGACATGGTCCACCAATACCATCTCCCAAGTCAAGAAAGCTTAGCAACGCCTCCACTTCCTTCGACGGATGAGGAGAGCCGACCTCCCCCCTTCTGCCCTCACCACTTTTTACAGGGGTGCCATTGAGAGCATTCTTACCAGTAGTCTCTCAGTCTGGTATGGCAGTTGCTCTGCTGCTGACCAGAAGGCACTACAGAGAGTGGTGATGACAGCGGAGAAGATCACCAGATCACCCCAACCTGCAATCCAGGACTTATACACATCTCGCTGTCGCAAGAGAGCAACCAATATCATCAAAGACACCACTCACCCAGCACACAAACTGTTCACTCTCCTACCATCTGGCAAGCACTACCGCAGCATGCGGAGCAAAACCACCAGATTCAAAAACAGCTTTTTTTCTCAGGCCATCAGATTACTCAACACACTCAAGAAAATTCCATGAACATTTAACTTTAACTCAATGTCTGCAGTATGCTATTTGCACTTTTCTATATTGCATCTTTATTATTGCACTTTAATAACATACCTCAAAATTTTACTACAGTCTGGCACACTGTGAATATTTTAAATAATGTATATTGTCTATCTTATTGGTATATTGTCTGTCTGTGTTATAAATATTACTTGCACATTTGGAGTATGGGGAAACGCAATTTCAATCCAATTTATTTTGAATTGACAATAAAGTTTACTTTGAACTTTGTTATGATAACAATAACTCATTCAAAGGACTACTCAGAGTTCAAAAACAATTGTGGTGTATTGTCTGGATTATATTTTGATGCTGTATTTGACTAAAATCCACTCAGTTTCAAGCTAATTGAGCAATTGGTTTCTCCTATCCAGTAAATTAGGTTGTTATCAAATGGATAGTTGCCATGTGACTCCGCCCTGGGCAATAGATTGGAATCAGTAGAAACGTGGAACAGCCTTGTGGTTATAAAGGAGTTCCTATTCATTAGACTAACTGGCAATGTAATAGATGTGATGCAGCTGTGCATTTGGGAGAACTGACAGCATGCTTAATGACAAACAATAAGGGTCACGAAGATCATTGATAATACAACTTGCTATTGCCAACTGAAGCTAAGAAAGCCACCATGATGGACAAACAGTATTCAGCATTGCTCCAGTAGTTGATCAATAAATATGTCATTATATTGCAAAAAAGATGCTATGGCTTAAGGTGGGAACATACGAATATCATCTCAAGTTGGAGGTGCAGGAGATTTGCAATGAGTTAGTAACTCTTCAGTATTGGTATCAACTATCTATAGACCCTAAGTGCATTATGGGTTAAAGAGTGATTGAGTGAATATGCATAGGTGCATGCTCAACTTCAGGTTGATACACTAAGATGTGGCATATGATAAGCACGAGGGTGCAATCAGGGAAAAAGATCCTGTAAAAGGTACATAATCTAATTTGCCACTGGAGGATCATTAAGTACAGATCAATGACAACACAGAATGGGTGTTGGACCATGCAGTATTTATGAAATTCTGATTTAATGCAACACCAAATATAGATATATTGTTTTCATGCTAATTAAAGGTTGCAAAAAAAAAAAAAAAAAAAAATTTGGCATAACAGTGGCGAAAGATACATTCTTGCTACAAGCATGAGGAATGGTCTTTTATGTCTTCCTCGGCAATGCCTTAAACCGTCGCCGTGCTGACAAGCTCCCGGAG
The DNA here is from genome assembly GCF_028641065.1 of Leucoraja erinaceus. Classification (NCBI taxonomy): domain Eukaryota; kingdom Metazoa; phylum Chordata; class Chondrichthyes; order Rajiformes; family Rajidae; genus Leucoraja; species Leucoraja erinaceus. The sequence goes on from NC_073383.1 coordinate 37,569,702, forward strand.
GCGCTGTGTCCGTCGACACACAACAGCGCGAGCGCGCGCTGGATTTGGAGCCGCGCAGCCAGGTTAGAGTGGCCGGGGTTGGAGCTACCGGCAGTCCGCCCCGTCGGCAGCGCTGCTGATGAATGGTCTTTTATGTCTTTCCTCCAAATTTGCTTTATGAGTCGAGTCTTGAAATAGAGTCATCAAGAGTCGCTTTAGGGTCCAGCTGTGGAATTGGCCTATGCAGTTTGATTTCCGATTTGTCGGGAATAATAATAATGCAACATTATATGGTTATTTAAACGTAACTTGCTGGTCCAGCCTGTGGCTTGAAAGATCAGCCGTTGCTTGATAAAATCAATATATGTTCTGCAGGTTCTCAATAGACTGCTTACGGCTTGGGTTTGTCATGCCTATTTTTGTATGTATTCACAGTGTTGGAATGGTACCAAAAAAGCGGTACTTTGCTGCTTCAGGAGATGGGAAGCGCTCATGTTATATTTAAAATGGTACAGATTCTGAGTTTTTGCAGTTCATTTAAATGGTCTTTGACAATATTGAATTATAGGATCATTAGCTGTGCCAAGGGGATTTCCATCAGACTTACTGCAGCTAACGAGGGCCAAGTTGTTGGGTTCACCTCGGATATCGAGTTAGTAAAGGATATCTGTTACACCGCGGTTTCTCAGGACAAGTACAATGCAGTATGGGAGATTAACATTGTGTAACACTATTTGAACCAGGGGGTTCCAGCTACATTCTTAGCTTTGATCGGACCTCATTAGGTAGTTATCCTCCTGGCGCTGGTTAGCGCAACAGGTCACTCACTACATTATTGTAACAGGAGAGGATGATTACATCTGCAAATATATGTACAGTATTTTATGCTATAATTAATTTTAGCAGAGCAGTAGGGGTGTCAGGTTTCAAAATAACTCAAGACATACCCAGGGATTTCTCGTTGTGTGAGGACACACATATACAACAATACCTCAAGGTCACCAAGAGTCTTTGAGACTGTGAGCTAAATATGATTGTTAATTACAAAAGACGTTATAAGAACCTATCTGCTCAGATCTTGTCTGGTGTTAAAACGGAGTTGAGGTATGCAGCAGTAGATACTGATCTGGATCTCGCTCCACAAAGGCTGCTATAACAGCAGCAGCAAGGGTTAATTACGTTCTGCTGGACCACATCATAATGGCTGTAGTGTGGTCAAAATAACAATATTTCAAACATGTTATAATAAACCGTTGCCAGACCAGAGGTATTCTCAATTTATTTTATGTTCTGTTATTGGTTCCATCCGGATGAGAGATGTGACTATTGCTATTGTTTATTTAACAGCATAAGCATGTTTAAATCTATGTCATGACTGTATGCATTATGAATGTTTTCCCTCATTTTGTCAATGAGGCAGTTGTGGTTGTGTAGACTTGTTTTCTCATGGCATGAAATCACAGAGCTTTGAAATCTTCACGTAGTCACTCACGTGACTCCGAAGTAAAATAGTAAGATTAAACGAGAATTTACCAGTTTGAAGTTTGATCTTTATTTTATGAGGAGTTGCGATGAGGGAATACGTGTCCTCCACTCCCAGCCATCGTTAAGCTCATCTGGTAGTTCTAGTCTTCTTTCATCTTACTATCATACTTCAGTCACTGTTATTATTATCTGTGATTTCACACCGCTGCTTTGAAGATTGACGCACGTGCAGCTGAACGGGCCTTTTTCACGTATTCCCTCATCGTAACTCCTCATAAAATAAAGATCAAACTTCAAACTGGTAAGTTTGCATTTAATCTTACTATTCCCTCATAATCTTATTGCACAAATCTCTGACCCACACCAATGAATGGTGTAACTTGTCTGTTCTTTCTGCATGTTGTTGCAGGTGTGAAACTAGCATCTGAAGTTATATGCACGTTATAAATTAGCAATCACTCTCAAAGACAATTTTATTCAGGAAATCAATCCCATTGAGTAGAAAGGTCATGCAATTGAATTTCTATACCTGTGATAATAAGTAAAACCACCTGCAATCAGCGCACAAAGGAATGTTCTTGAACAAGTTGACCTCAAATTGAAGGTGGTTTTCACTGCCAATCACTTAGAAAGCAAACGTCTGACTGTAATTATAATTCTTGCAACATGTAAAGAAGATTTAATCTTGATGTAATCTTGGTGAAATTGGAATTATTACAGTGCAAAACACAAAATTGTTTAACTGATTATTAAATATTCCACCCGTTTATTTCATTATATTCTGAAGATGATCACCAGCTATTGTGCTTCGTCTTGAATTATTCCACACTTGTTCTAACATTGAGTATGATATAATTGAGTGTTAACGCCTTTGCTATTGTCTTTTATATCACCTCACATGCAGCAATTTAACAAATAACAAAAAATGCTAGAAACACTGCTGGTTAGGAACCCTGTATGGAAGGATGATAAAAGGTCTTAGTTATGAAATATTAACTCCTATTCTCTTCTCAGCCTGTCCTTCTGAGAGATTCCAGCATTTTTTGTTTTATTTAGGATTTACTGCATCTGCTGTTTTGATTTAAATGGCAATTTAACAATTAGATACAGAATACTCAAGATACCAAAGATAGGCACAAAAAGATGGAGTAACAGTGGGTCAGGCAGCATCTCTGGAGAAAATGGATAGGTGACGTTTCAGGTCAGGACCCTTCTTCAAACTGATTGCAGGGGGTAGTGGAGGCAATTTTATTTCCTGCAATCAGTCTGAAGAAGGGTCCCGACCCAAAAGGTCATGTATCCATTTTCTACAGAGATGCTGCCTGATTTGCTGAGCTATCCATCTTTTCTGTCTATCTTAAGGATATTCATTATTTGTTTTGAGAACTTACTTACAATAAGAAATGTTATTCAACTTATTTGTAAAGTGCCTGTTATTGCCTATATATACTGCAGAAAATTGCTGTGCAATTAATTCAGATGTCACACTGAAGCTAATGTATTTCAGTCATGATGTACTTGGATTGATTTTGCTACAGATTCAAGTCCTACTCCAGGGACTTGAGCTCCAACGTAGGCTGAAACTGCAGTGAGTGTCTGCTGGTGTACTCCACTGAAAGAGGAACTGCTTTTTGAATTAGATATTTAGCTGTTAGATATAATTGAACCCAGGTGTAATAGATGAAGACCAGGAGAGTTTTTCCCTGGGTCCTGGTCAATATTTAGCTCTCAACCAACAATTAAAATTTGAGTTATACATCAGAAATAGGGGCAGGATCTGACTTTTTAGGGAATCCTTCAACCAACCAACCAAACATTTAACTCTTAGTCCTCAACTATTCATAACTGAAAAGTGCAAACAATTTTGGTTGTAGTTGTCCTTATCCCATTCTTATTTAGGAATTGTATACAGCGATTATAGGGTTGTTTCTGACTCTATACTATAATCTTGATTAATTTCCATTAATATCAATAAAAATCAGGAGAGATGCAATATATTCTTACATCTTGTTATTTCTCTTATTGTACACATCTATACTCCCAAGAGTATTTACTTCAAGAGAACATTCCCATTCGAAAACATTGAAACCGTTAGGGGGTTTATTTTTTTTGGAGCAAATTGGCCCAGAGGTCAAGTTGGTGATCTAGGCACAGTGTATACTACATGCAACATATGTCTTGCTGCTACAGATGCATGTAATGATGGTGGAGGTGGAGGTTGGCTGATCTTTAACCTCACATGTACTTCAAAGCTTAGGTAGACACAAGGACACAGGACCCTTCTTCAGACCCTTCCGTGATAGTTTGGTATATACCAGCATCTGCATTTCCTTTTTATTACATCAATTCTTAGTTAGCCTGTAATATTTTATTTGTGGTACCTTTCCAGCTTTGGTAGTCATCAACTGATTCCAACTTATTATTTTAATTTTCCTTGTAATCATACTAAAGCAAATATTGAAATATCTAAAATCATTCCTTAAAAACGGCATTCATGATAACTGATCAGTGTAGCGGATATGTTACTACCATGCAATAATCAAAAGACGTGTTTTAATCCATACAACGTGATCTGAAACCACACAGTGGTAATTTGATATTGTAAATTACCCCTCAGTGTAATTAGAAACAAAAATAATCAGATGTAAGTTGGTGGGCATGTGTGTGAGAGTAGGTGTTCAGGGAATGTGACTGGGGAATGAGATTAATGAGATTGCGACCACAGACCAATTGTCCTCTTCCATGTTCGCATAATATCCCATGACTGAAACCTATATAAGCGACATTAAATCAGAAAATTATCAGAATACACCACTTGTTCAAATGGACACAAGATAATAAGGTTTACAAGGATTATCCACAGAGTTCAAATTATAGTCTGAAGAAGGGTCTCAACCCAAAACGTCGCCTATTCCTTCGCTCCATAGATGCTGCCTCACCCGCCGAGTTTCTCCAGCATTTTTGTCTACCTTCAAATTATAGTTAATCACTAGACTAAGTGGGACCAGTTGGGTCCCAGCATCACACGGAAGGGCTGGTCCCCCAATGTAATATTCCACCTCTCGACCAATTCCAATATTGGTGGCCTGGGGGGGGGGGGGGGGGGGGGGGGGGGCTTTCTGAAGCGCTAGTATTGGGTGTTGTGGGCTGAAGGGACTAGTTTCCAGAGGGCTAGTATGGACATTGTGGGCCAAATGGATTCTTGCGGTGGCAGCTCAGTCACTCAAGCCTGATGTGCTGGCAGCTCACTCACGGCTGGTGGGCTGGCAGTTGACTCACGGCTATTCTTTGAAATTCCATTTCAAGCAGGATGCAAGGCCACCACATTCAAATGCAGTTCCCTACCACTTCAAGCAGGGTGCAAGGCCATCAAATTCAAGTGCAGTTTCATACCACTTCAAGCAGGGTGCAAGGCCACCAAATTCAAGTGCAGTTTCATACCATTTCAAGCAGGGTGCAAGGCCACTAAAGACAGCGAGTCGTGACCTCTCCTCCATCTTGCAGAGACTGAGCCACGCCCACACTTCCACGTTTTTTAGTCCCTCCCCCCCTCCCACCAGAAGGGGCATATCCTTCATGGCGTGATTGACAGGAGAGAGAATCTCTCCAGCCGTAAGTGATAGCGTTTTTTCTAAAATCAATATAAAGCGCAAACAGGAAATGGTCAAGATTAGACTTTTAATTATATAGAAGGCAAGGCAACTTTAATTAGGCAAGGCAACTTTAATTAGGCAAGGCAACTTTAATTAGGCAAGGCAACTTTAATTAGGAAACACAGCTTTAGCATTTCCAAACTATATTTTGAAACCACATTAAGGGCACTGACAGGCCAGTAAAACCACCCACAGTTTAGTAGACATGTGTTCTGTGTTATTCACAGCTCAGACTGAGAGATGTGACCCTCTCGCTCCCCCATCTTGCAGAGACTGACTGAGGCACTCAACACTTCCGGGTTTTATAGTCCCTCCGGAAGGGGCGTGGCCTTCAGGAGTGAGAATCTCAACATTTTTTAAACACTAATAACTCTTTAACTTTTAAACACTAATAACTGTAATAAAATCCTCTTGTCCTGCGCAGCGAAGAGGGACTCTGAGTAAGATGGCCAAAAATCACAGCCGTAAGTGGCAGCCTTTTTTCTAAAATCGATATACAAAACAACAGGAAGTGGTTAAGATCAGACTTTTAGTAATATAGATTTTGCAAAACTAGCTACTAATCTGGAGTAGCAAAGACAGATATACTTAAGTAACTGCCAATCTTTAATAACATTTACTGACTGAGTGGGTAGCGGACCAAGACAAACTGTGACAGCCATTATGATTTCGTGATTCTTATTTGATGTTACAGATATAAGTGCCCCCAAAGTAACTAAATGCTTATATTTGAATCTGTGAATGCAAGTGCCAGAACTTATCAATCAGTAAATCCCTATCAGCAGATTTGTAGTCAGGCCTTAATTCTAGCAAGCTGATCACAAATGTCTTTCAATCCAAAAAGTGTGAAAATGGATAACCGTTGCATGACTAGGGAATCAATGTCAAAGAATGTAGAGTAAATGAGGGAAAATATATGAAACTAGCATCAGTAAGTGAACATCTGTCTTCTTTGCAGAGTATGACCATGAATGAATCATTGGGGATTAATGACTGTGCTAGGTGAAGTGAAATGTTAACAGATACTGTGAAATGTTCAAATCATTTCACCAACAAACAAATAAACTTATTCCATCCTGCAACAATTAATAATTAAAATTAAAATTAATAGAAACACGATGTAAGCAACTATCAAAAGATAAAATCACAATTGAAATGAGATTTAATAGCCTGGAATTTATGCTCTGTTTTGATGATTTTAATGTAATTCCCTCATATTTATTTATCACAATTGCCAACGATCACTGAATTTCAGCACAATTTATCTTCTACAAAATTTAATTTATTTGAACTTCTCAGTTAGTTTTAAAATAATTGCATTGGTTACAGCCTTAAATCCACCCTCAACTATCCATCCATCCTATCCCAAAAGGGTTACATTCCTAATGCAAATAAAACAACATAACTAAGTTAGGCCTTTTGTTGTAATGATACTAATTTTTTCAATAGTTTTGGATAAAATATTTCTAAATTAGCAGACTATTATACCCAAATTTAATTTAAACATAATAAATAGGTTTGGCAGCATCTGTAGAGAACAAACAGATTTATTCCCTCCTCCTCAGTTGCTGACAGATCAGCTAAATATTTTAAGTATTTTCGTTATTCTTTCGAACAGCACCTGTAATATTTCATCAATGACCTCACTAGAAAATAGCTCTGTATATTTTTTAAGTCATTTATTGCATTGTGAAGTTGGGTCACTCCAGGTACGGGATTGACACAGTGAAGGATAATTTACAATGAAGTTCAAGTGAAAATGAAGAGTGGTGACGGGGATGCATGGACACCCCATTTAAAAAAACGAGTGTTTTTTGTATTGGCAACATCCAATGTGCCAAAGCGTAAAAAAACACATTAAAATTTAATTTCATACTGGTAGCATTATTAACATCAAAACGTAATTTTAGGATTAGTATAATTTATGGCTGTAACATTAAAAAATAATTATGCATTTTTGACATGTTATCCGTACAGCATGGTGTGTTATTGTTAATTATACTGTGAAGCATAAAATAATGGATATTTCAGTGGAATTTGCAAATAATGAAATAGTTTAACCATACATTCCAAAGTCCATTATTTATGTTAGGAATTGCATCGGCACCGGTTTTGCAGTCTACGGTGAGCTATTTGACTGGCAATGACCTGTGAGAAAGGCTGAACTTACTGTGGAGTTTAAGTGGCCACCTTGCAGTGGTAGCAGGGCCTTCAAGGCCTAAATCTTGTCACATTGATAAGGTGAAGGGAAAGTTGCGCAACCCCAACAACAAAAATGCAAAAAATATTTGACAATTGACAAAGCCTACAATCAAAGCTGATTTTTCAAATGAGCCATTTCAGAACATTATAAAAATATCCAATCTATTAAAATGATTGAAAAGTTATTTTTTAAATATATAATACAAAATAGTTAAACATTTACTGACAATAACAAACAAACCATAAAGTTTGAACAATTTTTAAATATATTATTTAACCAAATCTTGTTTACTTGCATCTGGTTTCCTCTATTTGAATACTGTGCAGTTGCTCAGGCAGATGCCTCACAGGTCCTGGGTAACTGCCACAAGTTTGCATCCCATAATCCAGTCTTGAAAATGCTAGCAAACAATTACCAGCAAGGTCAGGGTCTCCACATTTGCATACACCCATGACAGAATCCCCAACTTAATTACACTTAAACAGGGAAATGTAAGTAGTTCCATTTGGAACTACTTATATAGTCACTTGACCCAATAAATTTGTGCATCACATATCAAGCCTTAGTCATAGTCATGCAGCACAGAAACAAGCCCTTCAACCCAGCACATCCAAACCAAGCAAAATGACCCATCTAAGCTAGTCCCATTTGTCAGCGTTTAGCCCATATCCCTCAAAACCTTTCCTATCCATGCACTTATCCAAGTGTACTGTAAATGCTGTTATAGTACCTACCTCAAGTACCTCTCTGGCAGCTTATTCCATATACCCATCATTAAAGTTCTTGCCTGCCCAACATTTCTCTATAGTTCAGGCCCTTGATTCTAGACAATATCTGTAAATCTTCTCTACACTCGTTCCAGCTTAATGACATCCTTCCTACAGCAGGACTACCAAACCTGAACACAGCATTCAAAATGTGGCCTTGCACAATTGTCAGATAATATCCCAACTTCTATACTCAATACCCTGACTGGTTGAAGTGGGCGCATGTGCGGAGCTCTTCTAGAGTGTGCGCATGCGCAGGACATTTCTAGCGTGTGCGCATGCGCAGGACTTTTCCGGAGTGTGCGCATGTGCGAAGTATTTCGGGCGGGAAAAGCCTGCGGAATCAGCCATGTTTGCCAGACGTTTCTGAGCTTGTGCATTGCAGAAATAAGTTGCTTAAAGCTTAAATAAAGTTAAGTTAATTACGAGTAGTGAAAGTTTCATTTATCTCACAACAATTTAAGCAACTTATCTCAGAAGTCAAACAGTTCGACTTGGGATGGAGAAGCTACTGAAACCACAACGCTTGGATCTGGATCCCAATTCACCTGCTGCTGCAAAGAATTGGAAGCACTGGCTTCGTATACTAAACTTCTTTGATGAGTGTGGCAATGATGCACCAGACAGACTCAAGACATTAATAAGCTTTGTCTCTTCTGATGTATATGATTACATAGAGGAATGTACAACTTATGATTCTGCTATTGATGTACTAAGCAAACTCTTCGTTAAGACACCCAACGTGATATTCGCTCGACACCTCCTTGCTACTCGGAAACAAAAACCTGGTGAGTCACGATGAATTTTTACAAGAACTTCAAAGACTTAGTAAAGACTGTGCCTTCAAATCAGTTATGGCTGATCAATATCGACAGGAAGTTATTCGAGACTCTTTTATCAATGGTTTGGCATCGCCTTTAATACGACAGAGACTATTAGAACACAAAACCTTGGATTTACAGTCAGCTTACAATCAAGCTTACTCTTTAGACTTGGCTCAGAAAAATTCAGATGCTTATGGTCATCTAATGTGTATTCTGCTGCAACTACTACAAAATAATTTCACCCACGTACTAATATGGAGCAAACGGAAACAATTTCTACTGATAAAGGTGCCCTTGCCGCAGCATATAATTATTCAAAAAGGAACTGTTACTTTTGCGGGGGTAATATTCATAAGAGAGAGACATGTCCTGCTCGAGAGGCAACTTGTAATTGTTGTGGCAAGAAGGGACATTATTCTAGAGTATGCAAGTCCAAAGCAACTACTAAAAGTGTGTGCTGCCATATACACGCCTTCTTTATGTGCAATTACAGCTGCATTTCCTCAGAGCTTGTCTCATGCAGCTACAACGGTATCCATTAATGGCCATACACTTAATGTACTACTTGATTCTGGCAGTTCAGAAAGTTTTATAAGTGAACAAGTTGTGTCCCGACTAAATCTAACTATAATTCCTTCAAATAGAGAAATCTCGATGGCTCTGACAACTCTCAATACTCAAATTATAGGATCTTGTATTGTAGACTTTATTCTGAACAAAAGTAGCTATACATCTGTATGTCTTGGTATTTTGAAAAATTTGTGTAGTGATATAATTCTAGGTCAGGATTTCCAGAAACTGCACAGATCACTTCAAATAATGTATGAAGGAAATATGCCTGATCTTGTATTGTCAAAGCCACCAGTATTGTGTGGTCTTTCTGCTGCATCAGTTAAATGTCCTTCATTATTCACTAATTTATCCTCCAAGTGCAAGCCAATTGCTACAAAATCAAGACATTTTAGTAAAGATGATAGGAACTTCATCAACACAGAAGTAACTAATCTTTTACAAGAAGGGATTATAGAACCCAGTTCATCCCCTTGGAGGGCACAAGTTGTCGTGGTTAAGGACCCCTTGGAGAGACATAGAAAGAGACTCTGCATTGATTACTCTCAAACTATAAACCAGTTCATGGAGCTTGATGCATATCTATTTCCTCGAATAGAAGAGATTATCAATACATTAGCTAAGTATAAGATATTCTCTACTTTTGACTTAAAAAGTGCTTACTATCAAATTCCTCAGGAAGGAATCAGAGAAGAAATACACTGCGTTTGAAGCAAATGGGAAATTATATCACTACTGCAGAGTTTCTTTTGGGGTAACTAATGGCGTGGCTGTTTTTCAGAGAGAGATGGACAAACTTATTGAACAGGAAAACCTTAAAGATACTTTCCCTTATCTTGATAATATAACTATTGCAGGAAAAGACCAAACTGAACATGATGAAAATGTACAACGGTTTTTAGATGTTGTATAATCTAACATTAAATGAGGCTAAGTCAATAACATCAGTATCGTCGATTAATATTCTTGGTTATTGGGTTGGAAATGATATAATGGCGGACTGCGGGGGTGATGCGCCGTTGTGTATGGCCGCTCCTCCTGCTGTCCGTCCTTTCACCCTTATTTATTTTTATTTTTAGTCCTGTTCATATCAGGTGTTTATTGGAGGTCTTCTTTTATGTGGTGGGTGGGGGAGGGGAAGGGGGAAATTATTTTTAACCCCAGTCCTACCTGGTCGGAGATGCGGTTTTTCTCCGAACCGCATCTTCGTCCTCTCTGTGCGGCCTAGTCGAACTGGAGCAGCGCTGAGCGGCGTTACCTGCGGGGACTGCAGCTTCGACGGCGGTGTAGATGCTGGGACATCTACAAGGAGCGGGCGATGCCTTACCGGGTCGCCTTGCGGTAATCTCCGGGGCACTGTGACCGTCGACAGCACCGCGGAGCCTGGGATCCGAGATCGCCAGTGTCGGGGGTTCGGCCGGCGCGGCCTGTGAACTTTGGCCGTTGCAGTCTTCGCGTCGGGAAGCGGCCGCTTCAGTCCTGGCCGCTGATGGATGTTCACCGACGCCGATGGTCCAGCTTCACGGCAAGAGGGCCTGAAGACACCGGGCTGGCTGAGGAGGCCAGATATAGGCCCCGACCTCGGGTGGACTATGAGGGGGAGAACTGGATATTTTTGGTGCCTTCCCTCACAGTGAATTCTGCTGTGGGGGGACGTTTCATGTTGATTTCTATAGTGTACTGTTTCTGTGTCTTTTTTCTTTTTCTCTTTTTTCTCTTTTTTTGATTTGTATGGATTTATTGCATTGATCTGTTCAATTAATTTAATCAATCTCTGTAAAGCACTTTGGTTCAAATACTGGTTTTGTTGAAAAGTGCTATATAAATAAATATTATTATTATTATTATTATAATCTAGCCTGATCCAGAAAGACTCCGCCCACTCCAAGAGATACTTGTTCCAGCAACATTAAACTCTCTACGAAGGGTTCTTGGGATGTTTGCATATTATGTCAAATGGATACCAAATTTTTCTGACAAAATTCAACCTTTGATTAGAGCAAAATCTTTCCCCCTTGACTCTACAGCAATTGGTGCCTTTACTTCTTTAACGAAACAATTGGAATCTGCGACATTACACGCCATCGATGAGGATCTCCCCTTTGTTGTTGAATGTGATGTCTCTGATTTAGCAGTATCAGCAACATTAAATCAAGGAGGATGACCAGTTGCTTTCATGTCTCGTACTCTCCAAGGTATTGAATTGCACTACCCATCCGTCGAAAAGGAAGCTACAGCAATTATTGAAGCAGTGAGGAAATGGAGTCATTTCCTTGCTCGCCAGCACTTCACTTTGATAACAGATCAGCGTTCAGTAGCTTTTATGCTGGATAATCGGAAACGAACGAAGATTAAAAATAGTAAAATTCATGAATGGTGGATTGAATTATCCGCATATAGTTATTCAATTGAGTACCGCCCTGGTAAGGATAATGTTGCTCCGGACACATTAACTCGAGCATTTTGTGCCTCTGTTCATTCTTCTGCACTCACTGATCTTCACAATGGGCTGTGTCATCCTGGAGTCACTCGTTTGTTACGCTATGTTTGTTCCAAAAACTTGCCTTTATCTACAGAAGATGTGACGATGACATGTGCTTCATGTAGAATCTGCGCTGAATTAAAACCAAGGTTCTTCCGTCCTGAAGAAGGAAGATTGATCAAAGCTACTCAACCTATGGAACATTTGAGTATTGACTTCAAAGGGCCCCTACCATCCTCCTCTCGAAATTTTTATATACTTACCTTAGTTGACAAATATTTGAGGTTTCCATTTGCCTTTCCTTGTCCAAATATTTCAGCTGCTACGGTTATCAAATGTTTAGATCAACTGTTTTCATTCTGTGGATTTCCAAGTTACATACATTCTGATAAGGGCACCTCATTCATGTCAAAAGATTTAAAGGACTACCTTTCTAAGAGAGGAATTGCAACAAGTAAAACAACACCATATCATCCTATCGGAAATGGTCAGGTTGAGAGGTATAACGGAATCATTTGGAAAGCAGTGAAACTGGCTTTAAAGTCAAATTATATACCAGATCAGCAGTGGGAATGTGTTCTACCAGATGTATTACACTCCATCAGATCTCTACTGTCAACTGCTACCAATACTACTCCACACGAGCGGTTCTTTAACTTCAAACGGCGTTCTTCTAGTGGTAGTTCTCTGCCATCATGGTTGACGAGCCCTGGGCCTGTGTTGCTTTGTCGTTATGTCCGATTAAATAAGAATGAACCTTTTGTTGATGAAGTTGAACTGACTGATGTCAACCCTTCTTATGCAACTATCAAGTATCGGGATGGACGTCAGTCAACTATCTCACTTCGTGACCTTGCACCATGTCCATCTTCTCCATCAGCTCCGTCACTTCCTGATAACACTAATCGAAAACTTCCTCCGTCAGCTCCGTCACTTCTTGATAACACTAATCGGGAACTTCCTCCAACACTTCCAGCATCCTCAATGGAAACTTCTACAAGAAATTCTAAAATTGAAAATCTAAATAACAATATGAGTGAAGTTGATGACCAAGCAATATATCTACCCCCAGCTATTGAAACACCGGTATCTCCTGAGGCTCCAGTGCTGCGACGGTCATCAAGACGTATTAAACCTCCTGACCGTCTCAACTTATAAATAGGAGGGGAGAATGAAATGGGCGCATGTGCGGAGCTCTTCTAGAGTGTGCGCATGCGCAGGACATTTCGGGTGGGAAAAGTCTTCTAGAGTGTGCGCATGTGCAAAGTATTTCGGGTGGGAAAAGCCTGCGGAATCAGCCATGTTTGCCCGACGTTTCTGAGTTTGTGTATTGCAGAAATAAGTTGCTTAAAGCTTAAATAAAGTTAAGTTAATTCCGAGTAGTGAAAGTTTCATTTATCTCACAACACTGGTGAAGGCCAATAAACCAAAAGCTGCCTTTAATACCCACTCTATCTGTGATGCCTTCTATTAACCTATCAAGCTTCTCATTTGTAAGTGTTTTATTTGTATAATAGGTTCCAAACTTGGGCCATCAACAGGTAGGAAAGTGTGCTGTGATGAAGGTATTTGGACACTGCAAGAGGATATGAGTAGGTTAAGTGATTAGACGGACACTTGACAAATATGGTTTAATGTAGGAAGTGTGAGTTAAAAGGAATCTCAAAACAAACTATTATCTAAGTGAAGAAAAACTTAAAGTGAGCAAAGTACAGAAGGATCATGTTGATATTCTTGTGCATAACTCATAATAAAGTAGCAAATGATTGCAGCAAGTTCTTTGGAAGTGAAATAGTATGTTAGCCTTTATTGCAAGAGGGTTGGAGTTTAGAAATAGGGAAAAATTGTTATGATTGTACAAAATAGACAATAGGTACAGGAGTAGGCCATTTGACTCTTTGAGCCAGTTCAAAATACTGTACACAGTTCAATCCTCTTACTTAAGTAAACATATACCGGCATTAGACAAGTTCTAAAGAGAGGCTAGCTAATTCCAGAGGGGTCATGACAAGCAGATCTTGACATGCTTCCAATCGCAGGAAAATCTCAAACAAGGGGACATAGTTACAAGATTAGGAGGTGGTAATTTCAAATGGAGGCATGTAAGATCTTCTCATAGATTGTGATGAATCTCTGTAATCCTGTGGAAGCATGGTCATTGTGAGTATTTAAAGAACAAATAAATAAATTGTTGAAAGGCCAGGGAATTGAGGGTATCAGGAACTGATGCAGAAAAGGAAGACTGGAGCAGATGAGCAATGATTTTATTGAATCATTGCAGACTTGAGGGGCCAAATATCTTACTCCAATTTGCAAATTCATTATGTTCAATAACTAATACCATTTCGAAGACAATCAAAGCATGAATTTTGTATGTAGACACAAGGAAATGCAGATGCTGGTTAACAAAAAAAGAGTCAAAGTGCTGGAGTAACTCAGCGGGTCAGGCAGCATCTCTGAAGAACATGAATCGGTCATGTTTCAGGACAGGACCCTTCTTCAGTCTTCAGACACAAATTTTATTTTCATTCTTTTATTCTATTGTGATGAGACAGTTGATTAATGAAATGAAATATTTTTACACAGACTAATTTCAAAACTCTTTTTTAACTTAATCAAACTGTCAGACTTTGATTTTTCTGGCAATACATCAACATAGAAGGGATGTGTAGTGAACATTCATAATCTAATTCAGTTATAAGTGGCAGAGGGGTGGAATAGTAACCAACTTTCATTGATATTGTTCTTTTTACTCAGAATATGCAGCGCAGAAACAAGCCTTTCCATCCAAAGGCCTGCTCCTCCCTATCCCCTTTCTCTTAGCCCATCACTACACACGATTCTGGCATCTATAGTCTTGTTTGTTTTCACGCTTGATCATGTTAAATATATTCACAACATTAGCAAACAGGCTGCAAAGCATGGTATTTAATGCTCGTGAAGGACCCAGATTAATTGTCTAATTTTTTTTCTATATACTTCTAAGAAAGTAGTATCTAAAGTACTGGTAGTTATTATTCTCATGTGTAATAGACAATAGACAAGAGGTGCAGGAGTAGGCCATTCAGCCCTTCGAGCTAGCACCGCCATTCAATGTGATCATGGCTGATCACCCACAATCAGTACCCCATTCGTGCCTTCTCTCCATATCCCCTGACTCCACTATCTTTAAGAGCCCCCTCTAGCTCTCTCTTGAAAGTATCTAGAGAATCGCCCTCCACCGCCCTCTGAGGTAGAGAATTCCACAGATTCATAACTGTCTGTGTGAAAAAGTGTTTCCTCATCTCTGTTCTAGATGGCTTACATCTTAATCTTAAACTGTGGCCCCTGGTTCTGGACTCCCCCAACATTGAGAACATGTTTCCTGTCTCTAGCGTGTCCAAACCCTTATTAATCTTATATGTTTCAATAAAATCCGCTCTCATCCTTCTAAATTCCAGAGTTTACAAGCCCAGCCACTCCATTCTCTCAGCATATGGCAGTCCCACCATCCCGGGAATTAACCTTGTAAACCTACCCTGCACTCCCTCAATAGCAAGAATGTCCTTCCCCAAATTTGGAGACCAAAACTACACACAATACTCCAGGTGTGGTCTCACTAGGGCCCTGTCCAACTGCAGGACCTCTTTGCTCCTTTACTCAACTCCTCTTGTTATGGCCAACATGCCATTTGCTTTCTTCACTGCCTGCTCTACCTGCATGCTTACTTTCATTGACTGATGAACAAGGACCCCCAGATCCCGTTGTACTTCCCCTTTTCCCAATTTAACACCATTTAGACAATAATCTGCCTTCCTGTTTTTGCACCAAATGGATAACCTCACATTTATCCACATTAAACTATATCTGCCATGCATCTGCCCACTCACCCAACCTGTCCAAGTCACCCTGCATTCTCATAGCATCCTACTCACAGTTCTCACTGTCACCCAGCGTTGTGTCATCTGCAAATCTGCTAATGTTACTTGTAATCCCTTTATCTAAATCATTAATATATATTGTAAACAGCTGCGATCCCAGCACCGAGCCTTGCGGTACCTCACTAGTCACTGCCTGCCATTATGAAATGGACCCGTTAATCCCTACACTTTGTTTCCTGTCTGCCAACCAATTTTCTATCCATGTCAGCATTCTACCCCCAATACCATGTGCCCTAATTTTGTCCACTAATCTCCGATGTGAGACTTTATCAGATGCTTTCTGAAATTCCAGGTACACTGCATCCACTGGCTCTCCATTGTCCATTTTCCCAGTTACATCCACAAAAAATTCCCGAAGATTAGTCAAGCATGAATTCCCTTTCGTAAATCCATTCTGAATTGGATCGATCCTGTTACTGCTATCCAAATATGCCGATTTTTCATCTTTTATGATTGACACCAGCATCTTCACGACCACAAATGTCAGGCTAACTGGTCTATAATTCCTTTTTTTCTCTCTCCCGCCTTTCTTAAAAAGTGGGATAACATAAGCAACCCTCCAATCCACAGGTCCTGAATCTACTGAACGGTGGAAACAATCACCAATGCGTCCATGATTTCTAACGCTTCCTTAAGTACTCTGGGATGCAAACCATCAAGCCCAGGGGATTTATCAGCCTTCAGTCCCATCAGTCTATCCCACACAATTTCCTGCCTAATGTGGATTTCCTTCAGTTCCTCCATCACCCCAGATCCTCTGGCCACTAGTACTGTAATTATGCTCCTAAAGCTTACCCCGTTAGTCTAGTTCAGTAAAACACTGTCAAGCACTGGATCAACTGATCTCTTTATTCTCACTTACAAACAAACTTCTTATACGATACCTAACCAACACCACGGATCCGATCCTTGTCTCTACTCGCCCAAGCCCTTCAGCCTCGTGTGAATAGACACCTCCAGACAGTCAACACAGTCCCATGTGTACTTCCAGAAGATCGACTCCGATCCATGTGGTGTCCCCTCTTTTATACTATATCGGACCTGTGGCGTGAAAATACATGGGGTGGGGGCAACCCCTACAAGCCAATTACAAATGAAGATAATACAATACATTTATTGACAGCTCCCTAACCCAATCACAAAATACTCCATTACATTGTTTCCACAGAAGGTTTTAGTTAGAAGACAGTTCACCAAAGTAAAGAAACATTTCCCCAGGTAACGTAAACAATTTGAGCAAGGTTCAATACTTTGACCAATCACAAGATAACAGTGCAAAGATTCTGCAACATAATTAACAATACTTTACAACACCCCATTCTGTAACCGATCCTGATCATGCATTTGCAACCCAGCTCAGCTCTTTCTGCAAAACCCTCATACATATTAACAATAGAGGGGACATCTGGACATCACCCTGTACTCAACTTCCACCCTGGAGTCATGAGACTCATGGCTTTGCAGCTTTTCACAGAAAGATAACAAGCAGGCTTTGCAAATGCAGAGATCCTCCATTTCGTGACATAATTATTTGGCCAATATTATCATTCCCCACTTTTTTTTTATCGTACTATGATAACTAAAACACAATAATACCCCATTCTAGTCGGATATCCTAACATGAAGATGCTGATGTAATTTCTCAGAATTTCAAAGATCTCCCCGAGTTTTCATGGTTGTAGTTCTATGATTCCTGTCTGATGAGTCTCCACCTCCTGAGTTTTCATGGGCGTGAATCCCCTCCATCCATCCTGTCAGGTACATCTGTTCTTGACTCTTTGATGAGTATGATGTTTTCTAAGAGAATCTTAAACAAAATAAGTTAGCAGCCTACTCTCCCACTGATACTCTTGCAGTGGTGGAGATGCACCCATGCATTTCTACCTCTATCTTCACTGCTGTTGGAGTCGTTAGGAGAACCTGATAAGGTCCTTCCCAGCGAACCTCCCTCCCTTTCCTTACCCAGTTCTTTATAAGGACGTAGTCTCCAGGCTCCACCTTAGTAGAAGAAGTCAACACAGGCAAATCACCATACGCTGTTCTCATCCTACATTGTGATTCACCAATGTGATTCTCCAAGGGCCACTTTTTAACATAATTGTATAAGGGGTAAGAGTGTTGTAAAAATAAGCCTGAAGGCTTTGTGTCTCAATGCAAGGAGCATTCGTAATAAGGTGGATGAGTTGAATGTGCAGATAGCTATTAATGACTATGATATAGTTGCGATCACGGAGATATAGCTCCAGGGTGACCAAGGCTGGGAGCTGAACATCCAGGGATATTCAATATTCAGGAGGGATAGACAGAATGGCAAAGGAGGTGGGGTAGCGTTGCTGGTTAGAGAGCAGATGAACACAATAGAAAGGAAGGCCATTAGCTTGGAGGATGTGGAATCATTATGGGTAGAGCTGCGAAACACTAAGGGGCAGAAAATGCTAGTGGGAGTTGTGTACAGGCCACCTAACAGTAGTAATGGAGTTGGGGATGGCATCAAACAGGAAATTAGAAATGTGTACAACAAAGGTAAAACAGTTATAATGGGTGACTTCAATCTACATTTAGATTGGGTGAATCAAATTGGCAGGGGTGCTGAGGAAGAGGATTTATTGGAGTGTATGCGGGATAGTTTTCTAAACCAACATGTAATAGAACCAATGAGAGAGCAGGCTATTCTAGACTGGGTATTGAGTAATGAGAAAGGGTTAGTTAGCAGTCTTGCTGTGCATGGCCCCTTGGGCAAGAGTGACCATAATATGGTTGAGTTCTTCATTAGGATGGAGAGTGACATAATTAATTCAGAAACAAGGGTCCTGAATTTAAAGAAAGGTAACTTTGAGGGTATGAGACGTGAATTGGCCAAGATAGACTGGCAATTGATTCTTAAAGGGTGACGGTGGACATGCAATGGAAGCCATTTAAAGACTGCATGGATCAACTACAACAATTAGTCATCCCAGTTTGGCAAAAGAATAAATCAGGGAAGGTAGTGCATCCGTGGATAACAAGGGAAATCAGGGATCGTATCAAAACAAAAGATGAAGCATAGAAATTAGCCAGAAAAAGCAGCCTACCAGAGGACTGGGAGAAATTCAGGGTCCAGCAGACAAAGGGCTTAATTAGGAAAGGGAAAATAGATTATGAAAGAAAGCTGGCAGGGAACATAAAAACTCACTGCAAAAGTTTTTATAGATATGTGAAGAGAAAAAGATTGGTTTAAACAAATGTAGGTCCCTTGCAGTCAGAAACAGGTGAATTGATCATGGGGAACAAGGACATGGCAGACCAATTGAATAACTACTTTGGTTCTGTCTTCACTAAGGAAGACATAAATAATCTGCCGGAAATAGCAGGGGACCGGGGGTCAAATGAGATGGAGGAACTGAGTAAAATCCAGGTTA
Source organism: Leucoraja erinaceus (assembly GCF_028641065.1). Classification (NCBI taxonomy): domain Eukaryota; kingdom Metazoa; phylum Chordata; class Chondrichthyes; order Rajiformes; family Rajidae; genus Leucoraja; species Leucoraja erinaceus. The sequence goes on from NC_073383.1 coordinate 37,588,983, forward strand.
GCCGGGAAGTGGTATTAGGTAAATTGAATGGATTAAAGACCGATAAATCCCCAGGGCCAGATAGGCTGCATCCCAGATTACTTAAGGAAGTAGCCGCAGAAATAGTAGATGCATTAGAGATACTTTTTCAAAACTCTTTAGATTCTGGAGTAGTTCCTGAGGATTGGATGGTAGCTAATGTAACCCCACTTTTTAAAAATGGAGGAAGAGAGAAAACGGGGAATTACAGACCAGTTAGTCTATCGGTAGTGGGGAAACTGCTAGAGTCAGTTATTAACGATGGGATAGCAGCACATTTGGAAAGCGGTGAAATCATTGGACATAGTCAGCATGGATTTATGAAAGGCAAATCATGTCTGACAAATCTTATAGAATTTTTCGAGGAAGTAACTAGTAGAGTGGATAAGGGAGAACCAGTGGATGTTATATCTGGACTTTCAGAAGGCTTTCGACAAGGTCCCACATAAGGGATTAGTATACAAACTTAAAGCACACGGTATTGGGGGTTCACTATTGATGTGGATAGAGAAGGGGCTGGCAGACGGGAAGCAAAGTGTAGGAGTAAATGGGTCCTTTTCACAATGGCAGGCAGTGACTAGTAGGATACCGCAAGGCTCAGTGCTTGGACCCCAGCTATTTACAATATATATTAATGATTTGGACGAGAGAATTGAATACAACATCTCGAAGTTTGCAGATGACACAAAGCTGGGGGACAGTGTTAGCTGTGAGGAGGATGCTAGGAGGCTGCAGGGTGACTTAGATAGGCGGGGTGAGTGGTCAAATGCATGGCAGATGCAATATTATGTGGATAAATGTGAGGTTATCAACTTTGTCTGAATGGTGGCTGATTAGGAAAAGGAGAGATGCAACGAGACCTGGGTTCCATGGTACACCAGTCATTGAAAGTAGCCATGCAGGTGCAGCAGGCAGTGAAGAAAGCGAATGGTATGTTAGCATTCATAGCAAAATAATTTGAGTATAGGAGCATGGAGGTTCTACTGCAGTTGTACAGGGTTTTGGTGAGACCACACCTGGAGTATTGCATACAGTTTTGGTCTCCTAATCTGAGGAGAGACATTCTTGCCATAGAGGGAGTGCAGAGAAGGTTCACCAGACTGATTCCTGGGATGTCAGGACTTTCATATGAAGAAAGACTGGATAGACTTGGCTTGTACTCGCTAGAATTTAGAAGATTGAGGGGGGATCTTATAGAAACGTACAAAATTCTTAAGGGGTTGGACAGGCTAGATGCAGGAAGATTGTTCCCGATGTTGGGGAAGTCCAGAACAACAGTTTACGGATAATAATAATAATAATAATAATAATATTTATTTATATAGCACTTTTCAACAAAACCAGTATTTGAACCAAAGTGCTTTACAGAGATTGATTAAATTAATTGAACAGATCAATGCAATAAATCCATACAAATCAAAAAAAGAGAAAAAAGAGAAAAAGAAAAAAAGACACAGAAACAGTACACTATAGAAATCAACATGAAACGTCCCCCCACAGCAGAATTCACTGTGAGGGAAGGCACCAAAAATATCCAGTTCTCCCCCTCATAGTCCACCCGAGGTCGGGGCCTATATCTGGCCTCCTCAGCCAACCCGGTGTCTTCAGGCCCTCCTGCCGCGAAGCTGGATCATCGGCGTCGGTGAACATCCATCAGCGGCTTGGACTGAAGCGGCCGCTTCCCCCCCGAAGACTGCAACGACCAAAGTTCACAGGCCACGCCGGCCGAACCCCCGACTCTGGCGATCTCGGATCCCAGGCTCCGCGGTGCTGTCGACGGTCACAGTGCCCCGGAGCTTACCGCAAGGCGACCCGGTAAGGCATCGCCCGCTCCTTGTAGGTGCCCCAGCATCTACACCGCCGTCGAAGCTGCAGTCCCGGCAGGAAACGCCGCTCCAGCGCTGCTCCAGTTCGTTCGTAGGCCGCACAGAGAGGACGAAGATGCGGTTTGGAGAAAAACCGCATCTCCGACCAGGTAGGACTGGGGTTAAAAATAATTTCCCCCTTCCCCTCCCCCACCCACCACATAAAAGAAGACCTCCAAGAAACACCTCATATGAACAGGACTAAAAATAAAAATAAATAAGGGTGAAAGGACGGACTGCAGGAGGAGCAGCCATACACAACGGCGCATCACCCCCGCAGTCCGCCATCTTGAATAATTGGATAAGGGGGAAATCTTTTAGGACCGAGATGAGAAAAACATTTTTCACACAGAGATTGGTGAATCTGTGGAATACTCTGCCACAGAAGGTAGTTGAGGCCAGTCCATTGGCTATATTTAAGAGGGAGTTAGATGTGGCCCTTGTGACTAAAGGGATCAGGGGGTATGGCGAGAAGGCAGGTACAGGATACTGAGTTGGATGATCAGCCATGATCATATTGAATGGCGGTGCAGGCTCGAAGGGCCGAACGGTCAACTCCTGCACCTATTTTCTATGCTTCTATGTTTCCAAGAGCTCAAGTCAAAGCCAGAATGTAGTCGGTCATCTCCGCAGTCATATGATGGAAATGGAACCTACGCACAATGTCATGTCAAGGTCCTCTGTAGGTGCGCCTCTTATGTCCTCCCTCACAGATGTCTCCTCCTCGATTATAAACAAACAGCCTCTGACTGCTCCTCTGGGGGGTGAAACAAGAAACGATGCCTGATTTATTGTTGTACAATGCTTAAACTGAAGCTTCGGGTTATTTCATAAGTAAATCTCGTATTTGTTCTGATTAGCCATTGTCAGGTGCTGAGTTTGGAGTTCACCCAACAAGGCTGCCACTGAATGCGAACTATATACTACTTTCTCCTGCTGTAGGGTCAAATTTGCAATGAACTATTATAAAGGACGGTCAGAATTTGGGTGCATAATGGGTGTCCCCTTGCTACTGGGTCTAGTTTGGATGAATAATAGGCCACTGGTTTATGCCTATCCCCATGTCATTGAGTAAGGACTGCTGTCGAGCATTCAGAGAGAATAGTGCCATAAATTTGAAAGTGTCTATCATAAAGTGTTCTGGGGCCTGCATCAACAATTTCTTCACGTTCTCTAAAGCCTCCTGTGCTTCCTTAGTTCGTTGGAATTCAACCTCTTTACTTGTATAAGGTGTCAGCTCTTTAGTTTCTAGAGCTATGTTAGGGATCCAAGGTCCACAGTAATTTACCATACCAAGCCTCATTTGTTTTGCTTCTTTAGGAATCGGGAATTCACAAATTGGTTTGAGACTGCTTTTTTCTAGACTCCTTTCTGTTGCCGAATTTATTACTCCTAAGAATTTCACTTTCTCTTGGGCCATCAGTACTTTTGACTGGGAGACTACATATCCCAAATTAGCCAGATGATTTAGTAATTGTGCAGTATCTTCACGGTTGCTTGGTTCCTCCATGCCGACTACTAATAAATCATCCACGTACTGCACTAGGGTAGATTTTCTTCTAAAATTTAAAAAGTACTAAATTGTTCCTGTAGACATTGGGAAAATAATGTAGGCGAATTGATGATGAATGGTCCAAGTGTATTGCTGGCTCCTGTATGTGAAAGCAAACAAATATTGGCTGTTCTAGTGTAGAGGCAAGGAGAAGAAGGCATGTTGCAGGTCTACTATTGAGAAGATTCTTGCTTCGGCTGAGATTAGAGTTAAGATGTGAGCAGGGTTTGCACTGGAGCATGGAGCAGTTCTACAACTACATTAATTGATCTTAGGTCTTGGACCAATCTGTACTGGCCCTCCTTTCCTGGTTTCGGAACTGCAACGATTGGTGTGTTGCAAATGGACTGGCATTTTACTAAGATATCTTGTTCCAGCAATCCCCAAATTAATTTGTCTATGCTGATAATGGCCTGTGGTTTCAATGGATACTGCTGTATCAAAGGCAGTGTCACCCCTTTCTGGAGAGCTAGTTGGATGGGAGCAATGCGAACACATCCTACCTGAGCTGCATCTTCTGCCCAAACTTGCGGGTTCACATACTCACATGCCTCACTCCCCAGATGGTGGCATAGCCAGGCAACAACTGTCCTTGGGGCCTGATAGAACGTAACAGCATTTTGGTTGGACAAATTTTGCTCTCAGTACTTATTCGGGTTTGCCATATTAATTGCCCTTTTCACCATTGCTCCTAGATCTTTTGCACTTGCTGGAAAGTTTACTTTTCTGGTAATATGTGAAGCAAACTCTGCAGTTTGTTTTCATAGATTCACAGGTACCTCAGCTTATTCTGCAGTGTAATTCTTATTTCCCAGTCCTTTCCTTCATATGGTCTAAAGAAGGCTTCTAGCTCTTTATTCTTACCACTCCTGTCGTAAGCCAATGTAATATGGAGTGGAGGTTCTTCATCCAGATCTAAGGACCACCATTGGGGGTTACTGTCGAATAACATTGCCTTTCGGGAGCCCAAGGGGTCACTATTATTCCACCATCGCTGCATTCAATCTTCAATTTAAATGCGTAGAGCAAATCTCTGGCCATTAAATTGCAATCTAACCCAGTTGTTATCACAAATCTATGCTTTATTGCTTTTCCTCTGTACACCACCTCAACTGGCTTAGAGATGGGATACTAGCAGACTTGTCCTGGAAAACCGGCCAGGCTCTGAACATCATGATTGTAAATTGATTAGAGTAATGACATGGATGCCCCTGTGTCTACCAAGAAGGTACATGTTTTCCCTTCTACTTGTAATGACAGCACAGGTTCTTCATCAGATTTGTATCCAGTCACCATTAAATGTTCTAATCATAGACGTGAAAATTGGCTAGTTTGAGAGAAGAATGGTTGGCTTCTCTGTCTCTGATTTCCCTGCCAGCTCTCTTTGCTCTCTCTGATCTCGTTGATCTCTGAAATTTCTTTGATCCCTCTGATCTTGGAAATATCTTCGGTGACCCCCTCTTTCATTACGTCCTCTGGTTGGGCACTCCCTACTCCAGTGACCTGTCCCACCACAAGTATAGCATTGGTCTTGTCCCAGTATTTTATTTCTTCTCCAATTTGGTCTAGGGGAAATTGGCTCTAAGGCAGGCATATCATCGTAAAAGTGATCTGGATACTCTGGGACCCTTGTCCAATCTTCCATACTTCGCTAATGTTTTAGGACTCCACGGACCTAAGACAGACTTTGGCGCCTCCTTCGTAATTACATATTCTGGTTTTGTTTTTACTGCAGGCTGACTTTCCTGCTTTTTGATATCCTTCCAGTGGTACCTCACTGCCCAAGCCATCTGACAAGAACTGTTTTCCGACCAGTCCATGATGTTTGTTTTAATTGCTTCAGCCACATTAGTTGGACGGCAGTTCAATAATATTGCGCAGTACTGAGGAGAACTTGCTCCATTCCGAAAATTCAGATCTCCTGACTGATCCATGTATAACTCTGAGAATCTTTCTAAAAACTCATCTGCTCCCTCTCCTTTCTTTGGTCTCACATCCAGAATCCGAGCAATATCTATCGGCTTCTGAATATTCGCAACGGCAGTTAAAACTGCATCTTCTCTTGTACTATTATCAGTGATCACATTAGCCAGTGCTTCATGAGTTGCTAAGAATCTGGTATGCTCTGTCGGAGTTATGATCTGCTGTATCACAGCCCATTAGTCTCGGGAGTCAGCGTGATACACACGCATTGTGGTTCTAAGGTAATACACAAAGGAAGCAAGTGATTTCTTTCTGTCAGGTATTTTACTCAGTACTGCCATCGTTTCATTAGGTTTCCATGGGGTATATACATCAATAGTTTGGGATTGTTTGCACCCACTGCACTAGCCGGATCAAAGGCTGGATTAGGATTTTGCTGAATGGGAATTGCCTACATGATACTTGTTCTGCTCTCATGATATTGGCTATATCGGGATCTCCCTCAGTGTCCCCTGCAATTGTCTCAGCCTCCAATATGTCGTCCTCTTCACTAGGGGGATTACGGTACTTCGTAAAGGAACCTCGCTGATCTCTCGCTACTCGTCTAATTCGTCAAGGCTTGGGCTCACAAAAATATTCTGGGGGTTGTACTAAGTCTCTAATAACTTCTCTCTACTTAAATATGGGAGCTATCTTTGTTTTACTTCTAGTACCGTGTGCAGTTTTTCACAGAAAGATAACAAACAGCCTTTGCAAATGCAGATATCCTCCATTTTGTGACATTCTTATTTGGTCAATATTATCAGTACATCAGGAAGATTGTTTGTGTCCTCCTTAGTGAAGACGGATCCAAAGTACCTGTTCAACTCATCTGCCATTTCTTTGTTCCCATAATAAATTCACCCTTTTCAGTCTTCAAGGGTCCAACTTTGGGCTTAACTAATGTTTTCCTCTTCACATACCTAAAGAAGCTTTTTACTATTCTCCTTTATATTCTTGGCTAGCTTACCTTTGTACCTCATCTTTTCTCCCCGTTTTGCCTTTTTAGGTATCCTCTGTTGCTCTTTAAACATTACCCGATCCTCTTGCTTCCCACTCATCTTTGCTACGTTGTACTTCTTCTCTTTTATTTTTATACGGTCCCTGACGTCCCTTGTCAGCCACGGTCGCCCCTCACTCCTCTTGGAATTTCATTCCTCACCAACAGAGCTACCCCACCCCCTCTGCCCACCTGTCTGTCTTTTCGATAGGAGGTATTACCTTGAATATTCAGTTCCCAGCCCTGGCCCTTGTGCAGCCATGTCATTTCCTCTTCACATACAGAATTCATTTACTTAGTTGTACAATACTTTAGTCATCCTAAGGTGATAAAAGGTGCTACATTTTGTTATTTTGCACAGATAATGCACATTAATTGTACAGACATTGCCCCCAATTGTTCTTGTTTGACATGCACAGAAAGATATCAAAATGAATCCAATATTCTGTGTTTCAATCAATTTAATAACTAATGCCTATTATTTATGAATTTTATGTTATTTATTTCTTACCTTTTTGTTATGTGACGGCACTACGAAGAGCAAAATGTCTTCTTAGTTCAGTGCAGTAGGACGTTCAAGTAGCATTTCTTCCACAACATTGTTACGCTGCCAGAAAACTTAATGAAACATAATACAGCTTCAGAGACCACACCAAGTTTTTTTGTAGTAAATCTATAATCTAATCTTCTGCTTGTGTGTACCTAACAGGGCTGATAGGTAAGTAGGTAGTCATAAAACGGAGTCAAAGATTAAAATCAATATTTTACTTTTCATTCAGTTGCACTATATAACATCCTATGTATTCAGAGGTAGCTTGTCCATTCTGACCAAAATAATTCCTATTGCTTCCTTTCATTTCCCTGCATCAGATTAATCTGCTTGCGGTGAAGTAAGCTTGACGACCAACTAGATAATCTTTTTTTAATGCATTAATTTAATAACCTTGAGAAGAAACATGGGTTGTTTCAGATAAATGCTGTGTCTAACATTGCATGCTTCACATAATGATGCAGCTTGACACATTCAGCCTTAATCCATCAGACATCAGCCTTACCACTCCCGAGCCTGCTAAATTAAGGTCAGTGCTAAAGCCTTGCATGGCATCAGACAATTCCACTCGTTCTCACTGGGGAGATGTAAATGCAGAATTGTAACCCATGCACACATAAACTAAGATTCCAAGTGCTTCACTTGGAACGCTCATAACAGTTAGAGCGTTGCACAGCACTTAGAGAAGGTACAATCCATTGAAAATGTGTAGAAAGTTGACCTATTTTGGAAATAGTATCTCAGAAAAATCTTGGAGGGGGGGGTGCAGTACCGAACAAATAGAAATGTAGTGGGGCAGCTAAAATGTTTTTCCTTAAGTATGGAAGATTAAGAGGTGATCTGATTAGGATGCTTAATGTAATTAAAATATCTGACAAGGGCAACGTGGAGCATTTTTGTGGAGAGACCAGAACAATAGAATAACTTTAAAGTTTTGTCACTTAGAGATGTTAGGGAGAACTTTTTCAAACAGGATAGTGGAGATCCTAAAATCCTGTTAAAGTCATGGTCAATTGGAAATTTCAGAACCGTGGGTGATAAAATTTATCAGATTAGAAGAAGTGCCGGCCTCTTAAAGAACTGTACCAATGATTCACCATTGATATTATTTATTGATCTCATACAGAGTACGGAAATCCTATCCATGTATCTTTTAAATGTTGCCACGAGGGGAGCAAAGTGGTGTTGCAGACAGTCCTGCTGCCTCATAGTGCTGGAGACCTGGGTTCGATTGGCAGCTGTCTGTGTGTAGTTTTCATGTTCTCACTGTGATCTCTTGGATTTCCTCCAGGTGTTCTGGCTTCCCCCCATATCCCAAAGACGTGCAGGGTTGTAGGATAATTGGCTATTGTAAATTGCCCTACTGTATTGCTCCCCTAGGGAGTGGATATGAAAGTGGGATAACAAAATACTAGTGTTAACATTTGATTGTTGTTCAGCATGGAGTCAGTCAGTAGGCTGAAGGACCTTTTTCATGCTGGATGCTGAAATCTTGGGCAAAGTACATGGTGCTGGAGCAGCACTGCTGAGTTCCTCCAACACTGTGTTTTGTCTTTTAAATGGTGTTATGGTACCTGCCTCAACCTCTTCCTCTGGCAGCTCATTTTATATTCGTACCATCCTCAGTTTGAAAAATAATTGCCCTTCAAGTTCCTATTAAATCTTTCTCTTCAAAGCTAATCTCTCGTTCTTGATTTCCCAACTCTGGTGATTAAAAGAACTGTGTGTATTCACCCTATCTATTCCCCTCATGATTTTACATACACACCTATGTAAATTCATCTCTCCTCTGCTCCGACATATAAACTCTCCCCATAACCCTCGAGCCTTGGCAACATCCTCATAAATCGTCTCTGCTATCGTTCCTCGTTAATGGCATCTTTCGAATAACGGTGATCAAAACTGAACCCAATATTCCAAGTGCATCCTCTCCAATGTCTTACACAAATGTAACTTAACTCCATTAAAAATTTGACCTGCTTCTTTTTAACACAACTTTAATATTTGATCCATTGTAAATTAGAAGCAGCTGAATGAAAGAAGAACAAATGGTGTTCTGGGATGCAAAGTAAGCTGCAGGACAAGAGTAGCTGCAAACTGTCCCCTTTGTTTCTCAAAAGATTTGGACATCTCAACAATTTCACTGGCTTAGTTCAATGGTACTTTATTGTCACATGTACATTGGCACAGTGAAATTATTTATTTTGCATTCAATTCAGTAAAATCATACCATACATAAGCACAATTGTAAATAAGTATAAAAATGCGACGATTGTAGTGTAAGAATAGTAGACTTTCACTGAGGCAGTACACTAAGAGTCCTCATGTTTCCGGTGCCGTCTTGTGCCCTTTAGGTTTCAAGTTCTTAAAAGTATAGTCTTACCTTGGTCTTAAAGGTCCGATGTCTCGGAGGCGGCAATGGGTTGGTCTTGCAAGCGTCGGCCTTGCCTGGCAATGCTTTGAATGTCCTCTACTGCTCTGACGTTCGATGCAGTTGCTTGCTGCACTCAATTAGCACAACCTGTGGGACTTCCAGCAGTGCCTGATATATGTAACTCACCCCCAGATGCTGCAGGGCCTCCAGCGGCCCACTCCACTGACTCCACGGCCACCTACGCTGACTTCACGGCCCACTCCGCTGACTCCTCAACCCAAAAACACACCATCCCTTCACCTTCCCAGCCACCACAGGAGACAAAGGTACGAGAAGCAAGCACCAGTTTATACAAGGATAGGCTAACAGAAATACAAAGTCTTATAATTGCAGAGTGTAGATCACAAAATAAGTAAATGGAGGTTTGGATAACGGGTGGGGCACTGATTATTTGTGGTAAAATGGGGGCAGGGTCACAGTGGGAGCAGAAAAAGGCAGGCCTTGGGGAAAGGATCCACTGTGAACATGAGAAAATCACTGAAAGAAATGTTCAGAGGAAAACTTAAATTGGTAGCAGAAGTAGGTAATGGTGTAATCAATATGCAGAAAGATTCAATAAGCAGATAATCTGTACTTTATTGATGAGGATAGTGATATTACCCATGACACAGGAGGTTCCTCCCATTATTCTTCAAAATACCTATGTGCATTTCTTTTTGCAACCACCAGAAAGGGCAGATGGAGGTTTTGAATTATGCAACAACAGCATAATTCTCATCTGAAATATTAATTGTAATAAATTTGATGCATTGATGAATGCTGCAACTGTAGTACCAAGTTTTTAAAAGGATTTGGCTTGATAATTAAGTTCTGATGATTTAAGAGCCTACAGAAAGTTTGCTAATGAGAATTCAGACATGTTCTAGGTGTTTTGTCCAAGAAGAGGTGAAAACCATAAAATATACAAATTGATGAGCACCAATTCAAAATGTCAGTAATGATTGCCTGTTCCAAGTAATGAAAGGAAGGATATGAGCAACATGTCCTCTTAAACAGAGGTAACTTAATGTCTTCAATATAAATATGAAGGAAATCCTAGACAAACAATTAAAACTCTGCAAATAAATCAACAGGGATAGCTAATTTCACTCTCCTACAACTGAGAGAAACCAGGAAGATTTGTGAGTTGGTGATGACTATTATTAAGAGATCACTGAAGTCTGTACAGGGTTCCAGAAAATCCAATCTGTTTTTATTTCAATTATATACCAAATAATGAAACCAATTAAGGTTTATCTGTACATCATATGCCTAGCAAACATTGGTTTAAACGAAAACATATTTTCTCTGAATAACCTTCCTAGGTTTTTTCAGAAAGTGGCATTGCGAGTTGCAATGGAAAACCCAGTGACATTGTGGTTGAAATATTTGGCTAAATAGCAAAAGTTTTCAGGATCCGGTGTGAGCCAACTCAGCTACCATATGTTGTTTGTTGATGTCAATTAACTGTTGCTTTAATTCAACTTTGAATAATTTTAATGGAATTTTAGAGGTTTGTCCACAGAGGTGTCATGCCAGGATCTCAGGAATCTAGCTTAATGTCAATGTTGTTGCAGCAGTTAGTTCCAGCTAAATTACTTTAGTGAGCATTCCCCAAAGAGTGCACCATGATGAGCAGGGATTACAAAGAGCAGGATGAGCTACTTGAAGGGCAAGAACATGAGGGGAAGTCATACTCTCATACACCAGAGACTACATACACCAAAACACATGGGAGAGTTGCCCTACAACCATCTGAACAATATTACTGTGAAGTATCATAACAATTAATATTACTGTGAAGTATCAGAATAAGTAATGTTATGTATTCATTTACCATTTGCCAGGCTTTGTCCTGCCTCCATCTCTCTTTCAGCTTTCCTCTCCCCCTACCACAATCAGTCTGAGGAAGGGTCCCAACCCAAAACGTTGCCTATCCATGTTCTCCAGAGATGGTGCCTGACCCATTGAGGTACTCCAGCACTTCATTGTTTTTTGCAAAGTAGCATCTGCATTTCTTTGTGTTGATTTGATCAAGGGTTTTGATAAGGTCCTGCAGAGTAAGCTGGTTTTGTCAAGCTGGATCCAAAATTGGCTTGGGGATAAGAGGTGGTGATGGATGGGTATTTTTCTGACTGGAATTCTGCTACAAGTGGTGTACCACAGGGATCAGGGACAAGGATTGGTTTATTTGTAATATATATCATTGACTTGGATGAGAATGTTTGTGGTCTGATACACAGGTTTGCTGATGACACGAAAAGCTGTGGAGTTGTATGAAACAAGGATGTTTGCCTCAGCATACAGAAACATAACTGGAATATAGGCAAAGCATTTGTAGATGGAATTTAATCCATACAAGTGTGAGATGGGTTTTTTTGCTTCTCATGCAGGTCAGAAATACATACTGTTAACAGGAGAGACTCCAGAAGCTTTGTTGTACAGAGCGAGTGCAAATTCATAGATCCCTCACAATGGCAACACTACAGGAAGGCCAAGTTTGCATACTTGCAGATTAAATGGATACTGGTGAGGGGGTTTGATTGCTGTTCCTTGTTTCTACATGAGGGCATAGGTTTAGAATGGGAGGGAAATATTTACAGGAGATTTGAGGGAATGTTTTTCCACACAATGAAGTGGGTACATGAAACAGGCTACCAGAGGAGGTGGCAATCACTGAAGATTATTCAATCACAATGTTTAAAAATCATTTGGACAGGTACATAGATTCGAAAGGAATAGCAGGATAAGGACTAAATGAAGGAAAATTGAGGTAGATAGGCATCTCGGTCAGAACGCTCGAGTTGGGCAGGAAAGTCTGTTTTGGAATTGTACAGCGCCATGATAATAACCACAAAATATGGGCAGGATATTAATGCACAGTGAAGCCTCGACCTGTGCCCCAGGGTGGCAACTCCATAATTCCGGTGATTTGTTGGAGCAATGATCGCCAGACTACTTATAGGAAGCGATGACATACTCCAAGAATGGCACTGGAATAATGGAGGTTGAAATTTTAAAAATGATATTTTATAAACTCCATACTAAAAGTGTTTAGCAAACAGACAAAGGAGAACTGTGAGTAACTGCACTTTACTGCCTTGCGACAATAAAATAATAGTTTATAACTTAACCATGAGAACCATCCATCAAGTGTGAGGAGACCTCCAAAGTTTGGGCACCACAGGCTGATTCCGAGTATCAAATTAAGAGAAAAATTGATGAACCAGCGTTTCAAACTTTTCATTTTATGGAAAAATATAACCTAAAAAAGGATAACACATTTCTACTTTGAAGAATTTAAAAATATCTCACCATATTGACATTTTTGGATTTATTTTATATTTCTCTTTTATAAAATTCTAATTTCTAATTCTGAAGGAGTTTGTGAATTGAATGAATGAATGGATGAATGAATGAATGAATGAATGTATGTTTATTGGCCAAGTATTCACATACAAGGAATTTGCCTTGGTGCTCTGCCCACAAGTGACAACATGACATACAGTGACAGTAATGGGCCTGTCCCACTTAGACAATTTGCCGGCGACTGTCAAGTTGCTGGCAGTCGCCTGAAAAACCGGCAACTGAAACGGCGACTGACAGAGTAGAACATAGAAACATAGACATAGAAATTAGGTGCAGGAGTAGGCCATTCGGCCCTTCGAGCCTGCACTGCCATTTAATATGATCATGGCTGATCATCCAACTCAGTATCTCGTACCTGCCTTTTCTCCATACCCTCTGATCCCCTTGGCCACAAGGGCCACATCTAACTCCCTCTGTTGTAACACACACACACACAAACACACACAAACACATCGCTTCCTTCACCAGCCCGTTATGCAGGCTGGGGACAAGGCAAGCGGGGGGAGCGCTGTCTAAAAAATACACACGGTGCAAAGCCAATGTGCAACAGACACACACCGCGATGAACAGGAAGGTTGGCGCTGTAAAAAGACGGCTAAAACACAGTAAGTCCTTTAAAAGAGGGGAGGAGAGGGGTGGGAGACAGGGGAGAAGGAGTGGAAACAACTTTTAAGAAGTCAGAGATACAAGGCTGTGAAGCTCGGCGGACATTTAACATTACTGGTCGGTTATTCTTGGTTCTGAAAACTACTGCTTACCTTTTTTTTCCCAATGAGCCAATTAAATTCATCAATCAGCACCGGCTACAAACTACGAGAACCTCTGAGAACCTTCAACCTCCTGGCAACCCATTAGAACCTCCTGGCGACCCACCTACGGCGCGAGAATTCTCGCTACTCTCCATGACGGCTTCATTCTAGTCACCGCTAATTTTTCAACATGCATAGTCTCCTGCAGTTACCTAAAAAGTTGCCTAAGTGGGACAGGCCCATTAGGAATAACACATAAAACATTAAATATTAATAATAAAACATTATCGATTAAACATGCAAATTAAATAAAATACTAGAGCAAAAGAAGGCTACAGATTTTTGGTTATTGAGTATAGCTACTACTCGTGGAAAAAAGCAGTTTTTATGTCTGGCTGTGGTAGCTTTGACAGTCTGGAGTCGCTTTCCAGAGGGAAGTGATTCAAAGAGTTTGGGGCCAGGGTGAGGGGGGTCAGAGATGGTCTTACCTGCTCGCTTCCTGGCTCTTGCAGTGTACAGTTCGTCAATGGAGGGAAGGTTGCAGCCAATAACCTTCTCAGCTGATCGGACAATTCGCTGCAGCCTCCAGATGTCGTGCTTGGTGGTTGAGCCAAACCAGACCATGATGGAGAAGATGAGGACAGACTCTACGATGGCTGTATAGAATTGGACCATCATTGCCTGTTGCAGATTGTGCTTCCTCAACTGCCGCACGAAGTACATCCTCTGTTGTGCCTTTTTGACTGTGGAGTGGATGGTGGCCCCCCATTTAAGGTCCTTGGAGATTATGGTTCCCAGGAACTTAAAAGACTCCACAGATGTGACTGTGGTGTTGTTGATGGTGAGTAGGGGGAGCTCTCCTAAAGTCTACAATCAACTCCACTGTCTTAAGAGCATTGAGCTCCAGGTTGTTACGATGGCACCAGGATGCCAGCTGTGTCACTTCCTGCCTGTAGGCAAATTCCTCCCCATCCTGATCAGTCCATTCAAGGTTGTGTCATCTGCAAACTTGAGAAGCTTGTCAGAGGAGTCAGTGGAGGTGCAGTCATTGGTGTAGAGGAGAGGGGAGAGTACGCAGCCTTTCAGTGCTCCTATGCTGATGTAAAATGTAAAACCTGATCCAACAGTGCTAATTGCTGGTACTTCAAAGCAATCCAAAATTGTCTGCGCAGTAACTAGAAAACCAAAATCATTATCTTTGATCCCTGATACAATCTTAGTCCTCTCATCATCATCTCATTCTCTGCCTTGGTCACTGACTTGGGCGATTATTGCAGACCAAAATCTAGAGCTTCGAGTTTCACATTCTCTATATCCAAGGGGAGAGTTCCACATTCTCTATCTCCAGTCTACTTCATAATTGCTCACCGAGCACTCCTCGGCTCACATTGCAGAAACCCCAACCTCTGCCATCTTACTGTTTTCCATGCTGGTCTCAAAATCTCTGTGACTCATGTCAAAACTTACATCAAAATCGATTCACCCATTTTTCTGGGTATGCTGAAGGAATATCCCAAAACTATCCTTGAATTCAGATCTGCCCTTGGCTTTATCCCTTCCTATCTCTGTAACATCCTACAGCCTTAAAACCCTGAATGATCTCTACACTTCAACTGACCTCTTTCATGCCCCAGATTTCTATCTCTCCACCATTAGCAACCATGCCATCAGCTGTCCAAGTTCAAAGTTCCACAAAACAATAATACAGCACAGGAACAAGACTTGTGGCCGATCATGTCTGAGCTGGTCATGACGTAAATCTAACAAATTTAATCTGCTTGCAAATAGTTGTGTATCCATCTATTCTCTGCCTGTTCATGCTGCTGCCACATTTAGCTCTTAAATGTTACTATTATGTCTGCTCCAATTACATCCACTGTCAGCACGTTATAGATAATCCAGGCAGCATTCTGGTGAACATGTTCTGCACCCTCTCGAAAGCCGCCACATTCTTCCTGTAGTCCTGCACCCAGAACTACTCACAATATTCCCGACCAAGGTTTTATACAGCTGCAGTGTAACTTCCAAACTTTTACACTCAATGCCCCAACAGATGAAAGCAAGCATACCATACCCAATATATTTTTGTTGTTACTTGCAGGGAGCTTTGAACTTGCACCCTAAGATTCTTCTGTTCATCAGTACTCTTCAGGATCCTGCCATTTATTGTATACTTTCCTCTTGCAGTTGATGCCCTAAAATACAACATCTAACACTCATCCAGATTAAGCTTCATCTGTCATTACACAACCCAAATTTCCAAATGATCTATACCTTGCTGTATCCTTTAAAAACCTTCCTAACTGTCCACGACAATTTTTGTGTCATCCGCAAACTTACCAATTGAATCATCTATAATTTTCTTCCAGATCATTTATATATATATATATATATATATATATATATATATATCACAAGCAACATATGACTCCCTCTCCCCTGACTCACAGTCTGAAGAAGTGTCTCAACCCAAAACTTCATCCATTCCTTCTCTCCTGAGATGCTGCCTGTCCTGCTGAGTTACTCCAGCATTTTCTGTCTACTTTGAGATGTCCCATAAATGCATTTCTGTGCTTCCCAATCCTTCTTGCTTGCTTTAAGACACTTCAGGACATTTCTTTGACTAAACTTGGGACCACCAGTCCTAAAATTTTGTTCAGAGTTGAAGTGTGATTACATTTCTGAGAAGTGCCGTGGGTCATTTTATGACATTTTTTTTTTAATCTTTAAAATTGTGTAATAAGGAAAATTAATTATTGATCACCTGGAACCTGAAGAAAATTGTGATAGATTCTGAATAATTGATTATTAGGTATTTGAATTTCTGAAACCATTAATCAAGTGCACTAAAATTGTTCTGTCTTTGCTGCATTGCTGTATCAAGATATTTGTGATGATGATGTGTGGGATCAGCACAATATCTTGCCATACAATAGGCAAGCAACACGCTGATTCAGCTGCTCCAGTTTAACAGCACGGTCATGCCAATAGATGATCTGACTTTAGAATGTCATTGTGCCTCGTGTACTGAAACAGCTGGATCTGGCATATTACTTCAGAATCCAACAACAACAGACTGTGAAACTGGACCTTATGCTCAGCAATGCAAGTATGAGTACAAACCCCAGATGTAGACTTGCAGTGGTAAGTAGATTTTAAATTAAACTAAACAGGCTTCATATACTGAAAACTTATATTTCCTCTATACACCTGTGTGTATAGAATGTAGAGAAGTCCTATTTACAGTGCAGAATCAAGAATGTCTTTGCAGAAGATCAATGAAATGTTATTTTCTCTATATGAACCTCCGACCACTTTGTATAATTTCACCCTATTAGCATCTATATTACTAAAGGTCTGTTCTTGACCAGTTTTGGCCATCTGTGCTGCGATTTCCAAGAGAACGCCGCCACCTACGGCTGTCATTTTTGGTCACCTTGCTCAGAGCCCCCCTCCGCCGCATGTGTGCCGAGGATTTTTCCCGTCGATTAAAAATGACAGAGATATTAATGTTTTTACAAAATTCCCCATTCTCTCTGCTGCCCCCGCTGGCGGCAGGGGGGAGGGACTATAAAACCATGAAGTGGTGTGCTACACAGTCTCTTCAAGATGGAGGAAGGCAGAGGGTCACGTTTCTCTGAATAAAACTGAACACATGTCTACTCAAATGTAAGGTACACAAAAAAGCTGGAGAAACACAGCGGGTGCAGCAGCATCTATGGAGCGAAGGAAATAGGCAACGTTTCGGGCCGAAACCCGCTGAGTTTCTCCAGCTTTTTTGTGTACCTTTGATTCTCCAGCATCTGCAGTTCCTTCTTAAACACTGTGTCTACTCAAATGTAAGTGCCCTTAGTGGTTCTAAAATGCTTGCAGAATGTGTCTATTGGTTCTAATGCTTGCAAAAAGTGTCTCTATTGGTTATTAAGCTTGCAACAAAATGTCTATTGGTTCTAAAGCTTGCAAAAAATGTCTATTGGTTCTAAAGCTTGCAAAAAGTGTCTCTATTGGTTCTAACGCTTGCAAAAAAAAATGTATATTGGTTCTAAAATGGTTCATACTAGCACTTCAGAAAGCTCCCCCCCTCCCCTCACCCTGGTTGACTTGGCTTGGGTGTGTCTTGTAATTGAAAGGCGCTACTTACTGCAAATGGTGGCATGAAGTTGAAAGGCACTACTTACTGCAAATGGTGGCTTGGGTGTAGCTTGGGTGTAGCTTGAAGTTGAAAGACACCACTTACTGCAAATGGTGGCATGAAGTTGAAAGGCACTACTTACTGCAAATGGTGGCTTGGTTGCTTTGGCTTGATGTTGACAGGCACTACTTATTGCAAATGGTGGCTTGGAAGCTTTGACTTGAAGTTGAAAGGCACTAACTGCAAATGGTGGCTTGGGAGCTTTGGCTTGAAGTTGAAAGGCACTATTACTGCAAATGGTGGCTTGGGAGCTTTGGCTTGAAGTTGAAAGGCACTATTACTGCAAATGGTGGCTTGGGAGCTTTGGCTTGAAGTTGAAAGGCACTATTACTGCAAATGGTGGGTTGGTTGCTTTGGCTTGAAGTTGAAAGGCATTACTTACTGCAAATGGTGGCTTGGTGCTTTGGCTTGAAGTTGAAAGGCACTACTTACTGCTAATGGTGGCTTGGGTGTGGCTTGGGTGTGGTGGGTGTGGCTTGAAGTTGAAAGGCACAACGTACTGCAAATTGTGGCTTGAAGTTGAAAGGCACTACTTCCTGCAAATTGTAGCTTGGGTGCTTTGGCATTAAGTTGAAAGGCACTGCAAATGGTGGCATGAAGTTGAAAGGTACTACTTACTGCAAGTGGTGGCTTGGGAGCTTTGGTTTGAAGTTGAAAGGCACTATTACTGCAAATGGTGGCTTGGTTGCTTTGGCTTGAAGTTGAAGGCACCTCTTACTGCTAATGGTGGCTTGGGTGTGGCTTGGGTGTGGTTTGAAGTTGAAAGCCACTACTTACTGCAAATGGTGGCTTGGATGCAATGGCTTGAAGTTAAAAGGCATTACTTACTGCAAATGGTGGCGTGGGTGCATTGGCTTGAAGTTGAAAGGCACCACTTACTGCAAATGGTGGCATGAAGTTGAAAGGCAATACTTACTGCAAATGGCGGCTTGGGTGCTTTGGCTTGAAGTTAAAAGGCACTACTGTAAATGCACTTTACTTCCTGTTTGCACTGTATATTGATTTTAGATAAAATGCTACCACTTACGGCTGTGATTTTTGGCCATCTTACTCAGTCCCCCTCCGCTGAGCAGGTGCAGAGAATTCTTCCCATCAATGAAAAATAAAAGTGTTATTAGTTTTAAAAAAAATGTTGAGAATCTCTCTCCTGTCAATCACTCCATGAAAGCCACACCTTTTCCGGTGGGGGGGGGGGGAGGGGTTATAAAACCCGGAAATGTGGGTGTGGCTCAGTCTCTGCAAGATGGAGGAGGGAGAGGTCACGACTCGCTGTCTTTAGTGGCTTTGCACCCTACTTCAAATGGTATGAAACTGCACTTGAATTTGGTGGCCTTGCACCCTGCTAGAAGTGGTAAGAAACTGCACTTGAATTTGGTGGCCTTATACCCTGCTTGAAATAGAATTTCAAGGATTAGCCGTGAGTCAACTACCAGCCTGCCGGCCGTGAGTGAGTGAGTTGCCAGTACAACAGGCTTGATTGACTGAGGCGCCAGCCCAAGAATCCATTAGGCGCACAATTTGCATACTAGCCCTTGGAAACCAGTCCCTTCAGCCCACAACACCCATACTAGCGCTCCAGAAAGCCCCCCCCCCCCCCCCCCCCTAACTGGCCACCAATATTAGAATTGGTGGAGAAGTGGAATATTGCGTTGGATGACCAGCCCTCCTGTGTGATGCTGGGACCCAACGGGTCCCACTTAGTCTAGTATTTTTCTATTTATTTCTCCATATTGGGATCACAAAAAGCAAGACATATAAGGTACTAGACTGTGGGCCCCGTTGTCCCTGTCACACAGGAGGCATGGTCCCGCAACACAACCCGTTCCCCCAACGCAATATTCCACTATTCATCCATAGCCCCCTACTCCGCAGGCGCAGCTCATTTCCCCTCATTCCCCAACCCTCCTTCCCCCTCCTCTTCATCCTCCCTCTTCTTTCCCATCTCCTCCTCCCCTCCCTAATCCCTTCCTCACCTCCCCTCTCCTTTCCCCTACCCTCAGTCACTACCTCCCTCCCTCCCTCCATTCCCCCTCCCCCCGCCCTACCCCCCTCCTATCCCTCTATTCCCCACCTCCCCCACTCCTCACCTCCCACTACACCCCCCCCCACTATCTCTCCTGATCTCCCCCACTGCCCTAATCTCCCTCTTCTCCACTCTAGACCTCCCCCACTACCACCCTCCTCTCCCTCTATTCCCTCTCCTCCCCCACTCCCTACTCACCTCCCCCACTTTTCCCACTCTCCCTCCCTACCCCTCCTCTCCCTCAATACCCCACTCTTCCAACTCACTTCCCCAGGATCTCGAGGTTGCCACTCCTTTCCCTCCTTGCATGCCTCTTGCCACTGCCACCGCCACCGTGATCTCAATTCTGGAAAGGCCTCAGCAGCACAGGCGCGGCTGAGGACCCCTCAGGTGCCCTTTGCGATGCCAGTAAAGACGCGCACGTGAACTCTCCCTCAACTGCACATGCGCGTTTTTTGAGGTTTTTAAACTATACCATTGATCCGAACAAAACTTGTTTCACTTGCAGCACAGGACAATGGTGAGTAAGGTGGGACAAAAATGGTAGCACTATCGTGTACCATTTATGCATGAATAGAAAAACAACCCAAACCTGCAGATAACAAGATGATAGTTTTAGTTATATAACTTGACTAAGTGCGACCCATTGGCCCAGCTTCACATAGGGGGACTAGTCCCTCAACGCAATATTCCACCTCTCCACCAATTCTAATATTGCTGGCCAATAATGCTGGGGGGGGGGGGCTTTCTGCAGTGCTCGCATGGTGTTGTGGGCCGAAGGGACTGGTTTCCAGAGAGCTAATATGGACTGTGGGCCAAACGGATTCTTGAGCTGGCAGCTCAGTCACTGAGACCACACACGCACACGCACACGCATACGCACACACACACACTCTCACACACTCTCTCACACACACACACACACACACTCACACACACATACACTCACACACACATACACTCACAAACACATACACATACACACACGCACATCCATACACACACACATACACTCACAAACTCATAACACACACTCACTGATTCACACACCATATATATGGCAGTAAACTTTCTTGAATACTCACACGGCTGAGCCGGCCTCTCCACTTTGGGGCTTCCGCAGTCAGCTGCACTTCCGCAATCAGCGTGCCCTCTGCACTTACCGGAAATTACGCAATCAGCGCAACCTCTGCACTCATAGGAAATTACACAATCAGCGCGACCTGTCCACTAAGTCACAAAATGAGCAGGACATTTGAACCAAACAGAGTCGGACCTTGTTTTGGGGGATAGGGCTTGTGGGGGGAAGGGTTGTGGGGGGGGGGGATGTGGTTGTGGGGGGGGGGGTTGCGGGGGGGAGGGGGGGGGGGGAGGGTGTATGTTGTGGGGGCACGGGGCAGTAGTAGGGAAGGGGTGCGGGGGGGGGCGTTGGGTAGGTAGGTGGGGGCAGCGAGCATTGTGGAACCAGAGAGGGGGGATGGAGGGGGAGGGTTGTGTGGTCGGGGGGAGGGGTGTGTGGGTGGGGGGGGGGGTTGTGTTGCCTGGCGCTGGGGGCTTGGGGGGGAGGGGGGAGTGTGGGGGGGAGTGTTGTGTGGTCGGGGGAGGGCTGTGTGGGTGGGGGGGGGAGGGGGGACTTGTGGGGGAGGGTTGGGGGAAGGGGGGAGTGTGGGGAGGGAGGAGGAGTGTTGGGGAGGGGTGTGTGGGGAGGGTTGTGGGGGAGGGGTGTGGAGGGGAGAGGTTTGGGGGAGGGGTGTGGGGGAGGGGTGTGGGTGTGGGGGGAGTGGGTGCGGCGGGGGGGGGTTGTGGAAGCGGAGGGGAGAGTGTGGGCGAGGGGCGTGTGGGGCAAGAGCTCGGAGAAAAGATGGGGGATGTGGGGGTGAGGGGGGTATCATGGGGGAGGGGGGGCCAGAGCCAGGGAGGGGGGCAGGACCCAGCGAGGGGGGCCTGAGGGGAGGGGGGCCTGAGGGGAAGGGGGCTGGAGGACTCACAGCAGGCGATGTGGACACAGAGGGCCCTGGTCGCCGGACGTTCTCCTCCCCCGGGATCAGAGTCTCCGTTTTCTGTTTGGTAACATCTCTGTACTCCGCGCCGGGCTGGGCCGGCCGGGTTGGGCAACTTCCGGTACCTCCGAAAATTGTGTCTGGTTGGAGACCTCCGCCGGCAATCCAGAGCCACCCGCAGCTGCAGTAAAGAAGCGATGGCGCAGGAAGGGGCAGACCTTCCCGCGGAGTGACAGGAGAAAAGACCAATCCACATGGCTCCGACTGGCAGGAGAGTAGATCAATCTGCGCTCGCGCGATTTTTAAACCTCGCTAACTTTTACATTAGACCACCTATTGGAACAAAACTTGGAGCAATCGCAGCAGAGGAGAACGGTGAGTAAGCTGGCAAAAAATCGCGAACCGTTTTTGCACAAATAGAATGACCGCGCAAACTGGAAGATAACAAGATCAGAGTTTTAGTTATGCATAGATGATATAGATAGATGAGAAAGAAAGAAATTAGATAAATAAAATAAACCACAGGACCAAATAATGGTAGTGATGGGGGATGGTCATCAGGGAGACAGACAGGAGGTTCTGTGGCAACAAATGCAATTGCAGGATGGTCTGTTGCCTTCCTGGTGCCAGGATCTGGGATGTCTCGGCGCGACTGTGGAATATTCTCAAGGAGAAGGGGGAGCCCCACCATCGAAGGGATCTATCGAAGTCGCTGCCTCAAAAAGGCAGCCAGCATCATCAAAGACCCACACCATCCTGACCACACACTCATTTCACCATTGCCATCAGAAAGAAGGTACAGGGGCCTGAAAACTGTCACGCCATGTTCAGGAACAGCTTCTTCCGTGTTCTGTCGTGTTAAACACGACAACAAATAAGCTTGAAATACAACAGACTATTATTATTATTATTGCATTATATTTGTTTATTTATTGAGTATGTGTGCATATATACACACTGAAGTTTTTTTCTCCCGTTATGTACTATGTTCACTTATTCTGTTGTGCTGCAGCAAGTAAGAATTTCATTGTCCTATCTGGGACATATGACAATAAAACACTCTTGACTTGACTCTCTTGACTCTTGAGTAGCCAGAAGTCATTGTGCATGTCGGCATAATTGCCATAGGTAGCAGAAGTGATGAAGGTCTGCAGAGTGAATATAGGGAGTTACACAAAAGGTTAAAATGGAGGACGACAAAAATGATTAATCTCTGGATTTACTACCGGTGCCATGTGCTAGTGAGTGTAGCAAAAGGAGGATAGGACAGATGAAGCGTGGCTGCGGAGTTGGTGCAGGGCACAGGGATTCTTTTTTTTTTAACATTACGGATCTCTCCTGGGGGAGAAGTGACATGGACAAGAGGGATGGGTTGCACCTGAATTAGAGGGGCATTAATATCCTTGCAGGGAGTTTTGCTAGTGCTATTTTGGAGAGTTTCAGCTAGAATGGCAGGGGGGTGGGAACCAGAGTGGCAGGTCAGCAAATGGAAGGGCAGGAAGTGGAGATTATGACAAGTCTCAAAGGAAGGACAGGCAGGGAGAGGATCATGAATATAAAGATTGTGGTAAAGCTGATGAATTTAGAGCCTGGATCAGTGCTTGGAATTATGATGTTGTGACCATTGCAGAAACGGGTTGCGAGAGGGACATGAGCAGCAGTTCAATGTGCTGGTGTTTCAATATTTCAGTCCAGATAGAGCGGGGGAGTAAGAGAAATAGAGGAGTTGCTTTGCTAAAAATAGAGAACGGTCTGATGGCACTTAGAGAAGACATAGTGGAGGGTATGTTTACTGAGCCATTATGAGTTGAACTATAAAATGAGAAAGGACCAATTATTCTAAAGAGATTATAATATAGGTCACTCAATAGCCAGCAGAAGATAGAGAATCAGATACGTAGACATCACGGAAAGATGCAAGAACCACAGGGTTGTTGTAGTAGTGGGTGACTTACTCAGGGTAAGAAGATGAGATGAGGCAGAATTTGTCAGGTGTATCCAAGAAGACTTCCTTAAATAGTGTGAATATTCCAACTCGAGGGGATACCATGGTATTGGGAAATGAGCCTGGCCAGGTGGCTGGTGTTGTGGTGGAAGAATAATTTAGAGATAGTGATCACAACTCCATATGTGTTATGATTGTTTTGAATAGGGAAAGATCTGGATGTTGTGGGAAGGTACTTAACAGAAGTACTCATCACATTTAAAAGATTATCTAAATATCCTTTTTGTGGCTGGCAAGAACATGGGCCAAATAGACTCCTCCTGTACTGTTTAAGAAGGAACTGCAGATGCTGGAAAATAGCCTGTCTCCTCCTGTACTGTAATCTGCTATGATTTTAGAAGAGTCTAAAATAATTAAAGGAAACAATAACAAGATCACAAACAGGAAATATTGAGCTTCAAGAAAACATCAGCTCATCCTAGTCTCGATGTCGAGGAGACGCCAATGGATCTTGACCACCCAAAGCATGAAAAACTGTATCCTGACGTCAAGGTGTGACCAGGCCAAAGACACGACTTACCCGAACACCCAACAGTGCAACCCGACTCCCAGACTGGCCACGGACAACCACCTACCTGATGGGGGAGTGGTGACTCCATGCTCCAGCTCATGCGCTGAGGTATTGACTCTCCATTCCCAATAGCTACCACTCTAATCTTAACCAGAACTCCCTCACACATCCCACTTCAAATGAGTTGTCAGTTGTCATTTGTCTGCATTCGCAATTTCTGAAAACTCATGAGATAGTCAGTTACCTCTGGCCCCTGTAGCTCACAACCACAATTAAATTGAGATGATGGCTTCTAATAATTCCCAATTACATTAACAGATGCATTTTCACTGCCTATTCCTGAATGTGCCCCACGGTAAAGTTAAAAAAAAAAATTGTTTAAGGTTTTGATAAAAACATGAGCAAAAGCAACTTGAAACTGAAACAACCATTGCTATACGATAAAAGTAAGACCTGCATGCATTAAGGTAGAGGTTCCAAAGTGGTCTTGAAGAATTACGAGGTTATAAAGAGTTTCCTGGATATACAGTGGTGAAAATGAACAAGGAAATACTGCGCTTTTGATGTGTTGTACTTTTGTAATGCAGGAAATGCATTTACAATGTAACCTTCCCTCCCTCCAAACAACCATCGAGTAATGATCAGATAATCTTTTCTGTCTTTGGTTGGTTTACAATTCAAATTTGCATGTACATCACTGAAAATTCACCAGCACTAGTTTGAATGGTGCAATTGGATTATTTCATTTACCTGAAAGGATCGGCAAGACCTTGGCTTAGCATCTCATTCAAATTAGGACCAACTGTACAGTCATCACTGTGCAATTGACAATGGCACTGGTGCTTTCTTGGAAACTAGGCAGGCTACATTTGCTCAGACTGTGCTATCCGACCTGAATCATAGCACTTGGCAAAAATATGAAGGTTAGTTCATAATGCATATAATCACATCATTGTGAAATATGCATCGTTTATTAGGGGCATATATTTTGAAACTCTTTGGTCATAATAAAATGCAATCTTGGCGAAAATATCTGCTAATGAACTTCCAGAAAATATTGAGCAATGAGAAACAAACTGGATCACAGTAACACACCCCTACAATAAGCTACGCATAATATACATTGTGACAGCTTGCAATTGAAAATACGTATTGCAATGCTAATTCTACAAATTACAACAACAACAAAAATACATGGCTAGAACAGATGAGGAGGTGAAGGATACTGGTATGAACAGCAGATATTATGACTGGCTGTAAGCTAAGCTCAAGATGCTAGAAGCAGAAGTAATATTAGTTTGCCAGAACACCCCATAATCTTGAGATGGTGAAAGGGCGGGAGGGAGGTTATGGTGCAGGATCCAATGCACGACTGAGGCAGGTGGGAGGCTGGACCTCAGTATAGAAAGTGATGAAAGAAAGTTCAGTAGACAGAATAGGTAGGAGCACGGCAGGGAGTGAGGAAGGACTGTTGGATTGAATAGCATTTATTTTAATGCCAGAGGCCTGATGGGCAGCGCGAATGAACAGGGTGGGTAAGTATGTGTGACTGGGACATTGTAGCCATTACAGAAACTTAGGCAAGGAAGGTACAGGATTGGAAGCTAAATATTCAGGTGCTATAGGAGAGATAGAGGTGGGTGTAAAAGGGTGTTGCTGCATGGGACCAGCGATCACTGTTCTATTTGTTTTTAAATAATTATGGATAAAGACAGGGTAGGCCCCACAAGTTAAAATGCTGAATTGGGTATTGATGGTATTAGACAGGAAATTGCTAAAATTGTTTGGAGTAGATTGTTTGCAGGCAAAGGATCATCCAGAAAGTGAGATACTTTTAAAAGTGTGACGACCAGAGTTTAGGGCAGATGTGTTCCTGTTAAAGTGAAGGGCAAAGCAGGTGAGAGAAAGGAAGTTTGGATGATGAGAGAAATTGAGTCTCTAATCAGGAAAATGAAGGTGCTTGGACGAGGAGGTGCTGGATGCCCTAAGGACTATGAAGGTAGATAAACCTCCCAGGCCTGATCAGATATATCCGAGGACACTGTGGGAAGATAGACGAAATTGCAGGTGCCCTGTCTAAGATATATGAACCATCATTAGACATGGGTAAGGTGGCAGAAGACGAGAGGGTGGCTAACATGGTGCCTCTATTTAAGAAAGGCTGCAAGAAAAGGCCTGGGAACAATAGACCTGTGAGCTTAACATCTACGGTAGGCTAGTTACAGGGGAGTATTCAGAGAGATAAGATATATATGCATTTGTATAGACAGGGGCTGATTAGGGATAGTCAGCATGGTTTTATACATGGGAGATCATGCCTCACAAATTTGATAGAGGTTTTTGAAAAAGTAATCAAAAAGGTTGATGAGATCAAAGCTATAGGCATGTCTTATGGACGTCAGCAAGCTTTTGATAATCCTGATGGTAGGCTGTTCTGAAAGGTTAGAGCACATGGGATCCAGACGACTGGATAGAGAATTGGCTTCATGAAGAAAAGCAGAGGTTGATGGAGGGAGGTTGTTTTTCAGACTGGAGGCTTGTAACGAGTAGTGTGCCTCACAGATCATAGCCGTGCCCATTGATGTTTGTGGTTTATAACAACGATTTGAAAGAGAATCTAGAAGGCATGATTAGTAAGTTTGCAGATGACACTGAAGTAGGTGATATCGTAGATAGCGAAATTGTTTATCAAAAATTACAGCAGGATCTTGATGAGTTGGGCAAGTGGGCTGAGTAATGGTTAATGGCGTTTCATGCAGATAAGTGCAAGGTGTTACATTGTGGAATGTCGATCTAGGGTAGGACCATCACAGTCAATAGCAGAGCCCTGGGGAGTGCTGTAGAGCAGGGGGATCTAAGAGTGCAGATGCATGGTTCCTTGAAAGTGGCATCACAGGTAGATAGGGTGGTCAAGGTAGCTGTCGGTACATAAGCTTTCATCAGTCAGTGTATTTGGTATATAAATTAGGATGATATGTTACAGCAGTACTTGGCATTGTTGAGGCTGCATTTGGAGTATTTTGTTCTGTTTTGGTCACCCTTCTATAGGAAGGATGTTGTTAAGCTGGAAAGAGTGCAGAGGAGATTTACGAATGTTGCAAAGACCAGAGGGTCTAAATTATAGGGAAAGGTGGGCAAGCGAGGATTTTATTCCTTGGAGAGCTGGAGGCTGAGAGATGATCTTACATGTGCAGGTGGGACTAATATAAATGGGGAATCTTGGTTGGCAGGGGCGAGTTGGGCCTACTGGCTTGTTCCATGCGGTATGACTGTATAAATCTATGCAGTACTGACACACACATTAGGCCTACTGAGAAATAGTTTATGCATTCATTATCTTTTGATACTTAATTCTGTTGATTGATACAAAAAAAATTCCAGAAATCATTTTAGAATTGCATCGGGAAATATCTGTCCATTTTCTAGTTGGCATGCTACAGATCTGGATATCTTGGTGGTCATACATGGAAGTGAAGGGCATCAGAAGTCATGAGAAGTGGAAACTTTCAACAATTAGACCAATTTATGGCAGTTGTATAAAACAAGGGGAAAATAGGTAGTGTAAGAAAGAACTGCAGATGCTGGTTTAAATCGAAGGTAGACACAAAATGCTGGAGTAACTCGGTGAGGCAGCATCTGTGGAGAGAAGGAATGGGTGACGTTTCGGGTCGAGACCCTTCTTCAGACTCTATGGTCTGGGTTAAGACGTGGTCGTAGAGATGGTGGGAAGGAGGAATCACAGCAGGAGAGCAGTGAGAGAGGATGTTGCTGAACTCACTGGAGAGAGGAGGAGAACTTCGAAGTAGACACACCTTGAGGAAGTTTTGCAGTGGAGTGGACAAAATGTGTAAAAAAGAACTGCAGATGCTGGTTTAAATTGAAGGTAGACACAAAATACTGGAGTAACCCAGCGGGTGAGGCAACATCTGTGGAGAGAAGGAATGGATGACGTTTTGGGTCGAGAACCTTCTTCAGAAAATAGGTAGACTGTGCTCTCTGACCAAGCTTGTGCCTGTCTGCACGAAGAACCTGTGTTAGCACCAATTATTTTCAAGTGGGAAGAAAAATAGACTTGGGTAGATTAGTATTTGGAATGTGTACTGCAGTTGGAAAGAAACTAGAAGGTCATCAACAAACTGCAGAGCATTTGATAAGCAGGTTAGATCTGTCGCTGTATGATTATTTTGTTTTAAAGATTTTGTTTCAGATATGCTGGAGGTCAAGTGACCCATTTGCACTCACTTAAATTAAGGTAAAGAGGTTGTATAATCTTTAATGGAAAAGTAAGGGCTTTCACATTCACTCAGCTTTGCTTCCTAAGGTAGAGTGATTTTAACTCACTAGAACTAGTTCACTTTTCCAGACATAATTTGGTGATGAGAAGTCAAATGAAGATCTATAAATGGGATAGTATGTTTTATTCCTGTATGGAAGGTTATAATGTTCATGATATTGAAAACTACTATACCAGTTACAAATGTAATAGGTACAAAAGGCAATAAATCAATATACTGGATAGCTTATACCAGTCAAGACCAGTTGCAGTCCACCAATCAACTGGACCACAGAGGCACAGAACCCAAATATCGCTTGCAAAACTGGGGGCAAGCCTTTGCCAACTGATAGAGCTGAAGGACATTTGAACAGATTTTTAACTCTCTCTCATTCAGCCACATTTGAAAACAGTTGCAATTGAGGTATATATTTAGATTAAAAATATAAAAGCATACAAATAGAAAAATATTTGCAAATCCCAGTAAGTCCAGGCCTGATCATTATGATCTAGTAATGGAATGCAATGACCGTTGTGCTGGCATCCATCATTAAGTAAGTCAACGACTTTCACACTTGAAAGTACACACCTGAAAAACAGGACTTGCTGCCAGGAAAATTAGAGTTTTTCAGCACAGAAACAAGCCCTTCAGCCCAGATTGCCAATGCTGAACAACGTGCCCCATCTACACTAATCTCACCTGCCCGTGTTTGGCCCATAGCCCTCAAAATCTTTCTTATCCATGCAACTGTCTAAGTATCTTTTAAACGTAAAGCCCCAGTCCCACTTACGTGTCCTTGGCACGCTAATTACGCGACCTCGTGGTTGCGTTGAGGCGCGACAGTCCCACAAAGGTCGCGCGCGATTTCATGCGCCCGCACAGCCGTCTGGAGCGCATTACGTCATTTGAAGATGGACACAAAATTCAGGAGTAACTCAGCGGGACAGGCAGCAACTCTGGAGAGAAGAAATGGGTGACGTTTCGTGGCGAGACTCTTCTTCAGTCAGAAAGAAGGGTCTTGACCCGAAACGTCACCCATTGCTTCTCTCCAGAGATGCTGCCAGTCCCTCTGAGTTACTCCAGCATTTTGTGTCTATCTTCAATTTTCTTGGCCCCGCTCTGAGAGTAGAAGTGGGGGGCAGATCCGGACTGCAACGGCCATGAGCCCCAGGCCGAGCTCGGCGATCGTTTGTCTGCTTCTGCTGCTGTTGGAGGTGAGAAGCTGCGTCGTGCCAGGGTCTTGGGCCTGTCCCACTTTGGTCGTCAGTTATGCGACAGGCCGTTGGCACGCAACGATTTGGTTTGCCAAAAAAATTTCGAAGCCCCGCTCGATGTCGCGCACAACTCCATACCCCTCCGCGCTTCTCAGTGGGACCAGCCCTGCGCGGCCATACGATGCCCGTGCGCCTCAACGCGACCACGAGGTCACGTAATTTGCATGCCAAGGACACGTAAGTGGGACAGACCCTTTAGTTTCTGCCTCAACTACCTCCTCCAGCAGTTCATTCCACCACACTGTGTGCAAAGGTTGTCCCTCAGATTCCCATTAAATCTTTCCTCTCTCACCTTAAACCTATGTCCTCTGCTTTTTGATTCCCCTACCCTGGGTAAAAAGTGTGTGCATCAACCCTATCTATTCCCCTCATATACACTTCTATAAGATCACTTCTCATCCTCCTACACTCCGAATACAGCCTTAGCCTGGCAACATCCTCAGCACTATTTCCAGCTGAACAACATCTTTCCTATAGCAGGGTGACCAAAACCGAACCCAATACTCCAACTGTGACCTCACCAGCATCTTCCACAGCTATAACGTAACATCCCAACTTCTATACTTGATACCCTGACTGATGAAGCTTAATGTGCCGAAAGCCTTCTTGACCACCTTAAAGTATCTACCTGTGACACCACTTTCAAGGAACTATGTACCTGCACTCCGAGATCCCTCTGCTCTACAACAACCCCCACCACAAGCAGACCCCTGCCATCTGCCCTGGTTAGACTTCCCAAAACGCAATTCCTACATTAAACCACAAAAACCTCAATCTGCCCAACGGATTAATATCCTACTAACCTTTGGTAACTATATTTGCTTTCTACAATACCATCCACTTTAGTGTCATCTGCAAGCTTACTAATCATGCCTTGTACATTCGCAACCAAATTGTTGATATAAATCACAAACAGCAATGGGCCCAGCATAGATACTTGAGGCAAACCATTAGTCACAGGCCTGCAGTCCAAAAAACAACCTTCTACCATCAACCACTGCTTCCTTCCATGAAGCCAATTTTCCAATTGGCTAACTCTCTCTGGGTCAGTGAATTCAAGCTCAACAGGTTTGTGGATCAGGAAATTATGAAAATAAAGGCCTAGAAATAGTTTCATGGAGGCAGTTGTTATACAATAGTCTGCAAGTCCAATGTTCATAAGGAGAAATGGCAATTAAACATAGTCTGACAGTGACCCATTCAATCCTCTGTGCCTGCTTTACCATTCAATTAATGCAGATTTTTCTGTGTACTACAGCTCAAATTTCCAGAAATGTCCCCATCTACCTGATTCTCCCAATTCCAAAAACCCATGAAGCTCAGTTTTGAAAATACAACGATTGAATGTTGCCAGGCCTCGAGAGTAGACAAAGCAAAGATTCACGGTGAAATTAGACAAAAAAGAACCCTCAACTCAGTACTAACTGTGAACTCTAGTTTAGCATTTCTTACCCAAAGCAAACATTCTCCTGATTTTTATCTTATCTGCCCTCATAAGAATTGTATCCATTTCAATGAGATTACCTTTCTTCTCAACACCAGGGAATATAGTTTTTTTGCACTAAAACTCTCCTCAAAATCATCCTCTGATATCTGAAATCAATTTTGCGTTCCTTTATTGCACACAATCAAATGCAAGTATATCCTTCTTAGATAAGCAGACTAAAACTGTACACAGAAGCATCTTATACAATTTTTTTCATGACCTCTTTTCATTATTTTTGTCTTAAAGATAGCTGTAGAGTTGCTTTATAAATTGTTGTACCTACATATTAACTTTGAGTGAACAGACTCGGGCTCCACTCAATGTTAACTCTTCCTAATTTCACACGTCTGCTATGTGCAAGACACCAATATCACTGTGTAGCTCCTTGAATTGGTGTGCTCCTAGATTTCTTGTAACTCATAAATGAAAGTTATAGATTGCTCCCAAAAACTCCTATTTATTCTGGCAATGGAGGAAACATGCAGTAGACAACTTATGATGTTATTAGATGGCAGCCTGATACCAGTAGCATAGGTTCCATTCTAAGATGAAATGTGCACAGATATGTCAGATCTAAATGAGCACAATTGAACCATGAAATGATTGTTAATATGATATAACTGAGACAAAATCACTTACGAAATGTCTATGCAAGAAATCTGGACATGAAGGAATCCAGTAGAGGCCACAATTTCAGAATAATAAGGTGCTACTATGGGAATGTCATTATTACCATTAAAGCACCTTTATAGAACTTGATTGAGCTGTGAGATTTCCTTAATCATTTCTCTACTTGTTATCCACTTAACGGACACATCATAACCTAGGTTACACTTCTGTCCATCGGTACTTAAAATCAATCAAATGGTTCTCTTACATTAGCAAAAATAGCTGGGACATAGACTCTCTCAAGATTATCACCAGTCAACTTTATATTATCAATGCCAAAGACCAGGCTGAGCTGAGCTCGATAGCTGCACCAAGAAATGATTTTGAGTAATGTTCAGGAAACTTTGTTCGAAACGGGAAACTTCACGGATAACTGATTTGTGCAGACATAACTGTATCCGTGGCACGAGTACTAATTAATTCAGACAGACAATATTGAATTGTACGCATCAACGTTGAGTCTAAAATTTCTGAAAGGTTATCATTGATGATGCACAATATTTTATGTGACCAATCAATAAACAGAAATCTCAAAATCATCTTATGGGAAGTTGTTACATTGAAAATGTGGCACTGCTCACAAAATAATCATTTATAATCGAAATTTAGCTGGACATTTGTAGCTCAACTTTGTCACAATAGTTTAATATATCATTATTCATCAGTAATTGTCATACATTGAATCATTGAATCAATCAGTGACTACATAATGATTTTCTTACCAGCTGCAAAAACTCACCAAGGCCGGGGGCATTTGATAAATTTTGCAACATTCATTGTACATGAATTGGAGGTAGATTCAGATTTAGAATGATTTGAGACCATAAGAACAGGAGGTAGAGGTGGACTATTCAGTCCTTCTAGTCTACTCTGCCACACATAGCTGATGTTAGATTTCATAAGTTTACTTTCCTGCCCTTTCTCCATTTACTGATTCCTTTATCTATATTACTAAAGGTCTGTTCTTGACCGGTTTTGGCCATCTCTGCTGCAATTTCCGAGAGAACGCCGCCACCTATGGCTGTCATTTTTGTCCACCTTGCTCAAAGCCCCCCTCCGCCGCATGTGTGCCGAGGATTTTTTCCGCCAATTAAAAATGACAGAGATATTAATGTTTTTACAAAATTCCCCATTCTCTCTGCTGCCCCCGCTGGTGGCAGGGGGTAGGGACTATAAATCCAGGAAGTGGTGTGCCACACAGTCTCTTCAAGATGGAGGAAGGCAGAGGGTCACGTTTCTCTGAGCTGTGAATAACACTGAACACATATCTACTCAAATGTAAGTGCCCTTAGTGGTTCTAAAATGCTTGCAGAATGTGTCTATTGGTTCTAAAGCTTGCAAAAAGTGTGTCTATTGGTTCTAAAGCTTGCAAAAAATGTCTAATGGTTCTAAAGCTTGCAAAAAAATGTCTATTGGTTCTAAAGCTTGCAATAAATGTCTATTGGTTCTAAAGCTTGCAAAAAGTGTTTCTATTGGTTCTAAAGCTTGCAAAAAAATGTATATTGGTTCTAAAACGCTTCAGAAAGCGCCCTCCCCTGGTTGGCTTGGCTTGGGTGCTTGGCTTGGGTGTGTCTTGTAATTGAAAGGCACTACTTACTGCAAATGGTGGCTTGAAAGGCACTACTTACTGCAAATGGTTTGAAGTTGAAAGACACCACTTACTGCAAATGGTGGTGGCATGAAGTTGAAAGGCACTACTTACTGCAAATGGTGGCTTGGAAGCTTTGACTTGAAGTTGAAAGCACTACTTACTGCAAATGGTGGCTTGGGAGCTTTGGCTTGAAGTTGAAAGGCACTATTACTGCAAATGGTGGCTTGGGAGCTTTGGCTTGAAGTTGAAAGGCACTATTACTGCAAATGGTGGCTTGGGAGCTTTGGCTTGAAGTTGAAAGACTATTACTGCAAATGGTGGGTTGGTTGCTTTGGCTTGAAGTTGAAAGGCACTACTTACTGCAAATGGTGACTTGGTTGCTTTGGCTTGAAGTTGAAAGGCACTACTTACTGCAAATGGTGGCTTGGGTGTGGTGGGTGTGGCTTGAAGTTGAAAGGCACTACTTACTGCAGATGGTGGCTTGGGTGCAATGGCTTGAAGTTAAAATGCATTACTTACTGCAAATGGGGGGCGTGGGTGCATTGGCTTGAAGTTGAAAGGCACTACTTACTGCAAATTGTGGCTTGGGTGCTTTGAAAGGCACTGAAGTTGAAAGGCACTACTTACTGCAAGTGGTGGCTTGGGAGCTTTGGTTTCAAGTTGAAAGGCACTATTACTGCAAATGGTGAGTTGGTCGCTTTGGCTTGAAGTTGAAAGGCACTACTTACTGCAAATGGTGACTTGGTTGCTTTGGCTTGAAGTTGAAAGGCACTACTTACTGCAAATGGTGGCTTGGGTGTGGTGGGTGTGGCTTGAAGTTGAAACGCACTACTTACTGCAGATGGTGGCTTGGGTGCAATGGCTTGAAGTTAAAATGCATTACTTACTGCAAATGGGGGCGTGGGGTGCATTGGCACAACTTACTGCAAATTGTGGCTTGAAGTTGAAAGGCACTACTTACTGCAAGTGGTGGCTTGGGAGCTTTGGTTTCAAGTTGAAAGGCACTATTACTGCAAATGGTCGCTTGGTTGCTTTGGCTTGGTTGCTTTGGCTTGAAGTTGTGCACTACTTAAGTTGAAAGCCAGTACTGGGAGCTTTGACTTGAAGTGCAAATGGTGGCTTGGACTGCAATGGTGGCTTGAAGTGGTTAAAAGGAAAGCCAGTACTTACTGCAAATGGTGGCTTGGATGCAATGGCTTGAAGTTAAAAGGCATTACTTACTGTGAATGGTGGCTTGGGTGCTTTGGCTTGAAGTTAAAAGGCACTACTGTAAATGCACTTACTTCCTGTTTGCACTGTATATTGATTTTAGATAAAACGCTACCACTTACGGCTGTGATTTTGGCCATCTTACTCAGTCCCCCTCCGCTGAGCAGGTGCAGAGAATTCTTCCCATCAATGAAAAATAAAAGTGTTATTAGTTTTAAAAAAATGTTGAGAATCTCTCTCCTGTCAATCACTCCATGAAAGCCACACCTTTTCCGGTGGGGGGGAGGGGTTATAAAACCCGGAAATGTGGGTGTGGCTCAGTCTCTGCAAGATGGAGGAGGGAGAGGTCACGACTCGCTGTCTTTAGTGGCTTTGCACCCTACTTCAAATACACTTGAATTTGGTGGCCTTGCACCCTGCTAGAAGTGGTAAGAAACTGCACTTGAATTTGGTGGCCTTATACCCTGCTTGAAATAGAAT
Organism: Leucoraja erinaceus; assembly: GCF_028641065.1. Classification (NCBI taxonomy): domain Eukaryota; kingdom Metazoa; phylum Chordata; class Chondrichthyes; order Rajiformes; family Rajidae; genus Leucoraja; species Leucoraja erinaceus. The sequence goes on from NC_073383.1 coordinate 37,624,175, forward strand.
TTCAAGGATTAGCCGTGAGTCAACTACCAGCCCGCCAGCCGTGAGTGAGTGAGTTGCCAGCACAACAGGCTTGATTGACTGAGGCGCCAGCCCAAGAATCCATTTGGCGCACAATTTGCATACTAGCCCTCTGGAACCAATCCCTTCAGCCCACAACACCCATACTAGCGCTCCAGAAAGCCCCCCCCCCCCCCCCCCCCATCCCCCCCCCCCCTAACTGGCCATCAATATTAGAATTGGTGGAGAGGTGGAATATTACGTTGGATGACCAGCCCTCCTGTGTGATGCTGGGACCCAGCGGGTCCCACTTAGTCTAGTTGATTATAAATGTATTGATCCCAGCCTTCAGCACATACATACATGGACACTGCCCTCACAGCTGTCTGTGGCCAGGAGTTCCAAAGATCCATAGCCCTCCAAGTGAAGAAATGTTTCCTCAAATACATTGCAAACTACTTACATTGCCTTCTATAAAACCCATAGTATATCCGTAATCATGATACTATGAGCCATGTTATATCTAGATTGTATGTATATAATGTAAACAGATTACATTTCACCGCCGATTCCTGTGGTGCTCAACTCGACACATAGGTTGCTGAGCTGAAAATGAGCCCATTAGCATTATGTGCTGCTTTCTGCCTGCCAGCCTTTCCTCTAGTTTTGCTCATGTTTTACCTCCAACAACAATTTTGCGAACTAACCCTTTGAGTCACTTTATCAAATGCCTTCTGGAAGTTCAAACATAACTACTGGTTATCGCTACTCACTCTGATTAAGATTTCTCTCAAAAAGTTCAAATGAATCTATCAGAAGATTACCCTTTTGTAAAGCATTCTTATCATTTTCTAAATGTGCTGCTACTATTCTCTTAACAATTGATTCAAACATTTCTCTGAAAAAAATGGTTAACTAATCAGCGTATAGTTACCTCTGTTTTATGCCTCCTGCAACATTCCAATCATCTGGTACCTCCAGAATCGAAAGTTTTTGGAAGATTACAACCGTCTGAGTACCCATTTTTTAAAAGATCAATAAGATATGCCTTCTGGGTCAGAGGGCATATCAGTCTTGAGCTCCATTAGTTAGCCTGATATTAATTTTCTTGCAATGAAGGTTATATTTATCTCTACCCGAACATAATTCAACTTTAATGGTACCTTGTAGTATCTTCATAAAGATTGATGCAAAATCTGTTTCACCTCTGACATTTCCTTATTTCTACAATTATTTTCCCAGCCCCAGTTTGATAGAGGTCTATATTCACTTCTTTATGAATTTTAAAGAAGCTGTTGTTGTCTGTCTTTATATTTATTGCTAATTTGCCCCCACCATTTATTTGTTTAGTTATTTTTGTTCCCCGTTGCTGGATACTGAATTTATCCCAGTCGTTGGTTCTGACACCAACTTTTGCCTTCTTATATATTTTTCTTTCAACTTATCCTTATCTTGCCGGGGTAAATCAGCAGGTGAGGCAATATTTCTGGAGGACATGAATAGGCAACGTTTTCGGTAAGGACCCTTCTTCAGTCTGAATCTGAAGAAGGGTCCCAATCCCAAATGTGGCCTGTTCAAATCCTCCAGCGATGCTGCTGACCCGCAGACTTATTCCAGCACTTTGTGTCTTTTTTTATAAACCAGCCTTGTGTCCCTTCTTAATTTATTTGGCTAGCCATGATTTAGTTCACCCTCTCTTAGAATCTCCCTACTGGGATACATTTTATGCTGAGAGTCATGAATAACCTTAGAGTCACTCAGCACAAAAAGACCTTTACTCACAATAATTGCCAACTATCAAGCAACCATCTACATGAATCTCAATTTTTCTCTCTCTCATATCCTCACCGACTCCTCTAATACCTACCGACATCAGGGGCAATTTACAATAGCCAATTAATCTAACAACACCACCAGGTCATTGTGGATGTAAACCAGAGGACAATTGAGGGAAATCCAGATGATTATGGGAAAATTTCCAAATTTCCTACCTATCTGCCAACTCTTAAGCCAACTCTTTTCTTCAGGCCATTCAAATTCACGAAAAGGTAATTTTAATCCAGATGTTTAGATGTTTCTTACCCAAGAATTTCACTCTCAAACTGAGTAAAGGTTCTCCGCAGCTTATAAGTATCTGACCTATGTACAACCCGTACAGATGACTGAGCATTTGAAAGACCGGCGGGATAGATGTGCTGGCTACTGCGGGCCTGTAGTCCCTTCTGCCAGGTGGAAATTCAGTTTGCGACCACATTTCTGATATTAACTTTTCCGATCATGACCAGTTTTCAGAAATGACCCCCTGCCACAACCTGGGGACCTGTAGAAAATTCCGTCATGCTATGATCACTACATCCCACAGGATATTTTACTCAAGTCATTGATTAAACCTACATCCATTACCTGATTCAAGGTAGCCTGTTCCCTGGTTGGCTTTACAATATCCTGCTCTGGGAAACTATCGTGAATGTACAAAAATAATTTGTTTTCCAGCTAGTCTTTCTGTCATGATTAACACAATTTACAGGAAGATTCAAGTTTCCCGTGATTTAGAAACAAAGAATTGTAGATGCTGGTTAATACACAAAAGGACACAAAGCGCTGGAGTAACTCAGCAAGTCAGGCAGCATCGCTGGGGAACATGGACAGGTTATGTTTCAGGTCAAGACCCTTCTTCACACTGATTGTTGTGAGGAGAGGTGGGGAAGAGAAGAAAAGGGGAGAGGCAGCACAAAGCATGGCAGGAATAGGTTGACACAGGCGATGGGGATAATTTTGACAGGCAGATGGTTGGAACAAAGGCCAGAAATAAGAACAGCCAGAGTTTTCAACATCATCGAAGTCTATATTGTCTCTCACAACCAATTATTTTGTTTCTTTGTTAACAGGTTAGGCTATCCCATCGCCACTTTTTTGCTTGTCCTTCCAAATGTCAAACAGCCCTAAACATTCAGTCCTTCTTTTGTGATGATGAATTGTCTGAATGAATACAGTGTGTTCTCCTTGGGAGCAGCATTATTGTGCCTTATCTACCTTTGCATTGGAACCATTAGGATGATTGTTCTACTTTAAGTTACTGAAGCAGAAACATAGCATAATCAATGTAATTTAAATTAATGGCTACATAATAAACCAAATGTTGAATTGAAACTTATTGTATTTCCAATATTTATATCTAAAGGCACCATAGTGGTGTCTCTTTGTAAACGGAATGTGTGGGATTCAAAGGCACAGTTCCCCACCTCTGTGGCTGCAACCAAACTGCATTCAGGTGGTTACCTTTTCACTTGGAGGAACTAAAGATGTCCAAGGTGGACATCGATGGAAACCTCTTTAACAGTCTGTATTCATATGCCGTTTTTCACCACGTGAAGCAATAGTGTGAACACTTGCTGTGGTGCATAATTTAGCATGTGGCCTCATATACAAAGGAAGAGGAGAAATGCTGACTGTGAGAAAGATTGCAATGTCAACCATCACAATACCAGGAAACACCTTAGGATTGGATGGGTGTTCCAATCTTCCTTGACACAAACTATCCTCTATTTTGAGATTGTTTTAAACTCAAAAACTGTACCATCTAGTCATCATAGTGGAGCCTAGAGCATACTAACTTATCTTGGCTTCACATATATCTGAGTATTTTCCAGCCTTTTTGGTGGTGACCAGCATCTCCATATTATAATTATTATAATCTCTATTATTCTTCTGCAGTTGTATAGGGCTCTGGTGAGACCACATCGGGAGTTTTGTGTACAGTTTTGGTCTCCTAATTTGAGGAAGGACATCCTTGTGATTGAGGCAGTGCAGCGTAGGTTCATGAGATTGATCTGTGGGATGGCGGAACTGTCATCTGAGGAAAGATTGAAAAGACTAGGCTTGTATTCACTGGAGTTTAGAAGGATGAGGAGGGGGGGGGGGGGATCTTATAGAAACATATAAAATTATAAAAAGGACTGGACAAGCTAGATGCAGGAAAAATGTTCCCAATGTTGGCCGAGTCCGGAACCAGGGGCCACAGTCTTAAAATAAAAGGGAGGTGAACTCCCTGCCAAAGAGGGGAGTGGATGCCAAGTCACTGGGTGGATTTAAGAGAGAGTTAGATAGAGCTCTAGGGGCTAGTTGAGTCAAGGGATATGGGGAGAAGGCAAGCACGGGTTATTGATAGGGGACGATCAGCCATGATCACAATGGATGTCGGTGCTGGCTCGAAGGGCCGAATGGCCTCCTCCTGCACCTATTTTCTATGTTTCAATAAAACGTAGCCTCAAATATGATGGCCTTAACGCCTTAAAATATTTTGGTTAACTTGCTTTACTTCCATTTGATAGCTTTTACCGGACTATTTTGCAATCTGTGCGACCACTATGTTATCCCAATATTTTATCCCAATATTCTTATGCCTTATATTCATCCATTTCAAATAGATTTTCACATCATTGAAAACCATTGGTCATAATTCATAGTGATAGTATCACATCCTTATACACCCATCTATATACCCCATCAATCTCAGCCCAATGACAATGCAATCAACATTTTACTTCTAACATACTCCTGCAGTTGCCAGCATATTTCCAGCTCTGTTTGTTTACATAGATTGAGCATATTTGATGGAGCAACATATTGCTTTGAGGAGACTATAATGTTGACCACTTTGTTCACTGAAACTCAAACATCACTGTTCCTTCATGTTCCCATCTATCTTGAGTAGTGGGAATTCTTAGCTGAGAAGGTTTCTCTCCAGACTATCAGACGACTAATCTTTGGTTTTAAAGGACACTTGAAACTTCTATTCCTAACAAGGCAACCAAGAAATTTCCAGAAACAACAGTACCACAGCAGCAGGATTTTCATGGCTAGAACTCCCATTGTTCAGGCTGAATGACAACTTGAGGTAACAGTGAGTTTCAGTGAATAAGTAAGAATATCCTAGTTCAATGTTTTCCTCAGAATTATTTCAATGCCAAACTGAGATCACATCTGAGGAATAGCATAGCCTCCGCATTTCCCTTATTTTGTAATAAAGGGTTAAGGACATTTTGGAATGAAGAAAGGACTATTCAATAGCCAATTTGCTCAATTGTTTAAGGACGTGTTCAGCACCAGTGCAATTTTACCACTTAAAAGAAATTCTACAGCGTGTCCACCCACTAGTCAATGAATCCACACATTTCTCCAATAAATAAACAAATGTTAAGGCAACCATGAGTAAATTAATCCTGAGAATGTAGTCTTTAGCTTACTTTGCAATTTAGTGGTTGTGCCTAAAGGGCCTGTCCCACTTGGCGATTTCTTCAGCGACTGCCGGCATCATTGACTGACGTATCAGATCCTCTAAAAGTCGCGGCGTAACTCGGCGGTGATGCGGCATGACACGGCGTGATGATGTATTGACGCACGGTGTTTCCTCAAGTGTCGCAACATTTTTTTGTCGCCGCTGGATTTTGAAATGTCGACATCTTTTGGCGATCCTGATATGACGCAGTTGCCAAAAAAAACGGCAAGTGGGACAGGCCCTTTAGCTCATAGCAAAAAAGGTTTCACGCAGTATTGATAACCATGAAGATCTTTTAAACCTCGATCAATACTATTCACTAGATTTCTCTTTGTTACATTGCATCTTCTACATTATCTGAACTGTTTATAGAGATACAATATCCAAAACTGTCACTATTCCCTGGAAGACAATTTTTGACTACTGTAAAATACACTTAAGCATGTTCTACATTAGTGGTTTTGTTATAGACCAATTACATAATAATAATGTGAATTTGTTCTCTTAAACTCAGCTAGGAATATAGTGCAAAAGGATTCTCAAAGATAAATTTAAAATGCATACACTCTTTCGGAACCAGGTTAAGTACACAACTTGACTTTTCAACAACAATTCCACATAAATGACTATTTAACCACTATAGCTTTCCTACATTTATTTATGTATTATAGTGCCTCAGAGTTTCCACTAACGTGCTCATTGCTCGTGCTTGTTAATTGTCTGCTCTTACCTGGGTGGCATTATGATGTATCCAGCAGCGGGTTTTATAATCACTATCACATACTTTGCCTTTTTTAGGTGCCTTTTAGAGTTCCTCACACACCTACAATGTGATTGTCTCTCATCTTAACAACTTTGTCTGATCTGATATTGGTGAATTAACATGAGATGTGCTGGATGAGGTGACCCTCGTACAATCTGCAACAAGACTTCCAGCACAAGTAGATTGGAGAACATTTCTGATCATAAGGTCATAAATAGCAAACGTTATACACAAATTGCCGAGACAACAGATTACACCACATCCACGCACTTACATCCTATCTTAACTATCAAAAAAGTTGAAAATGCTTGAATGTTTCTGACATTCATTTTCAAAGACATACTATTTAAAATGCTATGGTTATCAGAATGGGCATAGGTGAATGTTAGTTTGATCTCCTTACAAATGAAACCATCATTCCTCCATCTGCCCTATTAAATTCAGTCACAATTTTAAAGACCTCTCCAAATCTTCGCCTGTCTAATGATGTGCCACAACTTCTTGTCACGTGCATAATTTGAAATTAACTTTTGATTTCTGTTCCAATTGTTTAAATTCTGTTGAACAGTGAACTTAGAACCAATGCATTAACAACAAACTCAATTTTTTTACTTTCCTTTCACTATCCAAATATTGCGAATCTCACAATAATTCCCAGCATCATTTAAATATTGCCAGTTTGTTGAATCCCCTTCACCATGAGCTCCATGAACTCCGCCATCCAAATATTACTGGTCTCCTGGTGGCCCTTCATCTCTACATCATCGAGGTGTCCCAGCTGCCCATGCCTCGCCCATGCCTCCTTTTTCGTGACCGGAGCCTCAATTTCTCTCATCATCCAGGGTTCCTTACTCATACCTGCCTTGCCCTTCACTCGAACAGGAACATGCATGCCTTGAACCCTCACCATCACACTTTTAAAGCATCCCACTTTCCGGATATCCTTTTGCCTACAAACAAACTTTTACAGGCTTCTTTCTAATACCATCAAAGTTGACCTCACCGCAATTCAGAACTTTAACTTGTGGATCTGCCCTCTCCTTATCCATAACTATTTTGAAGCTAATAGAAATGTGTTTGCTGGTCCCAAAAGGCTCACCCAGTGACACTTCAGTCATTTGTCCTTCCTAGTTACCTAAGAGTAGGTTAAGCTTTGCCCTTTCCCTTGTATGAACCTCTACATATTACTAAGGAAACTTTCCTGAACACATTTGACAAATTCTATGGAAGTCCCAGTTTTTAGGGTAAATTAAAATCCTCTACTATGATAACATTTGTCTTGCAGCTGCATGCAATTGCCCGACATATTTGTTTTTCTAATTCCCGTTGACTATTTGGGGACCCATATTATGCTCCCAATAAGGTGATCATTCCCTTTTTACTTCTCAGTCCCAACCATATAGCCTCACTGCACAAATAACCTGTAATGTTATCTCAGACCACTGCCGTGACGTTCTCCTTAATCTGTAAAGCAACTTCCCCTTCTCTTTTATGCCTATCTCTACCTCACCTGTAGCACCTGTACCATAGAACATTAAGCTACCAGTGCAGTCTCTTCCTTAGCTAGTTTTCAGTAATGCCTACAATGTCCCAATCACACAAACTTCTCCATGCCCAGTGTTCATTCACCTTACCCATCAGGCCTCTCACACTGAAATAAATGCAACTTACTCCAACAGTTCCCCCTGCTCCCTGCCATGCTCCTGCCTATCTTGGCTACTGAACTTGCTTTCATCGCCTTCCTGTACAACTTCCAACCTCTCACTGCCTCACTCCTGCTTTGGATCCTGTCTCCCTGCCAATCTAGTTTAAATCCCTCCCAAGTAGCACTAGCAAATCTGCCCACTAGAATATTCCCTCTCCAGTTCAGGTGCAAGACATCCCCCACGTACAGGTCACGTCTACCCCAAAGGTGAACCCAATGGTCCAAATTTTTGAATCCCTATCCCTAGCAACTCCTCAGCTCTGAATTCACTGTACTATCTTCCTGTTCTTATCCTCACTAGCATGGGGCTGCAGAAGCAATCTTGAGATGAATATCTTCTGCTTTTTAACCATTAGTCTAGTCGGTATTCGGTATTTCTCTGCAGGATCTCATTCTTTTTCCTACCCATGCCATTTGCCTATTCCACAATGACTTCTGGCTGCTCCCCCTCTGCCTTGACAATGTTCTGCAGCAGCTCAGAGGTATCCTGAACCCTGGCTCCAAGGAGGCAACACACCATTCTGGAGACTCTTTTGCTGCCACAGAATCTTCTATCTGTCCCTTTAGCTAATCAGCTTCCTGTTACTATGCATCGGAGTCCAGTCCAATGCAATAAACATGCCTGCTGCTGCTCTTCCCTGACTGGTCTTCCCCTCAACAGTTTCTAAAGACTATATCTATTGTTAAGGAGAATATTCCCAAGGGATTCCAGCACCCTCTGCCTAATCCCTTTCATGGTGGTCATCCAACTACTTTCTGCCCATACCCTAGGTGTGACCACTTCACTGTAACTCTTATCTATGTCGTCCTCGGTGTCCCAGATGATCCTGAGATAATCCAGTTACTACGCCCGTCCCCTTAAATGGTATGCAAAGAGCAGCAACTGGACGCATCTCCCACAGTGTAGTCCTCAGGAACACTGAAAGTCTTCCTGACTTCCCATATCTTGCAGGGAAAGCATATCACTGCCCTAATGCCATCTCTACTCCAGTACCAAGGACGATTTATGAAATATAAAAAGATCAGACTGTACCTAATCCTGCCATCTACCTCTAAGCTGAACCTACTCAAGCCAAAGCCTTACACATACCCTCCAAAATCCACATAAGCCAAAGTCTTGCATTTAGCCTCCATAAATCCCTTGAGCCAAAGCCTCACACTTAACCTCCACAATCCTCTCGACCCAAAGCCTCGCATTTACCCTCCACAAGCCTCTTGAACCAAAGCCTCGCATTTACCCTCCACAAGGCACTTGTACCTTAACACGGCCACTCCCAACAGGTCACTCCACAGATGACTGGTTTCTGTTTATATACATCCACAAGGAGCAGTCACTCCAGTATGCTGACTGCATTTAGCTGCAAAAACGGCAAGTTTATATTCAGCGTGACAAAAAGGGCACCAGTAAGACAGATTTGGGAAGTGGTTCAACCTGTAGTTCATATATTTTGAAGATTGTGCACAGACATGGAATTGCTTTTGTAAACAAGAAAGTTGTATTTCAGGATTATATCTTCATTCACCTGTATACCTATCTATTTGCCATTCAACAAAGGATTCAGCAAAGTGCCTGTGAGGTAATTATCTTCTTTCAAAACTCTGAAAGACCAACAACTCATGTGTTCCAGAGTTATAGGAGTATTGTGCAGGTTTGAAAGATCAGCTGGAGTGTTGATTACCAATGATATAATGGGTTAATTATTTTAATGTGAACCGGGCTTGAAAGACTCTTCATTGGTACTTTTCTGAAAAGTAAACAAGGTTAATATATATATATATATATCTTTGTTATTTATGTAATTATGACATCACTGTACAAAGGCTGGGAGGAAATTCTAAGCCTGGTATTATGAGGAAGATGAATTATCATGGACCACTCAAATGACAAGCCTGGTAAATCCTTCTACATCAAAGATTATTTGCTGACTAATTGTCCTTCATACTATCTCACTTCCAGAGAGAAAAAGAGAGAGCTTCTCAATAGTTCATTATCCTCATTAGCTCCAAGTATCCCATCATTTTGATTGTGGAGAGATTTGTGAATCCATTCTTCGTATTGCGTATGACATGCACAGCCTAAAGTTGTCGGTCGATGTTCTATTTGATCTATTTGTTTGTGCACGTCGGGTTGATTGCATTAGTCGAAACAGGGTGGACCACGTGAAGGTTGCAATCTCACACCCCTGTGAATCTGTTAAAAAGCATAGTTATGGTCATGCTATTAAGATATATGTGATTGTTTGATTGTCCAATGAGGGACAGTAACCAATGTTTTTTTCCTAGTTTAAGGCAGGCATTAGTGTGAACTTAATGCAATGTTCAGTTCTGGTTGCTCAGCTATAGGAAGGATGTCATTAAATTGGAAACGGTGCAGAAGAGATTAATTGGGAAGTTACCTGAACTGCAGATGCTAGTTTACAAAAAAAGATACAGTGCTGAAGTAGCTCAGCAAGTCAGGCAGGTCTGGAGAACAAAGACAGTGAAGGTTCAGGTCAGGATCCTTCTACAGACTGATTGTAGGGGGGGCAAGAAAACTGGAAGAAAGGTGAGTGAGGCGCAGGATAAAGCCTGGCAGGTAATGCATTGATGCAAGGTGAGGGTGATTCTTGATAGGCTGATGGCTGGAAGACAAAAAGATTGAAGAGTTGTGGATTATAAAAGAACTCCAGTTTGCATGTGGTTTCATTGGCAATGCAGGAGACCCAGGACAAAGGTCAATATGGGAATGGAAAGAGGAGGTAAAATGGTTAGCAACAGGGAGATCCAGTAGACAGTGGTGGACCGACCGCAAGTGCTTGGTGAAACAGTTACAGAATCTACATTTTGTCTAGTGGATGTACAGGAGGCTACATTAGAAACATCTGATGCAGTAGTTGAGCTAAGAGAGGTGCACATGAACCCCTGTCTTAGCTGGAAGGACTGCTGGAGTTCCTGGATGGAGGTGAGGGAGGGGGTATAGTGATGTTACATGGACTTGTAGGCTTGAGTTGGAGGGAGAAGTTGGATAGGTGGGTCTTCATTCTTTTAAGTAATGGAGGCTAAGAGGTAACCATCGAGGAGCATGGAGAGAGCGAGGTGGGTGGCTCAGTGGTGCAGAAGTAGAGTTGCTGCCTTACAGTGCCAGATACCCGAGTTCGATCCTGACGATGGGCGCTGTCTGTACGGGGTTTGTGCATTCTCCCTGTGACCACATGGATTTTGTGTAGGTGTGCCGGTTTCCACCCACACTCCGAAGACGTACAGGTTTGTAGGTTAATTGGCTTTGGTAAAATTGTAAATTGTCCCTAATGTGGAGGATAGTGCTAATGTACAGGGTAATCGCTGGTCGGCACGGTCTCGGTGGGGCTGTTTCCGCGCTGTATCTCTAAACAAAACTAAAGTAAAGAACCCTCATGCTCTTTTTTCCAAGTTAGAAGATTCTAAACTACAGAGCATTGTCTTAAGGTGAGAGGGAAGAGATATAAGAGGGACTTCAGGAGCAACATTTTCATTCAAAGGATTGGCCTTATCCGGAATGAGCTGCCAAATGAAGCTATAGATGTGAATGCAATTACAATTTTTAAAAGACATTTGGGCAGATATATGGATAGGAAGGGTTTGAAGGGCTATGGGCCCAATTGGGCAGATGAGACTAACCCAAGAAACCAACTGGGTAAAGTGGACTGAAGAGCCTTTGTCCATGCTCTATGGCTCTCATAGTGACTATGTGAAAGGGGATGTGACCCGAGAAGGGGAATGTTTTAGTATTGCATCCAATTCAAAGTAATTACTCATTTTGCAGACATCCATTTGGCTAATTGAAATAATCTTTATTTCTGTCCAAGTGTGCCTTAATTAAATATTTAATTAACCAGGTTTCCCTGGGATCATTGCCATTTGCTTAATAACCTGATGATAAATGCTGATTTCTTTGCACTCGAATAAGGAAGTAGTGAAGGATGGGAAACTTCAGGAGGAAATATTACTTCATGAAAAAGTTATCTGACCTCTGAACAAGGTGACCACTAATTAGAGTCATGGAGTCATACAGCATGGAAACAAGCTCTTCAGCCCAACTTGCCCACACCCTCCAACATGTGCCATCTACACTAGTCCCCGCCTGTCTTTGTTTGGCCCATATATTGCCAAACATATTCTATCCATGTACCTGTCTAAATGCTTCTTAAGCATTGCAATAGTACCTGTCTCAACTAACTGCTCTGGCAGCTCGTTCACATACCCATCACTCTTTGTGTAGATTCCTACTAAACCTTTCCCCCCTCACCTTAAACCTACTGTATATCCTCTGGTTCTTGATTTCCCCTACTCTGGGGAAAAGACTGTGCGTTTACCCGATCGATTCCTCTCATGATTTTGTACTCCTCTATAAGATAATCCCTCATCTCCCTGCACACTCCATGGTATAAAGTCCTAGCCTCTTCAAACTCTCATTATAGCTCAGGCCCTCGAGACCTGGCAACATCCCAATAAATCTTCTCTGCATTATTTCAAACTTGACAACCTCTTTCCTATAACATGGTGACCAAAACTGAATACAATGCTCTAAATGTGGCTTTATCAATGTCTTATATAACTGCAACATGACCTCCCAACTTCTATACTCAGTACTCTGACCGATGGAGGCCAATTTGACCACCCTATGTACCTGTGACGCCGCTTTTAAGAAACTATATAGCTGCACTCCTAGATCTCTCTGATCAACAGCACTCCCCAGAACCCTACCATTCACTGTGTAGGTCCTGCCCATGTTAGACTGCCTAACATGCAACACCTCACATTTCTCTGTATTAAATTCCTCAGCCCACCCGCACACCGAGCAAGATCCTGCTGTGATTACTGACAACTTCACTATTCCTACTATCAAAATGCATGACTCCACACTTTGCTACACTATTCCATCTGCCACTTCTCTGCCCACTCTCCCAACCTGTCCAAGTCATTCTGCAGTCCCTGCTTTCACTACACTACCTGTCCCCCCACCTATTTTCGTATCATCCGCATACCTTGCCACAAAGCCTTCAACCCCTCATCCAAATCATTAATATATCACATCACATCTTCAAAAAACTCAATCAGATTCGTGAGTATGAGCTCTCATGTACAAATCCATGCTGAATATCCCTAATCAGCCCTCAGAATACTTTCTAGTAACGTTCCTACCACAGATATCAGGCTCGCTGGCCTGTAATTCCCAGGCTTTTCCCTGCAGCCCTTCCTGAATAGAGCCACAACATTTGCCACCCTCCAGTCTTCCGGCACCTCAACTGTATTTAATGACGACTCGTAAATCTCAGCCAAGGCATCTACAGTTTTCTCTCTAACACAGTATCCTCGGATATATTTGATCAGGCCAGGGAGATTTATGTACCCTCAAATGCTCCGGTACCTTCAGCACCATTTCGAGTATAATACTGATGGCTCTTCACACACTTTCATATGCTAGAGCCTGTCCTGTTCCCATTTTTGCCCTTCTGATTTACTTTTTTAAGTTGCTAGTTTGTTGGAACTGGTGAGTATTTCTGGTTCGCTCTTGCACAACCCACTCCCAGTGTTAATGACATCAATGTAAAAGCACCTCATTTCCATGGGTAGCCATGTGCATTGATATGAGTGAGATCTGGAAATGCCTGTGGCAATCTTTGGCAGAAGAGGTTTCTTTCATCTGACAACTCTCGGGGGACTGAGAAGCCGAAAATTATTAACATTAGTAAAGAGGTAGCATTGGAGAAATTAATTGGATTGAAATTCAATAAACCCCAGGACATGATGCTACAAGCTGAAAGAAATGGCTATGAAGTAAATGAATTCATCGAATTTTATTTAAAATTTCATAAATTCTGGAATGGTTCCCACTGATTTCAAGTTAGCAAATATAAACTCACTGTTTAATAAAGGAAACTTACTGATTGTGGATGATTAGCCATGATCACATTGAATGGCGGTGCTGGCTTGAAGGGTCGAATGGCCTACTCCTGCACCTATTGCCTATTGAAGGTTAAAGCAAGCAGGAAACTAGAGATGTTAATTCACCTGGCACTGAGAGTTGAGAAAATATTGAAATCTGTTATTAAATAAAAGGTAACGGCACTTAGAACATATTAATTGTACTGGGCAGAGTTATACTATGAATTTATGAAAGGGAAGTCACATTTAAGACTTATTCAAGATTGTAACCAACAAAACTAACAGGGTTGTATCTCTGATCTCGATTTTCATAAGATCATCAATAAAATGTCCATAACATTAGTGTCCATGGTTTGGGATAATGTGCTGGTGTGGATTGAAGATTAATTGACTAAGAGCAAATAGAGAATAAGAATAAATAGGTAATTTTCAGGTTGTGAAGCTGTGATTATTTGTGTGCTCGAGCCCCAAATGTTTATTATTTATATCAGCGATTTGGAAGATTATAGTAAGTGCAATATGCTCAAAGTCTTGCCAATAATGCAAAGCTAAGTGGCAGGATGCGTGGCTAAATAATGCTGAACACCTTTCCGGCTTCAGCTAATCATTCTCCACCACTGACCTCAAAACAAATTTGAAAAAAATGCTTCCCAGTGATTTTCTGTCTTCTGTATAACCACACCTGCCCTCTCAGGAGACCATAACAGAAGCTAAAAATACAATAGTGTTAACACTTCAGAAGTCCTTTTTTGACAGGATGACTTAAGGACAATTTGTGCCTTTCAACTATTGGCCTTGCGGAAACATCAGTTCTTTCTTTCATCTGAAGTTTGTGTCCAACATTTTCTGTTTAAATCTCAAATTTGATTTTCCACCTCACCTGCCCATAAAGTGCCACAAAAAAAAAAATTGAAGTTGTATTCAACAGTGGAATGCTTTTATATATCAGATTTAACTTGAATTCATCCAGTTTCCTCCTTTATGTCTGCCTCAATCCTTAAAGCTCATTTGTTAAGAAGATTGTCGATGGCCAAGTGCCCTATTAATTTAACCATGTTGTTCACAGTTGCACATTCTGCAAGTTATATTACAAAGGTTTGAAAGGATGAGTGTAACTGATGCGATACGCTGCAAGGTCTCTTTCTCCAGCAAGTCTGCGTCAACGTATTTCATTCTGTACCATTCATGATAATTTATTGGAGAGTCTTTATCTTTTTGAGATCTTCTAATTAATGTTTTTGAGTATAATTTGTTACTAAAAGAAGTGGTAAATCTAAAAGTTTGCAAGAATTTTCTATTAGAATGATTATGAAATTTATACAGTGGTGCAGTGTCTCCCTGTTCCTTGATTATACCTTTTGGACAATTTTAATTCCAAAATAAGATTGGGATCCATAAGTCACTTTGCACATAGAATCACCTTCTCTCAATTAAAATAGCTTGATCAGAAAGTTGAAGTATTAAGTATTAGTATTTCTAACCCATCGGTGTACTGTGCAGATTAAGGAGGGAGGGACAACGTCCTGGCGTACTTGATCATAGCCCTTGTCAGTTCATTTTACCCAACAGAAAATACTAACACAGAAATATAAACATTCATTTAATGATTTTTGGCTTGGATCCTAGTAACTTTTCTCATGCACATTGATAGCATATCATTTGGTATTAGGTGGGGTGAGATTTGTAGTGTCTGATGCTCAACTCATTGCTCCTGATGGTTCAAGTCCCAATCTAGAAAGTGGAAAAAAGCATATTTTTGAGTCAAGACTGATATTTACTCCATATTTTGGAGCATATCAGCCCTGAGAAAGACGTGCTAAACTTACGGTGTTCATTGGTCCAATGCATGGTTTGTGCAAGGGTGTGCTTCTGTAAAAATCAATTGAGGTTGAGTCCCAAGCCATCATTTACCAAAGAAGAGGCTGAGCTTATTTAACTCCAGGAATCAAAGGTTTGTGTTGTTGCTGGGGAAAACAGAAATCAGGATTTCAAGGGTAAGAACAAGATATTAGGAAACAGATGGTTGCAATCAACTACTGGGTGGTGCTGGTGTCATTATTGTTTTAGAGAGTGTGTTTCAAGGTCAGTGCATAAATAAGGGGGTTACGAGGACGACAGATAGCACAATGGGCTAAGAGTTCGGCTGGCGACCGGAAGGTAGCCGGTTCAAATCCCGCTTGGAGTGCATACTGTCGTTGTGTCCTTGGGCAAGACACTTCACCCACCTTTGCCTGTAATGGAATGTTACGGCGGCAGGCGCGGGCACACCGCGACGCCCTGTGTCTCCCTTTCAAGGGAGATGCTAAAAATGCATTTCGTTGTCTCTGTACTGTACACTGACAATGACAATAAATTGAATCATCATTTTCATTTTCATTTCATTTCATTTTTTTACTTAAGAATATTTACCTCTGCACAACATCGTTGAGGAAGAAAATATTTAGTCATTATTATATTGCTGATACCGTCCTTCAGTTCATTGTCTGTAAGGCACTTTGAAATACCTTACGATCATGAATGACTATACAAATGTATATGTTTGCAGTCAATGTTGAGTTCTTCCTCATATGTATACACTCACATTAAAACATCATTCAGAATACATGTAATCTTCCTAACTTAAAATATCCAATTCTACAATCTAATCAGATGGTAGTCTGCACCAGCAGTTATAGAAGCTTCGGTAGCCTTAAGCTGCTCAATGCTTCAGCGGTATAAGAGGATAATTTTTACTCTGTTTGTTCTCAGAAATTGATCACAAGAAATAAAGTTAAAAATGTATGAACAAAAATCAAAGGAGGAGGAACTCAATAAGACAGGCAGCATTTATGGAAGATTATGGACAGATGACATTTCAGGTTGGGACCCTTATAATGGTAGGCTTAATTGAATACTCTTCCCATTCAATAACAAATTAATTCACAATGGGATGACCTTTGGGCAGAATCCTCAGCTCTAATTACATTGCCCAACAAATCCTCAGCTCTAATTACATTGCCCAACAAACAGGTATTCTAACAAATATCCTGTTTATTGTGCATTCTTTTCATTTTTACTGTATTGCAGAATGTATGTGTAATTTATTTTTTTGTTTGTTGTCCGAGTCCATGTGCCTGTGATGCTGCTGCATGCAAGCTTTTTATTATACCACGCCATACTTGTGCTATGACAATAAACTCAACTCGATTTGATTTGACTGCTGTGTGAGATTTGATGAACGGAATAAAGGAAAGAAAGGCAGATGCAAAACCACTTCAAACATACTGAGGCCTAAGCACTGGTTTCTCAGCAGGTCTTAAGGGTGTTGGCTTCACAAATTACATTCAAAAGATGAGCGTCAGCAGTGTCATACCACCCACTGGAGTTTAATCTGGAGGCAAGATCTTACTAGATCTTATGAGATCTAGCATTGCCCATTGAAGTGGAAGTTAGTGCCACATTTAACTTTCATGGAATTGGATCTTTTCAATCTACCACAGATTATCATTGGCTTTAGTAGTTGGATATTGGACCAGCATAGCATCAAGCAGATGACTACGCTTTTATTTGCCTGTCAAGCACTTTTGTTATGCATGGCAAAAAAACAAGGAGCTGGAGAAAACCCTATCATACAAACATATACTACAATTTGGAAAATTTAAATTAAATTTTCCTACAGTACACTGGTGCCATCCTGGATCCTAAGCTCCCCTTCTACTGGCGTCTGCATATTCATTTTCTGCTCCACTACTCGTGTAGCTGAGTTCACTTCTGAAGCAATTTTGTTTGTTCCTGACCAAAACTCCGCAATTTTATATATTTATATTTATTTTATATTGTGGTATATGGACACACTGATCTGTTTTGTAGTAAATGCCTACTATGTTCTGTGTGCTAAGCAAAGCAAGAATTTCATTGTCCTATCAGGGACACATGACAATAAACTCACTTGAACTTGAACTTGAACAACACCTCAGCCAAAGAATGATAACGTTTTTCTTCATCTGTTTTCGGAACTTTTGGCATGTTTTATTGAACTGGCTCAGGCTCATATTGCTGCATTTGATTTTGTATGCTCCACGCTGTTGTACAATGGTGCTTCAGATCTGCTGGTCCTCAGACTGTATACATAGAGTGGTTCACCATGTGTCCTCCTTTTCTTCTGTTTCTATCCCATTCTGTTTTATTTGCAAATGTCCTGCAAAAAATCTTAAAACCTCTGGCCTCTTTTACATCCTTTTCATATTGTTCTTCTCATTGGTTCAATGGTACTTTTTTTGTTTGCACGGAGTTTGAGTCACACACACACACACACACACACACACACACACACACACACACACACACACACACACACACACACACACACACACACACACACCCTGCAAACTGGTCCAATCATCAAGTTAACAGGATCTAAACTACAGCTAACAATGAATGACCTTTGGAGGAAGGAATTACAGATGCTGCTTTTTATGGAGGGAGGGATGAAGTGACTGAGGGTCGGGGAAAGGAGAAGGATGGAGAGGTGAGGGAGGGATTGGGAGAGGGGAGGAGGAGATGGGAAAGATCCTGGGGCGGTGAGGAGGGACAGTGGGGGAATTGAGGGAGGGAGAGGGGGGAAAGTGGAGGTGAGGAGGGAGAGTGGGGGAGGAGGGGGAATAGAGGGAGAGGAGTGGGGGAGATAGGGAGTGGGGAATAGAGGGAGAGGAGGGTAGTTGGGTAGGTCAGGAGGGATAGTGGGGAGATAGGGGGAGGTGGGGAGTGGGGGATAGAGAGATAGGAGGGGGTAGGGAGGGGAGAGGAGTTATGGATAGAGGGAGGGAGTGACTGAGGATAGGGGAAAGGAGATGGAGGGAGAGGTGAGGGAGGGATTGGGGGAGGGGACGAGGAGAGGGGAAAGAAGAGGGACGGTGAAAAGGAGGGGGAGGGAGTGCTGGGGGATGAGGGGAAATGAGCTGCACCTGCGCAGTTGGTGGCTATGCGTGAGTGGTGGAATATTTAGTTGGGGGAGCAGACCCAACGGGTCTTCACTTACTCTAGTATACTATTATATCTCATCTATGTGTGTGTGTTTGTCTGTGTGTGTGATTGTATTTTCTCCAAAACGGTACACTGTAGCGGCAAAAAAAAATGTTGAGCCTTACTCAGCGTTTCCCAGTCGTCGATCTAATAAGTTACCTTCAAATTTGATGTTATATTTCACGTTATTGATATTTAAAGTTTAAAAAAAAGCCAACTTTGATCTTAATATAGGCCTGTCCCACTGACTCGACCTTTCAGCGACTGTCTTCGACTTTCAAGCTCGAGGGCACTCGCCTGAAAAACCTCGAGCTGGATCGACCGTCAGCGATGAAACCACGAGCTGGATCAACTGACCGCACACACATACACACACAAACACATCGCAAAGGCAGGGGCCAGGGAAAGCGGGGGAGAAATTCACCCACGCAATGAACAGAAAGGTAAAAGACGGCTGCGCAGTGTACGGTAAGTCCTTTAGAGAGTGCGGGGGGGAGAGAATGGGAGAGAAGGGGGGGAGAAGGAGTGGTGACACTTTTAAGAAGCCAGACAACTTATAATAAAGTTTAGCGGGCATTTTACATTACATTACCAGTCATGAAAACTCCAATGAGCCAATTAAAATCCAATTGGTCCTGAAAACTACAATGAGCCAATTAAAATGCCCGGTCAGTGAAGGAGATAGCCTATGGCTGCCCTTGACTGCCTGCAACTACATAGCGACCCCACTCCACTGCACTCCTAGTTGAAAAGAACCATGCCGACCAATTTTTACTCGCGGAAAATGTTTCAATGTGCTGAAAAAAAATCCTCGACCAAACTGAGTATGCGGGAACTTCCCTCGAGCATGAAGGAGAGTTCCAGTGACCTCATTGGACCTCCTAGGACCACGTGTCGACCATGCTGCGAGTTTGAGTCGAGGGCAAACTCTCCTAAACTCGCAGATTCGGTCGCCGCAGTGGGACAGCCCCTTAACTGACTGTGAGTGAGATTTTTCTAGCAGCTTCCAGCGATAATGTCACAAAGGCATTTCATGCTCCTCCAATCACAATGGGATCTCATTTGCACAAGCTGGCGTGAACATTCTGATAAATGAAAATGACATCTCAATGTGATCTCTGCTGCCAATAAACAAGCTATGAGAGTTGACGGAGTGGGGGATGGGAGGAGAAGAAATGTTATTTAAACATTTGGCTTTAGTGAGGGAGTGCAAAAGGGGAGAGGTGAGGGAGGGAGTGACTGAGGGTAGGGAAAAGGAAAGGGAGGGAGAGGTACAGAGTGACAATGGGATCAGCAGCTTCAAGAGGTGTAAGAAGAGAGTGAAATGTTTACTATTTGTGCAAAAACGCTACGTGATAGCACTTTGATTTTTCAACAACTCACTCACCGTTCTCCTGTGCTGCGAGTGCACCAAGTTTTGTTCCGATCGGTGGTCTATTGTAAAAGTTAGCAAGGTTTAAAAATCTTAAAAAACACGCGTGAGCAGATCGATCTCCTCTCCTGCCAGTCAGCGCTGCGCGGATTGGTCTTTTCTCCTGGTCTGCCCCTTCCTGCGCCATCGCGTCTTTACTAGAGCTGAGATTGGCTGGTGGTGGTCTCCAACCAGACACAATTTTCGGAGGGACTGGAAGCGGCCCGGCCCGGGAGATGTCACCAAGTGGAAAGTAGAGAATCTGATCCCGGTGGAGGAGAGCGTCCATCGTCCGCTGTGAGTCCCAAATGCACTGCTTTCACAACGCCCCACAGCTCCAGCCCCTTCCCCTCTGGTCCCCCTCGTTGTTTCCTGCCCCTTCCCTCGTGATACCCCCCTCTCCCCCATGATTCTTCTCATCTTTTCTCCGAGCTCTCCACCTGCCCACACGCCGGCGTGGCCGTAGCTGCTGGTGCTTCTGGGCCGAGCTGAGGCACACAAGAAGGGAGAGAAACGGCAACCTCGAGATCCTGGGGAGGGAGTGTGGGGGAGGAGAGGGGATAGAGGGAAAGGAGGGGAGTAGGGAGGGGAGAGGAGTTATGGAGAGAGGGAGGGAGTGACTGGGGATAGGGGAAAGGAGGTGAGGGAGGGATTGGGGGAGGGTAGGAGGCGAGGGAAAAGAAGAGAGTGGAGGTGAGGAGGGAGAGTGGGTAGGAGGGGAATAGAGGGAGAGGAGGGCAGTGGGGGTGAGGAGGGATAGTGGGGGGATAGGAGGTGTTGGGGAGGTGGGAGATAGAGGGATAGTAGTGGGGTAGGGATGGGAGAGGAGTTATGGAGGGAGGGAGTGACTGAGGGTAGGGGAAAGGAGAGGGAGATAGGTGAGGGAGGGGAGGAGGAGAGGGGCAAGAAGAGGGAGGGTGAAGAGAAGGGGGAAAGAATGCAAGAGATGAGGGGAAATAAGCTGCGCCTGTGCAGTTGGGGCAATGGGTGAGTGGTGGAATATTGCATTGGGGGACCAAGCCTCCTGTGTGATAGGGACCCAATGGGTCCCACTTAGTCTAGTTGTCATACAATTCTACTCCTGTTATTTTTTACTTGAATTATTTTACATTGAATTTAAGAAGATATATAGACCTGCTATTGATTTCATCTGTTTCATTTCCTTTATTAAATATGAATAATGCTGGCCAGTCATGATCTACACTATATTTTGAGACACAGGGAACTCCAGGTGCTGGTTTACAAAAGAAGGTCGCAAAGTGTTGGAGTAACTCAGCGGGTCAGGTAGCTTCTCTTGAGAACATGGATAGGTGATGTTTCGGGTCAGTGCCCTTCTTCAGTGAAGTTTAGTCATCTCCTCACTTTATTTGTAGCCATAAATACTTGAGCGTATGTGGTCTGGCTCTATCTGAACAGTCTTCCGAAAGTCAATAACCAAGCCCCCGTGATAAGAAATCCTCACAATTTCTTTAGTGAGTATTTGAATGAACTAATCATTTGGAATATGCACTATTTTGTTGTAATTCTCAGACTTAAGGCAGATTGTATCTTTATTAGTTGTTACATTTTTTTATAGCCAGCTGAATACTGTGGTACCAGAACAATTATTTTATGGTTTTGTCTCTACAACTATAATTTTTCCATGTTTTGTTTCTGCAACTATGATCTACATCTTTTTTCTTGCATCAGGATATGTAGAGGTTGTTTAAATGTATTACTTTAATTTGTAAATAAATTATTTAGTGCTAAATTTGCTAATTCATTCACATTTGACTGCTTTTCTTTTTCCTATTAAACGGAATGTATTGTTGAATATTCCCCAATCCACCATTTTCCCTGATTTCTTTCAAGTAATCCCATTTAAAGTTATGTGCCTGTCTCCTGCTCACTGGTATTTTTGATTACAACAAACTTGGATCATTTATGTGGACAAAAATCTAATTTTCTATTTAATGCCTGCATTATTCTTAATAAATGTGGACTCACATTTCCTCCTTGCCATATTGGCTCATGAAGCATACATCTAATTCTGACTGGCTTTTACCCAGTTTATATTTGATTGACTGAGGTTGCCCATGAAAATGAATTTACCATTTATATATCCTTTTCACCTTTAGAGTTCAAGAGAGTTTTATTGTCATGTGTCCCTGACAGGACAATGAAATTCTTGCTTTGCTTTAGCACACCAGAACATAGTAGGCACGAATACTGAACAGATCAGTGTGTTCATATACCATTGCATAAATATATACACATATGAATAATTAAACTGATAAAGTGCAAATAAACAGATTATTGACTATTAATGTTTAGAGTTTTGTCCGAGACGAGTTTAATAGCCTGATGGCTGTGGGGAAGTGGCTGTTCCTGAACCTAGTCGTTGCAGTCTTCAGGCTCCTGTACCGTCTAACTGAAGGTAGTGGGGAGATGAGTGTGTGGCCAGGATGGTATGGATCCTTGATGATGCTGCCAGCTTTTTTGAGGCAGCGACTGCGATAGATCTCCTCGATGGAAGGGAGGTCAGAACCAATGATGGACTGGGCAGTGTTTACCACTTTTTGTAGTCTTTTCCGTTCCAGGATGCTCAAGTTTCCGAACCAAGCCACGATGCAACCAGTCAGCATGCTCTCCACTGTGCACCTGTAGAAGTTAGAGAGAGTCCTCCTTGACAAACCGACTCTCCGTAATCTTCTCAGGAAGTAGAGGTGCTGATGAGCTTTCTTTATAATTGCATCAGTGTTCTTGGACCAGGAAAGATCTTCAAAGATATGCACGCCCAGGAATTTGAAGCTCTTGACCCTTTCAACCATCGACCCGTTGATATAAACGGAACTGTGGGTCCTGATCCTCCCCCTTCCAAAGTCCACAATCAGTTCCTTGGCTTTGCTGGTGTTGAGGGCCAGGTTATTGTGCTGGCACCATTTGGTCATTCGGTCGATCTCACTTCTGTACTCTGTCTCATCCCCATCAGTGATACGTCCCACAACAGTGGTATCATCAGCGAACTTGATGATGGAGTTCAAACTATGACCGGCTACGCAGTCAAGAGTATAGAGTGAGTACAGCAGGAGGCTAAGCACGCAGCCTTGAGGTGCTCCCGTCTTGATTGTTATTAAGGCTAACACATTTCCACCAATACGAACTGACTGTGGTCTGTGAATGAGGAAGTCGAGGATCCAATTGCAGAGGGATACGCAGAGACCCAGTTCTGCAAGTTTGGTAACCAGCTTGGAGGGGATGATTGTATTAAATGCCAAGCTGTAATCAATGAATAACAGCCTGACATATGAGTTTTGTTGTCCAAGTGGTCCAGAGCGGAGTGGAGAGCCAGCGAGATCACATCTGTTGTGGCGGTAAGGGTCCAGGTTTTTGTTGAGGTAGGAGTTGATTTGCGCCATGATCAACTTCTCAAAGCTCATCATCACCACAGACATTAGTGCCACTGGTCGATAGTCATTGAGGCCCGTCACCTTGCTCTTCTTGGGCACTGGTATAATCGATGCCCTTTTGAAGCAGGTGGGAACCTCAGACCTCAGAAGTGAGAGGTTGAAAATGTCCGTAAAAGCTCCAGCCAGTTGGTCCGCAAACGTTTTTAAGAACACGACCGGGTATACCATCAGGTCCAGGCGCTTTTCGAGGGTTCACCCCTCTGAAGAATTTTCTGACGTCAGCCTCTGTGACTGTGACTGAAATACCATCACAGCGAATGGGGGCTCGAGAAGGCACATCCGTGTTAACCATATAACAATTACAGCACGGAAACAGGCCATCTCGGCCCTACAAGTCCATGCCGAACAAATTTTTTTTCCCCTTAGGTGTTCACCCTATCAAAGCGTGCGTAAAATGCATTGAGCTCGTCAGGGAGTGATACTTCGCTGACATTCGAGCTGCCTCCTGATTTCACCTTATAGGAGGTGATTGCATTCAAGCCCCGCCACAGCTGCCGAACATCTGTCTCATCCTTCAGTTTGGAGCAGAAGTCCCTTTTGGCCTTTTTGATGGCCTTACCAAGTTCGTATCTGGACTTCTTGTAGACCACTGTATCTTCAGACGTGAAAGCCCGGTGTCTGGTCTTCAGAAGAGTGCGGATCTCATAGTTCATCCAAGGCTTCTGATTGGGAAACACTTGGAAGGTTTTTGTTGGGATGCAGTCCTCCACACATTTCTTTATGAAGTCTATAACGACTGTGGCGTATTCGTTCAGGTCCGTTGCCAACTCCCTCAACATTGCCCAGTCTACAGACCAAAAAGCCCTAGAGTTGTTCCTTTCCCCCCCCCCCCCTTCCCCCCTCCCCCCCCCGATCAGCTCTGTGCAGTCTTCACCTTGGGGCGTGCGCTCTTCAATTGCTGCCTGTAGGCAGGAAGAAGCTGCCTATGGTCGGATTGGTCGGATTTACCGAAGTGAGGGTGAGGGATAGAGCGACAGGCATCCTTGATTGTGGTGTAACAGTGATCGAGGGTGTTTGGTCCTCTGGTGCAGCAGTAGACATGTTGGTGGAAGTTTTGGAGCGATTTCTTCAGGCTGGCTTTATTGAAGTCCCCAGCTATGGTGGTAAACGCCTCGGTCTGGTGCTTGTTGACCACGCCGTGCAGCTCCTCCTGTGCCAGACGGGCGTCTGCTTGAGGAGGGATGTAGACCGCGGTCAGGATGATGGAGGTGAATTCCATTGGGAGGTTGAAGGGCCGGCAAATGTTCGAGGTGTGGAGAGCATGAGTTGGACAGGACTGCCACGTCTGAGCACCACGCAGAGTTGACCATGAGGCAGACGCCCCCTCCTCTCCCTTTCCCAGATGCCAGTGTACGGTCCATACGGTGGGTGGAGAACCCTTCAGGCTGGACTGCTGAGCCTGGGGAGCCTTTACATAGAGCAAGTTATTCTTCCAACCTGCATCTATTGCAAACATCACATTGAATTTGCTATTTTAATGCTGTGTAATGAGAGTAGTCTTGGAGGATGAACTTTGTTCAACTCCCAGCTATCTATAAGGTGCAACACTGAACCGCAACGTTTGATTTCCAAATTGTCCCAGCCTCATTACTGTACTTTCTACATTCCTGTGTTTGTACCACCAGCTGTTGGGCCTCTATCTTAAAATTTGTTTAATTTGGAGATCCATTTCGCCCTGTATCCCCTGCCTATTTAATGTGTTTATTTTAAATGCTGCATTGATTTCATGCATTCCTCTGATCCAACTGATTCAAGTCATCTTGGAACAAAAGAATAGTGGAGGGCATGCAACCTTTAATGCCAGTACCATCATTCATTGAGAGGGTGGCCACCATTTATTCCCCACTTCAATCTGAGAAAGTGATAATGAACTGCTTCTAGAAATTACAAATGTACGATGAAAGTCCTCTCGAAATGCAATCATACATAGTATTTTATCCAGCAATGATGAAGAAAAGGTTTGGTGTTTGCAAGATTGTGTGTAACTTGGAGTGGAACCAGCTGATAGATAACACTATTCCCGTGCGCTTGCAGGTTCTTATTGGTAAAGTAACCTTAGCCTGATGATTGCTTGACAGATGTGAAATGCTTCATGCACATCATTTCATGGCCAAATGTTGTCTGATTTTTGTTGCAAACAAGGAAGGATTGCATTATTCTCAAAGGTTTATCAAGTGGAACTGAAATGATTTAAATGTAATTTAAACCTACAACTTTGAAATAAATGATTTTTACTACCCCCTTGAGTGAATATATGCTTCCTGAAAAGGCTTTCTTCTAAATTTCACAGATGCTGCTTGAATAGGTGAGTTCTTCCTGCCTTTCTAATTTTTTTTCCAGCATATTCGCTTTCATTTCTCAATTGTATTTAGATGTGTGGTCCACAGAACTATTAATCTCACATGTTTTCATTTAACATACCAAAAATGAAAGGTAAAGGCCATCTAATTAATTTAGTCTATTTCACTTGGTCTCTCCATCACGGATAGTTGGTTATGCCCAATTTTGGACACCTTGCACTGATTTATGGCAGTAAACATGAAAAATGGGCAATAGTCCTTTTAAGATCTGATGTGCTCCTCAATGGCTTGCTCAGCCATTACTGTAGCTCATCATGTGCGCACTGAAATAACATCAAGAACCGATTCAAATATCACACCTGATGTAGGCATTGTGATCACAAAGGTATTCAGTCCTGTAACTATTTAGACAGCCATAAAAATATCAAAACAGTGAGTTAGCTGCAGGTAATGTTTGATATTTCAATTTCATGTTTGATTCTCATTTAAAATCAGCTTCCTTCCTATATTGCACACTCAACCACAGAAGCTGGCCTCGTGCTTCGGTGAAGTTCTAGACATGCCCTTTAGTAATACATTGAAGCCTGAGAGAACCTTGGTCAAATTCTCCCGCTGTATCTATCCAGCATTTAACCCTCTTGCCCATCCTCCATTACATGCAAAACCATTAAATGCTTTCGCAACCTCACCTTTTCTTCTGAATTTTCTCCCTAAGTACCAGTTTTACTGTTTAACTATTTTTTTTAAACATGCTCAAAAGCTGTCTATTCATCGTAGCTTTCAGTTATGTCGATAAAACTCTTCAACTACAGCTTGTGCATTGTGCCTTGCATAAGAAACTTCTGGAAGACTTTTAACAGTATTGTGTTAAAATAAGTCGTTGAACAGAAACATCAAAACAGAATAAAAATTAGACTAATTGGTAACCCTTTGGTAACCCAATTTGACAAATGGAGTAATAGTGCAAAACACGATTCTGGAATAGTCTGGGTTAAATCTAACGCTATCCAGGATATACAGAGGGCATATTTCATTCACAGACTGGTCAACTACAATTTGAGGCATAATCAATCTTGCTGAAAGATATACAACAGATCATTGTAGATGCAAAGTTGTTCTTAAAAATGTTCTGCAAAATCCTGTACTTCTTATTTGGTGTCACTTTTTTCCTTTTTCCTTAAACTGACTGTTGGAAAGCTATACAGCAGACAAATTCAAGACTGAAAGCAACTGATAGTTATCAATGCCTGGAGCAAAAACAAAGTCAAATTACACGGTTGAGTCTCTTTTTATGCAGTCAAACAGTGAATTATGAAAATACTGCTTTGTCCAAGGACGTTTACAACCTACAGTTATATTAATATAGTTTTATTAGAGTAGCCAAGCTTTTTAAGAAATATATTCTGCCACCGCTGGAGCCATTACTGGATTTTTAATGGAATAACTGTAGCAATGGTACTGCAATATTTTTAAACAGCTTGTATATATGGAAGTGACTATACAACCCTGTGTCTTAAATGTCCTTGGAGAGCACAGTGAGGCAAGGCTTTTTTATGGATCGGGCTTTGATTGCATAGGCACATGTTAATATAGCTGATATGTCTATACTTACTGCATGTCATTGAATAAAGGAAGCTATGATGACATCTATTTTGCTCCACATACCAATGAAATATAAAGGCTTGAAATCCTTTAATTGCAGTTAGTCAAGTAACTGTTATCTATAAAAATAATGCAATCAACCATTCCATAAAGTATTTTTGAACACATTTTTGAGAATATTTACACATTATGAAAACCTTGATTAAATTATTCAAATTATATTAACCTCGCCGCCTCACCGGGACCATCTCACCTCACCGGCCATCCGCTGACCGGAACCTCCAATGCTTCGCCCGCTGGCCCGCTAACCCGGCCTCCCCCATCGACTCCACCACCACTCGCCACTCCACCGCTCCCCAGCAGGCCGCAGCCATCGTCTTACCTGAGTCCTAGGCTCAGCACCGGGCCATATCATCCCAGCTCCTCTCCACCATAAAACCATATCATCCCAGCTCCTCTCCACCTACACTATAGTCCTCATACCCCTCCACCCCCCTACCAGACATCGCCTCGGCCTCCGTCCACTCACCTGCCTTCCTCCGGTCCCAACCCCCATCCTTGCCGTGTGTTCACCATCCCCCCCTGACCTCCTCCTCTCTGATACCGAATTGTCTGTCTTCAACAGAGGCCTCACCCTTGTTCCCCTCCGTCCCCACCTCAATGAGTTTCGCATCCACCACGATGTAGAGCTCTTCTTCCGTCGCCTCCGCATCAAAGCGTTTTCCGTTTGAAGGAGTCCTCACCCCCCCAGTGATTACCCCTTCTACCATCTCCAATGAACCCCCTCCTCTTGGACTCCCCCTCATGACCATGTACCTGCTTTAGACCTTTTTATTTTAAACTGCCAGCGGGACATCAACCGCATCACCTTTTGCACTCTCCTTTCTCACTCTAACCTCTCCACCCCGGAACGTTCAGCCCTCCATTCACTCTGCAACAACCCAGATTGGGTGATCAAACCTGCCGACAAGGGAGGTGCCGTGGTAGTCTGGCGGGCTGACCTCTACAAGTTTGAGGCCACGCGCCAACTTTCAGACGCCTCCTCCTACTTATCCTTGGACCATGACCCCACAGACGTGCACCAGGCCATGATCTCTAACACTGTCACTGACTTCAACACATCTGGCTCCCTGCCCTCCCAAGCCTCCAACCTCATTGTTCCCCAGCCCTGCACGGCCCGATTTTACCTTCTCCCCAAAATCCGCAAACCTGACTGTCCTGGCAGACCCATTGTTTCTACCTGTTCTTGTCCCACCAAACTTATTTCCACATACCTCGACTCCATCCTATCCCTCCCTGGTTAAATCCTTCCCTACCTATGTTCAAGACACCTCACATGCTCTTTGTCTACTCCATGACTTCCGTTTTCCAAGCCCCCATTCCCTCATCTTCACCATGTACGTCCAGTCACTCTGCACCTCCATCACCCACCAGGAGGGTCTCAAAGCCCTCTGTTTCTTCCTGGACCACAGAACCAACCAATCCCCATCTATTGATACTCTCCTCCGCCTAGTGGAGCAGGTCTTTACCCTTAACAACATTTCGTTTGACTCCTCCCATTTCCTCCAAATCCAAGGCGTAGTTATGGGCACGCTCATGGGCCCAAGCTATGCCTATCTCTTTGTAGGGAAATCTTTGTTCGATGCGTACCATGGCCCTATCCCCAAACTCTACCTCTGTTACATCGACAACTGAATTGGTGCTACCTCCTGCACCCACACACAACTCACTGACTTCATTCATTTCACCACTAACTTCCATCTTGCACTCAAATACACCTGGACCATTTCCGACATTTCCCTACCATTTCTAGACCTCACTATCTACATTGCAGGTAATAGACCACTGAATGACATCTACTATAAACCCACTGACTCCCATGGCTATCAGGACTGCACTTCTTCCCACCCTGCTTCCTGTAAGGACTCCAACCCCTACTCCCAATTCCTCTGTCCACGCCGCACCTGCACCCAGGATGAGGTGTTCCGAACCAGGGACGGGGGTTCCCTTCTTCTACTATAGATGAGGCTCTCACCAGGGTCTCTTCTATACCCTGTAACTCTGCTCTCACTCCCCATCCCCCCACTCGTAACAAGGGCAGAGTCCCCCTTGTCCTCACCTTCCACGCTACCAGCCGTCACATACAACAAATAATCCTCCGACATGTTTGCCACCTCCAACGGGATCCCACCACTGACCACATCTTCCCATCTCCTCCCCTGTCTGTTTTCCGCAGACCGCTCCCTCCGGAACTCCCTGGTCAATTTGTCCCATCCCACCCAAACCACCCCATCCCCTGGCATTTTCCTTTGCAACCGCAGGAAATGCTACACGTGTCGCTTTACCTCCCCCCTTGACTCCATTCAAGGACCCAAGCAGTCTTTCCAGGTGTGGCAGAGGTTCACTAGCACCTCCTCGAACCTCATATATTGCATCCGCTGCTCTAGGTGTCAGCTGCTCTACATCGGTGAGACCAAGCGTCGGCTTGGTGATCGCTTCGCCCAACACCTCCGCTCGGTTCGCAATAACCAATCTGATCTCCCGGTGGCTCAGCACTTCAACTCCCCCTCCCATTCCAAATCCAACCTTTCTGTCCTGGGCCACCTCCATGGCCAAAGTGAAGCCCACCGTAAATTGGAGGAGCAGCACCTCATATTTCACTTGGGCAGTTTACACCCCAGCGGTATGAGAATTGACTTCTCCAATTTCAGGTAGTCCCAACTTTCTCCTCCCCTTCCCAGCTCTCCCTCAGCCCACTGTCTTCGCCTCTTCCTTTCTTCTTCCCGCGTCCTCCCCATCACATCAGTCTGAAGAAGGGTCTCGACCCGAAACGCCACCTATTTCATTCGCTCCATAGATGCTGCCTCACCCGCTGAGTTTCTCCAACATTTTTGTCTATCTTCTTAACCAATTATATTAAAACATCTTAACATTAAAATATCCATTAAGATGCAAATAGATTTATATTTTGTTTCCACCTGCCTTTTGTAATTGAGCATCAAAATCCAGGAATTGCAATGTGGTGTTAAGTCCAATCTGTCTGAGTTATGTTCATCGTCCACTGTCATCTATCTGATCTTGTACACGTATATGTGTGTTCCTTTACATCTTTGCGAAAAAACTACGCAGTACCGATAACATTTTTTCATATTCCGGTTGATATTTTTCCTGTCGAGTGCAAAACCATCTTATCTGAACATTTCATGCTTTATTTCTTGACATTACTGAAAATGTTTAAAAAGATCAAAAGACTTTGAATTTTAAATGATGATCTTTCACTGATGATGTCACAATGGCTCTGCTCGGTGCCATCTCACAGACAGAATCTTCCATGTGCTTCGCTCACGGTCCTCGGGTCGACACCCTCCTGCCGCCTTGTTCGGGGCCTCGGGTCGACGCCCACCCACTCGGATCCACACCTGCCCGCAGCCTCGCTCGGGTCCGCCGCCCGGCGCCTGGTGGGAAGGCTGCTGGTGTGGGCCGAGCCCTGCGACTGGGCCTGACCTGGAGCAGAGCCTGGAGCTGGAGTGAGGTCCGAACCCGAGGCTTGGGATGGGGCCGTGCCGAAAAATAAGCCGCTGGTGGAACAAAGGACGAGCCCTGAGATGAAGTCGGGACCTGCCCGGGGATGAAGTCGGGGCCTGGACTGGAGACTGCGGCGGCCGGAACTGATGGCTGCAGTCTATAGCCAGGGCTGGTCTGAGTACGAGAACCAGGCCGAGTTCCAGGACCTGGCACTGCTCTACGACCTGGGTAGGTGCTGCCTCTACCCCATCCCTCTCCCTCTCTACCCTATCCCCCTCCCCCTCCCTCTCTAGCCCCTCCCCCTCCCTCTCTCCCTCCTCCCCTCCTCTCTACCCCCTCCGTCTCTACCCCCTCCTCCCCTCCCTCCGTGCCAACCCTCCCCCCCTCTCTGCCACCCCCTCTCTGCCCCCCTCCCTCTCTTCCCTCCCTCCTCCCTCTCTCCCCCTCCCTCTCTGCCCCCTCCCTCTCTCTCCCTCCCTCTCTGCCCCCTCCCTCTCTCCTCCTCCCTCTCTGCCCCCTCCCTCTCTTCCCCCTCCCTCTCTTCCCCCCCTCCCTCTCTTCCCCCCCTCCCTCTCTTCCCCCCCTCCCCTCTCTCCCCCCCTCCCTCTACCCCCTCCCTCTCTGCACCCCCTCCCTCTCTACCCCCCTCCCTCTCTAGGGAGTGGTGGGTATTGGGACTTATGGGTGACTGGTGGAGTATTGCATTCGCGAACCAGCCCTCCCCTGTGACGTCGCGTGCCCCCCCTCCCTCTCCCTCTCTAGCCGTGCCTGCACAGTTTGGGGGCTAAGCGCGAGTGGGTAGGGCGGGGGATGGGGTAAAAGGAGCAAACAAATAATATTAATATAATATCATGGGGGGGGGTAGTAGTGTGTGTGTGTGTGTGGGGGGTGGTTAGTGTGCCTCCCCATACCCACCCCCCACCACCACCCCCCCCCCCCCCTCCCCCCCCCCCCTTCCCCTCCCCCCCCCCCCCCCCCCTCCTTCCCCCCCCCCCCCCCCCCCATCACACACCCCTTCCCCCCCCCCTCCCCATCTCCCCTCACACACATGAAGGGGAGGGAGTGCTGGGGGATGAGGGGAAATGAGCCATGCCTGCGCAGTTAGAAGCTATGGGTGAGTGGGGGGATATTGCGTTGGGGGAACGGGTTGCGTTGGGGGAACGGGTGAGTGGTGGAATATTTAGTTGGGGAATGGGTTGCATTGAGGAACCAGGCCTCCCGCGTCTAATTTTAATTTTAAAACAGACTACCCATACCTCTTTATTCAACTTACTCCTCAATTACCTATTCTTAAATGTTGATGAAATATTTGATGGCTTCTTTTAATTATATTTCACAAATTCTGGCTTTATTGCATGACATATCAAGCAGAAAATCTGTGAACCCAAATCCCCTGAGATGGGCCAGTCGTTTTAAATTTATTATTTTTCGAACTTGAATATTTCTTGTAATCTGTTTAATTATAGTATGTTAGAATCAAAGAAAATTTATGTAGGCACCCATTTGGGCAACCAATCAAAAAAGTGTTATCTGTCAAAATTCCAACGTTTAGTAATTTGCTCATGTTGTTTGTTTTGTATGTTATCTGCTTTCTAATAGATGGCTGCTTTTTCTTTTGGTTTTTCTCTTACTGCATATAAGATCTTTGGATTTTCTTTTATTTAACGTGCCGCGGTTTGTTTCATACCATCCCTTTGCTTTTTACTCCTATATCTTTCTGAGCTGTATCTAGTCCACTTTTGTCATTTCAGTCTCGTAAAACTAACCTTAAGCAAAACAATACTCCTATTTTTGCTTTTGTCCTTTTTCATAGCTATACTAAATCTAGCTGAATTATGATCACTGTCATAAAAGTACTTCTTCGCTGATACTCCTTCCACCATCCCAGCTTCATTCCATAAAGCATTTCCTCTGTTTTGCTCACAGCACACTTGCTAAAAAAAGTTGTCTGGAATAGAAATTAGAACGTTTGTGCTCTCTAACTGTGTCACAGAGCTCGCTAATCTAGCATGGATCACAGCATGGAAACAAGCTCTTCAGCCAAGCTTAATTAAATAAAGTAGGGATGCAGAATTAC
Organism: Leucoraja erinaceus; assembly: GCF_028641065.1. Classification (NCBI taxonomy): domain Eukaryota; kingdom Metazoa; phylum Chordata; class Chondrichthyes; order Rajiformes; family Rajidae; genus Leucoraja; species Leucoraja erinaceus. The sequence goes on from NC_073383.1 coordinate 37,657,187, forward strand.
ATAATATGCTGTAGCTACAAACTATGGGAGCTGGTGGACTCCATTGTTCCTGGTGATCATATCTGCAGCACATATTGGTTGCTCAAGAAACCCAGGATCAAAGTTGCTGACCTGGAATCTGAGTTTCAAACACAATGACATATCAGGGACGTGGGCATTACCTGGATGTTGTGTTTCAAGCGGCAGTCACAACTGATAGGTTAATTACTTCTAATTTGGTCAGTGGTCAGGCTCACTGTGGGGACAAGAGTAGTTGCTGTAGGAAGGATGAGCAACCTAACCATGGCACTGTGGATCAGGGAGCCATTCAAGAGGGGGGGAAGACAAGATACATGTGGTTGCAATTGAGGATAATATAGTCAGGGAATAAGCACAATTCTTTGTCATAAGAATCAAGAGTCCCAAAGTCTGTAGATAGACACAAAATGCTAGAGTAACTCAGCGGTACAGGCAGCATCTCTGGACAGAAGGAATGGGTGATGTTTTGGGTTAAGACCCTTCTTCAGACCCAGGTCTGAAGACGGGTCTCAACCCGAACGCTAATATGGTCCGTGCCTATCTAAATGCTCGATCTATCTAAATGCAATCATCCCCCTCTCTTACCTGTATCTATATAATAGTAAAAGTCGTCGTTGTGTGTGTGTGTGTGTGTGTGTTTCTATGTTCTTCCAAACGGTAGGCCACAGCCTTCCCATTTTCACACATCCTACTCACATTTTCCCCGTTGAGGCGATAAACATCTTCCCGTCGCATTCCCACCTATCTTTCCAAAGTTCATAATCATTTAAAGTTTTAAAAACAGCCCGAAAACTCACCCATTTCGGAAAAAATGAGTGACGTCACAATGCACTCGCAAGACAGGATGGGAAACTCTGGGAGGGAGGGGCACTCCTGCGCGCGCGGTGAACTAGGAGTGGTGGCAGCTGCCGGTGCCTGACGCCCAGTGGAGAGGGTGGTGCTGGAGCTGGAGTGAGGGCCGAGTCCAGGGCTTGGGATGGAGCCGTGACTGGGTCCGAGACAGAAACCGCTGCTGAAACCAAGGATGAGCCTGGGTCCAGGGTCAGGGACGAGCCCAGTCGGGGCCTGCGCTGGAGTCCAGGCGGCCGAGCTGTTGACTGGAGTCTGGAAATGCAGTCAGGGCCTGCGCTGGAGCCCAGGCGGCGGCTGAGCTGACGGCTGGTGTTACAGCCAGGGCCGGGCTGAGTACAAGAACCAGGCAGAGTTCCAGGCCCTGGTGCTGCTCTACAACCTGGGTAGGTCCTGATGGGAGATGGGGTGGGGAGTGGGGGGGTGGTAGAGGGAGATGGGGGGGGGGGGGGGGAATTGTGGAGGGTTGGAGGCAGGAGATGCCCCCTCCCTATCTACCTTCACTCCACACTCACCCTTTCTACCCCCCCCCCCTCCCTCACTACCCACTCCCTCTCCCTTCCTCACCCTCTCCTTCTCTACCCTCCCTCCCCCCACTCTACCTCCCTCCCTCTCCCTCTATCCCCTCCCTCTCTCTCTACCCCTCCCCCCCTGTCCCTCACTACCTCCTACCCCCCTCTCTCTTTTACCCCTTCCCTCTCCCTCTCTATGCCCCTTCCCCCTCTCTAACCCCTCCCTCTCTATACCCCCCTCTCCTCTCTACCACCCCCCCCTCCCTTTCTACCCCCCCTCCCCCACTACCACCCCTCCCTCTCTACCCCCCTCCCTCTCAACCCCCTCCCTCTCTAGAGATTGAAGAGGGAGGGTGAAGAGGAGGGTATGGAAGGCTGGGGGATGAGGAGAAATGAGCCGCGCCTGCACAGTTGGGAGCTACAGGTATATGTGAATTGTGGAATATTGTGTTGGGGGAACGGCTTGCGTTGGGGGAATGGGTGAGTGGTGGAATCAAGCGTTGGGGGAGCAGACACCACTTAGTCAAGTTTCTGTTATATCTGTACCACCTGTTCTCAGGAACATTGATATGTCAGTCCTGATCTTCTCTCAGCCATGTTTTATTATGGTTATTATATACCAGTCTCCTGAGCCATTCCATACCCTGAGATTGCCCGCCTGGGGTAAAAAAGACAAAGAGTTGGAACAACTCGGCAGGTCAAGTAGCATCTATAGAGAACATGCATAGGTGATGTTTCAGATCGGGACCCTTCTTCAGACTGATTGTAGATAGGATGGGGATGAAAGTAGGAAGAGAAGAGGGGCAGGACAAAGCATAACAGGCAATAGGTGGACACAGTCAAGGATGTGTTTGATGGTTGTACAAAGGCCAGAGATTAAAAAATAGGTGTGAGATAAAAGGATTGAAAAATTGTAAATTGTGAAGGCAATGGAAGGAATATAGGTGGAGGGAGAGGGTAGGTTTCAACAACATTTCAGATTAAAGTATGCTTTAATCTGTGATCTCACCCCAATATCATAACTTGCACAATTTATTTGCCACCAAAATATCCACAAACCATCAGCTAGATTTTCTGACTCCAATCCCATCTCCAACAGTGATCAGAAACCCCAATTATCAACAACTACCCACTTCTCCCTCCATCTCTAGACCTTCACTGCACTGCACCTCATTTGAAATGCATTATTCCATAGATATTAAAGCCAATGTTTCTGCAATTGGTTTTTAATTTACCTTCCCTTAAGACATTTGTGATTTTGAATTAGGTGCAATAGTTTGCAATTATCTATGTTGTCTAGTGTCTATAGAATCCTAAAAACAGCAGCCATATTACCTTCAAAACTCTCTTATCCAGTGCTAACACGTCTAATTTATATCACTGCACTTCTTTAACCAATCGCTTAATCATTTTGGAATCAAGAAACTGTAGATTTGGTTTGACAGTGCTGGAATAACTCACCAGGTCAGGCAGCATATCTGAAGAAAATGTAGAGGCAACATCCCCGCTGAGTTACTCCAGCACTTTGGTCTCTTATTCATTCTTTTTGCACACTTCTGTATTTTCTAAGTATATGCAATGTCCTTTCTAAACTGAAATGACTGAAAGTGTGCACTACCCTAAGTAAAGTTGCATTAATATTTTTAGAAATGGCAGGATTTTGGCTCAACTGCAAACATTCAGTGAGTCACATCTAGTTTGCTTCATTTGCTGTCACTACATCACTGCAACCATAGTACTCTCACAGCTCCAGTGACTCTGGTTCAACCCAGACCGCTAGTACTGCCTGCAATGTTTTCACATTTCTCCTGTGACAACCTTTGGAATATGGAAGCTTTGGCTTTATCCCATATTCCAAAATTGTTAGGTTGACTGGCCACTGTAAATTGTGCATGGTTTATGGTGAGTGGTAGAATCTGGGGTGAGTTGATGAGAATAAGTTGTAAGAAAAAATAGTGGGAAAATGAGATTGATGTGTGAGCCAGCAAGGACTTGATGGGCAGAATTATTTTTTATGAAAAATAATCTTGCAGAATATTTTCAATTTATTATCCGTTGGTGATCTCAAATCTCTGTCATTTTCACATGCTCTAATTTATAACGACTTCCGCCCAGTTGCACTTACCCCCATCATCACCAAGTGCTTCGAGAGGCTGGTCCTGGCACACCTCAAAAGCTGCCTACCCCCCACACTGGATCCCTATCAGTTTGCCTATCGCAAGAACAGGAGTACGGAGGATGCCATCTCAACGGCACTTCACTCCGCCCTCTCCCACCTTGACAACAGAGACACTTATGTAAGAATGCTGTTCATCGATTACAGCTCAGCATTCAACACCATTATTCCATCAAAACTGATCACCAAACTCGGTAACCTGGGCATCGACCCCTCCCTCTGCAACTGGATACTGGACTTTCTAACCAACAGACCCCAGTCTGTGAGGTTAGACAAGCACACCTCTTCAACCCTCACCCTGAACACCGGCGTCCCTCAGGGCTGTGTGCTGAGCCCCCTCCTCTACTCCCTCTTCACCTATGACTGCACACCTGTACATGGTACTAACACCATCATCAAGTATGCAGATGATACAACGGTGATTGGCCTCATCAGCAACAACGATGAGCTGGCCTACAGGGAGGAGGTCCAGCACTTAGCAGCATGGTGCGCTGACAACAACCTGGCCCTTAACTCCAAGAAGACCAAGGAGCTCATTGTAGACTTCAGGAAGTCCAGAGGCGGCACGCACACCCCCATCCACATTAACGGGACGGAGGTGGAACGTGTTTCTAGCTTCAGGTTCCTGGGAGTCAACATCTCCGATGACCTCTCTTGGACCCACAATACCTCTACTCTGATCAAGAAGGCTCATCAGCGTCTCTTCTTCCTGAGAAGACTGAAGAAGGTCCATCTGTCTCCTCAGATCCTGGTGAACTTCTACCGCTGCACCATCGAGAGCATCCTTACCAACTGCATCACGGTATGGCAACTGCTCTGTCTCCGACCGGAAGGCATTGCAGAGGGTGGTGAAAATTGCCCAACGCATCACCGGTTCCACGCTCCCCTCCATTGAGTCTGTCCAAAGCAAGCGCTGTCTGCGGAGGGCGCTCAGCATCGCCAAGGACTGCTCTCACCCCAACCATGGACAGTTTACCCTCCTACCATCCGGGAGGCGCTACAGGTCTCTCCGTTGCCGAACCAGCAGGTCGAGGAACAGCTTCTTTCCGGCCGCTGTCAATCTACTAAACAACGTACCTCGGTGACTGCCAATCACCCCCCCCCCCCCCCCACGGACACTTATTATTTATTTTTTTTTAATTCAAAATCGTTTGCTATGTCGCTCTTCAAAGGAGATGCTAAATGCATTTCGTTGTCTCTGTACTGTACACTGACAATGACAATTAAAATTGAATCTGAATCTGAATCTGAATTTATCTCCACATGTTTTGTCCATTTCCTTGAGTTTTGTTTCCATGAAGCCATAGTTGTATGCAGTAGTATCAATGCATTCTATTTAAATAAAAGATTTATTATGAGTTAATATGCCCTATTGTTATTCTACCCTTTTACATAATTCAATGTTTTTGTTTATCATTCAGAATCTCTTTATTACAGCTCAGACAAGCCATTTGGCATTGAACATTATACATGGGTGTTGTGTATTTAGGTGCTTGGAACTGACTTAAAATAACACTCGGACACGGGAGTTAATTAACAAGCTTCTTTATTCCAAGACGCCATCTTGAGTCTCCCCCGCGCATGCGTCCCCTCGCACAAGACATCACATATGCTAATTATATTACATACATCACACTGCTCCCCCTTTAACTTGCAGGCAGGTAACACCATTTCTATTACATAAAATATAATTGATTAATGCACTGTTGCAAAAATGTATTATTATAGTCATCTTACATTACATCCTCCTAACTGTAATAATCGTATCTAAACTTAGCACTTATAATTTTTCATTCCACTCATCTTCCTTACCACATACATTACCCCTTGCTTTATGTGTTATCTTTTTCTGGTCCCTTCTGTGTAAATTGCGCACTCTTTCTAATCACTCTAGCTCTACCTGTATCTCTGCCTCTTCCCTTTATAAATGTCCTAATCTAATTTGCAGATTTCTTCCTGTTCCTGATATTCTGCAAAGATAACATTTACTCTGTTTCTGTTCCTTATTTGTAGGTGGGATATGACACATGACTGCAGGTTTTCATTTTTTAGCAGCTCCCTATGTGTCGCACAATTTCCTGGCGCTGCGAATTTATCTGCTCTTGTTGTTTAATGACATTCCGCTTTTCTCAAACTATTATAATGTCTCACTTGGACATCTCTTTTCAGGCAATTCCTGTATCGTTACTGTATCGCAATGGCAGACCAGTGTAGTTTCTTGAAATACTGACGCTGTTTATGCATCTGATAATAAGTCAGTATGACCTTGGCAGATTTGTGGGTTTGTACTATTATAGCTGCCAATCTCATTACCCTGTATGGACGGTATATTCTGCCTTCTAAATGCTGCTTGTATTACCGTTGCTGCCTTCTGTTTGTTCCGGATCTCTCTCTGTACCTTCATACCCCTGAATGCAGCTTGAATAGTTAGGGTTGCCCTCTGGCTGGCAATGTCCCTTTTCATTTGACCTTTGTCCCTTTGCACTTGACCTTTGTCCTTTTGCACTTGACCTTTGTCCTTTTGCACTTGACCTTTGTCCTTTTGCAGTTGACCTTTGTCCTTTTGCAGTTGACGTGTCTCTTTGCATTTGACTTGTGTCCCTTTGCACTTGACCTTTGTCCTTTTACACTTGACCTTTGTCCCTTTCCCCTTGACTTTTGTCACTTTCCCCTTGACTTTTGTCACTTTGTACTTGACGTTTGTCCTTTGTGGGACTCCCGTCCCTCTTTAGTTCAGGCTCCTTGCCTCTGGATGCCCTTGGAGGTTTTGACGAGAAATGAGCCATTAATGCCTCCTTACACTCTTTGTACGTTTTGGCTGTGGGCTTTGCTGGCTGCAGCAACGTACGTAAATTGTGATAACCCTCTCTTCCTAAGCCTAATATGAACCATGCTCTCTTCTTCTCCTCTGCAGTGATATAATTGGAAATGAAACAAGCCTCCAAGACTTCGGTACCATTTCTCAAAATTACACCCAGAATCTAACTGGGGCACCTTTCCTACAATTTGAAAAGCCATGCTCCCCTATTGCTGTTCAGATTCACTATCTTCTATTCTCTCACTGTGTTTTCTGCACTGGACTTAATCCTTTTATACACCAAGAAATTATCCAGTCCACTGACTATTACTACTTCTTATAATAATAGATTTATACTATTAACCAACATGTCATGTTAATAGCCAAATAGAACATTTTAAACTATATTTGTGCAATGCACACAGATTTACTATTAATAACAGTGACCAACGCATTACATTCAAACAGTCCCACTTTTACTGTGAAGGAATTCATCTGTCTGGCTTGTCGGCCTATGGACTCTGGCGCCTCCTTGACCTCTCGGGCTGTCCGCACCATCACTGTTAAAGACACTAGAGGATTCTCCAGAGCTTCTCTAGAGGATACCGTTGTTGCTGGCCACTCCGGACCTCCGCTGCTGCTGCCGCTGGCTCAGCCATTGTTGTTGCCTCCGCTGTTTCACCGCTGACTTGCCGGCCAAGTCGACTCCCACTGCTCCGCTGACTTGCTTGCCCGCTGGCTCCATGGCACGGCCTCACTCTGTTGGATCCCGCTGCTCCGCTCGTTGCTGGCTCCACAGCGCGGCCTCACTCTGCTGGCTCCCACTATTCGGCTCGTCGCTGGCTCCCCGGCCCCCCTGGCTGCTGCTAGACCTGCTGCTCGGCTCGTCGGGACTGTGCCCCGCCATCGGGGGCTGGGTAAGCGCTGTGTCCTGCTTCTCTCACGGGGCTGGGTCCACTTCTCTCTCGTGGTCGGCTTTCTCACTCGGCCGGTCCGCTTCTCTTGCGCGGCCGGACCCTCTTTTCTGCTCGCGGTCGGGCTGACTCTGCTCCCGACCAGGCTTTCTTTCACGGCCGGGCTGGCTCTGCTCCTGGCCAGGCTGCCTCCGCTTTCGTCAGTGGCTTCTCCGGACCTGTCCATGGCCTACCCGGTACTAGGCCCTCACCCGACCTCGGTGACGGCTACTGGGCCTGGCTGTGGGCTGCACAGCCCTGGGAAACGTTCGAAATCGGTGGCGGTCACCGGACCTGTCCGTGGCCTACACGGTACACCGCCCTGGAACTCACCCGAAGTCGGTGGCGGCTGCTGGGCCTCTTCTGCCCCTTTGCCATGGCTGCACGACCCTGGAAAGCGTTTCAGGTAAGTTGTCACCGTTGCTGCCCTGCTGGTTAGGCTTCCAGCTTTCGGTTGCGTTCTTCGGTGACACTTACTGCCCCACTTGTTTTCCTTGCGCTCTTGCTTCCCGTTCCGACCTTTATTTTCTTTGGCACCAATTCAAAACCATTTGGCGCCAAATCTTTTTGCTTGGTGCCGTTCCTTTTTGTTTCCAAACATAACCTCTTTTTAACTTTTTTTCTTTCTTGACAGTCCTTCTTCATTCCTTCTTTGTTCTATTATCCTCATCGCCAATTGTTGTGTATTTGGGTGCTTGGAACTGACTTAAAATAACACTCGGACACGGGAGTTAATTAACAAGCTTCTTTATTCCAGGATGCGACCTTTGAGTCTCCCCCGCGCATACGTCCCCTCACACAAGACATCACATATGCTAATTATATTACATACATCACAATGGGGAAAACACTGTCCATGTGATTCAGAAAATAGCCTTAGAGATGGAACTTCACACCTCCTCTGCTCTCATTATTATAGCCTAACATTTGAGTTGATTCAGGAAACCTCTCAGGCACTCCCTAGGCATTTGGTAATTTTCATAGCACTAATGATCTTCCTAACTCCTGTAATATTGATCATAACCACATTTTGTTATTCCACATTTTGGAACCATTAGTAGTGAGACTCCTTAAAAAACAAATAAACAAATGACCAGTTGATCAGTTTTAGTGATGCCATTTGAGCGATAAATATTGGCTAGGCCACCATGAAGAAGTCATCGACTCTTTTTTGAAATGATGCCTCGTATATCTGAAAGAGGGTGCCTCATTTGGTGTGCTATGCTCTAAAGTGCCATCTAAAATTATGTACTTAGCTCTTCAAAGTGGAATTTTCTCAAATTTCTGTTGGCTATAACAATCAAGCCAAAGCTGATGTAATAAAAAGGCATAGGTTGTAAAAATGCTACTAAATTGTAAAATACTGGATCTTCAAGAGAAAAAAGGAAGTCAATATATCAATTGGGACGACAGATGGCGCAATGGGCTAAGTGTTCGGCTGGAGACCGGAAGGTAGCCGGTTCGAATCCCGCTTGGAGTTCATACTGTCGTTGTGTCCTTGGGGCAAGACACTTCACCCACATTTGCCTGTGTGTAAATGTAATGTAATTATGTGAAGCACTTTGGGGTCAATGCAAGTTGACTAAAAATGTGCTATATAAATAAGATTATTATTATTATTATTGATTGAATATCATGGGTAACATGATCTTTGTGCAGAAAGAAGCAAACTGAAGACTGAAACTTGTCAGAGGAAATTAGGTTTGAAAGTTGTGGGGATGGCGATGGAAGTGGGTGTCAAAAATGAGAAGCCATTCAGAATATCAAACTCCAGGATTTGTGCAAGCGGATTCAGAGTAGAGGATTAGGCTGTAGAGATTTAATTATCACAGACACAGTGGAAAATAGAAGGAATGGGACAATGGAGTCTATAAACAAGTCCACACAACGTTTAAAATTAGGAAGGTTCTCGGGTAGATAAATAACATCAAGAATTTTGTACAGGATTATGTATAGTAAATCTCTAAGTGCTGAAGTAACTCAGCAGGTCATGCAGGGGAGGGAATGGATAGGCAATATTTGATGGTTCTGACAAAACATCACATATCCATTCCCCCCATAAAAGCTACCTGACCCACTGAGTTACTCCAGCACATTGTGTTTTTTTATTCCAGCATCTGCGATTCCTGTTAATCCATGTACAGTAAAACATAGATTACTTGCTACTTCACTAAATGGCATGCCCAGAATTGTGAAGGGAGAGAGAGAGAGAGAGAGAGAGAGAGAGAGAGAGAGAGAGAGAGAGAGAGAGAGAGAGAGAGAGAGAGAGAGAGAGAGAGTGAGACCAACAGATCAAGTTAACTTGCATCCTCTACATTGACTTCACAAAGCTGCAACCTGCTTCAAAAGAAAAAGTGGTGCTGTTCTTTTAGCTTACATTGAATGTCATTGTTACAGTGAAGGAGGCCACAGACAGATAAGTCGGAGTGGAACACAAAATTAACGTGGCAAGCTTAGGGTCATACATGTGAACTAAATTTAGGTATTCAACAAAGTGGTCACCCAACATGCATTTGGTTTCACCAATGTTGAGGAGGTCACACAGACAGATAAGTCGGAGTGGAACACAAAATTAACGTGGCAAGCTTAGGGTCATCCATGTGAACTAAATTTAGGTATCCAGAAAAAAACTCAATAATACCTAGCAGGTCAGGCAACATCCGTTGGAAGAAAAACAGATTTAACGTTGAATGTCAAAGATCCTTTGACAGAACTGGGAAAGAGAGAAAATTAGTTTGGTAAGATTCAGGGGCATGATGATATCTGCAAGCCAGCATCTGGTTAATATCTCAACTAACTCCTGTCAAGTCTAGCACGCGCCAGATAACCAAGATCTAACGATATTTGTAAAAAAGATAGATCGAATAGGAGATAATGGGTGGTAAAGTTGAAGGTGATGAGAAAGTAAGGGAATGGAATGGGGTCAGAGGCAAATATCAGAATATACCAGATGATCCGAGTTTCAAGCCCGCGGGAGAAAACATTCAAATATGTGGCAGTTAGATAAAACAACATAATCTGTTGAGATGAGAGAGCACAAAGATGGCCTTGGTAGTTCAGCAGCAGAGTGTGGCATGGGGGTCACTAGGATCAATATATCAATACCACCGGTTCACTCTGCTTGATAAATGCATAAGACTTTTTATGAAGCAGCACATTCAACTTGAAAGTTTTAAAGTTACGCATATGACTCAATCTATTACTTTTTCATCACAGTTTGATTTATTTTCTTTCCTTTTCCCTTACACATGCTATGAAAAGTGATTAGAAATTTAAGATTAATTTTGTAACAGATCCTTTTCAGAAAACAATTTCCATTACAATTTAGTTTGGCACCCATTTGTTTAGGCTCATAATTATGTACATTTTTCAGAAGAATCAATTTTCACTTGTCATTTTTAAATCATTTTTATTACACAAATGGTTCAAGAATATTCTGACATAGCTATCAGGCATGCATACATTTGAATACCAAACAATAGATGGTATAGTTTTACAATGTCTGAGAGAGACATCAACAGTAATACTGTGCTTTTGTACGGTACTTGTAACATTAAAATATTCTAGTGTGCTTCTTAGGAACAATTTTAAATTAATTTTACATTGAGCTGCATAACAATGCAAATTAAATCTTTGGTCAGGAAAAAAAACATATCAAGAAGAATCATGATGAGGGTAAGAAGTGAATTGATTTAGAGAAGGAATCCAGAGCTTGGGTTTGAGACAGGGAAAAGCTGACCCACAAACAATATCACAGATAAACAAGATAAATATGAGATTTTGTGGAGGTTTAATTTCATGAAGAGTAAATATTCTTAGTCTTTAGATCTGTTGAATAATCTGTAAATTGTAAATCATAACAAAACAACTTATCTTTAATACTTAAACAAATATCCATTACTTTTTGAATGACTAGATATTAACACATTTGACGTCACTGACAAAATGTTGCCGGCTCTATATGTATTAAAGTACTGCAGATATTTGAATGAATTTGTTGGATTTAATTTAGCCCCATAATAATAATAATAATAATAATAATGACATAAAGTAATTATAAATTGCATACAGCAGTGTTTCTACTGATTAGCTATCAACCATACACTTGCACAAAATGAACAAGTCTAAAAGTTAATCAGATCTTTGGAGAATCAATATTAATAATATGATAGGCCATCACTGTGCTGCAGAATTTCCTGGTGAAGTTGCTTGCAATATTCCTCACAGAATTCATATTATGTACACCATTGCTCTCGAAAAAACGTTTTCACATGATACAGGAATAACTGGCCATCTTACTGCAAAGAGAGTTTCGAATCCTATGGAGAGAATTTTTTCAGAAGTGCTTAAGTTTAGTTGGAGGGGGAGAATATGGGGTATAATGGAAAATGAATAAAAAGTGCACATTATCAGCATATGTTTAGTGCTTGGCTGTATCTCACAGTAATCTGACCCCAGACAAGTTACATTCTATGTTATCTAAATAGGTCAACAAACAGGTTAATCAGACTACATAAAATCAGTACTGAGGAGGAAGTATTAATTTTTTCTATGAACATGGAAATAGTCATCGAATCACACAGGCCCTTTGGCCCAACTCGTCTATGCCAATCAATAAGCCATATGTGAGCTAGTCCTATTTGCCTCATATCCCTAAGATTTACTTTCCTATCCATTACCTGTCCAAGTGTCTTTTAAATACTGTTAAAGTACCTGCCGCAGCTACTTTCTCTGGCAGCTCATTCCAAATACCCACCACCCTCTGTTTAACATTAATGTGACAGTTCTACACCTGTAGAGCCAGACCAGCTGCAACAACATCTGCTGAGTTGCAAATCTGATCCTATCATAAAAATGACTCGATTGGCTCATGGTTGTAGCCATGCTCTAAGCACTACCCATCAAGTGCCAGTGCAGACGGATCTCTGGCTTTCATGGGGCCAAACATCTTTTGACCACTTAAATCTCCAGTGGCAAGTAGAATTAACTGTCTATCCAATTAAAATATTCAGATGCAGCATTAATAATAACACCAAGCAGCTCTCAAGATACCAAGCAACCAAGTTCATTCAGCAGTATGTACACATCAATATTATTAAACTGCACAACGTACAAACCTTTACAGTCATATTATAAGGGCATGATTCAGTTCTTATAATTTTCCATTAAAATAATCTTTACTAATGATATTCCATAATAACAGATAAAAGTTTTTTTATTTCAAGTCACTAACCAATCCTTGGCTATATGTCAAGTGCTCATGGCAACAGAATTGTCAGACTTCTCAAAATGGGGTGGCTTCTATGTTAGTGCTCACCAGCAACACATCAAATGCGATTACAAACTGAACTGAAGAACAGGTAAACCTCAGTACATAGAACATTTAATACTATTAGCGAGCTTTGCCTACAAGCATAAAACATAATTAAATTAACCACTACCTTGATAATTATGTATGGAAAATATGTTTGGTCCAATTTAAAAACCTAAATTCACATGTTAAAAATAAATTATATTTTATGATGGCATAAAGGTGCAATTACTCGCGCAGATTCTTTCAAACTGGTAAATCTGTTAGGTCTATGCAAATTGGTTCTGGGAAACAGAAGGGAACAAAGGCACTTGCTGCAGAAGTGAATGCCTCTTAGTGGCTGCACTAACATTTTATAAATTGATTTGAAATATTGGAGATGCCATGGAAACAGAATGCTCTCTGTTTGCAACCGTATCTGTTAGTCCCCTTCACTGCTCACAGAACAGGTACTGTCGCTGGAATTATGGAATCAGCTACTGGACACGAAGATCATAGTGATTTCTAACTTCATACATTTGGATTATTTTCTTTATCATTACAATGTCTAGGATGCAAGTGCTTTAGTCTAAAGAACTGGTCCCATTGGCATCGACAGCACACATAATGACAAAGGAGATCATTAATTCCTCACGCGTGTTTATCATTCAGTCAAATAGTGGCTGAATATACCTCAATTCCTTAAATGTGGGCATGGAATTGGGGCATATATTTTATTTAATTTTATTTTATGGCTGTTGATTTGCTTCCAGTTTCTTGTACAAACCACAAGACCACATGTTGTGCAACATGCACAAATTCTATCGAGAATGCACATTGATTTGATCCCAATCTGCCAAGTTGACTACAATAATCCAACTAGCATCAAGCATAGGAAACTGAACATTCACTATCAGGAAGAACCCTTGTTCTGACCTTTGCTACATAAAGGTTTCCACGATGACATGGCATTTTTCATGCATGGCCAGTTGGTTATACATCTTTGAATGTTCTTTCATTATTAGAGATCATTGCATTTCCAGAAGTTACAAGTGGCTGCTGAAGAGTAAAATAGAACTCAACTTGAACTGACACCAGTTCTATCCAGACCGTGTGTGGACGTGGCGCCGATGGACAAGAGGTCGAAGCAAAGAAATCGAAGCCAAAGAACCGAATGGAAACGAGGCCAAAACGCCAATAAACTGAAAGATTACGAAAACGAAACGCCTACTGAACGAAAGGATGGGACGCCTAAATGCAAACTAACCGAAAGGGCAGGACGCCTAAAAGCCAACAAACCGAAAAGCTGCGTCGCCTAAAAGCAAACTTACCGAATGGCCGCTCTGTCGAAACGCCACCAACCGGAAAGACGGTGTCGTCTACAGGCCAACTGATACAGCGCCTGATTGCTGCTCAACAGAAAAGTCCAATAACGGACATGACGTTGCCGGGGGGTTGGACTTGTCAGCGATTGGTCCAGACCCCCACGTCCATCACATCACTGTGAAGGCATGAACATTGTCCCAAACCTCCGCTCCACCCGACCCACAACCCGCGGAGGGTGGCCGTGGGAGAGTGGGGTCTGTCCCGAGTGATGCACATCTTTGGCCACTTTCAACTTGGTGCTTGGGTTCAGATTGCCCAGTCACCTATGGCTTGTGTGGGAAAATGAACCCCACGCTCCCGCCTCCCCATTCTCTCTCCCCTCTCTCTCTCTCCCCTCTCTCTCCCTCCCTTCTCTCTCTCTCCCCCTTCTCTCTCTCCTCCGTCTCCACCCGCGGGAGCGTCCCACAATCACTGACCACGATGCACCGCCATCGGACCCCAACCTCCACACCAGGGTAATTCCCCACTCCCCCCCCCCCCCCCACCTCCGACCCCCGGACCCCGACCCCACCCACACCGGGTGATTCACCCTGGCCGCGGGGACAGACGTTTTATTTATTACCGTCTCGGTGCTTGCGGAACGCACCCAAGCTCCCACGCACAAAACAGATAGCACCTCTGGAGAGAAGGAATGGGTGGCGTTTTGTGCCGAGACCATTCTTCAGAGTGCGTCTGAAAGGTCTCGACCAGCCTGGCAGTGAAGGTCGGTAGGTCAATCCGTTATAAACAAAATCCATTATAAAGAGATCCCTATAAACGGAGGGGGTGTTTGTAGGTTAGTTACCTAAAATTGAAGAATTCAATGTTTATAGTGTTGGCATTTAAGCTACCCAAGCAAATTAGGAGGTGCTATTTCTCCCAGTTTGCGTATGGCCTCACTCTGACAATGGAGGAGAAGATGTGGTACCAAAGCCATGCCTTCAAATTTCTTTTTTAGTCTGATTATCTGTCTCCCTTCTTACAATAGTTTTCATATTTATAGAATATTGTTCAGCTCTATTTTATAACTTTTTCTCATCTTCTCATATGCTTCACTTTTTGTTTACTTTCTTTCTGATCTAACAATTAGCCTGATTCTCACTTGCATTACCAAACTGGCACCTGCCACATACCTTTTTTTCTGCTCTGTTTTACACTATATTTTTTTAGCCATCCAGGGAACTTTAATTTCCTTATGCTCCTTCCTCAAAGGAATCTACCTGGATTGCAACTGACACTTCAGAAGTCACAAACTGTTCAATTTTAATTGTGTGCACCAGGCACCAATTCCAATTTACCAACGAAACAGCTGTTGCAATTGACTCTTCTCCAATTGATTGTTTTTAACTTGCAGTTGTCTTTTGTCCTTTTCCATTGCTATTCTAAACCATATGAAATTATGATGCCATCTAGAAATAAGGGTGGTCACGCACATAGTAAGCATATTTTATCTTTTCCCAGGGAGTTGGCAGAACCATCAGACAAAACCATGGGGATCTCAGTTTTCACTCAGTTTATTACTTGTAATCAGCTGTGGCTCAGTTTGTAGTGTTCTTACCTCACGGTCGGCTCTGGATTCAAGTTCCACTCTTCAAATCCAAGCACAAAATCCTTGGCTGATACTCTGGTGAAATGTGAGGACGGATCTGGACTGTTATTGGCTTTTAGGTGAGACATTAAACACATGTCCCATCTGTTTACTTTGGTGGTTATAACATTTGAGATCTCCATTCTTATGGAAGTCAGTTTTCTACAAATTTGATTAATTTGACTTGATATCAAGAAAAAGTTGACAGGTCTAGTTTTAGGGCTAGTAAATGATTCAGCTGTAATACTAAAGACGTCTGCTATGAACGAGCTGAGCTGCTAGCTAAGCTGTTCCAATACAATTACACAGGTCTATCTGACATGTACAGAACTGCCCATGCACAGCCTATTCGCAAAAGCACAAATTCTACCCAGATATTACTACCCTGTCAATCTATTCTTAATCATCAGCAAAGTTATGGAAAATGTCATAGTCAGTTCTTTCAAGAAATAGTAACTCGCCAACGTTCCGCTCATAAAGTGTCTAACCGGATTGGATTTTGCCAGGATCACTCAGTTCCATGCGTCATCATTGTTTTGGTTTACACATGAATCAAAGCGCTGAATGTTAGAAGTGCAGTGACAGTGGCTGCCCATGATATCATAGTTGCATTTGAATGGGTTCGGCATTGTGATCCTGATAACATTTAAGTCAATGGGTTTCAAAGGAGTAACACTCCAATGGCTGGAGTCACAGCAGATGTTTACAGATTATTGCCCAATGTTCAGGAAAATGCTAATAAATGGCAAGTAGCATTCATGTCACAAAAGTGTAAAGCAATGGCAACCTACTCTTGACAATCAATGGTATTATCATCACCAAATTCCCAATCATCATCTTGGGGATCACTGTTGACCAGAATCTTAATTGGAAACTAAAGTGGACCAGCCACATGTATATTGTAACTACAAAAGGAGATCAGAGGCTGAGTATCTCGCATTAACTGAATCAAGGCAAGTGGAGAGTATTTCATTTCATTTTTCTCCATATGAGCATGTCTTTGGGGCTGTCACAGGAAGTGTGGTAATTGACTCACTTCCTATGACACCCCAAAGATATTCTCCTATCATCAAATATGAAACGAAACATTCCCCACATGCTTTGATGAGTTAGCTCCAGTAATATTGAGACAAAATATCCTGTTCACCACCTGAGACGTTATTCCCAACTTTACCTGTAAACAAAGGATGAAGAATGCATCAGCTAAAACATATGTTGCAGTTAATTACCAAGGCTACTTCAACAGCACATCATCAAACCCTTAACCCCTTTCACTGAGAAGAACAAAGACATCAGGTTGCCAACCATTACAACTCCCTTCCCATTCCCATACTGGCCCTTTCTGTCTTGAGCCTCCACCATTGCCAGAGTGAGGCCACAGGCACATTGGAGGAATAGCACTTCATATTTCACTTGGGTACCTTACTACCCTGCGGTATGAACATTGAATTCTCTAATTTTAGGTAACATCATCTCATACACTCCTTCCCTCCCCCTTCCTCCTTGTCCCCTTCCTCATCCCCACTCCTTTTACCAGTTCCACAGTTCCCCATATTGTTTCTGTTGAGATCATACATTCCTTAGCCAATAATGGACCTACCAGGCAATGCCCTACCTGAGGTCATTTGTGGCTGGAGACACAAAATGCTGGAGTAACTCAGCGGGACAGGCAGCATCTCTGGACAGAAGGCATGGGTGACATTTCGGGTTGAGATCTTCCTACCGTTCTGCTACTTCTGTTACTTCATGCAGTTCCTACCTACTCATTTGGACCTGGTCTTTTCTTGCCTCCAACTTTTTTTCAATTCATACTCCTCTTCACATCCCCAACCCCCCACCCCCTACTCTGTCTTTTTCTCCAGAGATGCTGCCTGGCCTGCTGAGTCACTCCAGCAGTGTCTATCTTTGGTATTAACCAGCATCTGCAGTTCTTTGTTTCAAATAGACATCAGGTGCATGGAAACATCCATATAAAACTGAAGTTTTTATTTCCATTGCAAGCAATGAGTCTTTTTCATTCCCAACTATTACTCTGAGGAGATAGCGAACAAAACACTTAATTGCTTAGAAAATGAAAGGCTCTCAAAAGCTATATCAAAAGCTGATTCACAATCAAAGACTTTTACACACAATGGAAATTGTTTAAATTTAGTTTGGGTCCAGTTAGAAACATAGAAACATAAAAAATAGGTGCAGGAGTAGGCCATTCGGCCCTTCGAGCCTGCACCACCATTCAATATGATCATGGCTGATCATATTGGCAATATGATCATGGCAGTTCTAGTGATCTAGGAAGAGCCTCAGGGGTGGATGTAGGGTATGGAAACAGCATCTCTGGAGCAAAAGAAGTATCCACTCAGCCCCTCGAGCCTATTCTACCATTTATGCCACTCAGGAATAGGTCCTTCAGCCCACTGATTCCACGTCAGCCATCAAGCACCCACTTACTCTAATCCCTTTTTATTATCCTTGCATTCCCATTACCGCCACCATATTCTACCACCTATATACTATTAAGAACAATTTACAATAGCCAGTTAGCAACTCTTTTACCTTTGGGAAGTCGGTAGAAATCAAAGCACCCTGTGAAAACTCACAGGGAGAATGTGCAAACTCCAAGGAGAGAACGCTAGTGTTTAGGGTGCAACAACACACAAAACTGCACCACTCTGTCACAATAAGATCTTTTTTACCTCAGAATTGTTTTACTACACTAAATACAAAGCACTAACCCCACATCTCCTCACTATACAGCACAGAACAGGTCCCAATGACCCGCCTTGTTAAGGCCTGTCCAACCTCTCCCTTTGAGTTAAGCCTGCAAGCCCAGACTTGGTGAATCTTTTCTGTATCCTTTACAACTTAATCACATTCTTCCTATAGATGAGTGACCAGAATCGCACATGGTACTTCAACTGTAGTTCCCCAATGACTTGTATATCTGCATCATGACATTTCGATCTTTTGTACTCGATACGCTTCCCAATGAAGACAAGCAGGCAAATGCCTTATTCACCACCTGTCCACCTGAATCGCCAATTTTAGGGAACCATGTACTTGTACTCCCAAATCTCTCTGTTCTGCATCACTCTCCAGTGGTGCTACCCTTTGCTCAGTAAGCCCTATGCTGGTTTGATATGCCAAAGTGCAACACTGCACATTTGTCCGAGTTAAATTTCATTTAGTATTCTTTGGACAACCTTCCCACCTGATCTAGATCCTGCAGTAAAGTTGGATATCCTTCTCACTGACAATTAAACTACCAATGTTGCTGTCATCAGCAAATTGTTCAGATAATTACTACATTGTCATCCTAATCATCAATGTAAAAAAAAATCCTCAATTCCTTAGCTTCCAGTAAAAATAGATGAGAAGTATTCATTAATATCTCCCCCCATCTCTTGTGACCAGTGCCTCAATATCTCACGTCAACTAGGGTTTCCTGACCTTGCCAGCCATTCCCTTTACTCTAAAAGGAACATGCTGCCTGTACTCTAGCTATCTCACTTTTGAAAGCCTTCCACTTGTAGCCTTAAAGGCCTGTCCCACTTGGGTCGTCATTTACACGACAGGCCGGTAGTGACTGATGCGCGACGTCGTGCGCGTCATCATGCGTCCGCACAGCGGTCTAGAGCACGTGACGTCATTTGAAGATGGACACAAAATGCAGGACCGGCAGCATCTCTGGAGAGAAGGAATGGATGATGTTTCAGGTCAAGACTCTTCTTCAGTGATCCCAATATATATTCCAAAATATTTTTTTCAAAAAACTAGATTCTACTATCACTAATTTTATATGGGATTACAGAGCACACAGAATTCAACAAAAGCATTTGTGTAAACCTAAAGAAGTTGGGGGTTTATCATTACCTAACTTTACGTATTACTACTGGGCAGTGCATATTAAGAACATAATGTACTGGTTAGTTACTCCAGCATTTTGTGTCTATCTCCAATCGTCTTGGCCCCGCTCTGGGAGTAGGAGTGGGGGCGGATCCGGATCCGCAATGGCCGTGAGCCCCAGGCCGAGTTCGGCGATCATTTGCCTGCTTCTGCTGTTGTTGGAGGTGAGACGTTGTGCCGCACCAGGGTCTTGGGCCTGTCCCACTTCAGTTACCCAACAGGCCGGTGGGGGGCAAAGATTTAATTCAGAACGAAGTCCACACTCCTCCACGCCACTCCACACTCCTCCACACCACTCCATGAGCCCATCCCGCGCTACCCACGCGCTACCCACAAGCTGGCAGGTCTCGTAAATGGCGCGCGAATGACAGCCAAGTGGGACAAACCCTTTACCTGCAACAGGCTGTCCCAATCGACCTCTGCAAATTCACACCTTATGCATCCAAAATTGGCTTTGTCACAGGGCAAGTAACACAAAGCTAGATGGGGCATTAACCTCCTTGGTTAGTTCTTTATTTTGAGCCAATGACCGTTGATTCTAAACACTTCAGCTGGGGAATATGTCAACTCCACATCTATCCTATTCTAGCAAATAATTTGAGACCTAGGCCATTGCCCTTCCACCTAGCCTGTCTCTATTCGCATGAAGCCTCAATGGATCCTCCTTATAGACCCATCTAACTTTGTATTCTTTGCAGCCTAGATCGATTACACTCAATTTCCTCATTCAAAGTTTGTGAACAATGGAGCAACAAGCCCTGACCCCTACAACACACCACACCTCACAGCCTCCTAACATGAAAAGGATCACTAAATTGACATTGTTGGTTTTCTGTACATGAACAAATTCTCAATACATGCTAGTACGTTGCCTCAATAATCACATGGTCCAATTGTGTTTGTTGTTGCATCTTATCAAAACGTTTCTAAAAGTCAATGTACACAACTTCAAATGGTTCACCTTTATCTGTCTTGCTAGTTACAAATGTTAATGGATTTATCAAGCATGATTTCCCTTACATTAATCTGTGTTAACTGTGCCTAATCCTATTATCATTTTCCAATGATGCCACTTCGTTAATCAAGGATAATTATTAATTATAAATATTGTGATTAATAATAACTAGAAATACCCACCTCCAACATGTTCCCTCCAACTGATGTCAAACTAATTAGTCTATAGTTTCCTGTACTCTCTTGCCTTTCTTATATATGTGTATGCTTTGTGATGTGCTATGGTGGAAAGATGTTTCTATTCAGGCAGAGGAGGAGGAGGGCTAGTTCATTGATATGTGGGGATCAGAACTGATCTTCAAATCAGGAAGTTTGGATTGGGTCAACAGATAGGAGGAAGATAGGGTAAGATGGGCATGACAGTATGGATTTGGCAGCCAGGCAAGAATCGTGAATTTTGAGTGTGGTAGGTAGGGTTGCTACCAGATAGTTTGGATCACTTGGATCTCGTCGATAAGCAATCTCCATACCCTCATCAATTTCAACTATATCCTGCATTGCACAAGCCCCAAAACTACCGGGCCCATTACTGTAGCACATGCCTTCTCATTGAGCATTGAACTTAGATCCCTCTTCACTATGCTGAGAAAATGAATCTTGGAAATGTTATCCTATAAGAGTATCCTGTAACAGGGAATGTGACTATCAATGTGCATCGAGAAAATAACTCCCATGGTGGAATAGGCATATATTTGTGTGCTTGTATACACGCACAGCAGCAGACAATACTGTATGATTATTGTAGTGTTGGATTTGTCAGATGGAATTTGAAGATTAAAGCATGGGCTTTTGTCTTGGAATTTGTTTGGACATTGCTCTCAGTATCTTCCACCAGTCCATGCTTTAGTCCATGATTTCTATAAAAAGCACGAACAATGGTATTAGTTAGTACAGGATCTGTTACACAACCTCATAGTATTGATCATGAAAAACATCTCTTAAACACACCATGAATTTGTGCATCATACTATTGGTGCCTATTTGAATTGTCACCCTGTATAGAATGCTCCATGTTTATTAGGTTATTATTGTTTTTGCACCTCTGATTTCCTGTACAATATTGCCACTGTTTGAAGGCCTCAAACAACTCCCACCAATGTTTTCTGCCCTTTGCTATTTCATATGCCTTGTTTTATCATACAATACAATGGTATGAACAGTAGATTCTAGTCTAGAACTCGAGGGCACAACCTCAGAATAAAAAGACGTATCTATAGAAACGAGATAAGGAGGAATTTCGTTAGCCAGAGAATGGTGAATCCGTAGAATTCATTGTCATAGATGGCTGTGGTCCAAGTCTCTGGATATTTTTAAAAGGTTGATATGTTCTTGATTAGTAAGGGCATCAAAAGTTATGGGGAGAAGACAAGAGAATAGGGTTGAGAGGGAAAGACAGATCAGACATAATTCAAAGAAGACTAGATGAGCTGAATAACCCAAGTCTGCTCCTATGATTTATGAACTTATTTATTTTCTGCACTGACTAATTGAAGGTATAATCTACATTTTGATCCTCTATTCCTTTCTAACACGTTCTAGTTATCATTTCCAAGCTCATCCCCCTGCAGTATCACCGCATAATTTCCCTTTAATTCTAATACTAGACTATGTGGGACCATTGGGTCCCTGTCACACGGGAAGCCTGGTCCCCCAACGCAACCCATTCCCCAACGCAATATTCCACCATTCACCCGTTCCCCCAATGCAATATTCCACCACTTATCCATAGTCCCCAACTGCGCAAGTGCAGCTCATTTCCCTTCATCCCCCAGCACTCCCCCCCCTCCTCTTCACCCTCCCTCTTCTTCCCCTCTCCACCTCCCCTCCTCAATCCCCTCCCTCACCTCTCCCTCTTTCCCCAACCCTCAGTCAGTCACTCCCTCCCTTCCTCCATAACTTCTCTCCCCTCCCTACCTCCCACCTATCCCTCTATCCCCCCACCTCCCCCTATCCCCCCCCACTATCCCTCCTCACCTCCCTCACTGCCCTCCTCTCCCTCTATTCCCCACTCCCCCTCCTCTATTCCCCCTTCCTCTCCCTCTAATCCCCCTTCTCCCCCACTCTCCCTCCTCACCTCCTCCACTTCACTCCCTCTCCCTCCCTACCCCCTCCTCTCCCTCAATCCTCCACTCTCCCTCCTCACTTCCCCAGGGTCCGGAGCAACAGTAAAATGCAAGTAATCTTACCTGTGTCGCCGTTGTGAAAATAAGTTGGCGATCTCAATTCTGAAAGGCCCCAACTGCACAGGCACGGCTGAGGACCCATTGGGTGCTCTTTGTGACGCCAGTAAAGACACGCAATGGAACCCACCCTCAACTGCACATGCACGAGTGGGGGCGCTATGTTAAGTTAATTTTTAATAACTTTAAAAATATACCATCAATCTGAACAAAACTTGTTTCATTTACATCACATGACAATGGTGAGTAAGGAGGGGGCAAAAACGGTAGCGCTATCGTGTCCCATTTTTGCACAAACAGAGGTATAAGAACAAACCTGCAAACAAACAATATCAGAATTTTAGTAATATACTAGACTAAGTAGGACCCGTTGGGTCCCAGCTTCACACGGGAGGGCTGGTCCCCCAACACAATATTTCACCTCTCCACCAATTCCAGTATACACACACACTCACACTAACACACACACATACACTCACACACACTCCCACACTCATGCACACACACGCTCACACAGACTCACACATAGACTCACACACACTCTCACTCACACACATATATTCACACACACAAATACACACACACACATACACATACACACACACACACACACACACACACAGACATACACTCACACAGACACACTCACACAGACATACACTCACACAGACATACACTCACACACACACATACTCTCACACACACACCCTAACTTAGAATCTTTCTTCCTTTGTGGAATGAAATGATCCTGCATCTTCCGGACTTTGCCCAGAAATTCCTGCCATTGCTGTTCCACCGTCATTCCTGCTAGGACCCCTTTTCAGTCTACCTTGGCTAGCTCCTCCCTCATGTCTTCATAGTTCCCTTTGTTCAACTGCATCACTGACACTTCTGATTTTACCTTCTCCTTCTCAAATTGCAGATTCAAACTAATAATATTATGATCACTACCTCCAACCGGCTCCTTTACCTCGAGTGCTCTTATGAAATCTGGTTCATTGGACAACACTAAATCCAGAATTGCCTTTTCTCTGGTCAGCTCCATTACAAGCTGCTCTAAGAATCCATCTTGGAGGCATTCTACAAACTCTCTTTCTTGGGGTCCTGAACCAACCTGATTTTCCCAATCTACCTGCGTAATGAAATGCCCCATCACCACAGTGGCATTACCTTTGTTACATGCCAGTTTTAACTCCTGCTGCAACTTACACCCTACATCTGGGCTACTATTTGGGGGTCATAGAAACATAGAAACATAGAAATTAGGTGCAGGAGTAGGCCATTCGGCCCTTCGAGCCTGCACCGCCATTCAATATGATCATGGCTGATCATCCAACTCAGTATCCCGTACCTGCCTTCTCTCCATACCCCCTAATCCCCTTATCCACAAGGGCCACATCTAACTCCCTCTTAAATATAGCCAATGAACTGGCCTCAACTACCCTCTGTGGCAGAGAGTTCCAGAGATTCACCACTCTCTGTATGAAAAAAGTTCTTCTTATCTCGGGTTTAAAGGATTTCCCCCTTATCCTTAAGCTGTGATCCCTTGTCCTGGACTTCCCCAACATCGGGAACAATCTTCCTGCATCTAGCCTGTCCAACCCCTTAAGAATTTTGTAAGTTTCTATAAGATCCCCTCTCAATCTCCTAAATTCTAGAGAGTATAAACCAAGTCTATCCAGTCTTTCTTCATAAGACAGTCCTGATATCCCAGGAATCAGTCTGGTGAACCGTCTCTGCACTCCCTCTATGGCAATAATGTCCTTCCTCAGATTTGGAGACCAAAACTGTACGCAATACTCCAGGTGTGGTCTCACCAAGACCCTGTACAACTGCAGTAGAACCTCCCTGCTCCTATACTCAAATCCTTTTGCAATGAAAACTAACATACCATTCGCTTTCTTTACTGCCTGCTGCACCTGCATGCCTACCTTCAATGACTGGTGTACCATGACACCCAGGTCTCGCTGCATCTCCCCCTTTCCCAATCGGCCTCCATTTAGATAATAGTCTGCTTTCCCGGGTCTGCAGATAACACCAATTAGTGTCTTCTTGCCTTTGCAGTTCCTCAACTCAATCTACAGTGACTATACCTCATCAGTCCCTACGTCTTCCCATGCAAGGGACTGAATTCCATTCCTCACCAGCAGAGCTACCACCCCCCCCCCCTACCCATCTGCCCACCTGCCTATCCTTTCTATAGGATATATAACCCTGAATATTGAGTTCCCAGGCCCGATCCTCCTGCAGCCACGTCTCGGTAATCCCCACAATGTCATATCTACCAACCTCTAACTGAGCCTCAAGCTCATCTACTTTACTTCTTATACTTTGCGCATTCAAATACCATACTTTAAATTCCTTACGCATATCACATTTCACTTCAATCCCTATTACACTTGGCTATACTCTCCTATCCCTTTGTGAGCTTTCTTTCCAGTTAATTCTGGGGTCATTAACTGTACCTTTACTCCCTTTCCCTTTAACTCTGTCCTTGACTATCCCATTTGACCCCCCCCCGCCCCCTTACTTAGTTTAAAACCACCTGTGTTGCAGTGGCAAACCTGTCTGCCAGAATGACGGACCCCACCTGTTAAGGTGCATTCCATCCCTTTTGTACAGTATATGACAGTAAACTTTCTTGAATCATTTATTGCAAGTACATTGTAGGCTCACAGTCCAGTTGATTCACAGCTTAGAATGACAGTCATGGCCTCTCCCTCGCGATCTTGTAGTGTGACTGACTCACGTCTAGGCATCCAGGGTTTTATAATCCTGCTCCCCCCCCCCCCCCCGGAAGGGGCGTTATCGTCATAATGGTGATTGACAGGCGAGAGGACCAATCAGCTGATCTCAAGATTTTTTAAACACTCATAACATTTTTATTTTTCATCGATGGGAAAAATCCTCGGGTCTAGCTCAGCGGAGGTCCCCCACCTGTTAAGGTGCAATCCATCCCTTTTGTACAGTATATGACAGTAAATATTCTTGAATCCACTCACACGGCTGAGGGATTCGGTGTGGAGGGCGAACAACAGGTGTGATGTCCAGGTTTCCAGGCCACAAAGCCTCTCCATTGTGGGGCTTCCGCAGTCACTTGATGCCAAATGGCATTCGTAAGAATCGGTAGCATCCGACACTTCCGCAATCAGCGCGGCCTCTGCACTCACCGGAAATTACACAATCAGCGCGACCTGTCTACTAAGCGGAAGTCACAAAATTAGCGGGATGTTTGGGCTAAACACAGTCGGACCTAATAAAGCATTTATTCCGTCCAAACACAATCGGACCTAATAAAGCTAATATTCCTTCCAAACACAGTCGGACCTAATAAAGCATTTATTCCTTCCATATACAGTCGGACCTAATAAAGCATATATTCCTTCCAAACACAGTCAGACTTAATAAAGCAGAGGAGGACTGTGAGTAAGATGGCCAAAAATCACAAGGATACAGGGTAGCGTTTTTTCTAAAATCGATATACAGCGCAGACAGGAAGTGGTCAAGATGAGACTTTTAATTATATAGATACTAGACCAAGTGCAGACCCGTTGGGTCTGCCTCCTCAATGCACCTGTTCCCTACCCGTAGCCCCCAATTGCACTTGCCCTGTGTGTTGCAATAGCAATTCGCCCTCCCCTCCTGTGAGGTGAAAATTTCATAGTACAGGTGCACAACCTTTTATCCGAAAGCCTTGGGACCAGACACTTTTCGTAATTCAGAATTTTTCGGCTTTCGGAATGGAAGATTTTTAGCGTAGATTTTAACGGCTGGCTCAGTGGTAGAGTGCTCGGCTCGTATCCGCAAGGTCGCGAGTTTGCGCCTCGATCCCGGCAGTTACTCGATCGCGAGTTTGAGTCTTCAATTTAGATTTTTCTTGCAGAATAGGAGAGAATAGGGAGGGTTAGGCTGGGATCATTCTCTGCGAGATGATCTTAGTGCGGGAGACAAGTGTAGGAGAGGTGTACTGACTGTGTGGGCAGAACTTTGGAAGTGATTGCCCACCATTCTCAAAAGCCGCTGTGTCTCCCTGTCCCTCCAACTCCAGAGGAATCTGCTCCCCGATGGGCCGCTACAGCGACAAGTGGCAGTTCGCCCACAGCCCGAGCTGCGCCCCCTCATCCGCAACCCGGGTTCCTCTGGAGTTGGAGCGGGGCTGGGCTAGAGTTGTTGCTGGTTGTGAGTCTCTGGGATCTCCGTGCTTGCAGTGGGCCTGGGGGTCGGTGTCCCGATGAGGGGGCGCAGCTCGGGCTGTGGGCGAACTGCCACTTGTCGCTGTAGCGGCGCATCGGGGAGCGGCTTCTGGTGGTCCTGACGTCTCTCAGCTCCTGTCCAGGGGGGTGGCCGGAGACGTCAGGACCAACAGGAACCCGCTCCCCGATGCGCCGCTACAGCGACAAGTGGCAGTTCGCCCACAGCCCGAGCTGCGCCCCCTCATCCGCAACCCGGGTTCCTCTGGAGTTGGAGCGGGGCTGGGCTAGAGTTGCTGCTGGCTGTGAGTCTATGGGATCTCCGTGCTTGCAGTCGGTGTCCCGTTGGTCCTGACGTCTCCGGTCACCCCCCTGGAATGGAGCTGAGACGGGGAACTGTACGGCCCTAGCCCCCTCCCTCTGCAACTGCAAACAACCCCACAGTTCCCAGTCTCAGCTTCTGTACAGGGGGGTGGCCGGAGACGTCACAGCCCGAGCCATCAGCTTCTGTCCCTACGGGGACAGCGGAGAGCGTGTTCCTCTGGAGTTGGAGCGGGGCTGGGCTGCTGCTGGCTGTGGGTCTCTGGGATCTCCGTGCTTGCAGTGGGCCTGGGGGTCGGTGTCCCGTTGGTCCTGACGTCTCCGGTGACTGGCACTGGCTCCAACGTGAAGACAGTGCAAAGCCCACGCGCCGGTGCAATGTGCGGGGAGCTGGAGAGGGGAGGGAAGGGGTCACACACATGGCCGGGAAGCAGAGGGGTGTAGGTGGGGTGACAGTGGGTGTGAAACTGAAGGGAGCGACAATTTGCTGCTGCCTGCCCGCTGAGTTAAAAAGTTCCCACGCAAGACTCACGATACACTGTGTATTGTGAGTTTACCGTGGGAACTTTTTAACTCAGCGGGCAGGCAGCAGCAGATTGTCAATTATTAACCCTCCCGCGCAATATACCCTCACCTTCTCTTTTATGAATGGGGATTTAGTTCCCCTTTCTTCGAGGACCGATCGGAGGTTCCGCTGTCACCTCTGCGGGCCGCCCTCGGTGAACGTCTTCAAGGACCTTTCTTCAAGGACTGAAAAAATGTCCGCTATTCGGAGGTTTTCGTTATTTGGATCTTCGGATAAAAAGGTTGTGCACCTGTATTCCTGTGTCACAACATTGTATCGAAGTGTGTTGTTAGCTGGCAGGAATGATTTTAACAGTAAAAATCTTGTGTAAGTTGGCATTTTTAAAACTTTAATCGTGAATAACGTGAAATATACGATGAAATCTTCAGTGAAGCTGATCACTGCTAGCCGTGCCATTGTGACGTCATCAGTGAAAACTGGTTGTTTTAAATTCAAAGTCTTTTGATGTTTTTAAACTTCTTACTTTCTTTTAATCAGTAACTAGACCAAGTGCAGACCCTTTGGGACCCACTTGGAGATTATATCCGTGCCATTTATAACCTCCACTCCAAGCTGGGCAAGCTTCCCACAGAATACATTATTGTAACTGACCTGGAGGTCACACCTGTCGTTCGCTCTCCACACCGAATCCCACACGCAATGAAGGACCGCGTAAAAACTGAACTAGACAGAATGGAAACACTGGAGATGATGGCCCCTGTCAATGACCCCTCCTCCTGGGTCTCCACCATGGTCGCAGCAACCAAGAAAAACAAAGACGAAATATGGATTTGCATCAACCCTAAAGACTTAAACATTGCCATCAAATGACCACATCACCCGATGGGGATGGTGGCAGAGGTCGCAGCCAACCTGGGTAAAGCCACAGTCTTCTCTGTCTTAGATGCAAATAACTAATTTTGGCAAATACTGCTTGATCATGCATCCTCCATGCTAACCACATCCGTGAAACCCTTCGGATGCTACCGATTCTTACGAATGCCATTTGGCATCAATTCGGCCAGTGAGGTCTTCCAATGTAAAATGGAACAACTATTTACTGGCTACCCATGCTCCATAATCGTGGATGACATCCTGATTGCCGGGCGCAACGTCTAAGAACATGAAGTGGGTCCTGGATTGTGGCGCAGAGGTAAACCTCAAACTGAACCCCCTTAAGTGCAGGTTTAGAATCAACAAAATGACTTACGTGGGCCACATACTCACCAACAACGGCCTCAGGCCAGACCCTTCTAAAACCACTACACATATAATGCATGCCACCCATTACATGGTATTATGGTACTACACTAATGCTGACAGCCAGCTAGCAGAGCGTATGCTGAGCTTCATGAGCACGGCTGTGCAACTTAAATGCTCTGTATTTCGGAATAGAATAAAGACCTATGTTTTACCATGTATGTTGTCGTCGAGATTATAAATGGCATGAATTAATCTACATCAGTTGAAGCTGGTAGTTTGAAATTCAAGGAATTTTGATTTTATTTAATTTTAATCGGTAATAAGTCGAGAAATAAAGCATAAAATGTTCAGTGAAAGTGATATCTGCCTAGAGGGGGAAATGTGAATCAGAATATGTAAAAATCTTGTGAAAGTTGACATTTTTAAAGCTTTAATCGAGACTAACATGTCAAATATAGGATGAAATCTTCACTGAGGCTGTTCACTGTTAACCTAGCCATTGTGACATCATCAGTTGATGCTGGTGGTTTTAATTTCAAAGTCATTTGACTTTTTTAGACTTTTAATCATTAATAAATCGAGAATAAGTCGAGAAAAAAAGCATAAAATGTTCTGATAAGGTGACCCCGGCCTTGGCAGGAAATATGTCAATTGGAATATGTAAAAATCGTTACCGCGTAGTGTTTTTGCAAAGATGTAAAGACAACCACATATACACACACACATATACACACGTACAAGATCAGACTTTTGATAAGTATTTGCTAGGATAGATATATATATATAATATAATAGATTCCCCTTGATGTTTAAAGCTTTACAACAGCCCAAGCTTGATTTGTTATGACATGGTGGAGGAGAGTGCCCATCCCAATGGAACAACTTACAATTTCCTCAGGTTTGGTGCCAATCATCCCAAAAATTGCAACCTATTTTTTCCCATTCCAACCATTGAGTCACACATTCAACTTTCAGATCTTATTGACCCTATTTCAATTTGCACAAGGCTCAGGTAATAATTCAGATATTTATTATTACCTTTATGGGGCTGATTTTTAGTTTGATTTCTACCGTTAATACACCCTCTGCAAAATCTTCTATTCCATCCGATCCATGTCATTTCGACATAGAACTGGATAACAACTGGATCATTAAATCCCACATCAAGTTCCCACTTTAAACTCTTGAAGATGTCCTTAACCCTGACGGTGGACAGACAACATAGTCTCTGGGTCATTTGGGTTCATGCTCTTGGCTATCGTTTCTTGCACTTTGCTATTCACATAAAACTCCTGTCAATATTTAGACAGTATTTAAATCTCATTCTTACAACAGATGAACTTTAAAATCTTCTTGCTTGATTTCAAATTATTTCACAGCTTTGTTCCTCCCCCATCTCTGGAATTCCCTACAGCGCCACAACTCTTAAAATTTCAGCACTCCCCACCTTTTCCCATCACGTGCGTGTCTTCGATTTCAATCTCCTGAAATTTCATGGCCTTTATCACTCTCTTCTGTATTACGAAATTTTGTAAAATTCTTGTCTTTGACCAAGCCTTTAGACACTTGAATATCATAATGTGGCTCAATTTAAAATTTAGTTTCACAATGACCCTGTGAAATGGACATATATAATTGCAAGTTATGTTAGCCATAATTAAACATATCAAAAGCGTTGCCTAGTAATTACAGTAAGCATTGCAGCTTTGCTGTGTTAGGAATCCCACTTGAACATTGTATTGAACCTAACACATTAAATATTATGATAGGAGCGGTAAAATTGAGAAGGAATAGAAATGTTAGTCCTTACAAGTAATATTTTTGAAAGAATACAATCAAACAATCCGGCGTTTACTGTATATTTAATGCAGCTACTTTGAAATATAAAACAATACATCTTGCAATAGTTTATACACTCATAAACTCTTAAACATCTTAGTTGCTTATTCATAAGTTTAAACATACTTTAAAATAAGTTTTGTTGACTTCTTCTGACAGTGCAGCACATTGAGCTTATTAATTTTATTAAGGGACTTGACTGAATAATAAATTAACAGCCAAATTTAAGAAAAAGAGAAAAAACATTCAAATGCCTATATTAGATGATTCGCATTTCATTGTTGTTAACATGTTATTCTTCTAACAATTACAGCTTTGTAAAAACTCTTTGTGTCAGTTTTTTAATCTCAGAAAATTCTATCTAAAACTTTCATCATCATTCATTAATTATACATTTATATCAAAATGTATCTGAAATAATTATTAAATTATTAGTCCATCATTGGGGAAGACATCAACAAATAATACAATCATTATTTTAAATATCTTCTTTTTCTTCTTACATATGGTGTGCACGACCTAAAGTTGTGGGTCAATTTGTTCTATTTGATCTATTTGTTTGTACACGTCAGGTTGATTGCAATAGTCGAAATAGGGTGGACCGCGTGAAGGTTGCAATCTCCCACCCCATTTTAAATACCTGTAAAAGAGGGATATTGAAATCCTTATTGTAAAATAAATCCTCATGTAAAAAAAGTGCTGGAGTAACACAGCAGGTCAGGCAACATCTCTGGAGGACATGGATAAGTGTTGTTTTGGGTTGGGAGACAGGGAAGAGTGGGGAGAACAAAAAGGGGGAGGGGGTTGTTACCTAAAATTGGAGAATTCAGTTCATACCATTGCGTTGTAAGCTACGCAAGCAGAATATGAGGTATCATTCCTCCAGTTTGCATGTGGCCTCAATCTGGCAATGGAGGAGGCCCAGGATGGAAAGGTCAATTTGTGAATGGAAGGGGGGTAAAATGGTTAGCAACTGGGAGACCCAGCAAGCCTTGGCGGACTAAGCGCAAGTGTTCACCATTGTAAAGGAGACCACATCAGGAGAACCAATGCAGAAGATGAAGTTAAAGAGGTGTATGTGAATTATTGACTTACCTGCAAGGGCTTCTGGGGTTCCTGGAAGGATGCAGGGGAGGAGCTGTAGGGACAGATGGTACATCTCCGAAGGTTTCAGGGGAAGGTACGTGGGGAGGGTGGTTGGGGTGGGAAGGTACGACTGAACCAGGAGTTGCGGAGAGAATGGTCTCTACGTAAAGTAGAAAGGGATGGGGTGGGAAGATGTGACTGGTGGTGGGATCATGGTAAGGTGGTGGAAAGGTCAGAGAATTATGTGTTCGATGCGGAGGCTGGTGTGGTGAAAAGTAAGGATCAGGAGATCATTATCCTTGTTCCGTCTGAGGGACGGGGAGCGAGAGCAGAACTATGAGGCATCCTGGTTAGTTTATTATTGTCAAGTGTACTGAGGTAAAGTGAAAAGCCTTTTTGTTGTGTGCTATCCAGTCAGTGAAAAGACTGTACATGATTATAATCAAGCCGCCCATAGTATACAGATGCAGGATAAGGGTATATTGTTTAGTGCAAGATAAGGTCCAGTAAAGTCTGATTAAAGATAGTTCGAAGGTTTCCAATAAGGTAAATGGGAGATCAGGACTGCTCTCTTGTTGTTAATAGGATGGTTCAGTTGCCTGATAACAGCGGGGAACAAACTGTCCCGGAATCTGGAGGAATGCAATTTCAAACCTCTGTACCTTTTGCCTGATGGGAGAAGGGAATAGAGGGAGTGACCAGGGTGAGACTAGTCCTTGATTATGCTAGTGGCCTTGCCGAGGCAGCCTGAAGTGTAGATGGAGTCAATGGAAGGACGTTGGTTTAAGTGATGGATTGGGCTTGGCCTCAACTCTCTGTAGTTTCTTGCGGTCTTGGATGGAGCTGTTCCCAAACCATGCTGTGATGCATCCCAATAAGATGCTTTCTACGACGCACCTATAAAAGTTGGTGAGGGTTGTTGGGGACATACCAAACATTCTAAACCATCTAATGAAGTAGGTGCTAGTGTGCTTCCTTCGCTGTAGCTTCAATGTGGCAGTTCCAGGACAAACTGCTGGTGATAATTATTCCTGAGAATTTGAAGCTATCAGCCATTTCTACTTTGGCACCATCATTCTATACACAGGAATGTGTGCCGCTTCATTTCCTGAAGTCGATCACAATCTTCTTTGTCTTGATGACATTGAGAGAAAGGTTGTTGTCTTGGTACCAGGTTACAAGGTTCTCAATCTCTTTCCTGGTATTTTTGATATCAGGCCCACTACAGTGGTGTCGTCTGTGAATTTGTAAATTGAGTTGGATTGGTATTTGGCTGCACAGTCGTGAGTGTATAAGAATTATAGTAGGGGTTGAGAACGCATCCCTGCGGGGCACCAGGGTTGAGGATTATTGTAGAGGATGATTTGTCACCTATCCTCACTGATTGCAGTCTGTTGGTCAAGAGTCAAGGATCCAGTTGCAGTGGTAAGTGGTGACTTCAAGTTCCACGAGTTTGGAATTGAGCTTGGATGGGACAATGGTGTTGAAAGCAGAGGTGTAGTCTATAAATAGGAGTCTTTCTCATCCAGGTTTTCCATGGATGAGTGAAGAGCCTGGGAGTTGGCATCAGCCATGGACCTGCCAGTGGCTGTAGACAAACTGCAGTGGGTCAAGGTTGCTTGTTAGGCTGGATTTAGTGTTCCATAACCATTTAGGCTGTGGGCCGAGGAGCTTTCTCGTTCAAGTTCGTGACCCAACTCACGGAACTACCTGATTTTTTAGCATATTGTGTAAAAATATTATATAAATCATACCTGAAACTCGTCAAGAACAAAACCTGCACATATTTTAAAAATATGAGAAAAACCTCAGATTTTCCGAATTGTCCAATCAATGCACGTTTGACATTGAGGTCGGACGCAAATGAACCAATCATGCGCTTTGTTTTACGGTCGCTATACAGCGAGCACGGTAGGCGTTTTTTCGGTAGGTGGCGCGGCTCTGGCCAGCAGCGGCCTCTGCAGTCTGTCCGCGTTTTTATTATTTTCTGTCTGTGTTTTAATGTAGTTTTTGTTATTTTTTGTTGGGGTGTGTGTGTGTGGGGGGGTGGGGGTGGGAGGGGGGGGGAAACTTTTTAAATCTCTCCCTGCACTGGAGACCCGACCTTTTTCTCGTCGGGTTCCGTTGTCGTTGAGGCCGCAACGAGGAGCGGCCTCCAACAGGAAGAAGCCGGGGACTCAGGTGCCGACTCACCGTTGCCGTCGCGGAGCTGGCCGAGACCGGAGCGGTGGAGGAACGCTGCTGCTGCTGCTGCTGCTGCTGCCGATGCTGCTGCTGGTGCGGGGGCTGCTGCTGCGGGTCTGCGGACAGCGGCGCCGGGAGCCCGCGGCTCCCTGGAGAGAGACCGCTTTTCAGGGCTCCTGCAACGGAGAATTCTCCCGCCCGAGTTGCGGGGTCGAAGAGCTCCTGGAGCGGGGCCTCACTACACCGCCCCGCGCGGCTGGAATGGCCGCGGGTACTTGCGAGCGCACACCGGGGGCTCCAACACCAAGACCCGGTGTGTGACCTCGCACCACCCGGCGTGGCTTCAATGGCCGCGGGACACTCGCCATCGCCAGCCGGGGGCTTTGACTTTGACTCTGACATCGGGGGGGGGAGTGCAGTGGAGAGATAAGTTTTTTTTGGCCTTCCATCACAGCTATGTGATGGATGTTTATGTAAAATTGTAATTATGTTGTGTCTGGGTCTATTTGTGTGTCATGTATGGCTGCAGAAACGGCATTTCGTTTGGACCTCTAGGGGTCCAAATGACAATTAAATTGACTCTTGACTCTTGACTCTCTTGAGCACTCTGGGATCAGTGCTGCCTGCTAATTACACCAAACAATAGCAAGGTTTCCAAGGAATAAAGGTAATGCTAACCTTGCTGATAACTTTGTTTTTCAATTGATTTATCTTTATAAGTTATGATGTGAACTGTTAAATAAAAATGATAAATAACAAATGTAGAGCTCGGGTTAGGATTAGGATTAGGATTAGTGTCAGTCAGAACGTTAGTTGGTCAGTCGGTCAGACAGTCGGTCAGACAGTCGGTCAGACAGTCGGTCAGACAGTCGGTCAGACAGTCGGTTATTTAGTCAGTCATTCAGTCGGTCGGTCAGTCGGGTATTCAGTCCGTGGGTCGGTCGTCAGTCAGTCGGTCGGTCCGTCAGTCAGTCGATCAGTCTGTCGGTCGGGCTGCCGGTAGGACGATGGATGCTGTGGAGGATCGGTCGGGCTGTCGGGCCGGGCCCCTGGTGGGTGCTGCGAGTGGTCGGACAGCCAGCGGGTGCTGCGAGTGGTCAGACGGCCGGCGGGTGCTGCGAGTGGTCGGACGGCCGGTGGGTGCTGCAAGTGGTCGGTTGAGCTGTTAGTGGGCCAGTGTTGCAACGAGCTGACGGGGGTGCTGAAGGCAGCCCGGGCGGCGTGCAGGGCAGTGCTTCATTAAATAGGCTGGTTCAGGACCCGGACCTTTGCGGCAGTCTCATTCAAAATACCCACTCACAATTATATTCATTACTAGACCAAGTGCAGACCCATTGGGTCTGTTCCCCCAACGTGCGGTTGTGGAGGGGGAGGCGGCATGCAGCATCACACACACTAACTATCTCCCCCCCCCCCGCACTCACGCTAATTACCCCCCTTGATATTACATTAATATTATTAATTTGCTCCTTTTACCCCATAACCACCCTAACTACTGACACATAGCCCCCAACTTGCAGTCACATCTAGAGGGGGGGGGGGGGATAGAGAGTGAGGGCAGAGAGAGAAGGCAGAGAGGAAGGGGCAGACACAGAGAGAGCGGCAAAAGGGAGAGGGGGTGGCGAGGAGGAGAAGAGGGAGGGTGGGTGAGAGGGGAAAGGTGGGGGTGGAGGGGATGGTGACAGTGAGGGGGATAGAGGAGGGAGAGGTGAGGGGAGGGGGGAGAGGAGGAGGAGGGGAGAGGTGGGGAGCAGGGAGGGCGGATGGAAGGGGGTAGGGGGTGGGTGTGGGAGGGGAGGGGGGTTTAGGGAAGGGGACGGTGGGGGAGGCGATGGAGGGAAGGGGGGAGGAGGGGGGGAGGGGAGGGGAGAGTGGGAGGGGGTTGGGGAGAGGAGAGGTGGGGAGGTATGGGGAGGGGGGAGGGGGTGAGAGGTGGTGGTGTATGGGGAGAGGAGAGGAGAGGAGAGGTGGCGATGTATGGGGAGAGGAGAGGAGAGGGGGAGGGGGAGAGAGGAGGGGAGG
Source organism: Leucoraja erinaceus (assembly GCF_028641065.1). NCBI lineage: Eukaryota > Metazoa > Chordata > Chondrichthyes > Rajiformes > Rajidae > Leucoraja > Leucoraja erinaceus. The sequence continues at coordinate 37,693,242 of NC_073383.1, forward strand.
GAGAGAGGGGAGGAGGGGGGGGAGGAGGGAGGGGAGGGGTTGGGGGGGGGGGGGAGGGGGGGGGGGGAGGGGGGAGGGAGAGGGGAGGGGGGGAGGGGGGGAGAGGGGGGGGGTGGAGAGAGAGAGTGCCTTTTTCAACCCAAACCCAAACAACCATTTGCAGGCAGTGCTTTTTTTTTTCCTCTAACCATATTTTCATTTTCAAACCAAATTAAGGGTACTCACATTGCTGTAGACATTTGTCAGTGTCATTCAGAGCTCTGATTGAGGCACACCACTTCCTGGTTTTATAGTCCCTCCCCCCTGCTGCCAGCAGAGAGAATGGAGAATTTTGTAAAATCATTAATATCTCTGTCATATTTCATCGACGGGAAAAATCCTCGGCACACATACGGCGGAGGGGGGCTCTGAGCGAGGTGGCCAAAAATGACGGCCATAGGTGGTGGCGTTCTCTCGGAAATCGCAGCACAGATCGCCAAAACCGGTCAAGAACAGAGTTTTAGTAATATAGATGTTATTTTTATATAATATAATTATACATGACTATATATATAATATGACTACATGGTTTAAATAGACCGCAGCACGGAATTAGACTCCCCATGGTGTATTATGGGCATTGGACACTAGATGGCGCTTACTTTTTCGATCTAATTTTCTAATTAATTTAATTAATTAATGTGCAACTTTTGGCACTGACGAGTTATGACTTCCTTCTCAATTATATTTCATCTAAATCTGTGCAAAATTTCATGTAGTTTCGAGACATGGGTCATGAAAGTTAAATTCTAGACACATTTTCTATGCTCGGCCCACAGCCTAATCTCTCGAAGCACTTTACGATGGTGGATGTCAGTAAGGCATGAGATCTTGCTTATCTTTGGCACTGGGATGATAGTGGTTTTCTTGAAGCAGGATGTCCATAAACACTCCCGCTAGTTGGTCCATGCAGTTCTCAAGGACGCAGCCAAGGACTCCGTCCAGGCCAGTCGCTTTCTATTGGTTCACCCTCAGGAAGGCTGATCTGACCTGCAACAGTGACCTTGGGGAAAGGCATACTCATGTGCAACGGGGCAGATGTCATTGCCATATTGACCTTTTTCTCAAAGTGAACATTGTTCATCAGGGAGAGCCACACTATCACCAGCAATGCTGACTGACTTCCCTTTGCAGCCAGTTATAGTATTTAGGCATTGCCACAATTGACGGGAATTATACTGGGACTCATGTTTGTCTTGGTATTGTCTCTTAGCATTCCAGATGTCCTTGTGAAGATTGTTGCAAGTTTTCTTGTACCACTCGTGATGGTTTGTCGTACACTGCAGTCTTAGCCTTCACCTGGGAATGTGCCTCACGGTTTATCCATGGTTGGGGATCATTCGCGTTGTCTTCTTTGGCACACTCCTCTTTGCTGAATGATGTCAGTCACGGCAGTGGCGTACTCATTCAGGTTGATTGCAGATTCCCTGAATGTGCACCAGTCCACTGACTCAAAAGTATTTGCATAGGATGTGATCCATGTCCACAGACCAGCATTAAGCAACTTTCTCCAATGGATCTTCCTGCTTCAGTTTGTGTTTGTAGGCAAGGAGTAGAAGCACAGCTAGATAGTTAGCTTTCCTAAAATGTAGCCGGGGAATGAAGCAGTAGGTGTTTTCTATGGAGTGTAGCAGTGGTTGAGGGTGTTCTAACCCCTGGTGTTACAAGAGACATGTTGATAGTAAGCTCTTGAGGTTGGCTTGATTGAAGTTGCTGACTTCAGGGTGTTTTATCTCAAGGCTATTGGTAGTGGAGTACGTTCATTTAGGGGGACAGAGGAGAGGCAGGCGAGGGATCCTGTTACAGCAGCAAGTGTAAAACCATGTTTACTAAAGAAAGAAGACCTCTCGAATGTCCTAGAATGGAAAGCTAACTCTTGAGAGCAGATTCAGCAGAGACAGAGACATTGAGAGTAGGTGATGGCATCTATGCAAGAGGTAGCGGGGAGGAGATGTAGTCCAGGTACAGTCTCTCTCAGTAAAATCTTATTATAATTGGGTTGCTATTTTGCCGAGCAAAGCCATTTTTAAAATTCTACATTATAGCTGGGAGTCATGCAACCTATATCAGTTTCAACTTTGGCAGTAATCCAGAACACAATTGATAAAAAGGAATGATTATGATCTATAAAGCAGCAGTTGTTCCTTGAAGATAGCATATCAAACTGATAATTATGCAGATAAGTGGTTTACAAACTGACACACTCTGACTGAGGGTAATCCTTTCTGTTTTGTGATGGTAACTAAGTGTTGTAATAATGCAATTTTTTTAAATCAGATTCAGCAAACATTTAAAAACAAACTTATTATTGCTATATTCTTTTAAGATACGGATGACTATATTTCTATGTATTAGATTGCATGATAATGCCAATGGAAAATAATCACGTATGAATTATTTATTGTGTTTTCATGAGGATTTCCTGGATCAGAAGTAACGGCTTCTTTAACTGAGGTCTAGGTATATTATTGTCACATGTACTGAAGAACAGTGAAAAGTTTTTATTTGATATCCAATCAAATCGGATAATAATACATGAATACAATCAAGCCATGTACATGTACAAGTGATAGGTCGAAGAATTCAGAATAGTTTCTTGGCATTGCAACATATAAGTTCCAAGAGAAAAAGTCTAATGTCTGCAATGAGGCAGGTTGGAAAATCATGACTGTACCCTAGCAAATGGAAGGACCATTCAGTAGTCTGATAACAATGGGGAGAAACTGTTCCTGTGTCTGGTGGTACGCACTTTAAAACTTCATACCTTCTGCCAGATGGGAGAAGGAAGACAAAGCAAGGGAAAGCTACATGATTATTTTGGCTCCCTTCCCCAAGCAGCATGAAGTGTATATGGAGTCAGTGTGATGGACTGATCTACATCCACGTTGGTGTGCTTCATTGGAGAGATTGTTGATAATATTTACACCTAGAAACCTGAACCTCTCAACCATTTCCACTTTAGTACCAGTGATGCTGAGGCATAGTATTGATAGTAAGACATACTTATATGTTTCACAAGAATGTTTTCAGTTAAACTTTGAACAAGCAATTCAAAGACAACTGAGGATATACAAAGTCCAAGAAACACAGTTCCTTTAATTTGCAGATTAATAGTGATGATGAGTATAAATTTCAAAAATGTATTTGATTGAACAGCGTGGATCTTTAACTGTAGAGTTATAGACATAGAGACTTGGCACAAAAACAGGCCCGTTGGTCCAACTCGTCCATGTCGACCAAGATGCCACATCTAAGATCTTATTTATCCGCAATTGGCCCACATCCCTCTAGCCTTTCCTATCCATGTCCAGCTTAATGACATCCTATAGCAGGGTGACAAAACCGAACAGAAAGCTTTTGGTATATTGGCCTCAACGGTACATTTTCACTCAACGGTGCTGGGTATGTGGAATGAGCTGCAGGAAAGATAGTTGAGGCATGTACGATAACAGCATTTAAAAGACTCTTGGACAGTTACATGGATAGGGAAGGTTAGAGGGATGTGAGCCTATTACAGCCAGTCTTCTGCTATCTCACCTGTGTTCAACAATGATTCTTATATCTCAGCGAGGGTTCCATGAATTTTGTCTCTAGCTTCCCACAGTGTACTCAGATATTCTAAATCGGGCATGGGAGATATAGTTACCTGATTAGTAAGTTGGCAGATGACACTAAAATAGGTGGTATCATACAGAAAAGATGGTTATCAAGAATCACAGTAGTATCTTGATCAGCTGAGCTAATGAGCCAATGAATGGCAAATGGAGTTTAATTCGGATAAGTGTTATAGGTTGCATTTTGAAATGTCAGACCAGGGCAGGACCTTCACATGGGCTTATGGAACTAGGTTAGATGGAGCATCTTGATCAGCATGGATGAATTGGGCCGAAGGACCCATTTCCATGCTGTGTGACTTTAGGACACTATTTTCCCATGGGATCAGAGGAACTTCACAGGCCAGTGGAGGCAGGATAAATATTACTGCCTGATGCTCCTAGCAGGTTTCTGCTGGAGACATCTCAGGAAGGAGTAACACTGCATGAGTACAGTCTATGATTGGCTGCATGTGGGGCAAGTCTGCAGTCTAGAAAATCCTTGTCCTAGCTTCACCTGCTTAATGTGGAGTGAATAAAATGTAGATCAAGCATTCGATTTTTGGAATTCTGACAATTTCTTTTCTGCCATACTGTGTATCTAATTGGCAAGGATCTACAGCAGAGGCTTGAAGTAATTCTGAGGTAAAAAGGCTGAGAGTCACCATGCGTTTACCCCCACGGACAAAGCAGCTCATGCACATATTTGAAACTGTGAAGTATTATGCAGTGCTGAAAAAGCTAGTTTCAGTAGTGAGAACAAAGAATATGGTTTGGATTAGCCCTTTAAATATCTCAAGTGCAGCTGAAAGACAGCTGGTTGTTCTCCGAGTAAACAAAAGCTGTTGTTTCCAGGCCGCTGAGATTGAAAATAATGCTGAGGCCAGCAGTAGCATTGCACCATCGTTGATGTTGTTTAGGGGATTTTTATGCCAGAAGTGTGCTGGCGAAGGAGAAAAATCTCAAGGAAAGTCAAATGTCAAATTCCCAGTCGGATGCTGAGAATTTACAGATTAAGTAAAACATGGGCTCTGCACGTTAAAAGTTGGTTTCAGATGAATCTCGGTTTTCCAGAGTTGTGCAATGGAATTCCTAGCTCTAATGTCCAGGAATTTTAGGTGAACAATCCTGCTCTTTCTTGAGCCATGTTTTTGTTATTGCCGCAAGACCAGAGTCCCACATTTTTATTTGTACCAGCAGCTCACCAACCTCATTCACCTCACCCTTTTCCAGCTTTCTCTCCCACCAGCATCTCCTTTCCTAGCTTTCTTCCCCCCACCCCCATCTCCTTTTCTAGCATTCTTTCCCCCACCCCGCTTCCCGCCCCGTACATTCAGTCTGAAGAAGGGACTGCCTGACCTGATGAGTAACTACAGCACTTTGTGTCCTTTTGTGTATTAACTAGCATGAGCATTCTTTTATTTATTTTATTCACTGCATGTTGTGCATTTAGACACAAGTATTCTAAACCTGCCTTTGACTTTCTCGCAATCCCATTTACTTTCCTTCCACCCAAATCTGCATTATTTAACACGCCATTCCCACTCTGCATATTTTTCTGCCTTAATGTATCACACAGATATCCATGTCCCTGCCAAGTGATGGGTGCCCACAGCTCTTATCTGTGGTCATTGTTGTTAATTTAGGAACTGTTGATGAAATTGCAACTTTATTGCAAAGGATGTAATTCTAAGAAACAGCCATTAGTCATTTAGCACCAACTCTCCATCAGGTAGATGGGCTCCATCCTAAATTCTGGCTTCTAGACCCAGGTGACTGTGATTCATCCTATTACCCATCAAGTGTTTCAGGTTCTGACAATTATTCTTAAATGGCCATGCCACTGCTCTCAAGAGGGATAAATCCAGAGCCCAGTAGAATTGCTGTGCATGAAGCCAACCTCACTGACCTGCAACTGTCAGATGAGCAATATCTGAGCTATCCAGCAACCTCTTCAAATCCATGCCTAAATAATATTACTATCTTCACATGGGAAACTGGATGCAGGCAATTGTAATTGCAGGTAAATTGCTACCTTGTCAAAATATCAGCCACTTTCTATTTTGAACTTGAATGAGGAAAAAGAAATATATTCCAGAGAGAATGAATTCCAGAGAGACAAGAGACTGCAGATGCTGGAATCTAGAGCAAAAAAAAAAAACTACTGGAGGAACTCAGAGGGCCAGGCAGCATCTGCCTGGAGAGAAATAGACAGTCATTATTTCAGGCCAAGACCCTTCATCTCAACTGAAAGAGAAGAGGAATTATAGTCAATATAAAGAGGTGAGGGAGAGCAGTTGTCAAGAGCTGGCAAGCGATAGATTCCAACGTTCATAATCAATTAATATAATGAAAATCAATTCCAACTTTTAACTTCAAAAAGATTGTTGTATAATGTCCCTTGATGCCCTGTTGAAGCAAAATTCTGACCAAGGTTTCTCACAGTGAGTTGGAGACACAGGATAGCCTGTGGTGATAGACACAAAATGGTGGAGAAACAACAGGTCGGACAGTGGGTCAGAATAGGTGACGTTTTGGATCGAGACCCTTCTTCAGTCACAGACTAAAGAAGGGTCTCAACCCAAAACATCGCCTATTCCTATTCTCCAAAGATGCTGCCTGACCTGCTGTTACTCAAACATTTTCTGTCTATCTTCGGTGTAAACCAGCATCTGTAGTTCGTTCCTATGCTGGTGTTCTACTTGTTTGTCTTTAGATATGTACACAATAGAAATAAAATTAAGCAATATAGAAGTTAAGAATGAGACTAAAATAACTCAATGGAATCTCTATCTTCAATTGGTGTTGTTCTGCCACACTGCATTCAAATGACACATATGAGAGAGAAAATGTTGTGATAATTGCAATAATAAGTGATAAATCATCTGGTCCAGTAAAATTCAATTCAATTCAACTTTAATGTCATCGCACAAATACAAGTATGAGTACAACAAAATGCAGTTTTGCGTAAGTCCGTAGTAGTTGTACATAAGGAAAAAAAAAATAGAAAGAGAGAAGATACAGAATAATCAAGAAATACAGAATAATTAAACAATGGGGACGGAGGGACCAGAGAAATCTATCGGCGGGACTCCGAGTTCAGCAATGTGATTGATTAAGCCAGGCTCTGTTTGATGGCATAACAGAGAGTATGACTGTAATGTTGGACCGTACAGACTTGCACCTGATTCCACATCATTTAAGTAGTTGAAGAAAGGTCGATGGATCTAAACGTGTGATGTTCACAGTACACTGAGCTCCTATCGTAATAGTAACTTTTACTTATTCATCGTTGTTTGCTTCTAAAAAATATTGCTTGTTGATCATCATATTTTAGTAAATCCAAATATTTGAAAGTTAGCAAAGCATTGAAGAAGAATAGTGTGATCATGGGTCAGATTGTGCTTACGGTTAATTATTCCATTGCGAACAGTTATGTAAGAAATGTGCACTTGATTATACATCGCTATATCAATCAAGCTATTTAAGAAGTATCAATGAATCCAGCTTTGTGGCTGCATTGGATGTCTCAGTTTGTCCAGGACTTAGCACTCAGTCCAGAGGTGTTCCATGACGTACTGAGCTAGAGGGCCTGAAACATGTTGTGCCAGGTCAATGCATTTCTGGTTATGGGGCACAGTTTTGCCTGAGAAACCATGGTGAGAGGTGACGGTGCCATCTTGGCAGAAGGCATTAATCTGTACACCTGGCAACCTCTTAGGACTGGGAAGCGAATATGCGATGTTCTACCAGCACTCAGACCCACCCCACCACTGTTCAACCTCCAACCATGGAGCTCTGCTGTCTGATATTCACAGGTTATCATCCCAAACATTGACTATGTTTCCCAGCCACAGATGTTGCTGGATCTGTTTCAGTAGCTGGATATTCTGTTTTTGCTTCCAATTCACAAGTTTCAGGTCGCTGTTGACTCCTTTCCTCGGAGTCAGTTCTCTGCCCAATCCCAGCAGGACTGTCACACAATGGAGAGATATGAGAATGAGGGGAGCATGTCTCTTCTCCTACAGGGTTCATTGATCATATAGGTTCAGTCAAGGTACATGCGAAAACCTATGTGGATGAATAAACACATGCTCCAAGATTTTTACTTAGTCCCTCTATTTCTACCATTTCTATTTTCTATTTTGCTTATGTGTTCATGTGTTAATCCACAGCATATTTTCTTAGCAAAGTGAAAGGGTTGGGTTCAATTCCCAATACAAAGATTTATATTATTCCTATATACACAGGAGACCATTTGGTCCATCAGAGCTCTGCCAATGTTCAAAGTGATCCCATTGATCTTGTTCTGCATTGCCCTGTAACCTATTTTCTCACACACTTAATTTATATAACTAAAAGTCTCATCTTGACCACTTCCTGTCTTGCACTGTATATTGATTTTAGAAAAAACGCTAACATATATCGCAATGATTTTTGGCCATCTTACACAGTCCTCCTCCGCTGAGGCAGCCCCGAGGATTTTTCCGATCGATGAAAAATAAAAAGTTATGATTGTTTAAAAAAATCTTGAGTTCAGCTGATTGGTCCTCTCGCCTGTCAATCTCCATGATGAAGGTAACGCCCCTTCTGGGAGGGGGCAGGACTATAAAACTCCTGATGCCTGGACATGAGTCAGTCATTCTGGAACATCGCGAGGGAGAGGCCATAACTGTGTTTCTAAATTGTGAATCAACTGAACTGTGAGTCTGCAATGTACTTGCAATAAATGAATTGTTAGCCCTTAATTAAAATGCAAGACATTGTTTGGCATGCCCTGCCTGTGCTCGAAACTGCAATGCAAAATTGGAAATGAAATTACAATGCAATTAGTTTTTTTGGCCTGCCCTACCTGTGCTTGAAACTGCAATGCAAAATTGGAAATGAAATGAGTTGTTTGGCCTGCACTGCCTGTGCTTGAAACTGCCCTGTGCTTGAATTGGAAAGGAAATTGATATTTAAATGACGTGATGGCCTGCCCTGTGCTGGAAATTGAAATGGAATTGAAATTGAAATGAGGTGTTGGCCTGCCCTGTGCTTGAAATGGAAATGGAATTAAAATTGAAATTGAAATGAGATGTTGGCCAGCCCACCGGGTCTGAGTGACTGAGCTGCAAGCCCACCAGGCCTGAGTGACTGAGCTGCAAGCCCACCAGGCCTGAGTGACTGAGCTGCCAGCCCACCAGGCCTGAGTGACTGAGCTGCCAGCCCACCAGGCCTGAGTGACTGAGCTGCCAGCCCACCAGGCCAGAGTGACTGAGCTGGCCAGAGTGACTGAGCTGCCAGCCCACCAGGCCTGAGTGACTGAACTGCCAGCCCACCAGGCCCGAGTGACTGAGCCACCAGCCCAAGAATCCATTCAGCCTGCAATGTCCATTCTAGCCCTCTGGAAACCAGTCCCTTCAGCCCACAACACCCATATTAGCACTCTTGAAAGCGCCGCCTCACTGGCCACCAATATTGGAATTGGTGAAGAGGTGGAATATTGCATTGGGATACCAGCCCTCCAGTGTGAACATGGGACCCAACGGGTCCCACTTAGTCTAGTGTTTCCTTATTTTCACGTACACCATCTTTGTTTCAGGCATTTTTAAAAGCCAATTAATTCAACAACCCGCACATCTTTGTGGAATTCTCTTGGAACACATATTTGCTCTATTTCAGGTGAGACATTAAACCAAGGCTTTGCCTACCATTTTGACCATAGAAGATTCCATTTCTCTTCTCAGGCATGAACAAAGGAGATCTCCCATGTATCTAATAATTACTCCACAAATATTACCACAAATTGTTTGCCAACACACTTCATTGCTGCTATTGGAAGTTCGCTGTGCACAAATGTACTGCTGTAGTTCCTCCAGAAGAAACGGTGTTATCTCTGGAAGTACAGGTACTGTGTAAATACCAGCTCTATCAGCTCACAACTGTTTAAAGTGTGAGATGTTTACCATGTTACATATTCCATTCTTCTCCTTTCTGATGAACCAAATGAACACAATTTCCAAACTGAACATAATTTCATTGGTGCAATGACATGGTTTAGGTCTTTAAATCTAATTTCCTCAATTAAAAATGAGCACAATTGACTCTTTGGGACGACACACTGCAGTAGTGTACAAGGGCAAACTGCCCACTGGTGGTCAATGTTTGTACCCAAGCATGTAATGTTATCATTTTGGCAAAGCACAGTAAGGGACTTATGCACTTGGAATTGTAGGCCAGCAAGTAGTCAATAACCTGGAGAGTGGTTGAAAGGTAAATTGTCAGGAAAAAATGGGTAACTCAATGCAATACTAGCATTCATTAATAACACTGTTGACCTATGCTTCAACTCCACTTACCTGCCTTTGTTTCATCTCTCTTGATGCCATCTAATAAAAAAATATTGATCTCAACCTTAAAAGATTCAATTAACCCAGTATTCAACCTAACAAAATGAGTTCTAGATCTCTGGTACACATTTTGTGAAATAATGCTTTCTAATTTAACTCCTAAATGTTTTACTTAAATATCACTTCATATTATTCTGGATTCCATTGCAAGAGAGTTTACCTGATCTACTGAATATCTAAATCATTTAATTTGATCACTGTCTTCTGAATGCAAGGAGATACAGACTAGAAATGTTTTTACAAAGTGCAATTGTTTATGTACAGCGTAAGGAAATTTAATCAAAGGCCTTACTGTAAATTGCATACAGATAGTCAGTTTTCATGGAATATGTGGTGTTATGATTGGTGCAGGTTCGGCAATGACTATGCAGACACTCACTGTAAGTTGAACTCGCGTGATGTTTTATTTATAGTGGCAAGAAAGTCCAGGACTGCATGGGGGACACTGACCACGTCATCATGCCTCATGTGCAGTGGGGCTGGCAATCTCAGGCTTGTCCCAGCAGCTCAGCCTTGGTCCCAAAGGAACAGGCATGGAAATCAATATCACACCCCCCCCTCTTTCAAGAGTTAAACATTAATGGCAAGTATTATAAATGGTATATTTAAAAGAAAGTTAACAAACCAATGAAGAAACCATAATTGTTGGTATAATTTTCAGTAGCACTCATCACCTGTTTGTCCTCTGGTTTAGTTATGAACAGGTGTGTTGTTGTCTTGTGAATCTCTGAAAGAAATTACCTGTTAAATTGAATGTGATTACTAACAATTGAGAAAAGCTTTTATAAAGCGTGAATTGCTACATTATTATATGCATACCATTCAGTTTCTGGAAAGTTAATTTGCCAGCAGTGTCTTGGAATCATACGGAGAAAAATCATGGGTGACGTTTCTGGTCGGGACCCTTCTTCAGACAGCAACTACTAGAGCTGCTGCCTCACAGCGCCAGAGACCCGGATTTAATCCTGACTTCGGGTGCCATCTGTGTGGAGTTTGCCCATTCTCCCTCTGACCATGTAGGTTTCCTCCTGTTCGAACAAGGGTCCCGACCCGAAACGTCACCCATCCTTTAACTCCAGAGAAGCTGCCTGACCATCTGAGTTACTGCAGCACTTTGTGTCTATCTTAATGTTTGGAGTTTTAAATAATCCTAACGTCAGACAGGAGCGCACGTGCCCCCAGGCCCATAGCCAACGCAGAGAAGCAGCGCTAAATCCAGCTCAACTCTGCCTGTTAACCTACCAGCCCTCTCTGGCCTTACGGGAACGACGGCCCAGGTTTACAGCCAGTGCGGAGAAGCTGCGCTAAATCCAGCTCAACTTTGCCTGTCCCGCCAGGTTAACCTACAGCCCTGCCTGGATTGACGGGACACCAGTCCGGAGCTCTGGAGCTAGCGCTGCTTCTCCGCGTTGGCTGTAAACCTGGGCCGTCGTTCCTGTAAGTCCAGGTAGGGCTGGTGGGTTAACAGGCAAAGTTGAGCTGGATTTAGTGCTGGGGGGGGGGAAATGGTGCAGTGGTGGTTCGGCAGCGATTGCAGCGCCAGAGACCCGGGATAGTTCCTGGCTGCGGATGTGGCACAGGTCTGTGTCCAGGGCTGCCGAGAGTGTTTTTCGCTTAAGACCTTTGCACTGGGCATGCAATTCAAGCTCCGCTCTGATCTTTGCTCCACGGACGTCTTGCTCCTCCAATGACCGCGCACTATCCTCAGTCTCAACCCCGTACTTCCACCTCTGACTGTCACCTCCCTCCACCAATCATCACTTTGATTCATCATGGTTCCTCCCACTGCTGACCAACGTCTCTCTCGTCCAATCGGCGCCCTCGATCATCAGTCCCACCCCCCACTGTCTTGCGGAAAGCGGAGATTTCACCGAGTTTTAAAATCCGGATTTAAAAAATATGGGGGGGATCGTCCCCCACCTCGCAAAACGGGGGGTTGGGGGCGTGTCCCCCCCCTGCCCCCCGGGATTTCTGCCCCTGCAAACGAGAGTAAATGGTGAACTCAAGCTTCTCCCTTGCAGTTCACCCTTGGCGGTCTCACTCTTATCCTGGTGACTCAGCTTTGGGCTTGAAGAGGCAGCACTGGTGGTCTCTTGCTTATGCTGGAGGCTCGGTCTTTGCCTCTGTATGTAGGTGCAGTCCCTCGTCATCGATAGGCAGGGAGAGAAAATAGTGGTCTCGGGCTTTCCCCGACCACTCAGTCATAGCCTCTGTAGAAGCATTGGGTGTCTAAGGTTTCTTTACATCAGCTCAGTCCTTGACCACACAGTAATGTTGGTGGTGCTGGGTTTGTCCCAGTGGCTCAGTCTTCCTTGAACCTGCGGCAGGAGAACACAGCTACTAGGGAGGTGCCCTCCTGCCCTGGCGCCCTCCATTGGCTGGAATACCTAGGTTTTATAAGGAGTAGGTAGACAAGGTTCAGGTAGGCCAATTTGATGTCGGCGAATTGGACTCGGTTGTTACCAATGATGCTGAGGGTTGGTCTCTCCTAGCCTGTCAGCCGGTCATAGGGATCAGAGCAGCATCCAAGGGAGGGGGAACTGTCATAAATACCACATTTGTTTTGCATCTTTCATACACATGAATCACTTACACACTGAGAAACTTGGACATGTACATGCTGAGCTCGCTTTTGCACACCTTGGTTCACAAGATAGGTAAGGCTAACTTCTGCATGGCCATCCATGTATGAAATATAGTATTCAAAAGTGGATAACAGTAGATATTCAGAATGTAGGATCGAGAGATAATCAGGTGGACCAATTTATCTTCTCCGGTGTCATATTTCAGTATGAATGACACTGCACTAATGCCAATAAATTCTGAAATTTATTGGCATTAGTTGGAATTTTTTTTGCAAAATCACGAGTTGAGTCCCTCACTGCAGACTACCAAGCTCCCAATGTGCTTTTGCAGGCATGATAATTAACTTCTGTGGCCATTAATTTACATCAGTTGAAGATCAGAGGATGCTGATGACAGGATAGTCAGCAGAGATAAGCTGTTAAATGTCAGGAGTCAAGAGAGTTTCTAATATGTATTGAAAACGGAACAATTAAATTTTTACTTGCAGCTGCATAACGGAACTGTGAATTAGTTAGGCACCTAACTTCCATTTGCGGTTGGAAATAACAAAACAGCTGAAATTTATCATGCAACATATCACCCTATGGTTGTATAATATCCAAGTATTTTTGCTTAGTGTGGACTGCTTCCTTCTGCAAGCCATTGTTGTATGGAATAAGAACCTCAGCTGAAATCACAAACCACCATTCCTGAGCAGGATACCTGAAGCGGCCTTGTCATCTTCACCTTATTTCTTGATCCTTCCTCTTTCTTTACTTGTCTTCCTCTCCAAGAGTCAAAGAGTCAGGAGTGTTTTGTTGTCACATGTTCCGGAACAATGAAATTGCAGCAGCACAACAGATGTATTAACATAATACTCTGTAAAACCTATATAAGGGTCTCGACCCGAAACGTTGCCTATTTCCTTCACTCCATAGATGCTGCCTCACTCGTTGAGATTCTCCAGCATTTTTGTCTACCTTTGATTTTTCAGCATCTGCAGTTCCTTCTTAAACAGAGAGAATATGTATACTTTTTTGTTCATATACAGTGCATTCAGAAAGTATTCACTTTTTCCACATTTTGTTACGTTACAGCCTTATTTTAAAATGGATTAAATATGGGGTTTTTTTTTATCATCAATCTACACACAATACCCCAGAATGAAGAAGCGAAAACAGGTGCTTAGAAATGTTTGCAAAGTAATTAAAAATAAATAACCAAAATATCACATTTACATAAGTATTGCTATGACACTCAAATTTGAGCTTAGGTTATTCCTGTTTCTGTTGATTATCCTTGAGGTGTTTCTACAACTGGAGTCCACCAGTGGTAAATTAAATTGATTGGACATGATTTGGAAAGGCATACACCTGTCTATATAAGGTCCCATAGTTGACAGTGCATGTCAGAGCAAAAACCAAGCCATGAAGACGAAGGAATTGTCTGTAAACCTCCGAGACAGGATTATGTCGAGACACAGATCTGGGGAAGAATATAAAACAATTTTACAGCATTGCAGGTCCCGAAGAGCACAGTGAAATCCGTCATTCTTCAATGGAAGAACTTTGGAACCACCAGGACTCTTCATAGAGCTGGCTGACTGGCCAAACTGAGCAATCGGGGGAGAAGGGCCTTGGTCAGGAAGGTGACAAAGAACCCGATGGTCACTCTGACAGAGCTCCAGAGTTCCTCTGTGGAGATGGGAGAACCTTCCAGAAGGACAACTATATCTGCAGCACTCCATTAGCCATTCATGACCTGGCCCGTAACGTCACCTATTCCTTTTCTCGAGCGATGCTCTGGCCCGCTGAGTCACTTCAGCTTATTGTGTCTATCTTCACAAATCCATACTGAATCTCCATGACAAAAACCTGGTAAACAGTCATGTACTTGAACATTAATGCCATTCCACAACGTGGAAGGTAGGGAAAGATTGTGGAAGTGATTGAAATTAAATGAAATAAAAATTTGGGAACCATGTCCTCACTTATCAATTGTGCACACATTACCATTTATACAGCAATCCTGTCTTAGAGAGATAGGATCACCATTTTAATATTATATTCAACTTGCACACTGCATACAGGAATCTAATTTACACTTAACAGCTGCTGATTGAATTCCCTTTAGCAATGTGCGTAGGACACTTTTGTTGTGCTAAGTGACTTTATTATGTGTTAGATGAATTTCCCCATCCCCTAATTCAAGCACAACATTAAATCAGTGATTAAACCACAATTATTTTGGCTTTTATGTAGCATTAGATAGATAGGAGCAAATGAGACGTGATGTAATAATTGTTGTCATTCCTTGTCTATAGTTTATTATATTCATCAATGTTTAGCTGGTGGGCTGGTATTAAAGCTACCATGAGAGCAATTCACAATGTTTTACAGATGGGAAGATCTGATCTGTTTACATATTTGCAGCCTAACCTCATGTAGTTTCCTGTTCATTTTCTACATTTTATAATTGTCCTGTGACTTGACTACAAAGACTATGAAAGTAAATAATTGTATGCGATAAAGTGAAAAGACTTTCCTTCAAAAGATACTAGATGTCAGTCAAATTGTGCAGCAATCTTAAGAAGGTGGCAAGATCGATATGGACAACGCATAATAAATGCTGGGAAGCATTTCTGCCCATCTGTATTGATTAAAAGCATTGTTTCAAATTGTTTTAGACCTGTGTAAAATAATGTAATCATTGATTACATCTGCTCTCTTGTTTGTTTCAGTGAATAGAATATTTGGATACTGCCTACTCTAAATGTAAAATGTTTGAGGACTATTATTGTCACCCTTCACTGTCTAGTAAAGAATCAGTCTTGACTAAGTTTGCCATATACTAGTTTTTCATTCACTAAAATACAGATTCTCCCCAGTTTATGAACACCCAACATGTACAACCCATAAATAAGCATTTGGGGGCTGGTTGGATGGATCTGCCTGCTCCTGTGGGGCTCCTGTGTTCTTGACACTAGATCAAATTTTGTCTCATTGGTCCAAGAAGAATGCATTCTAGTTATCACATTAATATCCATTTTATGAATCCTAACCAGAGACATACTAATTATGCCAATAACAGGATCCTTTTTTGAAAACAGTCAATACCATTTAAGCCTCGTCTGCTGGAAAATCTTTTAAAATAATTTCATTAATTTCCCGATAGGCTCGGGCTAAATTTGTAAAAGCTTTATTATTAAGAATGGCTAAATGAAATTTAAAATGTTTGTCCAGACTATTGATTACTATGGATAACACACTTCTGCAGACATCTTCTGCCATGTGGGAACTCAGCTCACAGCCACATTTCCCACTTGCGAACTTTCTGAATCACGAACTGTTCTCAGGAACCCGGCTCTAACCCAGAGGGGATCTAAATGTAGATCACAAATATGCAATGACTGAAACTCATGCCCAAGTTATGATACACTTGGTTACATTTGAAAAATGTTGAAATTGTCATGTACACTTGGCCTAATTCCTTTTCTTCTGACGATTGTTTACAGTTTTGTGACTTTTCTTCATATATAGCACTCGTCTTTTGATTCATACTAACTTAGTAAGACAACATTTATAAAATTTATTTCTGAAAATAGGAGCATTGTTCTGCTATTCTCAGTTTACTATATTTAGCAAGGAAGTCGTAACTTTGCTTTGACACTGAATAGCCCATTAATTTTAAAACACTTTTCTCTGACATTTCTTCATTGCGTCCATCCCCTATACTGCCTTTACAATCGACCCAAAAAATAGGTTTTGTTGATATATACATTATTACAACACACCATGAGGATTAGCATTCGTCTTTGGTCTAGAATTATTTAAAATAACACATGCAAAATACAGTTCACTGGGCATTTGATTCATTTGAAGTCAATGAAACTGAATGTGAAGAGATAGATCAAAAAATAGCCAACAACAAATTTCACCCCAAATCAAATCAAATCATACCACATGACATCATGCTAGATCACATCACATCAAAGGTGAACACAACTGGCAGCTAATACTCAGATATGTGCTTTGCAAGCAATCAAAGTGAAATTGCTCCCTTGCTATGTTGTGCTTCATAAGATTTCAAAGAAGTAATCACTGCTCTCACCCCACTTTTGTTCATGAGTTTTATTTGTCGCTGCAATATATAGAAAGTTAATAAAGTAATCGCTTTTGTGCAAGAAAAAAAAATTGCTTTTGTGGAAATAAAACTACCCAATAAATGCTGTAAAAAATGAAATGGGTACCTAAAAATAAATTACTTCCCTAAACAAAATGTCATAGCTATTAGAGACATAGAAACATAGAAATTAGGTGCAGGAGTAGGCCATTCGGCCCTTCGAAGCTGCACCGCCGTTCAATATGATCATGGCTGATCATCCAACTCAGTATCCCGTACCTGCCTTCTCTCCATACCCCCTGATCCCCTTAGCCACAAGGGCCACATCTAACTCCCTCTTAAATATAGCCAATGAACTGGCCTCAACTACCCTCTGTGGCAGAGAGTTCTAGAGATTCACCATTCTCTGTGTGAAAAAAGTTCTTCTCATCTCGGTTTTAAAGGATTTCCCCCTTATCCTTAAGCTGTGACCCTTTTTTTTTTTTTTTTATCAAAAAATTTATTCAATTATTAAAAAATAATATTTACACTACAATAAAACAAGCCAGAACCCACCACCATAAATACAATACAAACGTATATCCATAATAAACTATTATACAATTATGATACAATCCTTATTGAGGATAAGCTGTGACCCCTGTCCTGGACTTCCCTAACATCGGGAACAATCTTCCTGCATCTAGCCTGTCCAACCCCTTAAGAATTTTGTAAGTTTCTATAAGATCCCCTCTCAATCTTCTAAATTCTAGAGAGTATAAACCAAGTTTATCCAGTCTTTCTTCATAAGACAGTCCTGACATCCCAGGAATCAGTCTGGTCAACCGTCTCTGCACTCCCTCTATGGCAATAATGTCCTTCCTCAGATTTGGAGACCAAAACTGTACGCAATACTCCAGGTGGGGTCTCACCAAGACCCTGTACAACTGCAGTAGAACCTCCCTGCTCCTATACTCAAATCCTTTAGCAATGAAAGCTAACATACCATTCGCTTTCTTTACTGCCTGCTGCACCTGCATGCCTACCTTCAATGACTGGTGTACCATGACACCCAAGTCTCGCTGCATCTCCCCCTTTCCCAATCGGCCACCATTTAGATAATAGTCTGCTTTCCCGTTTTTGCCACCAAAATGGATAACCTCACATTTATCCACATTATACTGCATCTGCCAAACATTTGCCCACTCACCCAGCCTATCCAAGTCACCTTGCAGTCTCCTAGCATCCTCCTCACAGCTAACACTGCCCACCAGCTTAGTGTCATCTGCAAACTTGGAGATATTGCCTTCAATTCCCTCATCCAGATTATTAATATATATTGTAAATAGCTGGGGTCCCAGCACTGAGCCTTGCGGTACCCCATTAGTCACTGCCTGCCATTGTGAAAAGGACCCGTTTACTCCTACTCTTTGCTTCCTGTTTGCCAGCCAGTTCTCTATCCACATCAATACTGAACCCCCAATGCCTTGTGCTTTAAGTTTGTATACTAATCTCTTATGTGGGACCTTGTCGAAAGCCTTCTGGAAGTCCAGATACACCACATCCACTGGTTCTCCCCTATCCACGCTACTAGTTACATCCTCGAAAAATTCTATAAGATTCGTCAGACATGATTTACCTTTCGTAAATCCATGCTGACTTTGTCCAATGATTTCCCCACTTTCCAAATGTGCTGCTATCCCATCTTTAATAACTGACTCTAGCAGTTTCCCCACTACCGATGTTAGACTAACTGGTCTGTAATTCCCCATTTTCTCTCTCCCTCCCTTCTTAAAAAGTGGGGTTACGTTTGCTACCCGCCAATCTTCAGGAACTACTCCAGAATCTAAAGAGTTTTGAAAGATTATTACTAATGCATCCACTATTTCTGGAGCTACTTCCTTAAGTACTCTGGGATGCAGCCTATCTGGCCCTGGGGATTTATCGGCCTTTAATCCATTCAATTTACCCAACACCACTTCCCGGCTAACCTGGATTTCACTCAATTCCTCCAACTCCTTTGACCCGCGGTCCTCTGCAATTTCCGGCAAATTATTTTATGTTCCCTGACATATCTATAGAAACTTTTGCAGTCAGTTTTTATGTTCCCTGACAGTTTTCTTTCATAATCTATTTTCCCTTTCCTAATTAAGCCCTTTGTCCTCCTCTGCTGGTCTTTGAATTTCTCCCAGTCCTCCGGTATGCTGCTTTTTCTGGCTAATTTGTACGCATCATCCTTCGCTTTGATACTATCCTTGATTTCCCTTGTTATCCATGGATGTACTACCTTCCCTGATTTATTCTTTTGCCAAACTGGTATGAACATTTTTTGTAGTTCATCCATGCAGCCTTTAAATGTCTTCCATTGCATATCTACCATCAACCCTTTTAGAATTAATTGCCAGTCAATCTTGGCCAATTCACGTCTCATACCCTCAAAGTTACCTTTCTTTAAGTTCAGAACCATTGTTTCTGAATTAACAATGTCACTCTCCATCCTAATGAAGAACTCAACCATATTATGGTCACTCTTGCCCAAGGAGGCACGTACAACAAGACTGCTAACTAACCCTTCCTCATTACTCCATACCCAGTCTAAAATAGACTGCTCTCTCGTTGGTTCCTCTACATGTTGATTTAGATAACTATCCCGCATACATTCCAAGAAATCCTCTTCCTCAGCACCCCTGCCAATTTGATTCACCCAATCTATATGTAGATTTAGCTTAACTCAGCTCAATCTATTTAGCTTAACTCAGTATGTTATAACTATAACCAGTTACCTTAAAATTCTATCTGCCTATTATTATGTGGGTGGAATTTATACGTAGTCGGAGGTGTGTTTGCGGTTGGAATTCTCGCGCAGACGCCCATGTAATTAGTTTAGTTTAGTTTGAAGAAGCATGGGGGAGTGGTCATAGCTTTCGACCATGCACGAGTTTGACTACGAATAAGATCAAAATGTACTTAAACAAGAAGATGTTTGGATGAATATCTTACTGTTTTTACCACGACAAAAAAGAAGCTATTAGTTCAGAGACTGTGTTTTGAAGACTTATCTTTCGAAGGCATTGAATGTCTCGTGGAGAGGTCGTGAATGCCTATCGATTAATCTCCTAAACCCCAGTCTTCAATCATAGTGGCTAGAGGAAAGATTCCTTGAACGATATAAAAATCTGTCACTACACACAATGCAAGCAATAGAAATTCACATTTTATCCATGTATTGTGTACGACTCACTCATGATAGTATGGCCAAACATGCTTGCACTGGTTTCTATACCTACTTCAATAAAAAAAAACAAGAACATGGAGAAGTCATTGCAGTTGATGGATATAGTAATTTAATGAGGCCTTTGCACTTTTTAAATCTGTGCTTCCTGCGTAGCTGCCACACGATATTCTGTACTCTGTTTATTTTCACCTTTGCACTATCTGATGTACTTAAGGACAAACTAGTTTTTCCAAAGGGAGATGAGGGAATATCTGTTTCCCAAAGACATGGCTCACCCCCAGCTTTCCAGACTCAGCAGTCCAACTTGAAGGTTTCACAATCCATTGTATGGATCGAACAGCATCGTCAGGAAAAGGGAGAGTCAGCGGCATCTGATCATGGTAAATGTGGTGCTGCTCAGACTTAGCAGTCCTGATCAACTCCTGCTCCCCGCACTAGGAACATCTATCAGTGAAATTCCATCCCTTTTAACTTCCTGGGGAATTCACTTGATCGCCATGACTGCGATCTACATCCTGTCCCAGGCAGATGTTCGGTTAGCACTGGAGGAACTGCAAGACGTCGGCAACAAACGCCAAACAGCATACCCCAACATCTTTCCCATCACAGCCAGGGCCTACAACAAGGTTAGTTTGAAGAAGTTACTTCTTAAATACCAACTGTATATGTTCTGCAACACCAAACCAGAGGAATTTTCAATCTTTGCTATTCCACCATGAAAGATGCCCATTGCTCCTTCTGTTCACCTCACTTTGGATATTGGGTCACCCAGCTGTGCTCCTTCTTCATGTGTACAGGCAGTGACTGAAGAGCACAGACCTGGATACAGTAGGCAGAGAAACCCTCCACAATTGCTTGGTGTTGGTAGACTAGGTGATATTTAAGGACTCGGCAACAGACCCGAATTAATATGCTCTGATTGTTACTAATTTCATAAAGATGTGTCGCAGATGGTGCTCCCACCAAGTCCATCTAAGTATACCCTTAACAAATTGTTGGATGAACCAAAAGGCCCCACAATCTACTGAGGACCAGAACTTGGGCAGTCACATCTGGATCATTTAGGAAGTCCAGGTATGACCTCGACAAGGACATCAAAAAAGTTAAGAGACATTTCCAATCTAAACTGGAGAATGAGATAGAAATTACTCAGCTGTGGTAAGGCTTGCACGCATTGCTTCCGACAAGGTGAAACCAAGTAATAACTCAAGTGACAGTGTGGCATCACTCCCAGACAAGCTCAAAGCTTTCCATGATGGCTTCAAAAGGACATGGTTCCATTACAACTTGTCTACTGTCACAATAGGGAATGCAGTCTCACTGGCACTCCACACTGCACTGGACCACTTGGACAATATGAACACGTATGTCAGGCTGTTAGCAAGACCAAGGAACTGATTTTGACTTCAGGAAAAGAAACCCAATAATCCACGAACCTGTCTTCATCAATAGGAGAGAGTCAACAGGTTCAATGGAGAGAGTCAACAGGTTCAAGTTCCTGTGTATGTACATCTCTGAAGATCTGTCCTGGACCCAGCACATCAAAGCAATCACAAGGAAAGCTCACCAATGACTTTAATTCTTTATAAGATTAAGGAGATTCAGTATATCAACAAATACTCTATTAAACCTCTACAGGTGTACAGTAGAGTGCATGCTGACGTTGCATCATGGTAATTCAGCAACTCAAACACCCATGAACAAAGGAGACTACAGTAAATATGAGTGTAAAGGGCCTGTCCCACAGGTGATTTTTTTCAGCGACTGTCACAGTCGTAGCAGGTTACCGAAAAAGTGGCGACTGGACTCCCCCACGACAATGTCTACGACAAGCTATGACAACCTACCAGCTAGTCGACATCAAGCTACGGCAAGCTACCGAAAACCGGCGACCCATTAGGACGTCCTGTAACGGGTATAGCTTGGACCCAATAGCAGCACAGAATCAGGCAGGTATAATTGGTAATGAACCTTATAACGATACTGTAACACAGAGTAGTAACACAGGAATGGGTACACCGTACTCACACAGAGGCTCAGGATTGAGCGAGGGCTCCGAAGAGGGGCAAGCAGGAGACGTAGTCGGGGTAGCGGAAGGTTCGGTAACCAGGAGATCCAACACACGATGCAAACAAACCAGCGAGGGACAGACGAAAGGAGAGTCGAAGCCAGGCGGGTAGTCGAGGAGCCGTTGCAGGGATACACCAATCAGCTCAGGAGAGAGGCAGACAGAAACCAGGAGGTCGGGGACAGAAGGCTGAGGTGCTATCCGGGAAGACGACAGGACGGAATGGTCAGGGGCAGGCAGGTTCGAATCCGTGTAGGCAGTCGGGAAATCGCTGGAGAGTCTTGCATGAATGCTGAGAACAATCTGGCACTGTGTGAACGGTGAGGAGAGTCTATATACCGGGTTAATAGGTGATCAGAGGCAACTGAGTGCAACAGGTGAGGAGAGTTAGGCTCATGAGAGGGGAGTGGCAGGCAGGCAGGTGAGGAGAAGGAGGGACGGTGGAAAAGTACTGGGAGGTGAAGTGGATGAGAATGAGGAGAGGGCAGACTGTGACAGAAGCCCCCCCCCCCCCCTCAAGGGACGGCTCCTGACGTCCCAAAACAACAACAAACAAAAAAAAAAACAATAAAGAAAATAAACCCAATCCCACGCAGAGTTGGGTGGGAGGAGGGGGAACGGAGGAGGGCTAATATTCGTCCGAGACATCCATGTCCACATCCTCCTCCATGGCATCAGAGGAAAGCTCCGTCTTGTCATCACTGGGCGCCTCAGACGGAAGAGGGGACAGAGTCTCAGGGGCGGCGACCCCTCTGGGAGTGGCGGACTTGGACGGCTGGTCGGGATGACGCTGGTGAAACTCCCTGATGAGGGAGGCATCCAGGATGTGTCGAGCAGGAACCCAGGACCTCTCCTCTGGACCGTAACCCTCCCAATCGACCAGGTATTGGAGACCCCTCCCGCGACGGCGGGAGCGCAGGAGGCGGTGCACCGTAAATGCGGGGCCTCCATCGATGAGACAAGGAGGTGGAGGAGGAGGGACTGCGGGGACCAGGGAGCTCTCCCGGACTGGCTTTACTCTGGACACGTGGAACGTAGGATGGACCCGCATGGAACGAGGCAACTTGAGCCTCACAGCCGCTGGGCTGATGACCTGGATCTCAATGGGACCAATGAACTTGGGTGCCAACTTCTTGGACTCCACCCTCAAGGGAAGGTCCTGGGTCGACAGCCACACCTTCTGGCCCGCGAGGTAGGTGGGTGCCTGGGTGCGGTGACGGTTGGCAGCCGTGGCATAACGGTCCACGGAGCGGAGAAGAGCCGCCCTGGCTTGGGTCCACGTCCTGCGGCAGCGACGAATGAAGGCCTGGACGGACGGGCAGGAAACCTCTTTCTCCAGCGCCGGGAACAGTGGAGGCTGGAACCCGTAGGCACACTGGAAAGGGGAGAGCCCAGTGGCCGAGCTTGTCAGGGTGTTGTGGGCGTACTCCACCCACAACAACTGCTGGGACCAGGAGGAGGGATGCTTGGACACCATACACCGCAGCGCCGTCTCCATCTCCTGATTCTTCCTTTCAGTCTGGCCGTTGGAATGGGGATGAAATCCGGACATCAGACTCACGGTGGCCCCCACAAGCGTGCAGAACTCCCTCCAGAACCCAGAGGCAAACTGGGGTCCCCGGTCGGAGACCACATCGACGGGGAGACCATGGAGCCTGAAGATGTGGAGTAATATGAGCTCGGCCGTTTCCTTGGCTGACGGAAGCTTGGGCAGGGGCACGAAGTGAGCCATCTTGCTAAATCTATCGACCACGGCCAGGATGGTGGTGTGACCACTGGATGGGGGTAGGCCGGTAACGAAGTCCAGGGAGATGTGGGACCATGGTCGATGGGGTACAGGCAGTGGAAGCAGATGACCCGCAGGAGCTTGGTGTGAGACCTTGTGCTGGTTGCAAAAGGGACAGGCGTTGACAAACTCCCGAGTGTCCTCCTCCAGCGATGCCCACCAGAACCTCCGTAGCACCATCTCCTTGGTCCACTGAATGCCGGGATGACAGGTGAGTCGAGAGCTGTGGGCCCACTGAAGGACGTCGGACCGCAGGGCAGAAACCAAAAACGGGCGATCAGAAGGCCATGCGCTGGGTCCCGGCTGGTTCTCCAAGGCCGCCTTGACCTTCTCCTCCACTTCCCAGTTGAGGGAGGCAACCCTGTGCGAGGACGGGAGGTTGGTCTCGGGGCCAGAGGCAGGCTCCTCCTTCGCCAAGAACTGCCGAGAGAGGGCATCAGGCTTCACGTTGCGGGACCCAGGTCGGTAGGAGAGGGAGAAGTTGAAGCGGGTGAGGAAGAGAGACCAGCGGGCCTGACGAGAGTTGAGCCTCTTGGCTGACTGGAGGTATTCAAGGTTCTTGTGGTCAGTCCAAACCAAGAAAGGCTGCTCAGTTCCCTCCAACCAGTGACGCCATTCCTCCAACGCCAACTTAACTGCCAACAGTTCTCGGTTGCCAATGTCATAATTCCTCTCAGCAGGGGTCAGGTGTCGGGAGAAGAAGGCGCATGGATGGAACTTCTGGTCCCCGGCAGCCCGCTGGGATAGAACAACTCCCACCCCCACGTCGGAGGCGTCCACCTCCACCACGAACTGTCTCTCTGAGTCCGGAACTTGGAGGATGGGGGCCAATGTAAACCGTGTCTTGAGTGTCTGAAAAGCCGCGGCAGACCACCGGAACGGAACCTTGGAGGAGGTGAGTGCCGTGAGGGGTGTGGCCACAGTACTGTAGCCACGGATGAACCGTCGGGCAGAGGAGAGGGCAGACTGTGACACGTCCACCTACAACCACACCCACGACAACCTACGACCACACAGGCAACAACCTACGACAACCGAAGTCAACCTACGTCCACCCGCGACAAGCTACAACAAGCAACGACCCTTTCAGCGCGACAACTGAAGACAATTCAGTCGCAAGTACCTGTGGCCGGTTGACGTAGGTTGACATAGGTAGTCGCCAATGGAATTCACCAGTCAGCACCCGGCGACAACCATTGTCACCTGGCGACAACCTGCATCATCCTGGCGACAACCTACTACAGCACCTATGGCAGGAGAAGACAAGCTACGTCAAGCTACATCAAGCCCACAGTCGCCAAAATGTTTTGAACATTTCAAAATCCAGCAGCGACCAGAAAAACATTACGACTCTTTAGTCGACTTGAGGAGACTACTCACGACCAATCAGGCGTCACCCCGCGACCATGTGGCGACAGCCTAAACGCCTGTAGTTGCCGAAAAAATTGCCTAAGTGGGACAGGGGCTTAAGGAAGCTTGGATAACGAGAGAAATTAAGGCTCTGGTCAAGATTAAGAAGGAGGCATAGGCAGGTATCGGCAGCTGGGATCAAGTGTAACCCTGGAGGAGTTTTGGGAACTGAGGAGCAAGCTAAAAAAGGAAATCAAGTGGGCAAAAATGGGGCATGAGATAGCTCTGGCAGATAGCATTAAGGATAATCCCAAGAGATTTTATATGTACATAAAGGTAAAAAAGGGTAACCAGAGAAAGAATGGAACCACTGAGGAACCAAAGTGATCTACTTTGTGTGGACCCACAGGAAATGGGCAAGGTCCTCAATGAGTATTTCTCTCTTTTTACTATGCAGAAAGACATGAGTACCAGGGAACTTGAGACAGTCAATGGAAGAGTCTTGAAGGCAGTTAGTATTATGGTCGAGGTGGAACAGAAGCTCCTGTCATATGAAGGTAGACAAATCTCCCAGGCCTGATCAGATATATTCAAGGGCATTGTGAGAAGCTAATAAGAAAATTGCAGATGCATTAGCTGAGATTTACTAGTCATCATTAAATACAGGTGGAGTGCCAGAAGACTGGAGGGGGGCAAAATGTTGTGCCTCTATTTAAGAAGGGCAGCAGAGAAAAGCCCGAGAACTACAGGCCGGTGAGCCTAACATCATTGGTCAGAACGTTACTAGAGAGTATTTTGAGGGATAAGATATATGTGCATTTAGATGTATAAGGGCTGATTAGGGATAGTCAGCATAGATTTGTATGTGGGAGATTGTGTCTCACGAATCTGAATTTCTTTGAAGATGTGACCAAAATGATGTTGTATCTCTGGATTTCAGCAAGGCTTGACAAGGTTCCGCATGGTAGGCTGCTCTGGAAGGTTAGATCGCAGGGGATCCAAGAAGAGATAGCTAAATGGATAGAAAGTTGGCTTCATGGAAGGAAGCAGAGGGTGATGTGGAAGGTTGTTTTTGGACTGGAGACTAGTGTTTTAGACATCTATATCAATTATTTGGAGAGAACATACATGGCATGA
The DNA here is from genome assembly GCF_028641065.1 of Leucoraja erinaceus. NCBI lineage: Eukaryota > Metazoa > Chordata > Chondrichthyes > Rajiformes > Rajidae > Leucoraja > Leucoraja erinaceus. The sequence continues at coordinate 37,719,508 of NC_073383.1, forward strand.
TTAACAAGTTTGCAGATGGCACAGTAGTGGGTGGTATTGTGGATAGTGAAGATGGTTATCACAAGTTGCAGGATCTTGATCGGTTGAGCATGTGGGCTGAGGAATGGTTGATGGAATTTAATGCAGAGAAATTTGACGTGTTGCATTTTGGGAAGATTAACAAGAGCAGGATCTGCACAGTGAATGATCGGACTCTGGAAAATGTTGTAAAGCAAAGGAATCTAAAAGTGAAGGTACATAGTTCCATGAAAGTGGCATTGCAGGTAGATAGGGGGATCAAGAAGGCTTTCAGCACATCGGCACATACACCAGTCAGACTATTGAGCATAGAAGTTGGGAGGTCAAGTTACAGTTGTATAAGAAGGTAGACAAAAATGCTGGAGAAACTCAGCGGGTGAGGCAGCATCTATGGAGCGAAGGAAATAGGCAACGTTTCGGGCTGAAACCCTTCTTCAGACTGATTGGAGGGTGGGAAGAAGAAAGGAAGAGGAGGAGCCAGTGGGCTGAGGGAGAGCTGAGAAGGGGAGGAGAAAGTAAGGACTACCTGAAATTAGAAAAGTAAATGTTCATACCGCTGGGGTGTAAAATGCCCAAGCGAAATATGAGGTGCTGCTCTTCCAATTTACGGTGGTCCTCACACTGGCCATGGAGGAGGCCGAGAACAGAAAGGTCAGATTTGGAATTGGAGGGGGAGTTGAAGTGCCGAACCACCGGGATATCAGGTTGGTTGTTGCGAACAGAGTGGAAGTGTTCGGCGAAGCGATCGCCAAGCCTACGCTAGGTCTCACCGATGTAGAGCAGCTGACATCTAGAGCAGCGGATGCAATAGATGAGGTTGGAGGAGGTACAGGTGAACCTCTGCCACACCTGGAAAGACTGTTTGGGTCCTTGAATGGAGTCAAGGGGGGAGGTAAAGTGACAAGTGTAGCATTTCTTGCGGTTGCAAGGGAAAGTGCCCGGAGAGGCAGTGGTTCGGGTGGGATGGGACGAATTGACCAGGGAGTTCCGGAGGGAGCTGTCTCTGCAGAAAGCAGACAGGGGAGGAGATGGGAAGATGTGGCAAGTGGTGGGTTCACGTTGAAGGTGGCGAAAATGACAGAGGATTATTTGTTGTACGTGACGGCTGGTAGGGTGGAAGGTTAGGACAAGGGGGACTCTTGTTATGAGTGGGGGGATGGGGAGTGAGAGTAGAGTCACGGGGTATAGAAGAGACCCTGGTGAGAGCCTCATCTATGGTAGAAGAGGGGAACCCCCGTTCCCTGAAGAATGAGGACATCTCCGATGCCCTGGTGTGGAACACCTCATCCTGGGTGCAGATGCGGCGTAGATGGAGGAATTGGGAGTAGGGGATGGAGTCCTTACAGGAAGCAGGGTGGAAAGAAGTGTAGTCCAGATAGTCATGGGAGTCAGTGGGTTTATAGTGGATGTTGGTCAGGAGTCTATCACCTGCGATGGAGATAGTGAGGTCAAGAAATGGTAGGGAAATGTTGGAGATGGTCCAGGTGTATTTGAGTGCGGGATGGAAGTTAGTGGTGAAATGGATGAAGTCAGTGAGTTGTGTGTGGGTGCAGGGGGTAGCACCAATAGCAGTCATCGATGTAGCGGATGTAGAGTTCGGGGTTAGGGCCACGGTATGTCTCGAACAATGATTGTTCAACATACCCTACAAAGAGGCAGGCATAGCTAGGGCCCATGCGCATGCCCATAGCTACGACTTGTATTTGGAGGAAATATGTTGTGTAAAACATTGCTGAGGCCACATTTAGAGTCTTGTGTACATTTAGAGACATTTGCAAGGGTACATGGATAGGATAGGTTTAGAGGGCTATGGGCCAAGCACAGGCAAGTGGAGCTAGTGTAGATGGGGTATGTTAGTTGGCGTGGGTAAGTTGGGCCGAAATTCCTGTTTGCGTGCTGTGTGACTGATTCTGTAGAGAGTGATGGACATCACCCAGTCCATCACAGTTAATGACCTATTGAAAGGAACTATAGGAAAGTCAATGGAGACAGCTCAAAAAGACATCCAATATCATCAAAGACCCACACAACTCTAATTTCGCTACCACCATCAGGAAAGGGTACAGAAGCCTAAAATCATGATCACCAGATTCAAAAACAGCTTCTTTGGAACAACCATCACACTCTTGAACACTGCACAACATTGACCACCATTTCAGCAACTGTAATATTTTATGGACTATGTCTTTCATTGCACTATAGACTTTAATTTTACACTTATGGTACAGTATTATATTTATTAACATTTTGTATTATTGATTATTATATATTTACGTATCTGTGTGTTATTGCATTAACAGGCCTGTTAAGCTGCAGCAAAGAATTTCATTGTTACATTGCGAGTACATATAACAATTCAACATCCTTGACTTTTGGGAGGAATAGATCAGGTAGATGCACATAGTCTCATGCCCAGAGTAGGTGAATCGAGGACCAGAGGACATACTGTAGGTTTAAGGTGAAGGGTAAAAGGTTTAATAGGAATCTGATGGGGAACTTTTTCACACAAAGGGTGGTGGGTGTATGGAACAAGCTGCCAGAGGAGGTAGTTGAGGCAAGGACTATCCCAACATTTAAGAAACAGTTAGACAGGTACATGGATAGGACAGGTTTGGGTCGACATGGACCAAACGCAGGCAGATGGGACATTTTGGCCAGTGTGGGCAAGTTGGGCCAAAGGGCTGGTTTCCACACTGTATCACTCTATGACTCTTGTTCATCTTCATTCAATTTAGGTGAGTTACAAAAAAAGTCAGATTTTCTGTAATTGGTATCCTTTCAATTAACTTGCAATGTGCAGTGAGTAGAATTTGTTCCTTTGCACAATCTTTTGCATGGAAACAAATACAAAAAAGGATGTAATCTTCAGACCATTGGGAAGATAAACACAAACAAACATGAAGCAGCAGTTAACCATGTACATGTATAACTTACTTTTATTTTAAGGCGATATCCACCTATTTTTCAATGTTAAGCATATTGTGTTTGGAAAGATTACTACCACTGAAGTACTTCTAACAATCACAGGTGTCAGCCACTGGACATTATTCTTTGCCCTCAGTGGTATACAAGTAAAAATATAGTGCTCCTAACTCTGCATAAATTGCCCGATTGTCTTTCTGTGTCACAAATTGCAAGTAAATGCAGCAGAATCAGTCCAAAACAAATATTGCCACATTCCACTGAATTTTCACAAAGGAAATTACAAGCACAATTTATCACTCATGATTAATGAAGAAATGTGTGCATAAATGAGCCAGAAAAGGTCAATGGCTCTCATGTGAAATAAAACGAGGGAAGTAAGGCAATGAGGATAAATCTATATACTGGTCATATTACATGCATTACACATTAGACAGCACTTCCAATTTTCTCTTTCTCTGATTTCAATAGAAAATAACATTGTTTAAGGGTGGGGAGGATTTTAAATTGGTTGTTGATCTAATAATGATTGTTTTGCAGAGATCAAAATGCTTTAAGTACTCAGAATGACTTCTATGCCATTAACATTGAACCATGTCTCTGCTGGAGCTAAATGATACTTCAGGCCACAGTTGTTTCATTAAAATACATGTACTCCACAGAGTCCCATCAGTTTCTCCTCAGACCTAAACCCAACACCACGCAGATGCATTAATTTTAATAAACAATAAATTAGAATGGCATGTATGTATGTATTACATCCTCATTACAAGATGGATGTAACAGCCCTGAGGGAAATTGGATTATTGTGCAAGGAACTACAGCCCAAAAAGACCTTTAACTTTGGTATAATCTCTTATCACATGGAAAATAACCTCCCCAAAAGGCCCTTGAGCTATTTGATTATTAATGCTTTCTCATTGCATAATGCCATATTTAAAAAAAATAGCTTTTTCTCTTTTTGATTCTCAACCCATGGATCAGGAAAAGCATTTCTCATAAACCTAATTTATTTGTCTTCCATTCTACTATTTGTTAAATTAGTTTGCCCAGCCCATAACTAGGTTAATGCAGGAGTTAATATGCATTCTCATACTCATCCTGAAACAGTATGAAGGGTTACTCAACTTCCATTGCAGGCCTTTTGATCGATCGTGCCTAAACTTGGCCAAACTGCAATAACGCAAAATGGTGTGAAAACTGTTTTCCTCTTTGTTTGCATTCTCTCACTTAAGGGCATCCAGATGTAACCAGGATCACTTTTCCCAAGGCAGCAAAGACAAGATTGGCTATTAGAGTAATACCCAACCAGTGATTCACTCGTTTATTGGAATTCTTTGAAATGGTAGCCAAGGTAGCAAACTGAAACTATCAAGTGAATATAATTGGATTTTCGGAAGGCACTTTACAACATTTTGCGGACAAGGCTTCTGAAGGTTAAGCCTTGGAGAATTAATTAGCAAAATGGATTAGAAACTCGAGTGGAAAAACAAAGCTGAAGATAATAAATGGAGAAATGCTTCAACAGGTGACATGTAGGAGCCATGTGCACTGTACAAAATTGATATGAATTGAAGGTATTTATGATATTATAAAGTCTACTGATGATATTAAGTTACCTAGTCAGATGATAAATATAAATTAGTGACTTTCAAAAAGATAAGACCAAACAAACCTGAGGAAATATATATATTGAATTTCATGTAGAATTAGGATTCTGTGCCTGAGATATAACTCTTCAATAATCCTCTTTGGGAAATGAAACGAGAATAATGTGGATGCTGCTGCCGTAAAGAAAAGGGGTGGGACAAATTGGATAGCGTTTTCATGGGCTGAATTGCTGCCTCTAATGCTTCATCACTCTACTAAATGTATTCTAAAGACAACGACGATGAGACCATAGTTTCTCAATTTCTTCTGCGCAGTAAGGAGCTTAAGCACTTCATATGAGATCTGAATTTAGAATTCCTGCAGGAAAACACATCGAGTAGGTGGCCTCGCCCTTGTTACATCATTGATTCTCTGTGCTGCATGCAGGATACAGATATGATATTTCAAGTGCTAAAATTTCTAAAAATTGCTTAGCAGGTTCTCTCACTGGTATATTTACGGATATTCAGCCCTCTGGTTTAAAGAAAATGTTCTGTCTCACATATTCTGTGACAATCTCCTTTCAAGCTTTAAATACTTTGTTTGCCCAAACTCATTTTTCTGAAGTTTTTCTTTATTCAAACAACCAAATCAACCAGCAGGGAATGTGGATTATCATTAACTGCTCCCCAAAAGTCAGTGAAAGCTTACTACATTGACTGTGATATCCACTAGCCAAATTAAATTGGTGGCAGACAGTTAAAATAGCCAAGGCTTCAATTCTTTCAAACCCCACAATCCAACCAATCCATGGTTTATACTTGGACGTGTCAAGATGTTATAAATATTAGGATTACAGTGCCTGTGAATGTATCGGCATTTGTAACAGAGATTTTATAGGATTATTATTCTATTTGTCCCTGCATTCCAGGAACTAACCTTATGTTTAATCCAAATTTAAACCTATCACAAAAGTTGCCAATGACAGTAAGCAACAGATCTCAACAATGTTCACAGCTGGAATGCAGTTCAAAAGACAAAGTGACCAGACTATCTGTTGTGGAACAGAGCCAGGAATATATACCAATATTATTTTTACTTGTCTTCCACTTCATCTGACAAAAGCAAGTTGAGCAGAGTCTGGTCGATATCAAATTAGATGCTCTTTTTTGTGGCCTTATGGCTTATACCTTCCCTATTATCTCTCTGAGTGGAGTGTCTAAAATCATGACCTTATATTTTTTATATCTGTTTCCTGTGTTTGTATCGCCAGAATAAAATCTCTAATGTACGAATATTTAAATAGACTGGGTGATCCTGTCCAAAGCTGGAAATTGCCAAGCTCACATTTACAAACAATATTTTGCTTAAAACACGCACACTTAAATAACTACAACAGTAAACCTACACCTGTTTACCCGGAAATTGGAGGAACAGCACCTCATATTCCGTTTGGGGAGTCTGCACCCCGGGGGCATGAACATCGACTTCTCCCAATTCTGTTAGTCCTTGCTGTCTCCTCCCCTTCCTCAGCTCCCCTGCTGTCTCCTCCCACCCTCCAGCCTTCCGGCTACTCCTCCTTCTCCCTTTCTTGTCCCCACCCACCCCCACCCCTGATCAGTCTGAAGAAGGGTTTCGGCCCGAAACGTTGCCTATTTCCTTCGCTCCATAGATGCTGCTGCACCCGCTGAGTTTCTCCAGCTTTTCTGTGTAACCTGTTTATTCTAGTTGCCAATGGTTTACGGCAATGATGCTTATTGACATGTGTCTACTTTGTGTCATATTACTCGCATAGTTTTAATGTGAACTCTGAGGTCTATAAAATCTCCAATTGCATTAGGGTGGTCAAAGTGACTGTGGTGCTGGGCTCATTACTGCTTGTCATCTATATCAATGATATATAGAGGGCAAGATTAGCAAGTTTGCAGATGGTACAAAAGTGGCTGGTATTGCAGATAATGAAGATAGATATCAAAAAATTACAGCAGGGTCTTGATTGGTTGGCCAGGTCGATTGAGGAGTGGTTGATAGAATTTAATACAGAGAAATGTGAGGTATTGCATTTTAGAAAGTCAAACATGGGCAGGACCTACACTGAATGGTAGGGTTCTGGGGAGTGTTTCAGAGCAGTGGGATCTAGGAGTGCAGGTACGTTGTGCCTTGAAGGTGGGATCACAGTTCGATAGGGTGGTCAAAAAGGCTATTGGCACAATGGCCTCCATCAGTCAGTTAGTATAGAAGTTGGAAGGTCATGTTGCAGTTACATAAGATGATGATGAGACTGTATTTAGAGTATTTCTAGACCAGGTGCGGACCCGCTGGGCCCGTCCACCCAGGCAATATTCCACCACTGACCCATAGCCCCCAACTGCGCAGGCACGGCTGAGGGGTTCACCTTGTGACAGCAGAAATCCTCATTGTGACGCAAGTCAGGGCATCATATTACAGGAAAGACATTGTCATTGGAAAGGATACAGAGAAGATTTACAAGGATGTTACCAAGACTCGAAGGTCTGAGCTATTCTGAGAGGTTAAACAGGCTGGGACTATTTCTTGAAGCTCAGGAGAATGAGGGGTGATCATATAGGGGTGTATAAAATCATGAGAGGAATAGATCGGTTAGATGCACGGTCTCTTGCCCAGAGTGGGGGAATTGAGAACCAAAGGACATGGGTTTAAGGTTAAGGGCGAAAGATTTAATATGAATTTGAGGGGTAACTTTCCCACAGAAAAGGTGGTGAGTGTATGGAACGAGCTGCCAGAGGAAGTAGTTGAGGCAGGGACTATTGCAACGTTTAAGAAACAATTAGACAGGTACATGGATAGGATAGGTTTAGAGGAACATAGGCCAAACGCCAGCAGGAGAGACTAGCGTAGAAGGGACATGTTGGTCGGTGTGGGCAAGTTGGGCTGAATGACTCTGTGACTCTATAATTCTAGTCCCCAGTTCCTGATGGGAATCCAGGAGCACTGACAACAATTTCTCTATCCTCTCTAGCCACAGGCTAGGTCTGGGAAGACTGGAGAGTAGCCAATATTGTTCCTTTCTCTGACAGGGAAGTAGACATAATCCGGGAAATTACAGGCCGGGGAGCCTCATCCCATAGTAAGGAAGCCATGGGAGAGAATTCTACAGGATAGGATTTATTTGGAGGTGAATTGAATCATTAACAACAATTAGCAGCGGATCATGTCTTAAAAACATGAGTTTTTGAAGAGGTGATGAAGGTTTGTTGAGGATGGATTTTAGTAAAGCCTTTGATAAAGTCCTTCATGGTAGGTTGTTCCAGATGATTCACATGCATGGAATCCACAACGGCTTGATAGTTTGGATTCAAAACTGGCTTATCCATAGATGACAGAGGGTAGAGGTGGAAGGGTGTTATTCTGGCTGGAGTTCTGTAACTAGTGATGTTGCTCTGGGATCTCTATTGGGATTTCTGTTGTTTTATGATATACTAGACCAAGGGTGACCCGTTGGGTTGGGTCCCGTCCCCTCAACGGGGGGGGGGGGGGGGGGGGGGGGGGAGGAAATGGCATGCAGCATCACACAGACACACAATAACCACCCCCACACACGCACTAACTACCCCCCGCCCACACGCTAACTACCCCCCTTGATATTATATTAATATTATTAATTTGCTCCTTTTACCCCTTGACCGTCCTATCCACTGACACATAGCCCCCAACTCACAGGCACATCTAGAGAGGTAGGGATGTGGGGGTAGAGAGCAAGAGAAGAGAGAGAAGGGGCAGAGACAGAGAGAGAGGGGTAGAGACAGAGAGGGAGAGGGGGGTAGAGAGAGAGAGGGGGGCAGAGCCAGAGGGAGATGGGGGTGGAGGGGAGGGAGTGAGGGGGGAAGGGTGGGGGAGAGGTGGGGAGTGAGAGGGGAGAAGTGGGAGAGGGGCTAAGAGGGGGGAAGGGAGTGGGATGAAGGGGGGGAGGGGGAGAGGTGGGGGGGAAGGGTGGGGGGTAGAGTGTTGGGAGGGGACGGAGGGTGGGGGAGGGGGTAGGGGAGGGGGGGAGGGGAAGGGGTGGAGGGGAGGGAGGGCAAGGGGGTGGAGGGAAAGGGGGGTGGAGGGGGAGGGGGTTTAGGGGAGGGACTGTGGGGGGTGGAGGGGGGAGAGGAAGGGGGAGAGAGAGAGGAGTGGGATAGAGAGGAGGGAGAGAGAGAGAGGAGGGGGGGGGGAGAGAGAGAGAGGAGGGGGGAGAGAGAGAGAGAGGGTGGGGAGAGAGAGAGAGAGAGGAGTGGAGCGGTGCGGCAGCTCGCGGGGGCCCAAGCGAGGCGAGGAACTATCTGAGAACTGCCAAAAGCAGCGGAGGGCTGGCCGATCGCGGCTTCCGTGAGAGGAAGCCCACCAACCAGCGTGACAGACGATCAGGCGGGGGAGACGGAGAGGAGGTCGTCCCCTGTGACGGGTAGAAAGGAGAGCGAAGAGAGGGAAGGAGGAGAGGGGGGGAGGTGGAGGGGAGCCGGGTTGCGAAAAGTGGAGAGAGACAGGCCTGATTCTCTGGAAATCCAGGGCGGATAGCAGCTGGAGTGAGCGGGCTGGGGAGGGGCGTGGCTTCACAAGCTGCACCGGCCGCAGGAGAAAGTTCGTCGGCATGTGAGCGCCGGTGAGTGCCGGTAACCTTGGGATCTGCAGAACTTGCTCATTCTTTCTGCGCCTTTTGAAGAACGGGGATGGAAAACAGTGAGCAGCATTAATCCAGAGCGGGGGATGGGCGCCCAGGAAGCATGTGGGCCATGAGCAAAGGCATTGTGAGGTCAGCAGCTGGGCAGCGGTTATATATTTTTTTAAATGTCCGTTTGATGATAAATTTTAGTAAATAACTCGTGAAATAATTAACCAAATTTACAGAGGAGTGGATTTTTGAAATCATAAGGTTAATTTCTATCAGAAGATGTAAAAATGTCACCGTTATTCTAACGTCTGCAGCTGGGCAGCGGTCAGATTAAAAAAAAACATCAAATTGGTCAACAATTTTAATTAAAAAGTCGGGAAAATAATTAACCAAATTTACAGAGGAGTGGATTTCTAAAATCATTAGGAAAATCTCAACTGAAATATGTAAAAATGTCCCCATTTCTGTGTCTGGTTTTCAAGGAGATGCGTTTCAAAGGCGAACACACGCACACACTCACACACGCACACACGCACATTCCACCTCTCCACCAATTCCAATATTGGTGGCCAATTGGTGGGGGGGGGGGGGGGGTGCTTTCTGGAGCACTAGTATGTATGGGTGGTGTGGGCTAAAGGGACTGGTTTCCAGAGGGCTAATATGGACATTGTAGGCTGAATGGATTCTTGGGCTGGCGGCTCAGTCACTTAAGCCTGTTGTGCTGGCAGCTCACTCACGGCTGGTGGGCTGGCAGTTGACTCAAGGCTATTCCTTGAAATTGCATTTCAAGCAGGGTGCATAGAAACATAGAAAATAGGTGCAGGAGTAAGCCATTCGGCCCTTCGAGCCTGCACCGCCATTCAATATGATCATGGCTGATCATCCAACTCAGTATCCTGTTCCTGCCTTCTCTCCATACCCCCTGATCCCTTTAGCCACAAGGGCCACATCTAACTCCCTCTTAAATATAGCCAATGAACTGGCCTCAACTACATTCTGCAGCAGAGAATTCCAGAGATTCACCACTCTCTGTGTGAAAAAAGTTTTCCTCATCTCGGTCCTAAAAGATTTCCCCCTTATCCTTAAACTATGACCCCTTGTTCTGGACTTCCCCAACATCGGGAACAATCTTCCTGCATCTAGCCTGTCCAACCCCTTAAGAATTTTGTAAGTTTCTATAAGATCCCCCCTCAATCTTCTAAATTCTAGCGAGTACAAACCGAGTCTATCCAGTCTTTCTTCATATGAAAGTCCTGACATCCCAGGAATCAGTCTGGTGAACCTTCTCTGTACTCCCTCTATGGCAAGAATGTCTTTCCTCAGATTAGGAGACCAAAACTGTACGCAATACTCCAGGTGTGGTCTCACCAAGACCCTGTACAACTGCAGTAGAACCTCCCTGCTCCTATACTCAAATCCTTTTGCTATGAATGCTAACATACCATTCGCCTTCTTCACTGCCTGCTGCACCTGCATGCCTACTTTTAATGACTGGTGTACCATGACACCCAGGTCTCGTTGCATCTCACCCTTTCCTAATCGGCCACCATTCAGATAATAATCTACTTTCCTGTTTTTTACACCAAAGTGGATAACCTCACATTTATCCACATTATACTGCATCTGCCATGCATTTGCCCACTCACACAGCCTATCCAAGTCACGTTGCAGCCTCCTAGCATCGTCCTCACAGCTAATACTGCCCCCCAGCTTCGTGTCATCCGCAAACTTGGAGATGTTGCATTCAATCCGCTTGTCCAAATCATTAATATATATCATAAATAGCTGGGGTCCCAGAACTGACCCTTGCGGAACCCCACTAGTCACTGCCTGCCATTGTGAAAAGGACCCGTTCACTCCTACTCTTTGCTTCCTGTCTGCCAACCAGTTCTCTATCCACATCCACTGAACCCCCAATACCGTGTGCTTTAAGTTTGTATACTAATCTCTTATGTGGGACCTTGTCGAATGCCTTCTGAAAGTCCAGATATAACATCCACTGGTTCTCCCTTATCCACTCTACTAGTTACATCCTCGAAAAATTCTATAAGATTCGTCAGACATGATTTACCTTTCATAAATCCATGCTGACTTTGTCCAATGATTTCACAACTTTCCAAATGTGCTGCTATCCCATCTTTAATAACTGATTCTAGCAGTTTCCCCACTACCGACGTTAGACTAACTGGTTTGTAATTCCCTGTTTTCTCTCTCCCTCCCTTTTTAAAAAGTGGGGTTACATTAGCTACCCTCCAATCCTCAGGAACTACTCCATAATCTAAAGAGTTTTGAAAAATTATCACTAATGCATCCACTATTTCTGGGGCTACTTCCTTAAGTACTCTGGGATGCAGCCTATCTGGCCCTGGGGATTTATCGGCCTTTAATCCATTCAATTTACCTAACACCACTTCCCGGCTAACCTGGATTTCACTCAGTTCCGCCATCTCATTTGACCCCCGGTCCCCTGCTATTTCCGGCAGATTATTTATGTCTTCCTTAGTGAAGACAGAACCAAAGTAGTTATTCAATTGGTCTGCCCTGTCCTTGTTCCCCATGATCAATTCACCCGTTTCTGACTGCAAGGGACCTACATTTGTTTTAACTAATTGTTTTAACAAGGCCACCAAATTCAAGTGCAGTTTCATACCATTTCAAGCAGGGTGCAAGGCCACTAAAGACAGCGAGTCGTGACCTCTCCCTCCTCCATCTTGCAGAGTGAACCACTTCTTCTTCTTCTTCTATGTAGTTTTTTTGGCGGTTGGCAAACAACTTTTTAGTGCATTACCGCCACCAACTGGTATGGAGTGTGGATCAAATAACATTCTAACTTATATACTGATCCTATATCTTTCCAAACAAATTGGTTACCCTGAGAAAAAGCATTAGCATTTGATAGCACTTATATGAATTATTTTGTAAAATATCTATTAAATCAAATTGTACTTTTTCTTTTCTGAATCATTCACTCATTTGTCTTCTTTCTTCCTCATACTTCTCACAATGTATAATGACATGCTCTATTGTCTCTTCTTGCCGCTCTCCTTTCACAGTATTCACATCTGCCTGTTTAATGCTTGCCTTTTATTAAAAAAAGTGTACTGTTCAGACCAGTGTGTCCAAATCTGATTCTTGAAATTACTGTCTCCTCTTTTCTGTTTTTTCCTGCACATCTCATTTCTCCCACTTTCCTCTGGACTCTGTAGAACCACCGTCCTTTCCGCTCTTCCTCCCATTGCTTTTGCCATCTTTCCTTCAGTCTTTGCTTAATAATGTCTTTGATTTCAGTTTTACCTATGTTAATACTTAAATCAATCTTACTTCTTTTTGTTACCCCTTTTGCTACCTTATCTGCCATTTTGTTTCCTCTAATGCCTATGTGTGCTGGTGCCCATAAAAATATGACTGTAAGCCCCATCATTTGAATTCTGAATAGTGTTTGTTGTATTTCAATAAAAATGTCTGGTCTACTGTCTGAATGGCTGTGCTGTAAACTCTTTATTGCCAAACTTGAATCTGAACAAATAACTGTCCTTAACGGCCTGGTATCCTCGACCCACTGTACCGCTAACAATATTGCAATCATTTCACCTGTGTATACTGAGACTTCATTATTGATCCTCTTCCCTACTTTGATGTGAAATTCTTGTACAATAAATGCTACCTCTACTCTATCTACTGAATCTTTTGATGCATCTGTATAAATTTGGACAAAGCTGTAGTATCTGTCAATGTATTCCTGTATGATGAATTAATTATACATACGTTGTTTATCCTTGTTTTTCTGTTCTAATATTGTAAAGTCTACTGTTGCATCTGGAAGTATCCAAGGTGGAATTGAAGGTAATGGAACCGTTGGAACCACATTTAATTGTGCTATGCTGATTTGTAATGCTCTCTGGGTCACTGTCCATCCAAAACTATTTGTTTCCCTTCTCTTCTTTTCCCAGCATGGTTTGACAGTAACTTGTGCTGGGTGTTCTTGACTGTGGCCCTGTAGGTTAATCCAGTAATTCAATGAAAGCTGTATCCTTCTCATCTCTAGAGGCATCTCCCCCATTTCAACCTGTAATGCTGCTGTTGGAGTTGTTTTTATTGCACCTGTACATATTCTCAACGCCTGATATTGAATGTTGTCTATTTTCTTAAGAGAAGTACTTGATGCGGACCCATACACCACACAACCATAATCTAACACAGATCTAATTAACCCAGTGTATATAGCCTTCAAAGCTGTTCTATCTGCCCCCCAATCACATCCAGCTAAACATCTCATTACATTAAGTATCTTCTTACATTTGTCCACTACTTTCTGAATATGAACCATTCATGTAATCCTCTCATCAAACCATAAACCTAAAAATTTATAGTATTTTACTCTCTCCAATTCCTGGTTATATAATTTTAGTTTAACCTCACAGAGTGAGCCACGCCCACACTTCTGGGTGTTATAGTCCCTCTCCCCCCCCCTCCCCCCATCCCACTAGAAGGGGCATGGCCTTCATGGTGTGATTGACAGGAGAGAGAATCTCAACATTTTTAAAACACTAATAACTATTTTATTTTTAATTGATGGGAAAAATCCTCGGTACCTGATGAGCGGAGGGGGACTGAGTAAAATGGCCAAAAATCACAGCCGTATGTGGTAGCGTTTTTTTCTAAAATCAATATAAAGAGCAACCAGGAAGTGGTCAAGATTAGACTTTTAATTCTATAGAGGGCAAGGCAAATTTAATTAGGCAAGGCAACTTTAATTAGGTAAGACAAATTTAATTAGGCAAGGCAACTTTAATTAGGCAAGGCAACTTTAATTAGGCAACACAGCTTTAGCATTTCCAAACCAAAGGCAACACAGCTTTAGCATTTCCAAACCAAAGGCAACACAGCTTTAGCATTTCCAAACTATATTTTCAAACCACATTAAGGGCACTGACAGGTCAGTAAAACCACTCCCAGTTTAGTAGACATGTGTTCAGTGTTAATCACAGCTCAGACTGAGAGAAGTGACCCTCTCGCTCCCCCATCTTGCAGAGACTGATTGAGGCACTCAACACTTCCGGGTTTTGTAGTCCCTCCAGAAGGGGCGTGGTCTTCAGGAGAGAGAATCTCAACATTTTTTAAACATTAATAACGCTTTTATTTTTCATCGATGGGAGTAAGATGGTCAAAAATTACAACCATATGTGGCAGCTTTTTTTCTAAAATCAATATACAGAACAACAGGAAGTGGTCAAGATCAGACTTTAGTAATATAGGTATAAATGACAGGTGTAAATGTATTCAAGAAGAAACTGCAGGTGCTGGAAAATCGAAGGTACACAAAAATGCTGGTGAAACTCAGCGGGTGCAGCAGCATCTATGGAGCGAAGGAAATAGGTGACGTTTCGGACCGAGCCCCTTCTTCAGACTGATAGGGGGGGGGGGGGGGGGGGGGGGAGAAGGAATGAGAAAGGGTAGGAGGTGGAGCCCGAGGGCAGGGGGATGGGAGGAGACAGCTCAAGGGTTAAGGACCTCCTGCACCTACACACAACTGACTGACTTCATCCACTTCACCACCAACTTCCATCCGGCACTCAAATACACCTGGACCATTTCCGACACTTCCCTACCATTCCTTGACCTCACCATCTCCATCGCAGGGGATAGACTTCTGACCGACATACACTACAAACCCACTGACTCACATGGCTAACTGGACTACACGCCTTCCCACCCTGCCCCCTGTAAGGACTCCATACCCTACTCCCAATTCCTCCGTCTACGCCGCATCTGCTCCCAGGATGAGACGTTCCACACCAGGGCATCGGAAATGTCCTCGCTCTTCAGGGAACGGGGATTCCCCTCCTCCACCATAGATGAGGCTCGCACCAGCGTCTCTTCCATACCCCGCAACAAGGGCAGAGTCCCCCTAGTCCTCACCTTTCACCCCACCAGCCGGCAAATACAACAAATCATCCTCCGCCATTTTCGCCATCTCCAACGTGACCCCACCACTCATCACATCTTCCCATCTCCCCCCATGTCTGCCTTCCGCAAAGACCGCTCCCTCCGCAACTCCCTTGTCAATTCTTCCCTTCCCTCCCGCACCACCTCCTACCCGGGCATTTTCCGTTGCAACTGCAAGAGATGCAACACCTGTCCCTTTACCTCCCCCCTTGACTCCATTCAAGGACCCAAGCAGTAATTCCAGGTGCGACAAAGGTTCACCTGTATCTCCTCCAACCTCATCTACTGCATCCGCTGCTCTAAATGCCAGCTGATTTACATCGGTGAGACTAAGCGGAGGTTGGGCGATCGTGTTGCCGAACACCTCTGCTCAGTCCGCAAGAACCTACCTGAACCCCCGGTGGCTCAGCACTTCAACTCCGCCTCCCATTCCCAATCTGACCTCTCTGTTCTGGGTCTCCTCCATTACCAGAGTGAGCACACCGGAAATTGGAAGAACAGCACCTCATATTCCGCCTGGGTAGCCTGCGGCCGGCGGGCATGAACATTGAATTCTCCCAATTTTGCTAGCCCTTGCTGTCTCCTCCCCTTCCTTAACCCTCGAGCTGTCTCCTCCCATCCCCCCGCCCTCGGGCTCCTCCTCCTCCCCTTTTTCATTCCTTCTCCCCCCCCCACCCCCTATCAGTCTGAAGGAGGGTTTCGGCCCGAAACGTCACCTATTTCCTTCGCTCCATAGACGCTGCTGCACCCGCTGAGTTTCTCCAGCATTTTTGTGTACCTTAGATGTAAATGTAGATGGATTGTTTGGTAAGTTTGCAGACAAGAGTCAAGAGAGTCAATTTAATTGTCATTTGGACCCCTGGAGGTCCAAACGAAATGCCGTTTCTGCAGCCATACATTACACACAAAGAGACCCCAGACACAACATAATTACATTTAACATAAACATCCATCACATAGCTGTGATGGAAGGCCAAATAAACTTATCTCTCCACTGCACTCTCTCCCCCCCCCCGATGTCAGAGTCAAAGTCATAGCCCCCGGCTGGCGATGGTGATTGTCCCGCGGCCATTAAAGCCACGCGGGGTGGTGCGAGGTCGCACACCGGGTCTTGGTGTTGGAGTCCCCGGTGTGCGCTCGCAGAGTCCGCGGCCATTCCAGCCGCGCGGGGCAGTGGGGCAGTGGTGTCAGGCCCCGCTCCAGGAGCTCTTCAACCCCGCAACTCGGGCGGGAGAAGTCGCCGTTGCAGAAGCCCCGAAAAGCGGTCTCCCTCCAGGGAGCCGTCGGCTCCCGGTGCCGTCGTCCACAGACCCGTCGTTGGAGCCTCCGACTCTCCGGTAGCATCAGCAGCAGCAGCAGCAGCAGCAGCAGCGCTCCTCCACCGCTCCACCCGCTCCGGACTCGGCCAGCCCCGTGACGGCAATGGTGAGTCGACACCTGAGTCCCCGGCTTCTTCCTGTTGGAGGCCGCTCCTCGTTGCGGCCTCAACACAAAAATTGGTGAAATGGTGGACAATGAGGAAGGCTGTCAGCGGGATATAAATTAGTTATACATATGGGCAGAGAAATGGTAGATGAAGGTTAATATGAGCAAGTGGTAAGTGCTGCACTTTGTGAGATCAAATGTAAAGGGAAATATATACATTTAATGGCAACATCCTTAACAGCATTGATGTGCAGAGGGGTTTTGGGGTTCAGGGTCATGTCTCCCTGAAAGTGGCAACACACATATAGAGAGTAGTAAAGAAGGCATATAGTATACTTGCTTTCAATGGTCGAGGCATACAGTATAAGAGTCAAGAAGCTATGTTACAGCTTTATATGACATTGGTAGGCTGCATTTGGAGTATTGCATGCAGTTCTGGTCGACCCATGACGGGAAGGATGTGGAGATTTTAGAAAGGGTGCTGAAGTGGTTTGCCAGAATTCTACCTGCATTAGAAGGTATGAGATACAAGGAAAGGTTTGACAAACAGTGCACCCTACTGCTCTACGGAGTGAAGAGACTGACTGGACTTTCTAGTACGCAAGTATGCAGTAATGCTCCAGGTGTTAAAAATCTGAACACCATGCACAGTGAGTCTCTGCCATACTCTTGCCCATTTTTCTAGCACTATTACAATTTACCCTTTGAATGGTGAACTGTGACCTTTTCTTAACCGCTCCCTCGTCAGCTGTTCAGCTCTCCCAGGAAACCATACAGCATATCATGTTCACTGAGCAAGATTTTTCTCGTGCCAGTAACCTATTCGGATCGGTAAATGATACGTAGAGAAAGTAATTTCCCATTAGGAAGATGGAACATCAAAAATCAGAGCTCTATGGTTGACAAAATGGAAAAGGATATTTTGCCAAAAAAAAAATCAATAATGAAATACAAATAAAAAACACACAGAATACAAAGGGCTAAAGTGGAAATTGAAAAACGGGAAAGGGAGAACATGAAATCCAATTAGCAAGTCCATAAATCCAAAGACTGCAGGAAAATACCAAAGTTTGAGGAAAACTTCTGGCAGATATGACACAGTAGAAGGGAATGTTTTGGAGGCAGATGATATGCCTGAACTACTGAAAGAGTACCACATACATGACGCTACAAAGAGAAAGTTAATTGAGGGTGTAGTGGAAATAACAGATAAGATAAAATAAATATAATGGTATTGTTAAATAAGATGGCATATTACATATTGGCATTTATATCCATATATATAAATATATATACACACATATAGGTTTTACAGATGTTTACAAATCTGTTGTACAGCTGCAAGTAAGAATTTCATTCTGTTTTGACTCTTGACTATCAAGTAATAATATTGTCCAGGTGGTTTGAATCCCAAGTTCCCTCCCTGAAAGAAGTTAGGCTGGGATCATTAAAACTTTAGGTACAATATTTAAATCTTTTTGGATATGAGAGTGATGGCTGATAACCAGAGAACAGTAAACCTCTATTCAAATGAGGAGAGGATAAACCTGTTAATGACAACCCAATAGGTTCAATGCCTGTAGAAACATAGAAACATAGAAAACAGGTGCCAGGAGTAGGCCACTCGGCCCTTCGAGCCAGCACCACCATTCAACATGATCATGGCTGATCATCCAAAATCAGTACCCTGTTCCTGCTCTTTCCCCATATCCCTTGATTCCGTTAGCCATGATTCTTGTGCTGGGAGGTTTTGAGGAAGCAGGAAATATTAGATTACAGCCAGTGCAATTTATTGAAGGCAAATTACGTAAGTAATTAAATGACAAAGTTCTTCAATGAAATGGTGAAGCTAGTGCAAAACCATATACATGGCGCATTTGTGAAGTATACATACATATTTGGAAAATAGAAACAAATAATAGTAAAAGTGAAAATTCTCTGGGTACCATTGGTTCATACATAGGAAACAGACAGTGGTGATGAATGAATAATTTTCTGACTGGGGAAATTATATAGTGGAGTTTTCCAGAACTCTGGATGATGACAATTGTTTTTCATATTTTATATAGACAGTGAAACCTTTTCAGTATAGAGAGTTTGAAGTTTTAGCAGATAGACACATGGCATGTGCTGTGCAGAATAGCAGCAGATCTTAATGGACATCGGTCAGACTAAACAGCAATGGGCAGACACATGGCAGATCCAGTTTAATGTACATCAGCATGAAGTTTATTTTGGCAAAATATTGCAGAAAAGCAATATAATTTAAGCGTAAATCTTACTAAGGTAATGTTTGTTTTATGAACAGCCTGTACTCGTGAAGACTGAATATCAACTGTCTGGTATATCTTCCTAACCCCCTACGCCTGACAACTCCCCTCCTCCCAGCGAACATCTAACCATCACAGCTGCAGTTGTTCCCTGCATGACTTCCAATTTTATAGTCCACTAATCCCCCATGGCCGCATTTGGCCCCCTTCCAATAATTCACATACAGGATTTGTTCTGGTAGACTGAAATTTAAGCTTTTGATTATTTTTTGTTTGGCCCTTTGTCATGTTTCTTCCCACCTGCATCCGTAATTTTACCATTTCTATCTGCTGTTCTAACAGTTCCGTGACCATATTTGTTTTACTATAGAGGTCCAACACCTCCAATTCTCTGCAAGATGCTGTTAAAATATGCAACTTGTGTAATGTGAAGCCTCACCACAACATCCCCCCCCCCTCCCCTTCACCTGAAAAATCTTATTCATTTGTTCTGACCTCATCACTTACAAATAAAATGTGTTACCACGGGAACCTTTATGACACTTTATAAAACATATATGGTATGTTCTGTCTTCAGGTCCTACTGGGACTCTTATATCATCGTTTTTTCCAGTACATTGATGACTGCTATCATTTCAAACTGCAAAACGTAGATTTTTGTTCAAGGTTGTACCTTTTCTTTTCACATGATCTAACTCAACCCTTCCCTTTTCTCAGCTTCTCTACCTCCATATTTGGAATTATCCTATCAACTATCTACCATATCTACTGTACAGCCTATATCACATATGAGAACCAGCGAACAGTAAACCTCTATTCAAATGGGAGGAGGATAAACCTGTCAATGACAAGCCAATAGGTCTAAAGCCTGTACAGGAAAGTTTTGAAAAAGCAGGAAATGATTCATCCTCTTTTTTTTCCACAATGATTCGATTGATTTTACTTAATTTTCAGCACCATCGTTATATTTACTCACATAGCACCACTTTTCAAGCAAGTGTCTTTGGTACATCTTCCCTTTATCTCAACCAAGAATTCCCTGCCACCATAGGTGGCAAAATTCTTAACTACATTATCCCATTGCCCACACTTCTGTCCACAGCTCTTTCCATCCCTCATGAAACCACAATGCATATGGCCGACTTAAACTGCAACCTTTCTTTCCTGTAGTACGTCATTGAGGCTCAATGTATGCTTGAGAGCAGCACCTCAACCTTGATTAGGCAATTATTAGCACTCATTTGGAATCAACATTCTGTTCAATGTGATCACTGCTTTGTTTCTTGGACAACAGCTGTAGCTAATGATTCAATTATATCCACTTTGGCCTCTCTTTTGTTACTTTAATTCCCTGGTGCCATACCCTTATGCCTTGCTCCAACAAGCCTTCAAGAGCCTTTGTCCCATTTTTAACTCTATCACAAACCTTCCCTTGAGTTCATTACTGACTTTCCTACCTCTTCTTTATCCAAAGTTACACAAAACTGACTAAACTCCTTTTTTTTCCAACTCCATCAGAAGGTAATTGACGTGAAATGATAGTTTTATTTCACCCCACAATGTTGCCTGACCTGACTTAATGACAATTTCATTTCAAATTTCCTTCATGATAATCTTGCTTTTATACAATCTAAGCAGTGCTATTTTGAAAGCTATGCAAGATCAGAGTGACTGAGGCATATCTATTCAAATATATCTGAGATGGAATGGCAAATTAATAATGCTGTTAAGAAAATGGACAGTTCCCATGTCAGAAATGTAAGTTCCCAGCAGTATATTTAGAGAAAAGCATAGGCCAACCAAGGATAACATGAAGTTAAATCAGGGCATTTAATTCATCCTTTCATACATTGCCGATATCCGAGGCCTCACATGGCAGAGGATGCCTGCAGCCCTGCAGCTGCCAGCAAGTCCATCCTTTCAAGTCAAGTCAAGTCAAGTCAAGTGAGTTTATTGTCATGTGTCCCAGATAGGACAATGAAATTCTTGCTTGCTGCAGCACAACAGAGTATTGTAAACAAAAATACAAAACAGTTCAGTTCAATATACACATAAATAAGCAGATAGAGTGCAATAGGCTGTTACAGTTCAGAGACTTTGTTGGCGAGTTAAATAGCCTGATGGCTGTGGGGAAGAAGCTGTTCCTGAACCTGGATGTATCAGATATCAGGCTCCTGTACCTTCTGCCCGGTGGTAGCGGAGAGATGAGTGCGTGGCGAGGAGGGTGTGGGTCCTTGATGATGTTGACTGCCTTTTTGAGGCAGCGACTGTGATAGATCCCTTCGATGGTGAGAAGGTCAGAGCCAATGATGGACTGGGCAGTGGTTACAACTTTCTGCATCCTTTTCTGCTTCTGGACCCTCAGGTTGCCGAATCAAGCCACGATGCAACCAGTCAGCATGCTCTCCACTGTGCACCTGTAGAAGTTCGAGCGAGTCCATTTTTACATGCCAACTCTCCGTAGTCTTCTCAGGAAGTAGAGGCGCTGATGTGCTTTCTTTATGATTGCATCAGTGTGCTGGGACCAGGAAAGATCTTCGGAAATGTGCTCGCCCAGGAATTTGAAGGTCTTGACCCTTTCCACCGTCGTCCCATTGATGTAAACGGGATTGTGGGTCCCTATCCTACCCCTTCCAAAGTCCATAATCAGTTCCTTGGTTTTGCTGGTGTTGAGTCCGGTTATTGTGTTGGTACCATTTGGTCAATCGATCGATCTCACTTCTATACTCTGACTCGTCCCCATCAGTGATTCGTCCCACAACAGTGGTGTCATCAGCGAACTTGATGATGGAGCTCGCACTATGTCCGGCTACGTAGTCATGAGTATAGAGTGAGTAGTGCAGAGGGCTGAGCACGCAGCCTTGAGGTGCTCCCGTGCCGATTGTTATCGAGGGTGACACATTTCCACCAATTTGGACAGACTGTGGTCTGTGGATGAGGAAGTCAAGGATCCAATTGCAGAGGGATGCACCGAGACCCAGATCTGATAGCTTGGTAACCAGCTTGGAGGGGATGATTGTATTAAATGCCGAGCTGTAATCAATGAATAACAGCCTGACATCTGAGTTTTTGTTGTCCGAGTGGTCCAGAGTGGAGTGGAGAGCCAGTGAGATCGCATCCACTGTTGATCTGTTATGGCGGTAAGCAAACTGCAGTAGGTCGAGGTTCTTGTTGAGGTAGGAGTTGATATGTGCCATAATCATCCTCTCAAAGCACTTCATCACCACAGACGTTAGTGCCACTGGTCGATAGTCATTGAGGCACGTCACCTTGCTCTTCTTGGGCACTGGTATTATTGATGCCCTTTTAAAGCAGGTGGGAACCTCAGACCTCAGAAGTGAGAGATTGAAAATGACCGTAAAAACTCCAGCCAGTTGGTCCACACAGGTTTTTAGAACATGACCGGGTATGCCATCAGGTCCAGGCGCTTTCCGAGGGTCCAACCCCCTGAAGGATCTTCTGACGTCGGCCTCTGTGACTGTGACTGAAATACCATCACGGCGAATGGGGGCTCGGGAAGGCACATCAGTGTTCTCCCTATCAAAGTGTGCATAAAACACATTGAGCTCTTCAGGAAGTGATGCTTCGCTGACAATTGAGCTGCCTCCTGATTTCGCCTTTTGTATTATGTATTATGTAATGGCATTCAAGCCCTGCCACAGTTGCTGAACATCCGTCTCATCCTCCAGCTTGGAGCAGAAGTTGCATTTGGCTTTTTTGATAGCCTTACCAAGGTCGTATCTGGACTTCTTGTAGACCTCTGCGTCTCCAGACCTGAATGCCCGGGATCTGGACTTCAGAAGAATGCGGTTCTCATGGTTCCTCCAAGGCTTCTGGTTAGGAAACACTCGGAAGGCTTTAGTTGGGATGCAGTCCTCCACACATTTCTTTATGAAGTCTGTAACAACTGTGGCATAATCATTCAGGTCCGTTGCCAAGTCCCTGAACATTGCCCAGTCTACAGACTCCAAACAGTCCTGGAGTTGTTCCTCTGCCCCGCCTGACCAGCTCTGTACAGTCCACACCTCTGGGGGTGCGCTCTTCAAATGCTGCCTGTAGGCAGGAAGAAGCAGTATGGTCGGATTTACCAAAGTGAGGTCGAGGAATGGAGCGATAGACTTGATGGTCGTGTAGCAGTGGTAGAGGGTATTTGATTCTCTGGTACTGCAGGAGACATGCTGGTAGAAGTTAGGGAGCAATTTCTTCAGGTTGGCTTTGTTGAAGTCCCCAGCTACGGTGGTAAATGCCTCTCGGGGTAAGCCGTCTGGTGCTTGTTGACCTTGGCGTGCAGCTCCCCCAGTGCCAGATGGACATCAGCCTGGGGAGGGATGTAGACTGACGTCAGGATGATGGAGGTGAATTCCCTTGGTAGGTAGAAGGCACGGCACTTCACAGCCAGGTGGAGAGCAGGAGTTGGATAGGACTGCCATGTCTGAGCACCACGCAGAGTTGACCATGAGGCAGACGCCCCCTCCTTTCCCTTTCCCAGATGCCAGTGTACGGTCCATGCGATGGATGGAATAACCTTCAGGCTGGACTGTTGAGTCTGGGGAGCTGGGGGTGAGCCATGTCTCTGTGAAACAGAACACAGAGCATTCCTTCAGCTCCCTTTGGTAAAGCAGCCTTGCCTTTAAGTCCTCCACTTTATTTTCTATCTCACAAACACATATGAATGGGCAGTATACAAGTGGGATGTTTGTAACCTGAGGGGGGAACCTGAATTAGGTACTGTCACTCAGACATAAATTCAAATAAAGAAAGTTTGTTTCAAATATCTAAGAGAAAACAGTAATAACCTATACATATTGAACATGGTGCATTTGAAAATGTTGGTGGGAATTATACATTTTAAATCAATAAATAACTATAGTACTCCAAGGTATAGTTATGTAGATATTAGTTTATATTGAATCTGCATAGCATCGACAAAAAAAAGACAATTATATTTGAAACTATTGAAAATTTGAGGCCTTAACATATCTTATGTTGAAATATAAAACTGAACAGAGGCATATTTTTTTCTTTAAAGACAACTAAACATGCATCATCTACCCTACTATAAATGTTGTGCAATTTTTACATAAAGCAAACAGATCAATGGTACAGAATTCTACAACCAATAAAATATTTTGTCTGTGGCCGCTACCATCCTTATAAAGGAGATTAAACAGAAATACTAGAATGCATTTACTGTATTGGCAGTATTTCTCATGATCAGCCAATATGGCTGACATACAACATTACAAACCATTGACCAGTAACACCAAAATATTCGAGAGTAATCCAAGTTTTAACAAACACAATAAAATATTTGCCGGAACAGCTAGAAGACATGAGACATTAAACTCTCAAAGTGAGCAACATTGCATCACAAGAGGCTGGGATCCATGGGACAACTTATTTGTTTCAACCCCCACACATATCTGTGCATATTGAGTCACCCCCCCATGTAGGGAATGGAAAGCATTGGAAAACAGGTGGAGGGATCACAACATAAATGTAATCTCTAGCCATCTGTCAAGTGCAACCATCAAGTAAACTTCATGAAGTCTTCATTGACATGATTATTCAGTCAGCAAAAAACACACTAAAAAAGTGATTGTGACTGCAGGGATTCCAAAATAGTGATTGACTAACAACTGTTGAATCAGGCCTGGGCTATTTAAAGAAGAGATATATTAAAGGATAAGAATTGGTGGGAATTGTATGGAATTCTGGGAATACAGTGAGAAAACACTAAGGAGGTAAATGCTTGGAGAAAGTGTCAAACAGCTGGATGAAGCATGGCAGATAGTTCATTCATCTCACGTGCATTATCAAAATCAGTGAAAATTTCCTCAAATGCAAATATTTTAGCTCTTTGCAATTCTAATTGAACTTCCAAGCTGGGAGTTTCATTTCCTACACTTCACTCCCACACACTGAGCACAGTGACACAGTTTACACTCACATCTCACACATTCTAACAGTGCTGCCATGATTTTGCACAAACACACTGCATGACACTCTTGTATAAACTTTCTTTTCCCTTATTGAGATGGTATACATTCACAGACAGTAGTAGATGAAGATGCTTAGGATATCAAAACTATTCCCATTCATGATTTTGAACCTGGGAATAGCCAATCGAAATCAGAATCAGTGGCCAGCACCAGTATTATATTCAAAGATACTTAATCCACTTCCTCAGCCAATCCTTCAATAATAGTCAATTGCCAATTTGCAGATGGTATAAGCATGATGCAAATTAGCTACTTTCTCTTCTAATAATCCCAATCCTAACCACAATACCAAAAAGGTCCCTTTCTTGTTTTGTGCAGCCAAGAACTACATCTCGGCTTGGAACTGATAGAAATGCCAGGAAAATGTTAAGATGCTGGTACACTCCTTGTCACTCTCTTTAACATTTCCAGCAAATTAACTCAGATTCTGTTATGCAATAATTTAATGCTAGGATCTCATGACTCACCAAGCTTGTGGCCCACAACCCAGTAAGAGAATAATGGTAACCCATGTTCCAAGTTATTCTGGGAGGAATCACACAAGATCTATTGCAGAACAAGGGCTTCAGTGGTACAACCTACAGCAGTAGGCTGATGACTATGTGCATGAAGAGCTTGATGTAACGACAAGGCTTGGCTGAAACTATGTGCAAAATTAAAAAACAAAGTAATTCATCCCGCAACCCTGACGTGACTTTGCTCAGAGTTACGAACTAATACTTTCCAGCAGATGCTTTACAAATGCTCCATTAGACCATATGCAAAGCTATATACATTAGTGTCTGGTGGCCATTACATCTGCATCCATCGTAGCACTAGCAGAAGCCATCCGTTGTTAACATGGTAATATAGAAATATGTCATTGTGGCTCCAGTAAACAGTGTTCTGAGGGACATAGAACATCATTACTGTTCAGAAATTTGTGCTGCATGCATTACTAAGCTTGCAAAAGCTCCATAATCTGAGTAGTGCCATTGGCAAGGATATTCCACCCTTTCTTTGTGATATGGTTTTCATGATCCTTCAACTCTCCCAGTACTCTTACTTTAGTATATCAGTCAGTCAGCCAGCCTAGCTTGCTGTTACTCATGCCGTATTGATACAATCCAAATCTAGCCCTGCTCAAAGCCATCTAAAGTATCTTCCACTGGAAAGCAGTAGCCATCTATCATTCATGGCATCCTGGTGCCATCGCAACAACCTGGAGCTCAATGCTCTTAAGACAGTGGAATTGATTGTAGACTTTAGGAGAGCTCCCCCTCCCATCACCTGACTCACCATCAACAACAACAGTTTAAGTTCCTGGGAACCATCATCTCCAAAGACCTTAAATGGGGAGCCACCATTGACTATACAGTCAAAAAGGCACAACAGAGGATGTACTTCCTGCAGCAGCTGACGAAGCACAATCTGCCACAGACAATGATGGTCCAATTCTATATGGCCATCATAGAGTCTGTCCTCACCTTCTCCATCATGGTCTGGTTTGGCTCAGCCACCAAGCACGACATCCGGAACCTGTAGCAAATTGTCTGATCAGCTGAGAAGGTTATTGGCTACAACTTTCCCTCCATTGACGAACTGTACACTGCAAGGGCCAGGAAGCGAGCGGGTAAGATCATCTTTGACCCCTCTCACCCTGGCCACAAACTCTTTGAATCACTTCCCTCTGGAAGGCGACTCCGGACTGACAAAGCTGCCACAGCCAGACATAAAAACAGTTTTTTTTCCACGAGTAGTAGCTCTACTCAATAACCAAAAATCTGTAGCCTCCTTTTGCTCTGGTATTTTATTTAATTCACATGTTTAATCGATATATTTTATTATTAATGTTTTATGTTTTATGTGTCATTCTTACCTGTCATTGTATGTCATGTTGTCACTTGCGGGAGGAGCACCAAGGCAAATTCTTTGTATGTGAAAACTTGGTCAATAAACTTATTCATTCATTCATTCATTCATTGCTACTGCACTGTTTGGGAGCAGTGTGAGTGAACTAAGACCAGCAAACACACATTGAAGTCAGTGCTTAGGTAATTAACAAGACTTAAGTTTGTGTGTAAATTGCACATCTTGATGTATAAAGTAATTCTGTTTTGAGTCTTTATGTTCATCTGGTAGCTTATATTGTTGCACTGTGATGATTGGCAACATGATCAAGAAGAACCTATATGGAGTAAGGTGGTAAATCAAATGTTGAATTGTGCTCAATGATAATCACAGACATCACTCTAGAAAGAAACTATCCAAATGGCCTCTTCCCTTCCTCCTCCTTTTTCTCCACAGTTGCTTCCCTTTCAGCCAGGGGTAAGAACTCAGAACTCATAAAGTGAGCTTAAGAGCTATATCGCAGACAACAACAAGACTTAACTACAAGAAAAACAGTGTGCCACCAAGAAAACAACGGATTGAGTGACCTCCTACTGTTATGAATCTATATCTCTGTATCTCTTTCAGGTTTTTTTCTTTGGGGGTCCAAGCTGCAAACAATGGTTCGATCAATGACATTTTGTATAATTGTATAGATTTAGTTATTGACGTAGCCCACATTAATGTAAATTGATTATCTGATACAAAGCAACATTATCATAGGATCACATGGTATATGGGCCACACTCCATTGGACATTCCTCAAGTGGAATCTCTTGTAGATTTGTTACTTGTACAAGACGATAAGAATTGCACTGCACCATTATAAACTTGCAATCATAGAAAAGCCTTTTGCGTGTTTTGTCTCCCGTGTCTTTCTAAATGCCTCTTAAATGTAGTAATTGTATCTGATTCCACCATCTACTCTGACAGCAAGTTCCAGATATCAACTACTCTCTAGAGAAAATTGCTGCTCCGATCCTCTTTAAATCTCCTACCTCATGTTAAAACTATGCCCTCTTTTTTTTAATTCTTTCTCTTATTTTAAAATCCAAGTTCTTCATAGATCACAAACATCAAAGGTTCCAGCACCAATCTCAGTGGGACAACAGACTTTCAATCAGAAAAACATCCTTCCATCAATACTCTCTACCCCCTATTACCAGGCCAATGTTACATCCATTCATGTGCCTTAACCTTTAGGACCAGTCCACAATGTGGGATCTTTTCAAATGCCTTACTGCAAATTTACCACTCTGCCTTCGTCAATCTCCTTGGTTATCTCCACAAAGAACAAAATTAAGTAACCCTTTACAAAACCATAAGTTTTCACTTGAAGAACTTGGAGGCTCAAGACAGTGCAACATATATTTACCAAATGTTTCCCGGGATGAGTTTCATTTGTGAAGGTGGACTTATGAATCTAAGGATTTTTCCCTTTAAGCTGAGAAGTTGGAAATGGTATTTAGACTAGTGCATGAAAATTCTGTCAGGTTTCACAGTATAAACAGAAACTGATCCCAGAGATTACATATGTAAAGTGTTTGGTAAAAGATCCAAGGACAATGCAAGGGAAAAAAACATAAACACAGTGACTAAGTATCATCAGCTGAACATATAGAGTATACAGACTCAGCTGTGGCTATCAATAGATAAATGGACATGTTTTTGAAGGATACAAAAATGAAGAAAAAGTGTTGCAAAAGAAGAAAATAGAACTGTTTGGATTACTCTACAAAGAGCTTTTACAAACTTTCTCGGCCTCTGTCTATGTTCTAATCATTCTTGTACTCTTCTTTACATACCCCATCAAACTATCTTGTTGAGGCTTCAAAGTGAAGCTTAGAGTTGCAAGCACAATTTTAAAGAAAACTAGACCAAGTGCAGACCCGTTGGGGTCTGCTCCCCCAACGCACCCGTTCACTACCCGTGGCCCCCACAGGAGGCATGGTCCTCCAACTCAAGCCGTTCCCGAACGTAAGATTCCAGCACTCCCCTTGCCTCCCTCAGCAGTGCTCTTTAAAAAAAATTCCAATTGCACTTGCACTGCGTGTTGCAATAGCCATTCTCCCTCCCCCTGCTAGTCGAGCTATTGTGACATCATCAGTTGATGGTGGTTGGTTTGAAATTCAAGGTATTTTGATTTTTTTTTAAACTTTAATCAGTAATGTCAAGAAATAAAGCATAAAATGTTCAGTGAAAATGACCTCTGCCTAGAGGGGGAAAATGTAATTCAGAATATGTAAAAATCTTGGGTAGGTTGACATTTTTAAAGCTTTAATCATGAATAACATGTCAAATATAGGATGAAATCTTCAGTGAAGATGATCACTGCTATCTGAGCCATTGTGACGTCATCAGTGAAAGCTGGTCTTTTTAAATTCAAAGTCTTTTGATGTTTTTAAAACGTACTTACTTTTAATCAGTAATGTCGAGAAATAAAGCATAAAATGTTCGGTGAGGGTGATCTCGGCCTCGAGGGGGAAAATGTAAATCAGAATGTGTAAAAATCTTGTGAAAGTTGGCATTTTTAAAGCTTTAATCGCGAATAACGTGTCAAATATAGGATGAAATCTTCAGTGATACTGATCACTGCTAGCCTAGCCATTGTGACGTCATCAATTGAAGCTGGTCATTTTAATTTCAAAGTCTTGACTTTTTTAGACTTTTAATCAGTAATGAGTCAATAAGTCAAGAAATAAAGCATAAAATGTTCAGATAAGGTGATCCCAGCCTCGAAGGGAAATATGTCAATCGGAATATGTAAACATCTTATCATTTCCGCGTAGTGTTTTTGTGAAGATGTAAAGACAACCACATATACACACACATATACACACGTATAAGATCAGACTTTTAATAAGTACAAGACCATGTGCAGACCCATTGGGTCTGCTCCCCCAACGTACCCGTTCCATACCCTTAGACCCCATGGGAGGCGTGGTCCTCCAACTCAAGCTGTTCCGAAAGTATGATTCCAGCACTCCCCAGCCTCCCTCAGCAGTGGGCTTTAAAAAAAATTCCAATTGCACTTGCCCTGCATGTTGAAATAGCAATTTGTACTCCCCCTCCAGTGAGATGAAAAGTTCAGAGTGTTCCTCTGTCGCAACATTGTATCGAAATGTGTTGGAAGCTGGCAGGAATGATTTTAACAGTAAAAATCTTGTGAAAGTTGGCATTTTTAAAGCTTTAATCGCGAATAATGCGAAATACAGGATGAAATCTTCAGTGAAGCTGATCACTGCTATCTGAGCCATTGTGACGTCATCAGTTGAAGCTGATCGTTTTAAATTCAAAGTCTTTTGATTTTTTTTAACTTTAATCAGTAATGTCAAGAAATAAAGCATAAAATGTTCAGTGGTGATCTTTGCCTAGAGGGGGAAATTGTGAATTAGAATATGCAAAAATCTTGTGAAAGTTGGCATTTTTAAAGCTTTAATCGTGAATAACTTGTCAAATATAGGATGCAATCTTAAGTGAAGCTGGTCACTGCTAGCCGCGCCATTCTGACATCGTCAGTTGAAGCTGGTCGTTTTAAATCAAAGTCTTTTGATTTTTAAAAACGTTTAATGAGTCGAGAAATAATGCATAAAATGTTCAGTGAAGGTGATCTCTGCCTAGATGGGGAAAAATGTCAATCAGAATATGTAAAAATTATAATCGTTACCGCGCAGTGTTTTTGCGAAGATGTAAAGACAACCACATATACGCACACATACACACACACATATACACATACATATCCACACGTACAAGATCAGACATTTAATGTATATATGATGATGATAATTTCTGCCTGGTGTACCGCCCAATATTTATCGTTCAACATGTAACATTTGCAACAGTTTGGTCGTAACTGTTGTTTGTGGGTGTTTGATGTAGTTTCCTACATTACCTCAGAGATTTCATTTCAAAAATGACTTTTTTGACATTGCAATTGTGTAAACTATAACAAAAAATGCATGAGTTTTTTTAACTGCCAGGTTACCTCTCAGTCTATTTCCAATAAGTGCCTAAGCCTGTTCTATTTTAATCCAAATGGTTCTGAAGAAACCCAATAACAAAGGATATTGCTAATTGTAATAATGCTTACCCTGACATGGTAAAATATATGGTTATATTGTGACAGCTGCACTGGAGATATAATCATCCATTGTGTCGATAGATATCTAGGCACCCATGGTAATTATCATAATGCATTTGAATTAAACTCAAATCTACTGGAAAGTAAGACTGAAATTGTACAATTGAAAAATTAGAAGTGAAAAATAAAACAGAATGAAAATACTCAGCAATTCTCTTAGTATGTGAACAAAGGAACAATTTGATGTTTCAGTTACATCAGTTCTGCTTTCATAATGTTTTACATTTAATATTTTTGTTTAGTTAAACAAATATTGTCAATTGTGTTGAGTATCTAGAATATTGGAAATATCAGTACCATGCCAAATATCCTGTGCGTAATTGCATTTTGATAAGAGCATAAGACTATATGCAACATTGAGCCTGTTGCCCCAGTGAATGCCATGGTATATTCTGAACAGACGCTGCCTTATTCCCATGTTACATTATTATTCCCTTTGTGTCAAAAAATTTATTGATCTGAGCCCTGAATGACTGAGCACATAGCAACAACCAAATTAAATGGAGAGAAATGATAGAGACTTACAGCACTCTGAGTTCTAAAATATTTCTTAACTTCACTCTTAAATTGCTAACCCGTGGTTCTAGTCGTTTGACCTCAGGAAACAACCCCTCATCATCTACCTTGTCGACTGCTCTCAATTTTGCATGTTTCAATTAGATTAACTCAAATTCTTGTAAACTGCAGTCAATATTACTCTCACTCATTTCATAGGCCAATCCTCTCCAAACCTTTTTCATGTAAACCGAATGTAAACCGAAAATACAATAAACTGTACACAGAATCCGACCCCTCAGTGTTCCGACCCTTGTACTGCAGTCTTTCCTCACAAAGCCTTTGTACTGGTTACACTGAACTTCAGTGTGTCCTTCAGCAAGTAGTCCTGCACCTTGGAAGGTGCCAGTTGGCAACATTCACTTACATACATCTCATTGTACTGGAAGACCAACATGTTCCAGGCAGAACAAAGTGTATTTTTCATTAAATTAATGGTCTTACAGGACCAGTTGACGTTTGTCACGATAAGAGTGGATTATTATGAATCTACACTGCATCAAATACTTTTTTTTTCTTCCAGGGTAGAAATGGCAACAACTAGATAGCATAGCTTTAATGTGAGAGAGGAGAAGTTTGAAGGAGATGTGAAGGACAAGTTTTTTTACAGAGAGAGTGGTAGGTGCCTGGAACTTGCTGCCAG
Organism: Leucoraja erinaceus; assembly: GCF_028641065.1. NCBI lineage: Eukaryota > Metazoa > Chordata > Chondrichthyes > Rajiformes > Rajidae > Leucoraja > Leucoraja erinaceus. The sequence goes on from NC_073383.1 coordinate 37,751,522, forward strand.
GGATCGATGGTGGAGGCAGATACGATTGTAGCACTAAAGAGGCTTTTGGACAGGCACATGAATATTTAGGGAATGTAGAGATTCGAGATGTGTGCAGGCAGTAGAAATTTGTTTAACCTGTTGTCATTATGGGCCAAAGGGCCTGTTCCTGTGCTGTACTGTTCTATGTTCTTTCTTGAGTACAAAGACAAAATACAAAATATAATCCAGGTATGCTCTCACCAAAATCTGGGAAACAGGTCCTGACCAAAATGTCAGGAAGATCCTAGAAACATAGAAACATAGAAATTAGGTGCAGGAGTAGGCCATTCGGCCCTTCGAGCCTGCACCGCCATTCAATATGATCATGGCTGATCATCCAACTCAGTATCCCGTACCTGCCTTCTCTCCATACCCCCTGATCCCCTTAGCCACAAGGACCACATCTAGATCATACTCCCAATCCTGACCAAAATGTTTTTCTATTCTTCTAGCAAAGCAACTTCATATGTTTCCATGCCATATTGCATCTGCCATTTTATTGCCTGCTCACTCAACTTATTTGTATCAATAGACAATAGGTGCAGGAGTAGGCCATTTGGCCCTCCGAGCCAGCACCGCCATTCAATTTGATCATGGCTGATCATCCCCAATCAGTACCCCGTTCCTGCCTTCTCCCCATATCCCCTGACTCCGCTATTTTTAAGACCCCTATCTAGCTCTCTCTTGAAAGCATCCAGAGAACCTGCCTCCACCGCCCTCTGAGGTAGAGAATTCCACAGACTCACCAATCTCTGTGAGAAAAAGTGTTTCCTCGTCTCCGTTCTAAATGGTTTACTCCTTATTCGTAAACTGTGGCCGCTGGTTCTGGACTCCCCCAACATCAGGAACATGTTTCCTGCCTCTAGCATGACCAAGCCCTTAACAATCTTATATGTTTCAAAGAGAAACCCTCTCATCCTTCTAAACTCCAGAGTGTACAAGCCCAGCTGCTCCATTCTCTCAGCATATGACAGTCCCGCCATCCCAGGAATCGTAACCTTGTATCATATTACTTGCATACTTTGCATTCTCCTCACATGGAAGCCAAGCCTATTGTCACCATATTTGCATGTATTCATCTTTTGTTTGTCATAATATAAACTGTGAAAAAGCTGGATCCCATGGGGTGATTCCCAGAAAAAGAGAGAGAGAGACAGAGAGAGAGAGAGAGAGAGAGAGAGAGTTTTGTTAGTGATGTCAAAAATGAATTCTAGAAATGTAACAGCCTGAGAACCTATTTTCTCCTACTCTCAGATTTATAAAGTCGCAATGACACTGCCTAATCATATTATAATTTACTATTACCACATCCTTAATAATGTAATGAGTATTTTGCTGACAACTAGTCACCTTGATAATTGGTCTATAGTTCCTAGTTTCCTCTCTATTTTCCTGAATAGATATTATATCTGCTCCTTTCATTCTTCTCGGTTCTCCTTCCATGTTTCTGGAACTACGGACTTTTGGAACATAACTATATTATAAATCTTGGAAGTGGGCAATCTTGCAATCTCCTTAATTTTTCCAGTATTTTTACTTGAGTAATTTTAACTCCTCACAGCAGTAGACCATTGGTTTATGATATTTTCTGGTACAATTTAAACATTTTCAGATATTCTGCACCTTTAGTGAAGACAAATTCCAAACTCAGTTAAATCCTTCAATTGTATATGTTGCATCATACCAATAATTTCCCTGTCTTTACCTTTAAGGATCCACTTTTCTGGAATAGGTCATCGTGTAAGTTTTTACAATAATTTTCTATTTGTATTGTTTATGTACTCTCATATTCTGCCTTATTAATTTTTGGTTGTTCATTGGTGCTTCTTATAGGCCTCCCAATTTTCCAGTTTATTATTAGTTATGGCAATGTTATGAACTGCTTCTGTCAATCCAGTACATTCCTTACCCTTCCTAGTTTGCCACTGTTAGATCATACTTCCAAACATTTACAATGGAACTCATTGGGAATTATGAGACATACATCCAACTGTTGACAATCTATTTGCAGACATTTTAATTGAATTTCACAAACTAAGCCAGTATGTTCCTTGTGCCTAAATATCATTATCTAAGTTCAAGACTCTAATTTCCATTCCAATTTGACTGAGGTGAATGCATTATCTTATCACGAGCATCTGTAAGGATAAAAGCATTCTCTCATAATTGATAAAAAGATTGTTTAATTAATTAAATATTTGTGTTTGATCCTCTCTTTACTTCCCAATGGATTGGTAATATTAGTAAGACCCTATCTATATTTCAGATCTTCATAGACGTGTGGTTGATTTGTGAATAAGGCAGACACATTTGCAGAAAAGTAATATTGACTTTGTATTAATGGGAGTAATTTGCAAATGTCAGCAACAATATTAATTTCTGGGGATGTTAACAGTTTAACACTTTATTAAAACATTTTATTCCTCTTAAGAAGAGAGTTAGATTGTGGCTCCTTTTCACCTCAAGCTGCTGTTCTTCCCGAGTCATCATGCTCCTGTCAGGGCTGGTGATTGGACGAGGCAGGATTTAGAGGCAGCCCAGAGGGTTGTCCCACCCTCTCCTCCCAACCCCACCAGTGGCTGGTAGCCCATCCAGCCATTCCTTTGAGCAACGGGGCAGTATCACTCTCCGAAAGCTCCGCATACAAGTAATCAAACCCACCACTGTTCCATCTCAAGCCAGGCCACTGGCAGCACTGGACGCTATTGTTATGGGTAACATTGCAGAAAAGGGGATGCCTTGAACTAGAGTGGATAGAGTTTATGTGGAGAGGACGTTTCCACTAGTGAGAGTCTAGGACCAGAGGTTATTCAAGTACAAGTTCAAGTTCAAGTATCCTTTATTGAAATTTCATGCCTTGCAGTCATAACATAGAATAAAATAACAAAAACACACAATAAACACAGATTTAGCATCCACCAGAGTGAGTCCACCAGGCACCTCCTCACTGTGAAGGAAGGCAAAAAGTCTTAAGTCCTTGTCTCTTCCCTGCTTGTTTTCCCTTTGCACTGAGGTGATCCAGGCTTCCGATGTTGTGACCCCACCGGGTGATGGTAAGTAAGTCAATCCCGCGGCAGAAGCCCTGCAAACGGGCCAGTTCAAACTCCGCGGCTCGGGGCGGTCGAAGCTGCTGAAGCTGCGGCCCTCCAGTCCACCGGATGAAGCTGGTGTTGCGGGAGCTCCGGAAAAACAGGTCACCAACCTGTGACCTGCGAGTTCCCGACGATGTCGTCAACTGGGCCCGCGGCCGATCCTCCGAGGCTCCGATGTCGGGTCATCGCCGGAACGCCGCCACAGCCCCGAAGTCGGGTCGCCGCCGCCGGAACGCCGCCACAGCCCCGAAGTCGTCCAGCCTTGCGTTGGTAAGTCCTGGCTGGCTCTGCCTCCGGAGCCCCGGAGGTCGGTCCCAGTCGGAGGCCGCCAGCTCCGCCATTAGGCCTCAGCGCAGACGGAGATGTTTCTCCCCCCCCCCCCCCCCACACATACATAATTTAATAAACTAAAATTAACTAAAACAGGACAAAAGAAAACAACCAAAATAAGGAAAAAACAGACGGACTGCAGGCGAGCCACTGCTGCTAGGGCAGCGCAGCCACTTCCTCAGAATTAAAGGACGTTCCTTTAGGAAGGAGATGAGGAGAAAGTTTTTTAGTCAGAGGGTGGTGAATATGTGGAATTCATTGCCACAGAAAGCTGTGGAGGCCAAGTCAATGGATATTTTTTTACGGTAGAGATAGATAGATTCTAGAATAGTACAGGTGTTATGGGGATAAGGCAGGAGAATGGGGTTAAGAGGGAAAGATAGATTAGCCATGATTGAATAGTGGAGCAGACTTGATAGGACGAATGGTGTAATTCTGCTCCTATCATTGATGATCTTATGAACTATTAATCTTCTCTGCCGTCCTGTTGTCATTTAGGCTCTAAATGTCCTTACCTTTCAACACTGTAAACTCGCACTTTGAAGAAAAGTTGCTCTTTAGCTTTGGTAATAATTCTAATAATTGCTTTCAACAAATTACATTGCGCAGCATATTTAATCCTGACGCTCTGGGATCGCATCTGAAGCTCACTGGCAAACAATGCCACAAATTAAGAGTTCATTTGTAACTCTATCGATCTTTCTGTTTATCATGATCCAGAATATAAAAAATTGGCGCCTTGCGCGTAGGTGTGACACGGCCAATCAAGAACTTCTGAGGTATAGGCACTGCTGTTATGTCAGTAATGGAATAAAAGGGTCTCGATTGGAAACGTCATCGTTCCTTCTCTCCAGACATGCTGCCTGTCCCGCTGAGTTACTCCAGAATTTTGTGCCTATTTTAAGCGAATAAATATGCTAGTTGTGTTGAAGACATGAACAGCGGCCGTTGTATTCGGTAATTTCAAAAAAGGAAGTAGTTGAGTATGGTGTCAACACGGTAGATCAAACAGCTTTCCCCAAACGCTGATCCATTCCTCTGCACAATTTGCCTGCGCGCACTGACGCTGTTATAGCAGATGACGGATGATACGCTGATCAATTTATTATCTATAAAACCTGAGCTGTCAATAATTTATCCTTTAGCATGCATGCTGTGATTGCCATTACCCCATGTAATCTAGTTTATTACCTTGCAAAATTAATCGTCTTTGAAGGAAGCGCTGGAAAAGACTGTTACATGGTAATAAATTGAATTTAAGTTTCCGGATCATCGCAGCGGAGCCAGTGAGGTCGGTCCTTGAGTTACCAATCAACCGCACAAACTGCAAATGTGGTACAAATGTGAATTAGCTCACCAAACAAACATTGTACTCAAGGAAGAAAGGGTTTGAATTTATATGATGGCCTTCCAGTCATTCAAGCCAAACACTTAACAGCAAACAATTACTTTGAAGCCTGGCCACAGTTCTGAAATGGCACAAGCCTCATTTTGGCATTGAGAGGAAAACAGCAGTAAGATAATTATCCAATACTATTTGGTGTCATTGCTGATTGAGTGCTAAAGTTTGGTTGTCAGTCCACTGGTTCTTCGTTGCCCACCTGAAAAGACAAGAAGAGCCATCATTTAATCCTGTTTCCCAAGATGGCAGCTCCAACTGTGCATCGCTTCCTTGGCACTGCGGGAAACCATCCGCCTGGATTCTGACTGTGAAGAATGAATGCTGCCAGCGAGCCAAGGATGGTAGTACGGGGGAAAGTAGATTTCAGAATTATGCTGAGATGACTTATTTTTTTGTCAATAATGGCTTCTGACCATAAGGATAAGGACAGTGGTATGTGGGGTTTGTGAGGATTCCTGAATTTCCTGCTCCCAAGCCATCATATGCGTTTTCAAAATGTTGCCAACTTGGTTTTGAAATAACAAGATGCATTTTAACATTGAAATGTATTTCAAAGCAAAGATTTGCTAACACTATATTTTGACAAGAAAGGGGGTATTTTGAAACCAGCGCGGCAATATTTAAAATCAAGTGTGATGTTTGTTTGAAAGCAGCTTTGCAATCCTGGTAAAAATCGCTTTTCGATTAAGATCAATTCCTCTTCCGCAATAGTCAGTTGACCTTCCCTCTGCTTCGGCTGCTTATAATGATACAATATTATCGATCCATGCTGGGGAATGTGTGTGGGCAAATTCACCGCCTTGCAGTCTTGTATCTATCTATTCGTTTTACCTAATGTTATTAATTGGCACGCATTCAATCCTTGCTTTCTATGTGCTGGCGCTGTACATTTGTGTGGTAGCTGATAGTGGGATCTTTGGGCAGTTAACATCAAGGACAGGGATCGTACAGAAACTCCAGCAGAGCCTAGTCTTCACCAGGATCTGTAAGAAATACTCGTACCTGCCGCGTTGGACACTCCATTCATCCAGCAGCTGCTGCTGCGTCAGGCTTTGTTCTGACTGAGGAAGCTAGCTGGCTATTAAAGGCTGGTAAACCAGTGTGAATTCATCACACTTAACTGCGGAGGCGAAGTATTCGACTTTCAAAGACACTCGAATATTCTTGGCAATCACGGCGTGAATCTTTAACGACCTAAAGTATATACGTGTACGCTTCCCTCCAACTAGTCAGTACAAAGCTGATACAGGGATGTAAATTGGTTGAGTTTCTAAAAGCAGATATATGATGTGTTCACCCCGACAACACTCACCCCCCCCCCCCCCCCCCCCCCTTCCATCATTTGTAACGTAGCTAAAATTACAGTATTGGCCGCTACTCCCTGATCACGTTTGCAATGAGAAGGTCACTCTAAAAGCGTACGATTTTCCTCGTGGTCTCAGGGTCTGAAGAGAGCAATATTTAAAGCATCCGAACCATTAATGTCAGATGCAGTGCCTGGGGGAGAGGTAGCGAGATTTAGCTCTTAGGGCTAAATGAATTAAGGGATACGGGGAAAAAGCAGGAACTGATTTTAGATGATCAGCCATGATCGAAGGGCCGAATGGCCTGTACCAATTTTTCTATGTTTCTATGAATACTGACTGTGGCTGAGCTTCTGGGAATGGCGTGATGTTGGCGGATTTACGAGCCAACATTTTATATCTTGCACAGCGATGACAAGTAGCCTCCACAGTTGACACCGAACAATGAAACTGATTTACACGAACCCAAACAAAACAAGTCAGAGTGTAGGAAGGAACTGCAGATGCTGGTTTAAACCGAAGATAGACACAAAAAGCTGGAGTAACTGTATCTTTTTGTGTCTAAAACAAGCATGAGTTACTGATTTGAGGTCAGGGTTAGACAGCTGACACGCGTATTTCCTAAGCTACGGTTGGAATCTGCGCCGATCGTGAAGTGCACTGGCTGCCCATGTTTCCTAATACATGATTGCCTCGCTATGAATACACGCCCATCTGTCTCTGCTGTACTTAACTATCGTGGGCTGAATATCACAGCAACTGTGGTTCTGTTCCAGGGGAATCGCCAAGGTCCACAAACTCCATATGCCTCTTATGAGGGAGAAAGGGTCGCAGTAATAATAAGCAAGTCAACCTTAGGTTTGGTTATTCCGCATTCCTATAACACGAATGGAACCCTTCGGAGATGCGGTCTTTCCCGCTGAGTTACTCCAGCATTTTGTGTTTATCTTCAATGTAAGCCAACATCTGCAGTTCCTTCCCACACACACTGACATTCTACCTCGGCGCCACTATCTTGCACTAACCCCATATCACTTGATCCCCTTAATATCTGAAAACCTGTCGATTTCTTATGAATATATTCGATTCTCCACGGACCTGATAGGTAGAAGCTTCTAAAAATTCACCATCACTGGATGAAGACATTTCTTCTCAGCCCTGAATGGCCGAGCCCTGACTCTGAGATTGTGACCCCTGTTTATGATGCCCCTCCCAGGGGAAACATCATTCCTGCCCCAATGTCCCTTAAATAACCAATGGCTTTTGAAAAAACTGCAACCCTCTCACCCGCTCCCCTTCACCAATGTGCAGATTATTGCAAGTATATTGTTAAATCATTTTAAATTATGCCTATCCATTAAAATGTCACACGATGTCAATGCGCTCTGTCAAGAAAATCAATCCAGATGCCAGAATGCTTCCGTTGTGATTCCTAACTGGGCCTTGATTTGATGGAACAAATTAATTCTGACCTTAACATTTCTCTCTGTAAGAACAAACCCACTTTCTCTGATCTCTCGGTGTATCTGATGCTCTGTATAACTGGTACCAGCGCGTGATAGTTCTGCCCTCTCTCTAAGACATTGACATCCCTCATACTCAGGCGCAATGCACAGGGTATTTCCCGCAAGACCATAGGCTTCCCCTCATTGCTATGCTGTCAAAAGCAAAATATAGCTTCCACTTTGATGCAGGACGTTTGTATTTTAATTACGCGTTCATTAATTCCAGTCCCTCCCATTCCCATTGTAAATTAAACCTAAACGTGTGGGATCTACTCTGATGCACTGCATGGAACTCTTGACACCATATGAACTTTTAATAGGTAGATATTATTGGGTCTGAAGAAGGGTCTCGAGCCAAAATGTCACCCATTCCTTCTCTCCTGATGTTGCCTATCCCGCCGAGTTACACTAGCATGTTGTGTCTATTTTAGATATAATTGCAGATTACTTAATTAGATATTTACAAGAAACCAGATTACTGGGGAGCGGAGAGAGCGTGGGGTGAGCAGGCGGAATCTGGTATTTTTCGAACCGCTTTGGTCTTAAACTTGCAGTGATTGAGTAGAGGTGGGACCTATTTGATCGCTCTGCTCTAATAATAGTCACTAAGAAGGATGCCGCTTTCTACGTTTTTCATTGTTGTTTTTTCCTCGCTTAGGTCAACTGGTGATCATGGCCAGCAACGATGGGACTGTGAAGATTCTGGATCTGCCCACGGCCCAGTTACACCGTCTAGTGGGGCATGAGGATGCCGTGCAGTGCGCACTGTTTGACCACAAGGCTGAATGCGTGGTGTCCGGAGGTTCCGACGGCACGGTCCGGCTCTGGACATGAAGCAACAATTGCAGCATACTAACATACTTTTTCTCGGAATTTAAGTACCTTCGGCTCCTGCTGTTATGAATCGTATCTCTATGGATAAATTAAACAAGATGACGGGTGGTGGGTTCTTCTGAACTTTGTACTGTGCGGTGCATAAATCAATCTTTTTCATCCTTTCTTACTTAATAAAAATGCTTTCTCTAAATTGACTAAATGCTTGCATCAAGGAAATGAATACGTGCATTTAATCATATTCTGCGTATTCTCTTGGATATTAAACGGTATCGTATTATCGTTTTCATCCTATCCGTTATTCGGGCTGTTCAAAGTGCATGAATGATGTACAGTCAGAGAGAATTAAAATATTCTGGATTCGATCGCGACAAAGCGGATAAAAACAGTTCCTTGCTTATTGCTATACAACCTGGCCACGCCTAAAAGAATCAGAGAAACTGATTTAGAAGCAACTCCCCGAAGAAAATAAGTAATTACTAGAGAGATGATAGCCAGCCACAGGGGGGGGGGGGGGGTGGGGGGGGGGGGGGGGGGGGGGGGGGGGGGGGGGGGGGGGGGGGGGGGGGGGGGGGGGGGGGGGCATTCTTTCGGCACAGGTGCGATGGGCCGAGATGGGCTGGGTGTTATCTGGTGTTATGTTAATTTCACGACATGATATGATTTAACCAATGAATAGTTGGCAAATGGGATAGATATACACTTATTTAATTGGAATGGTCCCGACCAGAAGGTATTTTGCATGAGGTATAAAATATAATACAGTCGGGCCCCTTTGCAATCGGGGTATCTGTTTGCTTGTCCGACAATGACGCCGGATGACCACGCAAATGTACTGCATGCCCGCAACTCACTTGGCCCTCGCATCTTTCTTAGCCAAGCGCATAATGAGTCCATGGTACAAATCAAAGCTACAGACAGCATCGCAAGTGCAGCGGGAGCCAGACCTGGGATAGGAACGTAGCGAGCAGCAATGCCACGGAGAGGGGAGGAGAATGGGGCGGGTATAAATAATTTCAACCATTTCTGACACCTGAGGTTAAGTTTCTTCCCCCAAAAAGACCACTTCCCTGAACGATTGGGTTGGGACAATTCCCCGGTACATTTGATCAGCATTTTGTGGGATAAGTCGCCTGTTTACACAATGGCCATCGCTGAACAGATCCGGGAAACAGGGAACCAGGAGGTTGCTGAGAGCAGCGCAGACACAATCGGATTAAGGCGCCGGGCTCCAAGCCCTAGCTGTGGCTGAAAAGCGCATTTCCTGCCTTACCAGGTTTATTTTTGAAAGGTGATGGTCACTAGGCCTGATCAGTTCGAGTTATTCCAGCCAGAAGGAACCGGGAGCGTGGTGCGTCCCCGGTGGGATCCCGAGCTGCTCTGTACACAGTTACAGCAGGCAGATCTCAGAAGACGTCAGCTTCGGACTAGCCCTGCACCGCGCGGGGCTTCGTGTTGAATCTTTAAAACGCCAACTTTTTAAATATATTTTTCACTGCTATCTGATATTCCAACGGGGAAGAACGAGGTCGGGGGAATGCTTAAGTGATTTGAATACCTGTGTGTCCTCGGGAGCTGCTGCTTAGCGACCTCCTTGCCTTCATTGAAGATGCGCTCTGCGTAAACAAGCGTGAGGTGACCACAAATCATCTACAAGAGAGCATAGCGTTTGAAGTTGATTTCGACGAGGTACCCTTGATTTATTTTTTAAAACATTGTCAATGTAACGCCCTGCCTAATGCTGCCGCGAGGTTCTGGTTTCGTTAACGGATCGATGTTTGTGCCATTTGTACAGTCAAACTTGTCGGAGAGGAATGCGGTATACTTGCAACTGGTGCCAAATCTGCTCTGATTTTTATTTTCCTTTCCAGTTTTGGGGTTTGCATGTTTGAATATCCAAGGTCACGTTCGACGAACAGATATTGTACATAACTACCTGACACAGTTGCTTTGTAATGTTTTTCCTCTCTTGGGCATTCCTGACCGTATGGAATAGTTGGAGGATGCGCTAATTCGGGGGGGCTGATTATGATTGCATATTTAATAATGGTACGTTTAGCTGGACTTTGATGTAAGATCGAATTTAGAAGATTAAAGATCCTTTCTATTCTCGAGAAAAGCGAGGCTGGGCCTCAGAACTGGAGGGATATCCGACCCCTTATTTAAGTCCATACTTAGCGTGTTTGCCGTATTGCCTAGTGGCGTTGGCGGAGCGAGCTGGTTCTGCCCTGTTGCCCGACGGAAGTTTGTGCAGTCGCTTCGGAGGCAGGTGCGTGATGCCAGTCCTTACTCCGAGGGGCGCACTTGGAACTGAAAGTTGTGAGTTCAATCCCTCTCTCGAGACTCGAGCACATAATCAGATGTTCCACTAGCGACTGCCAAGCTCAGGGGATACAACAGGGTCGGCGGTGCTTAAAACAAAAGAAAGATTAGACTTTGTAGTGAAACACCATATGTGCTCTCTGGAGGGTATAAATGACCCCACAGCAGGCCTGGAAGAGCAGGGTGTGCTTCCGCTGGCCTGACCAATATTTACCATCAAACTGACTGTTAAATGTGATCTATTTCGTTATCACGTCACTGTTCTCAGAAATTCCTATGTATAATTCGCACCCTCTTTCGCAAATTAAGACAAATTCAAAAAGGAAACTTAATGGGCGACAGCCCCCTGGGGTATCCCGGGCTGATGGGAAGTCTAGTGACAAGGCGCAAGTCGTCTTTTCTGATCAAAGTTGGTGTTTTGCCGTGTGTTTTCCAGTCCAGAGTTTATGGGTGGCAGGAGCCGAGTGCAGAGCAGGAGCTGATGTCCGGGCGAAAGCACTTGTGGACTATGGCTCCCGGGCTTCACGCAGTGTGCCTCCTCCTCGTGGTCGCTCTGATCCTGCTCACCCCGGCCGCCTTCGCTCAGGACGATGACTCGGGAGGTGATAGCACTCAGGCGCCCGGCAACAACGACAACCTGGATTTCGACGACTACCGAGGCAAAGGCTGTGTGGACGACAGTGGATTTGTGTACAAAGTGGGCGAACGTTTTTTCCCAGGCCATTCGAACTGCCCGTGCATGTGCACGGTGGACGGGCCGGTGTGTGAACAGCCTGAATGCCCCAAGATTCACCCCAAGTGCAGTAAAGTGGAGCACAACGGCTGCTGCCCCGAATGCAAAGAAGTGAAAAACTTTTGTGAATACCGGGCGAAAACTTACAAAGTGCTGGAAGAATTTAAGGTAGGAATCCTGCACCCGCACCGGTACACACCGTTCAATGTCTAGGACAAATAAAACGTGCCTTAGCCTTAGACATGGGGATTAAAGATCAGAACTGGCTGGACACGTGGATTAAACAAAATTAAGATGGCACATTGATAATTTAGCCCAAATATGTATGATCTAGCTTTGCTTTAAGTGACTTAATTTTTGGAAGTGCCTTCCAAGCTCCATTTTGACATATTGGGTCGAGAAAGACACTCAACATGCAGTCAATTTAATGGCATCATTATGTGGCACCGTTCCTATTAATAATTTAATAAATTATAAAACTCCTTGCGTCCAATATTTAACACCATTAACAGGGTTGTAAATGTATTATCTTGTCTCTGACTTGGTTATTCGCAAAGAGTAAACCTGGCAGATTTATTGATTGTCTTAAAGCTCCACAATGGCATTACACAAATTAGACTGGGTTGATTTTTATTAAGATACTTCCCCGTCACTGACCTACATCTTATCTAACTACATTCAGACCAATCCGGGCCCCTGGCTAAATTACTTGGCAATATTAGTATTCTGTTGCTTGTGCACGGCTGCAATCCGTGGTAATGTTAAATATCTATCTGTGTAACGATTGAAGCCAGTTCGCCGAGGAAAACCTGGCGCCTGTGTAATTCAGTAACACCTCTTTGATTATTTCAGCCGTCTCGCTGTGAGTGGTGCCGATGTGAAGCAAGCAGTGAGGTGCACTGTGTAGTTGCTGACTGTGCAGTTCCTGAGTGTGTCAACCCTGTCTACGAACCCGAGCAATGTTGTCCGGTCTGCAAAAACGGTAAGGAGATGCTGAACAAAGCAGACTCTTTCATTTTTTTTAATGAAGGGCCAATTTCATCCTGCTTCCTACTATTTGCCTATGACATTGCAAGTTAATTTCTGCAGTTGGGAATGATGGTAGTCAGAACTAATGAAACCAACTAATGAAATTCACCCAACGGTGGTTGGAAATAGGATTATAGAGATGAGTACTTGGTGGTCTGTGTGGCCTTCGTGGACCAAAGGGCCTATTTCTGTGTTTGTAACTATGACCAAATCAGTATCAACGAGGTCTCTTTCTGTTTATTTTTGGTTGAAAGTATTTAATCCCACTGAAACATATAGATCAATTACGTGACTAAAGTAGCATGCACAATTTAATCTGAGCACTTGATTACCTATGGAAAGGAAATGTTGTTTTTTTAATGAGAATAAGGCTCAGTCACTTAAGTCCAAGTAGCCCAAAATAAAAGTTTCAGTGTAAAACATTTGATTGCAAAAATGCATGTTTTTTGGAGCGTATAGGAACAATTTCATTTCATTTCCAAAAGAATGCCCAATTAAACTATGAATTACATATACAATATTGACTAATGCCTGCCAGAAGTGTGTACCAGCAAGCTCATCACAACAACAGCCAGCATGCATTGGAGTTCCGATGCCAGCTCATTGTACGCTAATGCCCTATATTAAAGCTATATTAAAGTTATTGTTTACCAGCACTCTTTACATCAAACATTGTCAGCTCCTTTCATGTTTATTGCTGCCTGTTTTCACTCCAATTGTTTTTGGAACATTCTGTGGGTTCCACTGTCCATGAAAGTTGCTAGGTTCCAGAGTGTGTGGTGGGAACAGATGATGAAATCTGACTTGAAGACTCTGCACAAAGCAGTTGTTTTCAGACCAGGGATTCCCCTTGGAATAATTCAGTGACCACCCCAGCTCAGCTGTCATTTATGTTGTGGTTGGTTGAGGAATGTTGTGGTTTCAAAATCCATAAGATGGTTGAGCACAAAGATCAAGGCTGGTCCTTCAGTGCAGTACAGGGGGAATCCTGCAACATATTTCAAAAGATATGTTAAACTGAGCCTTTTTTGGCTGCTTCAGGATCTTAAGAAGAGAGGGGAGTGCAAGTTTTAAATTATCTGAAGTGTCCTAATCAATTTTTATTCCTCAGTCAATGTCACAGAGCTAATTTTGTATACATCATCATATCACAGTTTATGAGATCTTGAGTAAAAATTGCCTGCTATTTGCTATTCAATAACTGCGACCTCACTTTACAAATGATTGGCATTAAAGTGATTTTGAGATCAGTACTGATTTTCTTCCCTCTGAATGAGCAGAAATTGCATAAATCAGGGTGAAATGTTGGAATTGGTTGTGTAAAAATCTCCCCAATCTACCCAAACAATTGTTTCACTTGAATCTCTGCAAATGGCTTTGTGTCAAATGTCTATACTTCAATATGCTCACTAAATATTTTCCCATAACTGCAGTCTCACAGCAAGATGAGGACCATTGTGCTAGTGGCTATAATAGTGACCACGGGTGTGAAACTTTATATGTTTTAGGTCCCCCAGGCGAGAGCTGGAGATAATTACGATTTCTTACAGTTTTCTCTCAATTGTAGTTTACAGGAAGTCATAGATTTGATTCCCTTGCTGGAAAGTAACTTGGTGGTGAAAGTGAGTAGCTTCAATAAAGTGCAGGCATTCCCATGGTGCAGACTGTTATTGACACCAAGCACTTGGTATTGTGTGAACTGAGTCACAACACTAGGATGTAATAGAACAGAGTGAGATTAAACTCGTGAAATATTCAGTGGCAGTGCAAACTCGCATTGTGTACACAGTCCACGTTAATGCCCATGATGCTGCTTGCAGTTATGCTGCTTTCATTCTATGCCATCTGCATTCAGTCCAACTGGATCTTGTGATCTTTGCATGCAAACAATATGTAAAACTGCTACACAAATTGATTGGCTAAAATAATGCTTTCATTGCCCAGACTGCAATTCTGAGCAACACCGATCCCCCACTCATCACCAGTCCCAAAGATTGGCCTTCTTTAGACTTCTTTAGACTTTAGATGTTAGAGATACAACATGGAAACAGGCCCCTTGGCCCACGGAGTTCGCACCAAACAGCAATCACACTATCACTATCCTACACACTAGGGAACAATTTACAATTTTTACCAAAGCCAATTATGGTATCTAGGAGGATTTGATGTAAAAATGATCATTTTAAATAATCTCTGCTAAATAAAGTTTATTCGATTGTTTGGGTTAAAAATGTGCAGCCACACTTGTTCCTTGCCTGATTGCTTCTGTTATCTCTGAATGGACGTCACATTGTCCAAAAAGAAAGGGGAAAGAAATTCAACCATTGATTGTCATACTGGCCTCCAACTATTTTCTAAATATTCCTGGTCTTCACCCCTTGCTGTCCTAGGTAAACCTCCGATGGAGATCAGATTTCAAATTAGCTGGGTAATCCATTGAGTTGTAAACAAATCAACAATGCACACTGAAGACCACATGACTGCTTTCAGGCACGATGTTGTATGTGTGAGCACTCAGTTATAGATGCAATGGTGATTAGGCAAAATGTTTGATGCATGGCACTTGAAAAATGCTTAGAATAGAGCAGAAGACGTCAACTTTTTTTTCTGCAGAAGGATTCTATTCACCGGCAATATCATCAAACATTCATCTCCGCCTGGTGAAACTTGTCCTCAACCTTAACAAAATGTGTAGGAAGGAACTGCAGATGCTGTTTTACACTGAAGATAGACACAAAATTCTGGAGAAATAGGTGATGTTTTGGGTTGAGACCCTTCCTTACTCTGAAGAAGGGTCTCAACCTGAAATGTCACCTATTCCTTTTCTCCAAAGATGCTGCCTGACCCCTTGATTTACTCCAGCATTAGATGACTCTCTTAGCCTTAACAACTTCTCTTTTCATGATTTTTACCCCTCGTGAATATGTCACTGAACTGGATTTCCCAAAGCACGAGTCAATTTTATATACGTGGGGTTGAGCAGTGATTATAGGTGGATTTTTTACCTCTTGAAGCTGAGCTTGATTCTATCCTCATTTTATAGCAGCTATTATTGCAAACTCACCAGGAAAAATAAACTGTTTCTGTGGTGAGGAGATCAGTTTAACTTGGCTTTACGTTTGGCGTAGATATAGTGGGTCGAAGGCCCTGTTCCTGTTCTGCACCGTTTATTATTCCCTGTTCTATTTTATGGATCATGGGCATTTAAGGAAATTGACCACATGTTTGAGGAATAATAACTATTTTTACATGTACTTCAAATATTAATTCTTGATCTTCTGCAGAGAGCTCCTGCGGAGCCATCTGCACCCCCATCTGCACTTCTGGCATGAAGGATAATGCAAAGTCATAAAACCTTGACCCTGGACCCTCTCCAATTGCATTGAGTTCCAGAACATCTGAGTGCACCTGTTACAGCCAGAGTTGTCCTGTGTAATCACTGCAAGCTCACTTTAAGTATTGCTTGACACTCACAATACTGGTTTCACAAGTTCACAAGGTATAGGAGTAGAATTAGGCCATACGGCCCATCGAGTCAGCTCTGCATTTCACTCATGGCTGATCTCTGGCTTCTAATCCATTTTTCTGCCTTCTCCCCATAACCTTTGACTCCTAATCAAGAATTTGTCTTTCTCTGCCTTAAAAATATACACTCACTTGGCCTCCACAGCCCTCTGTGGCAACGAGTTACACAGATTGACTACCCTCTGACTAAAGAAATTCCTCCTCACCTCCTTTCTAAAAGAGCGCCCTTTAATTCTGAGGTTATGACCTCTGGTCCTAGACTCTCCCACCAGTGGAAATGTCCTTTCCACATCCATTCTATCCATGCCTTTCAATATTCTGTAAGTTTCAATGAGGTCCCCCCTCAACCTTCTAAACCAGTGAGTAGTGGCCCAGTGCTGTCACATGCTCATCATATGCTAACACACTCGTTCCTGGAATCATTCTTGCAAACCTCCTCTGGACCCTCTCCAGAGCCAGCACACCCTTCCTCAGATATGGGGCTCAAATTTGCTCCCAGTACTCCAAATGCTGCCTGACCAGCGCCTTATAGAGCCTCAGCATTACGTATTTGCCGTCTGCAACCATTGCCACAGCATGGTGAGTGATGGCTGCACACTGCAATCAAATATATTGAACAGACAGCATGAAATGGCATGCTGCCAGCACCTGAACCAGTTGGCACAGGTCAATCCTGCACTGTGAACCATACCTTTTTCGGGGGAGGGAGGGTTATTCAATTTATCTATATTGTCTTTTGATTACTTAATAGGGCCACTGAAGAACACTGTTAATGTGCAGACGTTGCAGATTCAACCTTCTGCAGAATTGTATAAATAAACCTAGTCAACCTACTAGAGGAAATGCAAGGAACTGCAGATGCTGGTTTAATACAAAAAAGAACAAAGTGCCAGGGTAACAGTGGATCAGGCAACATCTTTGGGGAACATGGATCGGTGACGTTTCAGATCAGGACCCTTCAGACAGATTGTGATAAGGGAGGGAAGAAAGCTGAAAGAGAGGTGGGGGCAGGACAAAGCCTGGTGAGTAATAGGTGGATACAGATGAGGAGGATTCTGATCAGCAGATGGTTGGACAAAGGCTAAAGATAAAACGTGTAAGATAAGCTTGGAAGAAGTGTGAATTGTGAAGCTGGAGAAAGGAATATAGGTGGAAGGGGATGAGGGGTATGGACACGGGAAGATGGGGGGTTGGGAAATAAACAAAGAAATAGATGAACAGATAGATTGATTGATTAAAAAGTGATGCGGGTGGTGTTTGTAGCTAGTTTCCTAAAATGTGAGCATTTAGTGTTCATACTGTTGGTTTGTAAACTACCCAAGCTGTTCTTGAAGTTTGAGTGTGTCCTTACTCTGGCAATGGAGGAGGCACTGGACAGAAAGGTCAGTATGGCAAGCAGAGTTAAAATGGTTAGTAAACCGAGAACCAGCTGGTCTTGGCGGACCAAGTGCAAGTGTTTGATGAAATGGTTGCCTAGTCTATGCTTGATCTCCTCTATATAAAGGAAGGCCACGTCGGGAACACTGAATGCAGGAGATGAGGTGAGAGGAGGTGCACATAAACCTCCTTGTCACCTGGAAAGACTGCTGGATTCCTGGATGGATGTGAGGAAAGAGGTACAGGGACAGGTGTTACATCTCCTGTGGTTCCAGTGGAAAGTATCTGGGGAGAGGGTAGGAGTTGCAGAAGGAGCGGTCTCTGTGGAAGGCGGAAATGGGTAGGGATGGGAAAATGTTACTGGTGAATGCCTTTGAAATAATGCACACCAGCACTCTTCTCTTCCAGTTATGGGCTGTGGATCTTCCATACAGTGAAAAAATAAAGTTCATTCATTGTGGTATTTCACCGTAATAGAAAGAAGAATGCTTGGTGCTAGGGATCTGTCATCTTGTAATGGAATCTTCTTCATTTCTGTATTTCGTTAGCATGGTAAAGAAGGCATATGGCACACTTGCCTTCATAGGTCGGGGCATTGAGTATAGAGCCAGATGTCATGTCACAGCTTTATGAGACTTTGGTTAGGCCACATTTGGAATATTGCGTGCAGTCCTGTTCAACCATAATAGGAAGGATATGGAGGCTTTGCACAGGGTACAGAATATGTTTACCAGAATATGTAACCTGGATTGTGGGTACTGGCTACAGGGAGTGGTTGGGCAGACTTGGAATATTTCCTCTGGAATGCCAGAGATTGCGGGGAAACCTGATAGACTTGAGGAAATACAAGGAACAATTCAATACATATTTCATCCTCCAGATGACTTAATAATGAGCAGCTTAAGGAGCTCAAAGAATTTACCAAAATGAAATTCAGCCACAGCACATCACAGCACAGGATCAGAAGTATAGCAGTATATGAAATTGTGGGAAACGTACATAGGGTAGATAGTCAAAACCTTTTTTTCACAGGATGGAAAAATCAAATAGCTTTAAGGTGAGAGGGGTAATGTTTAACGGAGATGTGAGAGGCAACTTTTTTACACAGAGGATGGTGAGTGCCTGGAATGCACTGCTAGGGCAGATATGATAGTAACATTTAAGTGGCTTTTGGATAGGCATATGAATGTGCAAGGAAGGAGGGATAGAGATTATGTGCAGATGGATAAAATATAGTCTTGGCATCATGTTCAGTAACATTGTGAGCCAAATGGCCTGCTCTTCTGCTGTACTGTTTAATGGTCTATGTATGTTCACATCAGTTATCATCAGTGTTTACCCTTGATTCAATACTAGTTTCCAGGGAATGTCCTGCATTTGATTGTTCTATTGTTAATGCCAGAAACAGATTCTAAATTCTGATGCAAAGTAATTATTTAAAACATCACTAAGTTCTTTATTTATTATTTCTGACAATGTCACTTACCATAATAATATGCCCATATCTTTCTTAACCACCTTATAATGCAACAATTATGTCTTTTTCCTGATGGGCAGATTAAAATTACCCAAAAGCTTCACCACTCTACAAGGAGAAATCAATTTAATGGTTCATGTTGATTTTTCTTTTCAGTTCGGAAACTCATAAAAACAATTCAATCCATATTTCGTCCTCCAGATGACTTAATAATGAGCAGCCTAAGGAGCTCAAAGAATTCACCAAAATGAAATTCAGCCACAGAACATCACAGCATAGGATCAGACCCTTCAGCCCACTATGTCTGTGGTGAACATGATACCAATGTAAACTAATCACATCTTCCAACAGATTATCTGTCTCCCTCTATTTCCTGACTGTTCACGTGTCTATCTGCATGGCTCTTAAACATCGCTATTGCTTCTCCTTCTACCACCTCCTCTGGCATTTAATTTCAGACACCTAACTCTGTGTGTGTGTGTGTGTGTGTGTGTGTGTGTGTGTGTGTGTGTGTGTGTGTGTGTGTGTGTGTGTGTGTGTGTGTGTGTGTGTGTGTGTGTGTGTGTGTGTGTGTGTGTGTCTGTGTGTCTGTGTGTGTGTGTGTGTGTGTGTGTGTGTGTGTGTGTGTGTGTGTGTGTGTGTGTGTGTGTGTGTGTGTGTGTGTGTGTGTGTGTGTGTGTGTGTGTGACAAAACGCCCTGTGCATATCCTTTAACAGTTCCTCTTCTCGCGTGAATGAAGTGTTGGAATAACTCAGCAGGTCAAGCAGCATTTCTAGAGAACATGGATAGCTAGTTTCATGTTGAGACCATTCTTCACAAGGTTCCTTAGGTTTAAGAATAAATAATAAGGACATCACCAATACACAAATTAAAGACAGAATTCGCTCCAAAGACAAAAAAATCAAAAACACAATGTGAAGAGAGAGCAGCGGCAGCTAAAGCGCGCCAGCGTCCACTCTCCCTTCCGACAGCCATCTAACTAACATATTCTACACAAACTAACATATTCACATTATACACAAAAAAATCATCCCCCCACAATGGATACCACTGTGGGGGAAGGCACAATGTCAAAATTCAAGATTCAAGATAGATTTAATTGTCACGTGTGCCTGATGGCACAGTGAAATGAATTTCCATACAGCCATACAATAAAAATCAACAGGACACAACACACTATAGGGTTTGACATAAAACATCCCCACACAGCAGAATCAAAGTTCCCCACTGTGTGGGAAGGCACCAAAGTCAGTCTTCTTCCTCCACTATTCCCCATGGTCAGGGCCTCCCCAAGCCCTCCACAGTTGCCGCTACGGGCGGCCCGATGTTTAGGACCGCACGCCGGGGTGTTAAAAGTCTGACGTCGGGGCTGCGGGACGTCCTCAGTGGCGTGGACACAGAGTCGGCCCCCTCCTACCGGAGTCTGCGGCTCCCAAAGTCCGTAGGCCGCGCCGGGTGGAGACTGCTGCTGGAGACCCTCTGCAAGGCGCCCCAGGACTCCACGATGTCGTTCAGCGCCGCCTGCGTTGGAAGCTCTCCGCACCAGAGCTCCACGATGTTGGAGCAACGGCCCAACGCTCCAGAGCTCCAACGGCAACCCAGGTAGATATCGCCCGCTCCGCGGTGACTCCAACGCTGCGCCGCCGCTGTAGCAACCCTGGTCCGGGTCCCGGTCCCCGGCAGGAAATGCCGCTCCGATCCAGCTGGTAGGCCGCGAGGTGGGGGGCGAGGACGCGACTCGGAGAAATAGTCGAGTCCCTGCCAGGAAGAGACTGAGAAACGGTTTCCCCCTTACCCTGCCCCCCTCCCCCACATAGAAAAGATAAAGTTTCCCCCAACACAACACTTTGGACTAACTAAAAATAATAAAAAAAGACAGAAATAACAGACAGGCTGTAGGCAGAGGCTGCTGCCAGTGCAGCGGTGTCCAGTCCCCATCCATCAGTTCTCCCAAAGTCAGGCCTATTGAGGCCTCCGCTATTGCCTTTACGGAGACCCGATGTTCCTGGCCGTTCTGGCCGGGTGCTGTTACCCCGGCGTCGGGAGAGTCCTTTCAGCAGCTGGGCCACCTGGAACAGCCGCTTCCTAACTGGGGGAATGGAAAGATATGGATCACAACACGGAAACAGGCCCTTCGGCCCACCGGGTCCCCGCCGACCAGCAATCCCCGCATATTAACACTACCCTACACACACTATGGACAATTTTTACATTTACCAAGCCAAATTACTTACATAACTGTACGCTTTTTGGAATGTGGGAGAAAACCGAAGATCTCGGGGAAATCCCACGCAGGTCATGGGGAGAACATACAAACTGCATACAGACAGCATCCGTTGTCGAGATCGAACCCGGGTCTCCATTGCTGCAAGCGCTTTAAGGCAGCAACTCTACCGCTGCGCCTCCGTGCCGTCCATACATGTTATGCCATGTCTTGATACTACTTCCCTTCTGAATCAAGAAAGTGTCACCTGATCCAGTTGCAAATTACACGACATCTTCAGCTGCTGAGTTCCTCCCATAACTCTTTTGTTTTGCTCCAAATTCCAATATCTGCAGTCTCTTGTGTTTCTGTTCACCCACTGTGCATTGCTAGTTATCCAATTAATATTATCCTGAGAGTCAAGAGTTGCTTAATTGACATAAATACCACAAAGGGAACAGCAAAATTATTAAGATAGACACAAAAATGCTGGAATAACTCAGTTGATCAAACAGCATCTCTCGATAAAATAGGTGATGTTGCTGTTTGGGACCCTTCTTCAGACTAATTGTAGTGGCAGAGGAGGGGGGGGGGGGGGGGATTGGAAACTTGAAGCAAGAAAAAAATAGGACAAATCGGAGCCGACAACAGATGACCTTCTGGCAAGGAGGTTCCCTGATAGACCGATTATTGGCCTGAAACATTACCTATCCATTTTCTCCAAAGATGCTGCCTGACCAGCTGAGTTACTCCAGCATTTAGTGTCTATCTCTGGTACGATCAGCATCTGTACTTCCTTGTTACCACAATTAAATTCTTACTTGTTATAGCTTATATGGCACATCAATGTAATAACATAAAGATAACAATAAAAATATAATAAATTAACATCTGTAATACTAGATAATGATAATAGGACAGGAAATGAGATGCATAGTGCAGCCAAATGCACAGTCCATAGAGGATCACAGTAGCGGAGGTTAATGATGTGCAGTGTTCAAGAGTTTGATGGATGCTGGGAAGAAGCAGTTCTTGAATCTGGTGGTTGTAGGTATTTAGGGTCCTGTACCTTCTTCCCAATGGTAACAGGTAGATGAGAGAGTGGCCAGAGTGCTGTGGTTCTTTGATATTGGCTGCCATTTTGAGATAGCGCTTCCTATAGATCCTTTCTATGGTGGGAGGTCAGTACCTACGATGGACCTGGAAGTGTCTAGCGTTTTTTGTATTCTCCTTTGTTCCGGGGCATTCAAGTTGCCAAATCAGGCCATGATGCAACCAGTCAATATGCTCTGTACCTGTAGAAGTTCAATCAAGTGTGTGACTGAGGAGTAATGAATAAAGCGATGTAAAGCTCCTTGAGTATCTAGAAAGGCGCTATATAAATACCATCCATTATTAAGTATTTGTCGACATAACAAATTTCCTCAATCTTCCAAGGAAGTAGAAGTGTTGATGAGCTTCATTTGTGATTGAATCAATGGCTGGACAGATCTTCAAAGATATGCATATCCAGGAACTTAAAGCTGTTAACTCAGTCTCCCTATACACTTTCTCCATAAAATTGTAATTTTTGTTTGTTCAATTATTTATCCACTTCACTTCTGTAAATTGTAACTAATGTATGTTACTCAACACCTATTTATTTTATACAGACTCAGCAAAACATTGATTGAAGTACTTCAAGACAGAGACGTTGAGAGCCTCTGCTTTAATTGTATTAGCCTATTGTGGCAGCTTCATATATATAAAGGGTCTTTACATAAGATTTATTTGTGGACTTGAAACACTATTTATTTTGCCAGTTCAAAATAACACTAAATATTAATTATCTTAATGCTTTGATCAAGCTTTAAATTGATAGAAGCATCGTTAACCCAAGGCATCACAAATGTCCTCGTTCTTCAAGGAACATAGAAACATAGAAAAATAGAAAATAGGTGCAGGAGTAGGCCATTCGGCCCTTCGAGCCTGCACCGCCATTCAATATGATCATGGCTGATCATCCAACTCAGTATCCTGTACCTGTCTTCTCTCCATACCCCCTGATCCCTTTAGCCACAAGGGCCACATCTAACCCCCTGATCCCTTTAGCCACAAGGGCCACACAGGGTCTCCTCCATACCCCGTAACACTGCTCTCTCTCACTATCCACCCACTCGCAACAAGGGCAGAGTCCCTCTGGTCCTCACCTTTCACCCCACTAGCCGGCACATACAACAAATAGTCCTCCGTCAGTTTCACCACCTCCAACGTGACCCCACCACTCGCCACATCTTCCCATCTCCCCCCCTGTCTGCCTTCCGCAAAGACCACTCCCTCCGTAACTCCCTTGTCAATTCTTCCCTTCCCTCTCGTTCCACCCCTTCCCCGGGCACTTTCCCTTGCAACCGCAAGAGTTGCTACACCTGTCGCTTTACCTCCCCCCTTGACTCCATTCAAGGACCCAAGCAGTTGTTCCAGGTGCGACAGAGGTTCACCTGCACCTCCTCCATCCTCATCTATTGCATCCGCTGCTCTAGATGTCAGCTGATCTATATCGGTGAGACCAAGCGTAGGCTTGGCTATCGTTTCACCGAACACCTCCGCTCGGTCCGCACTAACCAACCTGACCTCCCGGTGGCTCAGCACTTCAACTTCCCCTCCCATTCCGTATCTGACCTCTCTGTCCTCGGCCTCCTCCACGGCCAGAGTGAGCAACACCGGAAATTGGAGGAACAGCACCTCATATTCCGCTTGGGGAGTCTGCATCCTGGTGGCATGAACATTGAATTCTCACAATTCTGTTAACCCTTGCTGTCCCCTCCCCTTCCTACCTCTCACTCAGTCCTCGGGCTCCTCCTCCTCCCTTTTCTTTTCTTCTCCCCGCCTCCCCCACACCCTATCAGTCTGAAGAAGGGTTTCGGCCCGAAACGTTGCCTATCTCCTTCGCTCCATAGATGCTGCTGCACTCACTGAGGTTCTCCAGCATTTTTTTGTGCCTTATATCAATTTCTTAATTTCGCTTCTGAAGCAAATGGTCACTGTTAGTACAAAATATTATACACGCAGACACACACACAGAACTGATGCAGCATTAAAATTAGCGCACCTTACATAAAGAAGCTCTTTTTTTGCTTCATATTCCAACATCTGTAGTCCCTTGTGCCTCCAAGGTATACATACAGTTTTCATGAAATCAGAAAATGCATTTTTAATGGTAATTTTTAATGGTAGCAAATCTACAGAAACTTTACATTTCGAAGTCTGTGGTTATAGATTTAGTAAACTCAATTGTGCCAAACTAGTTTCAGTCATGTATTGGCTTGGGCCCCATATTCCAAAATAGTCCCTGTCACATGTACAGATCTGGCTGGAAATGCTTTGAGTTTGGTAACATCTATCAACTGTGCAAAGCAGGCACGCAATGCTTATTTGAGACCAATACTGCTATTTTGGAGCCCCATGCTCTGTCCTTTCTTCACCTCACACACATGAAACCTCATGAACAATCACTACGGGAGCACCTCAAGGCTGTGTACTCAGCCCCCTACTCTACTCACTCTATATTCATGACTGTGTAGTCACACACAGTGCAAATTTTTAAGTTCGCCGATGACACCGCTGTTGTGGGATGAATTACAAATGGTGATGAGTCAGAGTATAGAAGTAAGATCAACCGATTGACCAAATGGTGCCAGCACAACAACCTGGCTCTTAACATCAGTTAAACCAAAGATATGATTGTTGACTTTGGAAGAGGAAGGATGAGGATCCACAATCCTGTTTATATCAATGGGACAATGGTGGAGAGAGCCAAAAAACTTCAAATTCCTGGGTGTGCATATTTCCGAAGATCTTTCCTGGACCCAGCACACTGATGCAATTGTAAAGAAAGCACATCAGTGCCTCTACTTCCTGAGAAGATTATGGAGATTCGGTATGTCAACGAGGATTCTCCTGAACTTCTACAGGTGCACAGTAGAGAGCATATTGACTGGTTGCATCATGGCCTGGTTTGGCTACTTGAACGTCCAGGAACAGAAAAAACTGCAAAAAGTTGTGAACACTGCCCAGTCCATCACCGGCTCTGACCTCCCCACCATAGAAGGGATTTATCGGAGTCGCTGCCTCAAAAAGGCAGCCAGCATCATCAGAGGCCCACACCATCTTGGCCACACACTCATCTCACCAGTGCCATCGGAAAGAAGGTACAGGAGCCTGAAAACTGTAACGTCCAGGTTCAGGAACAGCTTGTTCCCTACAGCCATCAGGCTACTAAACACTACAACCTCATATAAACTCTGAAATACAGTAGACTATTATTATTATTATTGCACTATTATTCTTTGTTTTTTGAGTATATATATATAAATATATGTAAGTATATATATACACACTGAACTTTTTTTTCTCTCTCGTTTATCATATTATTTACAGTGTACTATGTTTACATATTCTGTTGTGCTGCAGCAAGTAAGAATTTCAATGTTTTTATCTGGGACAAATGACAATAAAACACTATTGACTCTTGACTTAATGTACCATTCACCAGCTCCCTTCTGATCTGCTCACTTCTACCAATGTCGTTGAATAGTATCAGCATTTATTTATATTTTACACACTGGAATTTTTCTTCTTGCTGCTGTTGCAATTGTGTGCACTTTGAGGGGCTTTACATCCTTACTAAAATGTTAATAATTTATTGAGGGAGTGCTCTGGCTGGCACTGAAAGGATTTTCATGTGATTACAAAGAGATGAAACTGCACACATGGTGGTGTGCTCAGGGTCCCTTCTTGCATTAAGCGAATGAGCAAAGCCTGTAGAACAGGGCAAACTGATGAAAGAGGAAGCAGAAGAACGTAGCTCTTAGAACAAGGCTGACTACACAAAGGTTTCTTGAAGGAATGGATCAGTTAAAAAGTGATTGCTTGAGTGGTGCAACACTCTGGAAGCTATTTACATTGATATGCCATGGCAACAGGAATAAAAATATACATGCTATCCGCTGTTTCTCAATTGGAAGGATGTGGAATGAGGGTGTAATAGGATGAGCGAAAGGAAATTAGTTGTGTAGACACCCTTGTCGTTATTGATTTCAGCCACACCCAGCAATAGCCCTCTCATTATAGCCAGCACTATCTCTTCCATCGCTCATCTCTTTCCCTCCTGCCAGAACCTGCAGCCGTCAGCTATGTGCCAGTGTCTCATGATGTAGCTGCCACAGTTGAATACCTGGCAGTGTATGCACGGTGTGAGATTGTGGAAGTGCTGAGTGTATGAAGTACAGTGAAGCATTTTAAGGTTAGACATCAGACTTGGAAGAAATTGTTAAGAAACAATTGATGCAAGGCGTAGTATATTGGACAGAGTCTGATACAGTTGGTAGGATATTGTACAAAGATGGCTTCACTGACCTTGAACATTTATGTTGTCATTAGACCTTCTGGCACTGCAGAGAGGTTGCAAGCTTTATTTTCTGGTGAGACATTATAGCTATACATTCCCATAAAATGGAGCAAAGTTAGAGTCCATTTGATCAGAATTAAAAAGCAAACAAGGGCATGATCATACCTCTTAGGATATGCTGCCCCTCTACAAATAGTGAGGCAGAGATAGAGGAACAATTCTACACAGAAGTTACAGAGTTGTGCAAGAACCATATGGAGTGAGTTGATATTGAGAACTGACAGCTAATATTGGGGAGGTATTCACTTTAATGTTAATAGTAAAAATGTTGCAATAAACAGAAAGGTGTGCATATGTGTAGCAATGTTACAAAATTTTGAGATTTAAAAAATCAAGTCTGCAATTTATCCCATCAGATAAAGCATAACAATAAGTTTAATTTGACACCTAATTCACTTTCATATCTCAAGTAATAAAAGAGTTATGGCCATTTTCATACTCGGAAATTAGCATCTTGTTCCCTATTGATTTTCTATGGACATAACAAAAAAGCTGTGATCGAGGACAGTCAAAAGCCCATAACCTTATTAAAAAATTAAGAGAACTGAATGAAATTTTCAGTTATCATAGATTGAAGCATTCTGAAACAAATATAAAATAATCTTACTTGGAGGACCTGAAATTAAAGCATATAATTAGTTAGTTACCCAATTGTAGCTAATTTCAAACTTAAATTACTAGATCTAAACATCTATCCATTTCTTAATAAATGATTAACATTTTTAAATAGCCTAAGTGTCCAAATAATATTCACAAATAATTCACAATAAAACATGATTTTTAAATCTCATTTACATCAATTTATAGGCCAAATGGAAGAAATTTAGTGTTCAATTACTGTAAATTAAAGTCAATTTAAATCAGCTTTCTAGTGGGTTCCTGTGAACGCGCTGGTTTAGAACGTTCACATTGCAGTGGATTTGTGCCCCCAAATGCCCAGAAAAATACTGCGGGATATAAAGAGCCCAAAATGAACTATTCGCTATAGAAAACTTTATATACAGGGTTCTTAAGAAGCCCCTTTTAATGTAAAAATAAGGTACATACCTTTAAGTGTTTGCTTTATAAAACCCTGGGGCTGCGAGAGGTCGCGGGTTTAGAGAGTGATTTTTAAACTACTATAACTATTATACAAGGCCATAAAAACTAATAATACCTTTTGCGACGGGGTCTTTCAGCGATTTTCCGTTAATGATTTACTAGGCTGAACATTTTCGATTGCAACAGCCTGGTAAAAATCGCGTTTTAAACCCGCCCCCTCTAAACAGCGCCAAAATCACACACACGGGGCTGGGACAGCTTCTCAGCCACGATTCAGGTAGGTTTTGTAACATACCTAATATGTGTATATATATCTGTAAAATTGATATTTATTCCAATCCTACCCTCCCACTTTATTTGCTCTGCATTCCCATTGTCCCCCGTAGATTCTATCACTTGTCTACACTTCTACCACTTGTGGCAATGTACAGTGGTCAATTTGAAATGTGGTAGGAACTGACAAGAAGCTCATGCTCTTACAAGGTAAACATGCAAATTCTAGACAACACCAGGGATCAGATTTGAACCTGGGTCACTGAAGCTATGGGTTTTCTAAGTTGGGTCACTGAAGCTATGGGTTTTCATAGTTGGAAGAAAGCTAATTGTCCATGGAACAAGAGGACATCTAGCCTGAATATAAGAATTAAGATTGACGGAGAAAATACAATAGAACAATGGGCGATGATTAAAGAGGAATGCTTAGGTACATTCCTGCAAGATGAAGGACACAAGAACCATAACCGTTCACATGAATAAAGACAGCATAGGAAAGGTGATGATACTAGAGGGGCAGGGAGTGGGAACCAAAGTGGTAAATCAGAAATTGGAAGGAGAGGTCAGGACCATTAAGTCTCAAAGGAAGGACAGGCAGGTGGAGGAATAAATATGGTGAAGCTGATGAGCTGAAGTGTGTTTATTTTAATGTAAGCATTGTGGGAAAACCAGATGAACTTAGAGCCTGGATCAGTGCTTAGAATTATGATGTCATGGCCATTGTGGAAACATGGATGTAAGAGGAACATGATTGGCAGTACAATCTTCCTGGGTTTAGATGTTTCAGACGTAATCGAGAGGGAGGTAAAAGAGGTGGAGATGTTGCGCCACTAATCAGGGAGACTGCCAAGGCAGAACTCAGCGAGGACATATTGGAGGGTTTGTACCGTAGAACAGGATTAGGCGGTATTAATTACAATGAGAAGTTGGACAGACCTACATTGCTTTCTCTGGAAAACCAGAGGTAATGGGGAGACCTGAGAGAAGTAAATAAACTTATGAGAGATATAGATAGGGTAGACAGTCAGAACTTTTTTTCCAAGGATGAAAAAAATAAATACCATAAGGCATAACTTTAAGATGAGAGGGGCAAAGTTTAAAGAAGATGTGCAAGACAAGTTTTTTTACAGAGGGTGGTGTGTGCCTGGAACACACTGCTGTGGGTTGTGATTGATGCTGACACGATACAT
This sequence comes from Leucoraja erinaceus, assembly GCF_028641065.1. NCBI lineage: Eukaryota > Metazoa > Chordata > Chondrichthyes > Rajiformes > Rajidae > Leucoraja > Leucoraja erinaceus. The sequence continues at coordinate 37,780,627 of NC_073383.1, forward strand.
TCATTTAAGAGGTTTTTGGATTGGCATGTGGATATTCAGGGAATGGAATGATATGGGTTACATGCAGGCAGACAAGAATTGGTCTTAGCATTATGTTGGCACAGACACTGTGGGCCGAAGGGCCTGTCCTTGTGCTGTACGGTTCTATGTCCATATTCATGTCAGGTGGTTTCTTCAAGTGAGAGCCATGCTAAATTCAATTAAGGTGGAAGGGGGAATGAAGAGTACAATAAGACTAATTTTATAAAAAGAATATGAGAATGCAACAACAGTCAACATAAAAGGGAACACAAAAACTTCCACCACAAATGAATGGTAAATGGTGAGGTTGCCCATGTAGATTAGAAGGTATACAAAAATGCTGGAGAAACTCAGCGGGTGCAGCAGCATCTATGGAGCGAAGGAAATAGGCAACGTTTCGGCCCGAAACATTGCCTATTTCCTTCGCTCCATAGATGCTGCTGTACCCGCTGAGTTTCTCCAGCATTTTTGTGTACCTTTGATTTTCCAGCATTTCCAGTTCTTTCTTAAACAACATGTAGATTAGAAGTAAGTTTAAAGATATGAAGCGAGACTGGAGTGAGTGCTTTGTATCAGCATTCACTAAGGAAAGGAATACTGACAAAATATATTGATGAAGATAATGAATAAAAACATAGACATAGAAAATTGGTGCAGGGGTAGGTAATTCGACCCTTCAAGCCAGCAACGCCATTCAATATGATCATGGCTAATCATCCAAAATCAGTGCCCCGCTCCTGCTTTTCCCCCATATCACTTGATTCCATTAGCCCTAAGAGCTAAATCTCTCTCTTGAAATCTAGGGGTGACAAGTGACAGGCAGCATGTACTGGAAAAATTGCCAATACTTATAATTTATAAGTCACCTGGTCTGGATGATTTGCATTTAACGTTGCCAAGGAAAACAGGAAATGGGGTTTGGTAATGGTAGATAGGTCTTCCATTGTTCCCCACATATAAGGGAAGTGGAAAAGGAAAGGTATAAGGGGGTGGGAGATGTCAAAGGATTGGAAAGTTGAAAATAGAACACAGAAATCTCACAAGACTATTCTTACTACCTACAGAATGGTCAGTTTTACATCAGTAGAGGGTAAGTTTATAGAAACAATAATCAAAGAAAATATGAATATGCACATGGAGACGTTTGATTTAATAAAGAAGAGGCAGCATAAATTTGTGTTTAACCAACTTTAGTGAATCTTTGATGGGGTCATAAGTCGATGAAGGGAATACAGTGGATGTTGTCTAAATGGATTTTAAGAAAACTTTTGGCAAAGTATGTATAGAGTCAGTTACGTAGCAGAGAAACAGGTCCTTTGGTCCAACTCATCCATGCTACCTAAGATGCCCAAAAAAAGGTAAGATGACAAAACTGAGGGCAATAGGAGGGTTAGTATCAGCTTGCATAAAAACATTAGCTTAAAGTGGCAAGCTTCAATAAATGGAGACCCAAGAGACTACAAATAATGGAATCCTGAGAAAATAATAATCTACTGGAGGAACTCAGAGGCATCTGTGAAGGGAATTGTCGGCTGTCCATTTCCCTCCACAGATGCTGCCTGACCCACTGAGCTCATTCAGCACATTGTTTTGTACTCAAGCTATAATAAATGATTGATTTGTACTCAAGCTATAATAAATGATTGCTTTGCAAACTGGCGGACACGAGGCATGTTGTGTTCCAGTTATTCCAGTGTCAGTGCTAGGACCATGGGACATATTGGAAAAATATTTTGAAATGTTAAGATTTGCCAATGATACAAACGTGGGAGTGAGACAGAGAGGATAATAAAATGGACTGGAACAGGATGCGGGCTGATAGAAGAGGCAGGTACCGGGTGGAGTTTAATACAGGGAAGTGTGAGATGATGCAAATCAGCAAAATAACTTGGATGGCAATGCTAACATTCTATGGAGTGTGATGGAAAATGTGCGGCCTGCAGGTTTATACGCACAGATCTTTTGAAGATGTCAGAACTTAGTGAGAACGCCAATAGCAAAGCCTGTGTGTTGGTGTGGTTTGTGAATAGAGGTATGTATAAACACAAAGCAATTTTGCTGAACTTTTATTATGTTCTGGATAGGCCACACTTGGAGCATTGTCCAGGACTGGGTACCAAATTTTAGAAAGAGTATGCGGATGCTGAGAAGGTGCAGACTGACCAGATGTTTCCAATGATGAAAGATTTAATTTATAAAGTTAGGTTGAAGAAGCTAGGTTTATTCTTATATGGTGTACAGGACGTTCGAGGAAATTTGATAAAGATGTGCAGGATTGTGGTAATTTTAGATGTCGAGAAATATAAACTGCATTTGTTTGATAGTTTGAAGTCGATGGAAACAGATCAAAGGATTTGAGGAAAAGTAAAAAGAGGGGGTCTGCTTTATGTAGCTAGTGGTAATGACATGGAATTCTCTGTCTATGAAGTTGGCGGAAATAGTCAAATTTATTTGGCATTTAGAAAAGCTTTTGAGGAATATAAATACGCAAGACTATCAGAATAGACTAGGGAATTAGAACTGACAGACTTACTGAAAAGAAAATTGGTAAAGGGCCTGTCCCACGAGCATGCGACTCCATACGGCAAGCGCAACCTAACGTGGTCGCTTGAGCCGTACAGCCTCGCGGGGCTGGTCCCACTTTGATTACCGGAGCTGTATGGAGTTGTGCGGAGCTGGTCCCAACATCGCGCGGGGCTCCGAAAAACTGACCGTGTTCAAAAATTCCGCACGGCAACGGCCTCCTGGCCCGCAGCTGCCTCGACGCCGTACGCACCGCCTCAACGGGCGTGCGCATCGTCTCGACGCTGTACGCACGTCTTGACGCCGTACGTCACGCGCGAACTTCCCGCGGACTTCGCTCAAACTTCACGTCACTCACTCGACCTCCGCGCGGCCCCCGCTTCTGGTTTGGTCGCACTCGCCGCATGCAGCCGCATGCTGGTGGGACCGGCCCTGTACGGAAATCACTCGACCTCCGCACAGACCCCGCTTCCGGTTTGGTCGCCCTAGCCGCATGCAGGTCGCATGCTCGTGGGACAGGCCCTTAAGGCTTCAATGGCTCAAGTGGCCTCCAGTGTGCCATATTGATTCTAACCCAATGGCTTCCTGTCCCCTGAGAGTGCAGCATATTCACCTCCTTTCCTCTGGGTTCACCAAAATCTTCTGCATCCAAAAAGGTTAGGGTCCAGCCACTCCCAGGTTAGCTGCACTTTCACAGGCACTTTCAGCATCTACAGCAGCACAATTTCCCATTAAAATAAAGGTGCAAAGAGCTTGTGTAACTGAATAGCAATATTGTCCCCCTTCCCTTCCCCTGATCAATTGAGCCAAAGAACTGCACTGAGAATGAGTGTGTACTGACATAATAGTTAAGGCCCTGTCCCACTTGCGTGTCCTTGGCATGCAAATTACGCGACCTCGTCATCGCGTTGAGGCGCACGGGCATCTTGTGGCCCCGTGGGGCCGGTCCCACTGAGAAGCGCGGAGGGGTATGGAGTTGTGTGCGGTATCGCGCGGCGCTCCGAAATTTTGTAGCGAACAAAATCTTTGCGCGCCACAGGCCTGTCGCGTAACTAACGGCCAAAGTGGGACAGACCCAAGACCATGGCGTGATGCAATGTCTCACCTCCAACAGCAGCAGAAGCAGGTAAACGATCGCCGAGCTCGGCCTGGGGCTCACGGCCGTTGCGGTCCAGATCCGCCCCCATTTCTACTCCCAGAGCGGGGCCAAGAAAATTGAAGATGGACACAAAATGCAGGAGTAACGCAGCGGGACCGGCAGCATCTATGGAGAGAAGGAATCGATGATGTTTCAGGTCAAGACCCTTCTTTCAGACTGAAGAAGAATCTCGACCCGAAACATCACCCATGCCTTCTCTCCAGAGATGCTGCCGGTCCCGCTGAGTTACTCCTGCATTTTGTGTCCATCTTCAAATGACGTCACACGCTCCAGACGGCTGTGCGGAAGCATAAAGTCGCGCGCGACCTTCGCGGGACCGTCGCACCTCAACGCGACCACGAGATCGTGTAATTAGCGTGCCAAGGACACGTAAGTGGGACAGGGGCTTTAGGTAGCAAAGTTGGCATGCTGTCTGCATTTTCTGCACCCTGTGCAAACCATTCAGATTTATCATGCATCACCTTTTCACCTCCTCCCCCTGCCTGTATTGAGGACCCAATTAAAATAATCCTGATTTCTCATAGTGGCAGAACTTTGCTATGGGCAGCTGTAGTCACTGCATGAATTTTGGTTGTGTACAAGATATCCTCCTGTGGTCGGAAAGTTGGTGATGAGAGGCACAGATTTAAAATCATTGGCATTCCTAGAAAGAAGATGGAAAGATGTTTTACTTTATTCTGTGAATTGTTATACTCTACACTGTAGGGATTGAGGAGGTGATGGAAGCTGATTCAATTGTAAAGGGGAACAGCATAAACAGCAAGTTGAAAAGGATCAATTTACAGTAATGTTAGAAAAGGAGGGGATCAGGATTTATTATTCTATTCTAATATGGCTCAATTTTAGAATTCTATAATCAAGGCATTTCACAGACTTATTTAAGTGTGGCCACATTAACACTCATTCACATTAACCGATCGGGTTTCGGAAGCTGGTGTCCAAAACCTCCTCAGTAATAACTCGAGATCTCAGTTTGGTATGAGTGGTGTGCACCAAATTTGAACAGATCCATTTACTGAGAGCAGCAGATTGAAACCATAAGGAGACAAGGAGGTGAATGCATTTTGTTAGAATTCCATTACCTGTTCTGCAGATGCATTAGAAAATAATTGAGGGGGATATTACAATCCTTTCCATTTATTCCAAGCATGGTTTCCTATTTTTTTTAAATGTATGTTATTATTAAGGATATGCCTTTCATGATATTTTAGATTTTTTTTAAACAATTGGAGCACTTCCCGTTAAGTATGTATGAGTGATCCTGAAATGTCTGCAAACTGCAAAAACTCGTTCCTCCAAAAGGACAATGCATTTTCCTTCACATTACCAGATGACTGAGCTGGTTGGTCACTCACTATGAATCAGGGGCACTGTATCACCTTAACCTTGATCTGAAAACTGGGAATACTGGAGAAACTCAGCAGGTCAGGCAAATCTATGGAGAAAGGGCTTAACACTTCAAGTCAATGACCTTTCATCAGACTAATCTTTCTTCAGCTTGCTCTATTGTACAAATCATGAATAAAACCTTTATAAAATATTGCTTTCCATCTTCAGTTATAGTACAGCCTTTTTTTATATACAGTCTTTATGGTTGGTTCCAAAATTTGAATGGCATCAATAGTATTAGGCCAAATGTTTTGTTCAAAATAATAGTGTATGTCACGACACTCATTATGATCTATATAATAAATGAATGGCAACTTCAATTGTGGAGCTAATCCCTAGTTAAATCGTAAAATAAATTGATCTACTCCAATGTTAGCTTTGCAAAATTGATCACGTGCAAATTTTATATTTTTAGTTGCTGGTGATTTGGGAACTGAATGCCATGTTTTTGATTTTGACCTTATCCACTGGTAGTCTCAGCAAAAGTTTTCACCAGACAGGTACAGGGACCAATAGAACAGAGGATGTGATGCCGGTCATTCAAAGTGGTACATCCTATAACTAAGAATTAAAGGTGCAATGCCTCAAGGCTGCTACCAGACTTTGAGATACTCCATCTGTCACTTGGAAACTCAGGCAGCATTTTTTGTCTCGCATATTACTGGCATCTCCATTACATTATTGGGATGTGTACTGGTGAAAGAAGCAGGAGTTTCTAACTGCAGGCCAGTGTGTCCTTATAAACACATTTTTGGTATGCAGAGGAAGCCTGGTGTTTCATCAACGGTAGTCAGTATCCCCTATGTAATTCCATGACATTGAGTATAAAACAGGTTGAAAGATAAAAATTTGAGTGTATTCTTTAAGGCGTTCTTTAAAAAAATTGTGAAGAATTGTGCGGAGGCTATTACCTGCCTGTTTGTTTTTAAAGACACTTTCCGAAAATGGCTTAGGACAGATATAGATAATTAATTTACTGACAAGTTGTTATAATCTGCAATGTACTCCTGAAATGTGGCGAAAACAAATTCAAGGACATCTTTCAAATGTGAAAAAGTTGCAGAACTTTAAAAAAACAGTGGGATTTATTGAAGATGTTTCAAAGTGCTTGCATTGGTGCAATGCATGGTCTTGTTCCACTGTCAGATTCTAGGATTCACAAATGAATCACAGCAGTATATTTGGATCAGTATCTCTGATTCAAGAATTTAATTTGTAATTCCACCAAAACGTACATTATTACAACTTCAGAAACCAAGCAATAGGCTAGGAAACCACCATAGAGTCCCACCTGCCAGCATTTAGTCCATATCCCTCCAAACCTGTCCTATCCTTGTACCTGTCTAATTGCTTCTTAAACACAAAATTCCATTGTGACACCCAAACTGATGCAATTTAAAGATCGACACAAAATGCTGGAGTAACTCCACAGCATCTCTGGAGAAAATGGATAGGTGGCATTTTGGGTCGGGACCCTTCTTCAGATTGATTGTAGTAGTTAAAGTATCAGGTGAAACTGGAAGTGATGATAAAACAATACAAATCGGGGCCTCCAACAGGTGACCTCAAACACGAATATGAATTAAAAGGTAATTATGTTATAGATAATGATTGCCTCCTCTGGCAGAAGTTCCCTGGTAGGTTGACTGTTGGTAAGAGGCAGGTGTGAGCCCAAGAGCGATACGTAGTTGTGAACTGTTGAACTAGTCAATTGACTTTTAGTAGAAGTTACCTAAAATTAGAAAATTTATAGTTTGTACCACTGTGTTGTAAATTATCCAGGGTGTTGTTCCTCCAATTTGCAAATGGCCTCACTCTGGCAATGGAGGAGACCCAGGACAGAAAGGTCAGTGTGGGAATGGGAAGGGGAGTTAAAATGGTTAGCAGCTGGGAGATTCAGCAGGCCTAGGAGGATCATATGCTGATGTGGTCACCAAAGTAGACCACATCAGGAGCACCAATGCAGTAGATGAGGTTAGAGGAGGTGGATGTGAACCATTGTCTCATGTGCAAGTGCTGTTGGGGCCCCTGGAAGGATGTGAGGGTGGAGTTGTAGGAACAGATTTTACATCTCCTGCGAATTCAGGGGAAGGTACTTGGGGAGGAATGAATGGGGTAGAAAGGGATGTGAACCAAGGATTTGCAGAGAATATGGTCTCTATAGAAAGTAGAAAGGGATGGGGATGGGAATATTTGACTGGTGGTGGGATCACGGTGAAGGTGGCTGAAATTTCAGAGAATGAATTGTTGGATGCAGGGGCTGGTGGGGTGAAAAATAGGGACCAGGGACCTCTATCCTTGCTCTGTCTGAGGGGAGGGGTGGTGGGAGCAGAACTATGAGGCATAGAGGAAACATGGATGAGGGGTCCAGTTACAATATCAAGGGGGAAAACCATCTTTACTGAAGACAGAGGACATCTTCAATGTCCTAAAATGGAAAGTCTAATCTTGAGAGCAAATGTGGCAGAGGCAGACAAATTGAGAGGATGGGATGGCATTGTGCAGGAGGTAGGGTGAGAGGAGGTGCAATGATGCTTTCATGATCTTTCAGCAAAATACACAAAAACAAATTATGCTAGCCATTATAATCATTATCTATAATGTAATTACCTTTTAATCGATATTCCTTGGATGTAATTAGTGATTTTATAGTGTCAATAATCTATATCATTAGAATGAAATACTGTGAATAATTCAGATGTTTGCAATGACGCATAGCTGGGAAACCACTTGAGTAGGTTGCTGCACAATTCATTTCTATTGGGAGCAATGTAGCTCAGGAATAAACAAAATATCTCACCAGTGATAGCAGGTTTCAGGCTGCCTTGGGAAAGATATCAGACCCTTCCTTGGCATCTGGGTTATCCATCTTATATAGCTGTAAGAAGGATGACTATCCTGGCAAAACTGGTGAGACTTTTTAACTAATATTTACAACACTGATGTGTTTACAATGTGTAATTGATAGTGTTAAAAAGAGCATATGGAGTATTTGAGGAAGTAATGGGAATATCACAAAACAAAAATCTAATCAACAATTTCAGATTAAAATTTAAATCCAGTGAGGAATTTAGAGCTGCCATCTGAAGTCCCAAGATGAGATTTCTGCCCTTTTAATCACTTTACAGTATTGTTTGCAACATGCAATGTCTGCAATTTGCACAGATGCTCTTTTCTAGCATGGGCAAGCAGTCATTGTGTTTGAGTTCTGACTGAAGTTACACACTGTTACTCATGTTTGAGGAATTATGCTGATAGTAGAGCTTACAGACAGACTGCTTGGCTCAAATACTCTATAGCAGTGTTAATGCTTCACATCACACCTCATCCAACCTGATCCATTCTTTCTTTTTACTTCATGTACTCTGATGAAAGGTCGATCACCTAAAACATTAAACATTCTCCACAGATGCTGCCTGACCTGTTTTTCTGTTTTCATTTACCATGTTAATAAGCGAGTTCGGTATTCCGAAAAATGCAAGGAATTATGGAATTTGTCAAAGGTCGAACGCTATGAAACGAACGCTATGCGACTGGATCCCGAATTTCTTGACGGAGCGACCACAGGCAGTGAGACTGGGCCCGCACCTGTCCTCCACTATCACTCTGAGCACCGGCACACTTCAGGGCTGTGTACTGAGCCCCATGCTCTACTCCCTCTTCACACACGACCGTGTTCCTGCATTTGACACCAACACCATCGTCAAGTTCGTAGACGACACAACGGTGATCGGGCAGATCACGAACGGTGATGAAGCAAACTGCAGAGTGGAGGTGCAGAACCTGGCGGACTGGTGCTCACGTAACAACATGTCCCTAAGCGGGTACTGTTTGTGATGCTGGCGGCAGTAGCAACCTCCTCCCCTCCCTTGCCCAGCCCCAAGCCCAGAGTCCGAGCCAGCACCAACTCCAGGTCGGGGCTGAAGGGGAGGAGGTTGCTACTGCCGCCAGCACCACGAACAGTACCCGCAGCTCCGACGGGCGCCCGGCCTGCCCATGGCCAGCAGGAGCCCGTCCGCAGACTCTCTCTCTGACCAGAACGACTCCAGCAGCAGCGACTCGCCCGTCTTCGAGAAGGGCCGGCGGCTGCCCATCTTCAGCAGGATCTCGGTGTCGGACAGAGGGGGAGGTGGGTGGAGGTGGAGAGCTGCCGGCCATCCCGGCGGGATAGGCAGAGCCGAGCTGGAGCCAGTGGCTGCAAGTCTAGGGCCACCCCGCTAGTCCAGGGCCACCCCAGACACCTCCGGACAGGGACGGGACACCGGGGAGGGGAAGGGGACGGCCCAACAGCAACTCAACAGCATCCGCAGTGACGAAGAGCCGACCCCGACCCCGACCCCGACTACAGACGAAACACAAGCCTGCACACAATGCAGCACCACCATTGCCAAGACTGTTTTATAGCTAATGACCTATGACCTGGGCATGCGCAGTCAGAATACCGAACTCGCTTATTTCCAGTTTTCTTTAAATGTGTTTATGTTATTTGACTCAATTACTCCATTTGGTAACACTTTCATGTTCTACCAAGTCACTCTTGAAAAACAAGTAAAAGCCTTTCCCCAAAGTCCTTATTGGATTTATCAATAGTTGTTATTTATAACTGGTTATTCTCAAACGTCTCCCACCAACACATTTACGTTCCCTTGTATCACATAATGTAACATAATGTTTCTTTCAGCACAAAAATCGACAACCACATCTAACCCTTATCCCAGCATTTAGCTCACTGAACTCGCATAAGATTCTGTGGTTTAATCATCAGATGGTGAAAGATTAAGCATGTATCAGATCTTGTGTCTAACGGTATGAACTAGAGATTAGACTTATTGCTGTGAAGATTACACAGTGTAATGAAATAATTCCAGCAGATCTTACCTAATTATAGCTTGCTGACTTGCCTCCACCTCTGATAGAAAATTAAAAAAATTACCACATATTTAACACTCATTCTAAAATTATTTAATTTAATTTTCAGGATGACACTGATTATAAAATGGTTGAAAGATAAAAGTTTTAATGTATTTTTTAAGCAGTTCTTAAACAAAACTGAGGTGTAGCATTGTGCTGAGGCTATTAGGATCACCTACCTGTTTGTTATTTAAGACACTTTCCAAAAAATGGCTTAGGACATATATAGAGAATTAAATTTACTGCCAAGTTGTTATAATCAGCAATGTATTTCTGAAATGTTGCAAAAACAAATTCAAGGACATCTTACAAAAGGGAAAAAGTTGCAGGGCTTTTGAAAACAGTGGGACTAATTGAAGAAGTTTCAAAGCGCTTGCATTGGTGGAATTGGCCACATGTTCTTGTTCAACTGACAGATTCTAGGATTCACGAATGAATCATAGCAGTATTTTTCGGGTCAGTGTCTCTGATTCAAGAATTTAATTTGAATTTCCACCAAAACCCACATTATTTAAGTAAATGTTTCCAACTTCAGAAACCAATAGGGTTTTTGGTGTGCGGTTTTGGAAACAATCAATTTAAAAGGCCAGCTTTCCACTGTTAAATGTTATTTGTTAATTCAAATATTTGATTGAATGGAAAGCTCAAGATTAAATTGTAAATCTGTAAAGACCAGTTTTGTCAGTTTATTTTTATTATATTGCCCAAATAGTATACAAATTAGATTTCTGAAATATTTTGACAACTAGGCGAGAAGATGCATTTAGAATCCCCGTTAATAACTGTAAACATCTGCAAAATAGCTGGCTGTGACACAATTCATTTACCCAGAGCATCAACATTTTCCATATATGGAACCAGACCTGTTTGATATCTTCTGTATTTTATTTACTTTAGGCTTGTGTTGAGTACCCAGTAACTAATTCCCAGTATCCCAAAAACATGTGTATTTCTTCTTGTTTTAGGTCCCAACTGTTTTGCAGGTTCGACAATAATCCCAGCAGGGATGGAAGTGAAGGTGGATGACTGCACCATATGCCAGTGCTCACAGAATGAGGATTGGTGGAAGGCAGAACGACAGGCCACATGTATAAAACGGGAATGTGAACGACTGTGAACTGGGAGTCAACTGTTCCACTTTTAACTAACTGCCAGCAAAGCAGCACCATAAAGTGCTGTACAGCCAAAAAAAAAAGCCCAGCTCTATACACTGCAATTGTCATTGGAAGATCTAGATTCCTGGTGCAAATACTGTTTGGTGAAACATTATTTTTTTAACATTGCTCATCATCTCATCCTACCTGTGGATTCTATTTCGGTTGAAAATTAAATTAGGGTTTTGACTACTGATTACTAATATATTTTGGTTTGCAGTATTTATGTTGGATGCAACTGCTTCTTGTGTCAACTTAAGGACCTTTCCTGCTCCTCATAAGCACTGGTTGTTTGCACTTAATATTAGAAGCTGTTTGCAGGCAAACTGTGATACTTCTGAATTTGTTTCAGCTCTGACTTTTTCTGCACTTTGCTGTTTGCTTCATCCTAACAATGATTGATGGAGGAAAGCTATCATATGAAGACTGTTCATTTTATAATCTGATCCACTAATGTTGTGCCTGAGAATGTAAATGAAAATATTCTAATGAAAAAATTTACAATGTGGAATTATAGCGCAACTTTATTTAGTGTGGCCAATAAGCATATTCTATGAAATATATTATTTTGGTAAATATAAATTGTGACATTCTGCAGAATCTAAATTGCCTTTTTTTGTTATGAGGAATCCATTAATTTTAAACATAATTATATATGTATTTAGCATATTACATACATGCTTAACAATTATACCAAGATAACATTCTGCCTGGTAGAAATTCTATGTTCTGAATTTTGGGTAATAGTGAAACAGAAAATATTTTTTAAACTATTTGGACTAAGTTGTGTAATCAGAATCAATGTAAATATAATGCATGTTTTTTTGTTAATTAGTTTACACGATGTGGGAATTAATGGTAAGGCCAATATTTGCGGTCTATACATAAATGGCCTGAAGAAGATGGTGGTCAGTTATCCCCTTGCAGTCTTTCTATAATAGGACTCCCAGGATGCTATTGGCAGGATTTACATCTGATATGATCTGACTTGGAAATTATGGCAAAATATTTCCGTCACAGAGTGCTCCATTTTGAAAGGGAGATAAATAGTGGTGGTCCCTTGTGTCTTCCACTCTTGGCCTTCTAGATGGCAGAGATAATGGGAAAGGAGGCCCCATTGGAATAAGAATAATTTGTTAGTCCTTGCTGTCTCCTCCCCTTCCTCAGCCCTCCTGCTGTCTCCTCCCATCCCCCAGCCTTCGGGCTCCTCCTCCTTTTTCCTTTCTTCTCCCCGCCCCCCCCCCCCACCCACGATCAGTCTGAAGAAGGGTTTTGGCCCAAAACGTTGCCTTTTTCCTTCGCTCCATAGATGCTGCTGCACCCGCTGAGTTTCTCCAGCTTTATTGGAATAACCTTGATGAATTGTTGCAGCAGCTGTTCCAGATGGAACATGCACAACAAACATATACACAGGTCGTGGACTGAATGCGTGCAGTTTTGGTCTCCAAATCTGAATGAATTGTTTAAGGGATGCAGAGTGCTTTGGTTATTCCTGGGATGTCAGGAGTCTTTGAAGAAAGACTGGATACATTCTTCATACTCTCTGTTAGGTGAGAGGGGATCTTATAGAAACTTACAAAATTCTTAAGGGGTTGGACCTAGATGCAGGAAGATTGTTCCCGATGTTAGGGAAGTCCAGGACAAGGGGTCACAGCTTAGATAAGGGGGAAATCCTTTAAAACAGAGATGAGGAGAACTTTTTTCACACAGAGAGTGGTGAATCTCTGGAACTCTCTTGCCACAGCGGGTAGTTGAGGCCAGTTCATTGGCTATATTTAAGAGGGAGTTAGATGTGACCCTTATGGCCAAGGGGATCAGAGGGTATGGAGAGAAGGCAGGTACGGGATACTGAGGTGAATGATCAGCCGTAATCATATTAAATGGCGGTGCCGGCTCGAAGGGCCGAATGGCCTAGCACCTAAAAACGCTCTAGTAGTTTCTATGTTGAATGAAATTCTTCAGCTTGTTGTAGTTACACTCACCTGAAGCTTTTCCGCACATGCCTGATAGACACTTAGACAACGATAGATACTCAGGAAGTAAGTTGTTTTCCACAGAAGATCAACTAGCTCTTGGAATTACAGTATTTATGTGGCTGATCAAATCATGCCTCTGATTAATGGTAACTCACCCTCACCAGAATGTAGACAAAAACGCTCAGTAGAGAAACTCAGTGGGTGAGGCAGCATCTATGGAGGGAAGGAAAAGGCAATGTTTTGGGTCGAGGCCCTTCTTCAGAATGTTAACATTGGGTGGACCAGATAGAAACATAGAAACATAGAAAATAGGTGCAGGAGTAGGCCATTCGGCCCTTCGAGCCGGCACCACCATGGTTATAATGCTATTGAATGTCAATGGTGGAGGTTAGTTTCTGCCTTGTTAGAGCTGGGTTATGGTGCAAATGTTATTTTCCCTTCAATGACCCATTCTTGATTCCTAGTAATAGCAGTTTTAAAGAGCTTTAATAACACATTCGGTTACGGACTAATTCTTTACTTGATTGAAAATGGCACTGAACATTACGTAATCATCAGCAGACATCTCTAGTGAGGGGAGGTCATTGAAGAACTTTTGATGGTTGAGCTCTGAAGCGATATCCTCTGCAGCAATATTCCAAGGTTAAGATGATTGGTTTCCATAAACCACAGCTATTGTTCTACGCGCTTGGTGTAATTCAGGGCAATGCAGAGATTTCCCTCTGATTCCCATTAATTGTGGTTTTATCAGGCTCCTTGATAGCACACACCATCCAATGCTGCTAGAATGTTAAGGGCAGACGTTCTCACCTCACTCCTTGTCTATGGAATTTAATGATCCTGCTGGAATCCAGACTAATATGCTGACACTAAATGGTGTCAGTTATGACATGCTCTTCTGAGCCAAATAATTGTAGGTTTCAAATTGCTTTCTAGACTTCTGCTCAAATTCTAGACTGAGAGAATGCTGTAATATCGGGAAAGAAATGTGCGGCGAAGTATGCATTATACACTCGGTGATTTCCATTAAAGTCAATGGAAAGGAACAATTGGACAGAATGTACAGTGCATTCAGAAAGTATTCAGACCCATTCACTTTTTCCACATTTTGTTATGTTACAGCCTTATTCTAAAATGGATTAAATTCTTTTTTTTTTAAATCAGCAATCTACACACAATAGCCCACAATAAAAAAGTGAAAACAGGTGTTTAGAAATTTTTGCAAAATAATTAAAAATAAATAACTGAAGTATCACATTTCCATAAGTATTCAGACCGTTTACTCAGTACTTTATTGAGGCACCTTTGGCAGTGATTACAACCTCAAGTCTTCTTGGGTATCACGCTACAAGCTTGGCACACTTGCATTTGGGCAATTTATCCCATTCTTCTCTGCAGATCCTCTCAAGCTCTGTCAGGTTGGATGGGGAGTGTCGATGCACAGCTATTTTCAGATCCCTCCAGAGATGTTCGATCGGGTTCAAGTCCGGGCTCTGGCCGGGCCACTTACAGACATTCACAGACTTGTAACAAAGCCACTCCTGCGTTGTCTTGAACGTGAGCTTTAGGTCATTGTCCTGTTGGAAGGTGAATATCTGCCCCAGTCCGAGGTCCTGAACGCTCTGGAGCAGGTTTTTATCAAGGATCTCTCTATACTTTGCTCCGTTCATCTTTACCTCGATCCTGACTGGTCTTCCAGTTCCTACCGCTGAAAAACATCCCTACAGCATGATGCTGCCACCACAATGCTTCACCATAGATATGGTATTGGCCAGGTGATGAGCGGTGCCTGGTTTCCTCCAGACGTGACACTTGGCATTCAGGCCAAAGAGTTCAATCTTGGTTTCATCAGGCCAGGGAATCTTGTTTAGGTGCCTTTTCGCAAACTCCAAGCGGGCTGTCATGTGCCTTTAACTGAGGAGTGGCTTCTGTCTGGCCACTCTACAATAAAGGCCTGATTGGTGGCGTGTTGCAGATATAGTTGGCCTTCTGGAAGTTTATCCTATCTCCACAGAGGAACTCTGGAGCTCTGTCAGAGTGATCATCGGGTTCTTTGTCACCTCCCTGAATATGTTAGTAAGTCTCTATCCTAAGGCCCTTCTCCCCCGATTGCTCAGTTTGGCTAGGCTCTATGAAGAGTCCTGGTGGTTTCAAAGTTCTATTTAAGAATGACGGAGGCCACTGTGCTCTTCGGGACCTGCAATGCTCCAAAAAATGTTTTCCCCAGATCTGTGTCTCAACACAATCCTGTCTCGGAGGTCTACAGACAATTCCTTCGTCTTCATGGCTTGTTTTTTGCTCTGACATGCACTGTCAACAGTGGGACCTTATATAGACAGGTGTGTGCCTTTCCAAATCATGTACAATCAATTTAATTTACCACTTGTAGACTCCTATCAAGTTGTAGAAACATCTCAAGGATAATCAATGGAAACACGATGCACCAAAGCTCAATTTTGAGAGTCACAGCAAAGGGTCTGAATACTTAAGTAAATGTGATATTTCAGTTATTTATTTTTAATTATTTTGCAATAATTACTAAACACCTGTTTTTGCTTTTATATTATGAGGTATTGTGCGTAGATTGATGATAACAAAAAATGACTGTAACCAATTTTAGAATAAGGCTGTAATGTAACAAAATGTGGAAAAAGTGAAGGGGTCTGAATACTTTCTCAATGCACTGTATGTGCCTATTAACTATGGTCAATTCTGAAGCTAGCGTTTGGGTTCCCTCCTCAACATAATATAAGACACACTGGTGATAGCTGGTCAGTTGTCACTTTGTGTGTGGGATCTTACTGTGTGCTATTGTAATTATGCTACTAGAGCTAGCCCCTTTAATCTAGCTCAGTAAAACACAGAGTCAAGCACTGGACCACTAAACTTTATTTTATGAAACAATAACGAATCCCCGGATGTGGCCCATGGGCCATAGTTTGGCGACCCCTGCTCTAAACTAAACTAAACAGAAGTAGGAAGGTCATCCTCCAACTTTATCAACCCTTCGTCGGACCTCAGCTGAATGAATGAATGAATGAATGAATACGTTTATTGTCATTGCACAATACTGTGCAACTAAATTCCATTACATCTCCTCCGGATAAAAAAATACAAACACGACAACCATTGACACATATGCACACTTATTAGTAAAATAATAAATAAGTATTTAAAAAGAATTTAAAAGAATTTGGCGGCATTTCTTGGAATTACATTTTGCTTCCCCAGTGTTCTCTGTTGGAATTAAGCTCTTTTATCACACATGGGTAGAAACTATTTTTTAGTCTACCGGTGCGAGCCTTCAGACACCTGAATCGCCTCCCAGAGGGCAGCAGAGTGAAAAGGTGGTTGGCAGGGTGGGTGGGATGTGTCCTGCTTGATATTTGTGGCCCGGCGCAAGCATCGGGTCCTATATATATCATCCAAGGAGGGCAGTTGAGTGTTTGTAATGCTCTGTGCAGTTTTTATAATTCCCTGCAGCGCCCTCCTCTCAGCCACAGTACAGCTAGTGAAGTTCTGATCACAATGGTTTAGGAAGGATGGTGCAGAGGAGATGCACCAGAAATGTTTCAGTTATGAGGAAGGACATTATTGCCATAGAGGGAGTGCAGAGTGCAGAGATGGTTCACCAGACTGATTCCTGGGATGTCAGGACTGTCTTATGAAGCAAAGACTGGATAGACTTGGTTTATACTCTCTAGAATTTAGAAGATTGAGAGGGGATCTTATAGAAACTTACAAAATTCTTAAGGGGTTGGACAGGCTAGATGCAGGAAGATTGTTCCCGATGTTAGGGAAGTCCAGGACAAGGGGTCACAGCTTAAGGATAAAGGGGAAATCCTTTAAAACCGAGATGAGAAGAACTTTTTTCACGCAGAGAGTGGTGAATCTCTGGAACTCTCTGCCACAGAGGGTAGTTGAGGCCACTTCATTGGCTATATTTAAGAGGGAGTTAGATGTGGCCCTTGTGGCTGAGGGGATCAGGGGGTATGGAGAGAAGGCAGGTACGGGATACTGAGTTGGATGATCAGCCATGATCGTATTGAATGGCGGTGCAGGCTCGAAGGGCCGAATGGCCTATTCCTGCACCTAATTTCTATGTTTCTATGTTTCTATGAGAGACCGGAGAAGTTAGGTCTATTATCCCTGGAGAATACGAGATTAAGAGGGGGCATGATTGAGGTACGTATTATTATGAGGGGCACAGATAGGTAGGCTACAGGAAAGTTCTCCACATATCCGATGAAGATAAAAGTAGAGAACATAGACTTAAGGTAAGTGGAAAAGATTAGAGGGGATCTGAGGAGGCCTTTTTGATCCCGAGAATTAGATGCGTGGAACGTACTATGGTATAGTATTCAAGGTCCCCCTGTTCCTCAATACTTTTTAAGTTCCAAACATTCACGGTGAATTTCCTAGCCTTTTTAGTGTATGCACTAAGTGGTTGAAGCTTGTTTACGGACAGCACTTAACAAGTGTCTAGATGAGCATCTGTCATCTAGACATATAAGGCAACAGATTCAAGTGCTAGGAGATGAGAGTAAATTGAAGGGGGTTCACTGGTTGACCTTTGAGATTGGACTAAAGAGCTTGTTTCCATGCTGTACATAACATTGATTTCTCAAAATACAAAACCTCGCATTTATCTACATTAAACACCATCAACCATTCCTCTGCCCATTTGCCCGGCTGATCAAGATCCTGCTGTGATTGATAACCATCTTTGCTGTCTATAATACCACCCACTTTAGTGTAATCTACAAATTTGCTTATCATGCCTTGTATACTCTGTGATCTTAGTGAATCATACAGGATAAGGTGGTAGATTGCAAAGGAGCATAACAGTACGTGTCAAGATGTTTTCACTCATGAAGAATCTTGAACGAGGGAACATAGTTTCAAGGTAAGGGGACGGTTATTTAAAACTGAAGTACATAGACATGTTTTCTTGCAGGAGATAGTAAATCGCTGAAATTTTCTAACCCAGACTGTGGAAGTCAACTCAGTGGCAGCATACCTAGGAATGAATGCCACACAAAGCTATCTTAGATTCCAAAATCTATTTTAGATTAAGTGTTAAATCTAATAGAGGTAAGTAAATCTTTGAAAGATCGGGAGATGGAAGGCAATGGGGATCCAGCAGAGGGGATTTAAAGCCTGGGGTCATACGGAAAGGCAGGCAGACTTGGGGGACCAGTTGGCCTCCCCTATTATGTACTCTTCTGATGTTCAACTCATCTAAGATAGCTTTGTGTGGCTTTCATTCTTGGGTATGTTGTATCACCTCGATCAAGACAATATTGTTCAGTTCGACCCCACCACAGCTTTGCCAATACAATACTCATTTACACCTTTGCTCATTGCACATTCTGGAGAGTTCTCATTGTGCTGCTTAATACAATTGCACTCATCTAGGTAGAATAATCCCCATTGCAGATTTCCCTAACCCAGTGTTTTGCTCAGCTATTTCAGAGGGCAGCTAAGAGTTAACCACATTGCTGTGGGGCTGGAGTCTCATGCTGGCTAAATTAGAAATGACAACAGATTGCCTTCCCTCAAGACATTAGTGAACAGGATGAGTCTATTACATTCTGGTAGTTTCTTGGTCACTTGGCATTTAATGAACTGAGTTTAACTTTTCTAGCTGCTATGATAGAATATGAACTTGTATCTCCAGATCACGGTACTGGAAAGCAGTCCAGCAACAACCACAATGATCAATAGTGCAACAGAATATGAACGGTTTAGTTGGTGTTAACATTGCATAAAGTCTCGAATTTGACAATATATTGCTGCAAACAAAAGGGGATAAGAGGATTCTGTACCTTTGAAAACTGCCACAGTAGAGAGCAATTTTGAAAAGCACGTTGTCCTCTCCGTGTACCTGTAATCGGCATATTTAACAAAACTGATTACAGTACTTTCAAATTTTCCTTCAAAGTGGGTTTGGTCTGCTGCTAAACACTAATATATCTAGCTGATTATTTTAGAAGTAATGATATCTTATTGCAACAAATTCCAGACAGGCAGGGTTGTCTGCCTGGTTCCTCCCTTGGATTAAAGAGGTGAGCAGCTGCATTTGATTTTATTACAATCACTTTTTTGGTAATATTGCACTTTTACAACCATTTCTGCCTCATAAATGTTTCTTATTGCGTTGTCAGTGTTGAGATCATTTAATTTTACGTCTATTTTTTATTTTAAAAGTAATTGCTAAGTTTATGAGTGGACAAGAGAATAATGAAGGTTTGCAATGAAATCCATGATCCCGTTATTCACAGAGCATTACTACATTTTGTAGAGATATGCCAGTGCCCTCCATAATGTTTGGGTCAAAGACCCATCATTTATTTATTTGCGTCTGTACTCCAGAATTTGAGATTTGTAATAGAAAAAAATTCACATTTGGTTAAAGTGCACATTGTCAGATTTTATTAAAGGCCATTTTCATACATGTTGGTTTCACCATGTAGAAATTACAGCTGTGTTTATACATAGTTGGTGGGAGACCGCTTTTCGGAGCTTCCGCAACGGCAACTTCTCCCGCCCGAGTTGCGGGGCTGAGGGCGACCCAGAGCTGGGCCTTGCATCGCCCGGCGCGGGACTTGCCGTCGCCCGTTGGGGGCTCCAACATAGGGAGAAGAATAAGGAACAGGGAAGAGACAAGACATTGCCTTCCATCACAGTGAGGAGGTGTTAGGAGATTCACTGTGATGGATGTTTATATAAATTGTGTTAATTGTGTCTTGGGTGTTTTTCTTCTTGTTTGTATGACTGCAGAAACATAATCTCATTTGAACTTAGGTTCAAATGACATAATAAAATATCTTGTATCTTGTATCTTGTAGTCTCCCCATTTCAGGGCAACATAATGTTTGGGACACGTGACTTCACAGGCATTTTTAATTGCTCATGTGTGTTTAATTGCCTCCTTAATGCAGAGAAAAGAGAGCTCTCAGCATCAAGTCCTTCCTCCAGTCTTTCCATCACCTTTGGAAACTTTTATTGCTGTTTATCAACATGAGGACCAAAGTTGTGCCAATAAAAGTCAAAGTCACAATGAGACTGAGAAACAAAATAAAACTGTTAAGAGCCTTAGGCTTACCAAAATCAACTGTTTGGAACAGCATTAAGAAGAAAAAGAGCACTGGTGAGTTTATTAATTGCAAAGCAACTGGCAGGCCAAGGAAGACCTCCACAGCTGATTACAGAAGAATTCTCTCTATAATAAAGAAAACCCCACAAACACCTGTCCGACTGATTAGAAACACTCTTCAGGAATCAGGTGTGGATTTGGCAATGACCACTGTCCGCAGAAGACTTCATGAACAGAAATACATAGGCTATACTGTAAGATGCAAACCACTGGTTAGCCGCAACAATAGGATGGCTGGGTTACAGTTTACCAAGAAGTACTTAAAAGAGTAAGCACAATTCTGGAAAAAGGTCTTGTGGACAGATGAGACGAAGACTAACATATACCAGAGTGATGGCAAGAGCAAAGTATGGAGGAGAGAAGGAACTTCCCAAGATCCAAAGCATACCACCTTATCTGTGAAACACAGTGGTGGGAGTGTTATGGCCTGGGCATGTATGGCTGCTGAAGGTACTGGCTCACTTATCTTCATTGATGATACAACTGTTGATGGTAGTAGCATAATGAATTCTGAAGTGTATAGAATCCTATCTGCTCAAGTCAAACAAATGCCTCAAAAAACTCATTGGCCGGCGGTTCATTCTACAGCAAGACAATGATCCCAAACATACTGCTAAAGCAACAAAGGAGTTTTTCAAAGCTAAAAAATGGTCAATCCTTGAGTGGCCAAGTCAATCACCCGATCTGAACCCAATTGAGCATGCCTTATATATGCTGAAGAGATAACTGAAGGGGATAGCCCTCAAAACAAGCATAAGCTAAAGTTGACTGCAATACAGGCCTGTCAGTGCATCACCAGAGGAGACACCCAGCAACTGGTGATGTCCATGAATCGCAGACTTGAAGCAGTCATTGTATGCAAAGGATATGCAACAAAATACTAAATATGACTACTTTCATTTACATGACATTGCTGTGTCCCAAACATAATGGTGCCCTGAAATTGGGGGACTATGCATAAACACTGCTGTAATTTCTACAGAGTGAAACCAAAATATATAAAAATGGCCTTTATTAAAATCGGATAATGTGCACTTTAACCACGTGTGATTTTTTTCTATTACAAATCTCAAATTGTGGAGCACAGAGACAAATAAATAAATGATGGGTCCAAACATTATGGAGGGCACTGTAATTTAGTGAATAATAAAGTTAAATCTTTATAATAAAGGTAGTAATAAACTGGGCTTTGCAGCACGTGTTTTTTGATTTTGGTGCCTCAGAGATGTAAACATGCCTGTTTAGGACATGAATCTTGCCAAACAACATAATGGAACAGCATTGACGAGTATTGTGAAAGGCCATTATAAATGTATAGAGTAGGAAGGCCCTGATGTCAGAAAACAGAAAATGCTTAATATAGTTCACAGCATCCGTGGAGCAAGAAACAGGTCAGCAAACCCTCATTATACTGCATCAACGCTAATTGATCTGCTAAGTATTCTCACAATTTTGATTTTATTCCAGATTTCCAACCTGTGATATTTTGCTTTTCAAACACAAATTTCACTACTCCAGACATTAAAGTTCTTCCTTAACTTTGCACCGCTATACAAATATCCAGCAGCAGAATGGTTCCGCAGTAAAATAATATGCAAAGATTTAATGCTTACAAGTTTGTTGCTCTCATTTCTTCTGGCCATTGTTTTGCCCCTCTAAGTTTTTATTACTTGTTATAGTTGTTTCAATTTCAGACAAGTCCACAGGGAACAGCGTGGCAGATGTTGAAGAATGTTTTGCTTTCTCCAACGCTTCTACATAGCTCCCTGATATGGGTGCATTAGTAGACATTACCCCTGCTATAAAGAATGACTGGAAGAATGATGAGATGCATGCAGAGCAGGAAAAGCCACCATACAATGAAGAATAGGAAAAGGAAATAATGTAGCCAAGTCCACACAGTCTATTTGGGATCAATTATTCTATCTGAACCTATGAACAGAGCTGCGTAAGACACCTCCATTTCAAAAAGGATGTTTTCAAGCAACCTGCTAATTATCCCACCTACATTGTAACATTGGAAATGGTAAGGAGCCGCAGTGGCAGTAGCTATCAAGACAACCATAGGAATGAATGCTTATGCGTTGTCTCCTTAGAGGCTGGAATTTATCAGATATTGCTGTTCACTTTTTTTTGGACAGGGAAGTCACAGAGGCTCTCAATTCAATTATATTTATTATTTGATAAAACAGAAGATGCTGGAAATATCAAGCAGATCAGACTGGAATTAAAATTAGTTATGTATCTTTTCAATTATATTTCATTAGAACAGCAAGGTCTCTCTCCACAGATGCTGCCTGACTTGCTGAGTAATTCTAGCATAAAGACCTTTTTTCAGATCCCTGATTACCGTTGCTTGCCAACAGGCAGAAAGAATATGTGGTTGCATCTGGATGTCAATGCTCCCTCTAGTGCAGGGTGCCTTTGTTTATGCACACTTCAACCTGTGGGCACCTCACTGTCTGTTTGTCTCTGCAAACAAAAGGAATTCCAATTACCTTTCAATACCCGAATACAGCAAATCACACAAGCAACTGTTTAGCGATCTTCTACAATCATGATTTCTTGATTCTACGACAATCCACTATACCCGTGAATTTATGCTTCCAGACAACAGATGCCTGATAATGATATGGATGATAGAACACCAGTCCTTGCCCTGTGCATCCAGTGCTGCGTGACATGGGAGATTAGGACAGTTAATGGCGATGTCTTGAGAGCAATCTGCATTACGGTCGACAAGATACTGAACAGCCACATGAAGGTAGATAAATCTACTGGGCATGATCAGCTGTGTTCGAGGTTGCTGTGGAAGCTAGAGAAGAGATTATGGGGCCAGGCTACAATATATGAATTATTGTTAGACACAGGTGAGGTGCCGAACGACTAGAGGGTGGCTAAGAAATGCTGCAAGGAAAAGCCCGGGAACTATAAACCAGTGAGACTAACATCTGTGGTAGGCAACTTACTGGAGAGGATTCTGGGGGATACAATATATATGTATTTGGATGGACAGGGGTTGATAAGGGATAGTCAACATGATTTTGTACATGGGAAATCGTGTCTTATGAATTTGATTGAGTTTTTTGAAGAGGTAACTGTAAAGGTTGTTGAACTAAAGGCCATACATGTTGCCTACATGGACCAGCAAGGCCTTTGATAAGCTTCCGTATGGTAAGCTTCACTAGAAGGTTAGATTGCATGGGATCCAGGGAGAGATCGCTGACTGGATACAGAACTGTTTGTGGAAGGAAGTAGATGGTGGTGATGGAAGGGTGCTTTTGGAATGGAAGCCTGTGACCAGTGGTGTGGTTCAGGGATCAGTGCTGGGTCCATTGGGTATTGTAGATAGTGAAGATGGTTATCAAAGGTTGCAGCAGATTCTTGATTCAGTTGGCTAAGTGGACATTAATGGAGTTTAATACAGATACATGTGAGGTATTGTGTTTTGATATGTCTAACCAGGGCAGGACCTTCACTCTGGGGAGTGTTTTAGAGCAGAGGGATCTAGGCGTGCAAGCAGATAGTTCCATAAAAGTAGAGTCATGGGTAGATAAGGTGGTCAAGACGGCTTTCAGCACATTGGCCTTCATCAGTCAGGGCATTGAGTATAGAAGTTGGGATGTTATGTTACCACTGTACAAGGTTCTGATGAAGCCACAGTTGGAGTATTTGTTTGAGTTTTGGTCATCCTGCTATAGGAAATATGTTGTTAAGCTGCAAAGGATGCAGTGAAGATTTACAAAGATGTTGCCACGACTTGAGGGCTTGCGCAATAAGGAGAGGTTGGGTAGGCTTGGACTGTATTCCTTGGAGCGTAGGAGAATGAAAGGTTATCTTATAGATGTGTATAAGTTCATGAGGGGAATAGATAGACTGAGGTCCTTTACCCAGGATTGGAGAGTTAAAAACAAAAGGACATGTTTTTAAGGTGCGAGGGGCAAGATTAAATACGAAACTGAGGGGCAACTTTTTCACTTGGAGAGCAGTGGGTATACGGAATGAACTTCCAGAGGAGGTAGTTGTGGCAGGCACTATAACAGCATTTAAAAGGTAGTTGGACAGATACATGGAAAGGTTTACAGGGATATGGGTCAAACATAGGCAATTGGGACTAGATTAGATGGGGCATCTTGGGATGGGCAAGTTGGGCATAAGGGCTTGTTTTCATGCTGTATGACTATGTTAATTAATCACTAAAAATTGCCCCCAGTGTTTAGGTGAGTGGTAGGATTTGGGGAGTTGATAGAACATAGTAGAACATCGGGAAAATGGGATTCATAGAGTTAGTGTTAAAGGGTGATTGATGGCTGGTGCAGACTTGGCAATCAAAGTTATGTATTTTTTATAACTCGAATAGATCCTCGAACACTACAGCACAGGAACGGACTTTTTAGCCCACAATGTTTGTGCCGAACATGATGATCTCATCTGCCGGTATATGATCCATATCGCTCTATTCCCTACACTTCCGTGCCGATCTACAAGCCTCTAAAATGCCACAATCGCATTTGCCACCACCATCAGCACCCCAGGCAATGGGTTCCAGGCCCCCAGCATTCTCCATGTAAAGAAAACTTGCGCTCACATATCTGTTAAATATTTCCCCTCTCACCTTATGGCTATGCACTCTAGTGTTGGACATTTCCACCCTGGGAAAAAGGTTCTGACTGTCTACCTTATCTATGCCTCTCTTAATTTTATATAGCTATATCAAGTCTCTCCTCAACCTCTGACATTCTAGAGAAAACAATCTAAGTTTATCCAACCTCTCTCCCTGAAACACTCTAAACCAGGTAGCTCTCTGGTAAACCTCATCTGCACTCTCTGTAGCCTTTGCAACTTTCCTGTAATGGGACGTCCAGAACTGCACGCAATACTCCAAAAGCAGCCGAATCAAAGTCCTATAGAGCTGCATCATGACTTCCTGATTCTTATATTCAATGCCTCTAACAATGAAGGCAAGCATACCATATGCCTTCTTTACCATCCTATCTACTTGTGCTGCCACCTTTAGTGATCTATGAACTTGAACAAGATCCCTCTGCACTTCAATGCTGTTAAAGATTGTGCCATTCTATAGACAACCTATTCTATAACAATCTCAAGCAGCTCTCAACCTGGAAAGGCCCAATTTTGTGCAGACTCGAGGGCTTAGCTCAGCATGTGCAGTTGTTACTTGGACAGGCTGGTAACATTCATGATCATCATCATCATCGTTGAAAACATTAGCTGGTTTCCAACGGGAATGGTGACAGACGCACCACACATCTCTGTCCTCCAGTTTCTGCGGACTTCCGCCGCTGGAAGTATCGGATTTTGGTGTGTGTGCTTTATCACCATTCCTTACAATGCTGTGTATGACAGTGATCGCAACTTCTACTGAAGTGTGGACGGCCGTTGGCTTGCTAGAAGCTCATCCGCCCTTTGACAGGTCTTGTTTTTGGTCCTGCTGGGGGTCCACAGCCCCCTCCTCACTTGGCAAACCAGGTGGGGGAGACGGTTTAGTCGCCGACTATCCGACCATAGAACAGGTAGCATGGGATTGCATGGTACCCGTGGCGGGGAAACTCCTCAATGCTCCAAAATTCAGTAACTCCTCATGGAGGTCACGCTGGTGGCCATGAAGATCCAGAGAGAAGGGGAGAGGACTGCTCGTCACACTGAGAAGTAGCTGGAATTTGCCGCGGCAGTGAGCAAAAAAGGTGTGATTTCTTGATCCTAGATTCAATACACTGAATGATTTAGCAATCATTGGTTAAGGAAAAATGAATGGGACATAGAGAAATGGACACACAGTAGTGGCTGGGTACAATCTGGACCTCTGGTGCTGTGTGGGGATGGCAAATTCTGCTTGTGATCACCAGGGTTTCCTCTAACATCTCTAAAGACATGTGGGTTAGTCACTGTGAAATAATATGTTGGTGAGTGGTAAAAACTGAGGCCAGTTAATAGGAATGTAGGGACAATAAAATGGGATTTGTGTAAATGGCTACTCAATGTCCAGCCCGATGTGCCAAATAATCAATTTCCATGCTGTACCACTTTTCTGTGCAGAGGTACATTGCCCTACATCCTAAAGATTGTTTTTTAGTTTAGAGACTAGACCAAGTGGGACCCGTTGGGTCCCTGTCACACGGGAGGCCTGGTCCCCCAACGCAACCTGTTCCCCAACGCAATATTGCACTACTAACCCGTAGCCCCACGGGAGGCGTGATCCCACAACTGAACCCGTTCCCGAACGTAAGATTCCAGCACTCCCCTGCCTCCCTCAGCACTGGACTTTAAATTCAAATTGCACTTCCCCGGCCTGCCGCAGCAGTTCCAATTGCAATACCAATTGGCCCTCCCCCTCCAGTTGAAGTACTTGCTATGATATGCCATTGAGGTGAAAAGTTCAGAGTGTTCCTGCCTTGCAACTATGTATCCAAGTGTGTTGGAAGTGGCAGGAAGGATTTTAACAGTAAAAATCTTGTTAAAGTTGGCATTTTTAAAGTTTAAAAAATATTGCATCATCATTGGAATCTGCTGGATAAAGGCTCTCTGTGAGAAGCTGAGGTTACCGTTGGCAACGTCCCATTGTGATGTCATTGTGGCACTCAGCAGCTTGAGAACCCATTGTGATTGGTGCACTGTGAGTGGCATTGTGATATCATCACTGAAAGCTGCTGGAAGAAGGCTCTCTGTGAGAAGCTGTGGTTATCGTTGGCAATGTCCCATTGTGATATAATTTGTAAATTAGATCCATTGTGATTGGACGTCTGTGAGATGGCATTGTGACATCATCATTGGAAGCTGCTGAAAAAAAGACTCTGTGAGAAGGGGGTTTTGGCTTTATTTTAAACTTTAATCATGAATAATTTGAGAAATATAGGATGAAATCTTAAGTGAAGCTGAGTGTGGTCGGAAAAAATCTGAGTTAGAATATGTAAAAATTTAAGTGCTAGCGAGTAGCATTTTGAGGAAGATACAAAACATACATACATACATACATACATACATACATACATACATACATACATACATACATACATCCATACATACATACATACATACAGACATACAAGACCAGACTTTTATTGGTATACTAGACCAACTGGGACCCGTTGGATCCTGTCATACGGGAGGCCTGGTCCCCCAACGCAACCCGTTCCCCAACGCAATATTGTACCACTAACCCATAGCCCCCATGGGAAGCATGGTCCCTCAACTCAACCCATTCTCGTACGTAAGATTCCAGCACTCCCCTGCCTTCCTCAGCAGTGGACTTCATAAAAAATCCCAATTGAATTTCCCTGCCTGCCGCAGCAGTTCCAATTGCAATACCAATTGGCCCGCCCCCTCTTGTTGAAGCACTTGCTGTGATATCCCATTCGGATGAAAAGTTCAGAGTGTTCCTGTCTTGCAACTGTATCAAAGTGTGCTGGAAGCTGGCAGGAAGGATTCTAACAGTAAAAATTGTTAAATTTGGCTTTTTTTTAAGGCTTTAATCATCAATAACATGAAATACAGCATCAAATCTTAAGTGAACCTGATTACTGCGGGGAGGGCAAATATGTGTCAGAATTTGTAAAAATGTAAGCGTTTTGTGGAAGATACAAAACATACATACAGCATACAGACATACATACAGGATGAGACTTTTATAGGCATATAGATAGATACAGCACGGAAACAGGCCCTTTGGTCCACCGAGTCCGCACTGACCAGTGATCCCCACACATTAACACTATCCTACACACACTAGGGACAATTTACATTTATACCAAGCCAATTAACCAACAAACCTGCACTTCTTTGGAGAGAGGGAGGAAACCGAAGATCTTGGATAAAACCCACTCAGGTCATGGGAAGAACGGACAAATTCCATACAGACAGTCAGGATCAAACCCGGGTCTCTGGTGCTGTAAAGCAGCAACTTTACCGCTGCGTCACCGTGCTGCCCTCAATGTGTGTAGTCCAACTCTCGAAAGCCTCCCTCTTGTTCAAATAGTAAATTATCATCTCAACTCATCTGTGAGGAGCACCCAGATCTCTTTGTCTGGGCAGTTCCTCATTTCCACAAGTACCTTAATGCAGCATCAAACCCTTCCCTCACATTTACCCTGAAATACTTGCCAAGAACTCTCTTTTTCTTTACTTGTAGAAGAGAACTGGAGAGAGGCAGAAAATGAGGGGGAACATCATGCAAGGAGGCCCTTTTTTTAAAATCAAAGTAAATTTATTCAGAGTAAAGAATATATAGAAATCAGGTACTATGCAAAAATTCTTCCGACATTCTCGGAGGCTGTACATACATTCATTGTAAGTAAGTAAGTAAGTAAGTTTATTGGCCAAGTATTCACATACAAGGATTTTGCCTTCATCACGCCTTGTGTCATAATGTAGTGTTTACAAATTTTACCCGGCACCCTTGCCACTAATGTGGCCCCCTGTGGTGATACCCCTTCCCTTATGTGAGGGAGATCTCCACCACACCTTGCCCCCCAATGTCCAGCAGCAGAAAGACTGTGGTCCGCCCCCACAGGGCCTTGGCATTGCATGCACTAAGCTCACCACGTACCCCTGCAGTCAGGAGCAGGCCAGTCGGCAACATTCCCTGATGGACATCGTGCTCTGCTGGGAGGTCAACAAACCTCGGGCAGACCAAAAAGCATCTTTCACCAAGTTGATGACCTTCCAGCAGCACTCAACGTCCATCTCTGAATGTTTCCCTGGGAACAGACTGTAAATCAGTGAGTCCTCTGTTACACAGCTGTTCAGGATAAACCGTGACCCTTGGAACCTTCTCCAGACTCCCTTTGCAAATCTGCACTCTGCGAAGAAGTGGGCAACCATCTCCTCTCCATAGCACTCATCCCGATGCAGGATGTAGGGCCCTGTCATGATTGATACCCATTGGAGGCTAGGATGTGGGTGTCACCAGCTAACAGAATTCGATTTCCTGTAGCCACATTGCCTCTCATTTTAAGGCATCACTGACAGGCAAAACGTTAACCTTTTTACAATTAAAATGTTAATCTCGCATTCCTACAATAAATTATCACTGGCAGTTTCTTCATCACAGGGGGCAACACATTCTGATGGTACAGCATCAGAGAACGTGTAGTACAATAATTAGAAATCACACTTCAGAGGGGCATGAGAAGGCAGGGAAACGGGTTTTTAGCTGGAGGCAGGGTGTCCATTAGAAAGTTTCAAAGTCAGCAAACTGGTCTTCTCCCCTTTCATAAAGATCTATGGGCTGAACTGTGAACTCTGTCTCTCTGTCTCTGAGCGTTTCCATTTTTCTGTACTTACTTCAGCAGTCGGAATAGCCTGTCAAAGGGCTCTTTATTGTCCAGACTGATCAGCTGGATGCAAATACTGCACGTCAGTGGCCATTGATAAAACAGATTGATGGAATAGCAACAAAATAAGTCAACATTCTGGCAGGCTTTCCAGTCATACTATGAACATGCAGAGAGATTTATCTGTGGCTGTTTCTAGCATCAACAATCAACTGGAGGATATCAGCGGGATCTGTGGATGGAAAGGTCGATGTTTCGGTTTTGGTTTATTATGGTCATGTTTACAAAGATACAGTGAAAATCTTAATTTTAATGTTGTCCGTGCAATTCAGCCATAGGTACAATAGATAGAGTAAAAGATAAATTGTTTAGAATTGTTTTGAGTGCAGAGTAAAAGGTTGCAGTTGCAGAGGTAGGGCAGGTAAAGAAAAGTGAAAGGGCCCTATGAAGGTAGATTAGGAGATCGAAAAGACATCCTCAGCATATGTGAAAATATAGAAACAAGGAACTGCAGATAATGGTTTACAAAAAAGACGAAGTGCTTATGTAACTCAGCGGGTCAGATAGCATCCCTGGACAGAGTTGATAGGTGACGTTTCCGATCGGGACCCATTTTCGGACTGATTGTTGCGGGGGGGGGGGGGGAAGAAATCTGGAAGAGAGGAAGAGCAGGGCAAAGCATGGCAGATAATAAGTGGACACAGGCGAGGGAGGGTTTCTGCTTATCAACCACTCCCTCTCCTGTGTTCACCTATTACCTGATACACATTGCCCTGCCCCTCTCTACCAGCTTTCCTTCCCCACCCCACAATCAATCAATCTGAAGAAGGGTTCAAAACTGAAACATCACCTATAAACTTTTTCCAGGGATGTTGCCTAAAGGGCCTGTCCCACTTGGGCGTTATTTGCGCGTCATTTACGGACATCATGATGCGTGCATGGCGTGCATTATGCGCGCATGGTGCATGGTGAGACGTGGTGGCGTAGGCAGTGACGCGCGGTAGCGCTCGGTGTCCCAGGATTTTGGGATTCTCAAAATCCTCGCGCGCCACCTGTGTGACGCGCAAATGACACCCAAGTGGGACAGGCCCTTAACCTGTTGAGTTACTCCGTGAACTTTGTGTTTTTTTGTATGAGAGTTCCGTTCAAGAGATTGATAACAGCAGGAAAGAAGCTGTTCTTGAATTTGGTGGTACGTGCCTTTATATCTTCTGCCCAATAGAGCAGGGGAGAAGGAAGAATGACTGGAGAATAAGTGGTCCTTGATAGATAGCTCTTTTAGATAGCCCTTCCTTTCTCCCTCCATCCCCTCCCCCTTCCCAGTTCTCCCACAAGTCCTACAGTCTCCGCCTACTTCCTTTATTTCCCCCCATCCCCCCTTCCCGACATCAGTCTTAAGAAGGGTCTCAACCAGAAACATCGCCAATTCATTCTCGCCATAGATGCTGTCTCACCCGCTGAGTTTCTCCAGCATTATTTGTCTACCTAGGTGATCCTTGAATATGTTTTTCTGAGGCAGCATGAAGTATAGATGGAGTCAATGGGGGGCGGGGGGTCAATGGGGTGAGTGGTTGGGTGTGGGATGTTGTAGAGTATTTG
The DNA here is from genome assembly GCF_028641065.1 of Leucoraja erinaceus. Classification (NCBI taxonomy): domain Eukaryota; kingdom Metazoa; phylum Chordata; class Chondrichthyes; order Rajiformes; family Rajidae; genus Leucoraja; species Leucoraja erinaceus. The sequence continues at coordinate 37,811,808 of NC_073383.1, forward strand.
AGAGGAAGGGTGTTGCTGATTTGTGCAATAAACTGAGCTGTATTCACAATTCTCCATTATACTTTGTAATATTGGACAGAGCAGTTGGCCATACAAAGCTGTGATGCACCCCTATAGATGTTTTTGTTGGCTCATCTGTAAAAATCGATTATCGTCATCGGACATATGCCGAATTCCTTAATCTTCTGAGTAAGTTGTAGATGTGCTTTCTTGGCAATTGCATCAATGTGGTTGCACCGGGACAAATTGTTGGTGATATTTGCACCTAGGAACCCTAAGCTGTCAAACATCCCCTCTTCAACACCATTGATGCCAACTGAGGCATGTACTCCATCCCCGCTTCCTGAAGTCGATGCTCAGTTCCTTCATTTTTATGACACTGAGGAAATGATTGCTGTCTTGACACCAAGCCACTCAACTTACTATCTCCTTCCTCATCGTCATTTCAGATCCGGCCCAGTATGGTGGGTGGTATTTTCTGCATACTTATAAATGGAATTACAACAGAATTTGACTGCACAGACCACGGGCGTGAGTGCATACAGAGTACAGTAAGGGGCTGAGAACATTGTCTTGTGGAGCAGCAATGCCGAGAATGATTGTGAAGGTTGTTTTGTCATCTATCCTTTGCGATTTGTCCATGGGTCAGGGCGTCATGGATCCATTTGCAGAGGACGTGGGGCGGGGGGGGGGTGTGTGTGTGGGAGGGGGGGGGGGGGGGGGGGGGGGGGGGGGGTAGGCGTGGGGAGTGTGCTTCAACCTAGATCGAGAAGTTTTGTGATGAATTGTGTTACAATTATAGTGTTGACGGCAGAATTATGGGGGACCCGGTGATGTCCCGGAGTGCATCCACCTTATGTGTCAGGCCTCTTGCATTGAAATAAATGCAATGTATTCCAACCCATCTTTCCTTGTTCCCTGCCATGATCCTGCCTCTCCTGTCCACTGAATTTGTTGTCACCGACTTCCAGCCTTCCACCTGCCTTCCAATTGGATCATGTTCCCCAGCCATACAAGTTTAATCCCTCTCAAGTAGCACTAGCAAACCTATCATTAAGATATTGCTCCCCTTCCAGCTCAGCCCAGAAGAGATTCGATTGGTCCAAAAATCTGAATCCCTAACCGCTGCCCCAACTCCTCAGCCGTGCATCTTTCCATTTCTACATTCACTGGCACGTGGCACCTAGAGTACGCTAGAGATGACTTACTTTTAGATCCTGCTTTTTAACCTTTCGGTTAACTTCCTATATTCACTCCGCTGAACCTCATCCTTTTTCCTAACAATGTAATTTGTCCTGCTACGCATTTAGTCCTGGTAACATATTTTTACATATGCGCAATAAGAACTATTAATTGTATTTCCACACATATGTAAACTACAGTCAATTTATAGTGGACAATTAAACCCCTGTCCCACGGTACTTTCATTCCAAGAGTTCTCCCGAGTTTGCCCTGATTCGAACTCGGAGATTTACGCTAATGGCCACTCGTCAGTACTCGGGGCTCTCGTGGACATTTTTCATAATTTTGAAAAATCTTCACGAGTCTTCCAGTGCTTACCTGCCATTAACGAGTCTTCCCGAGTACCTGCCGTTAGCACTAAGAGACGTCCCCGAGCTCCGACGTACCCGCTACGTTAATTCTCCGTGCTTACCACGAGTTTGATTTTTTTTAAACTCGGGAGAGCTCTTGGAATCAACTCACACCGTGGGACAGGGCTATAAACCTGATAACCTGCGTACTTTTATGATGCGGGGGAGAAAGAGAACACCCCTAGATGAAGCTCATGTGCGCACAGGAAGAATATGCAAACTCCACCGGGACAATACCTGAGATCAAGATCAAACCCATGTCACTAGGTCTGAGAGGAGGTAGCTCTATGGCTGTGCCACTGTAATCCTTGCATGATCCCATATGTTGGTTAGTACCCCACTGATTGATAAAATGCTTTGCAGATCTCTGGGATAGAAGTGCAGAAGGGCCATGCCACAGACTATAATGACAGCTAACATAGAGGTGGAGGTGCCAATCAGATTGATTTCTCATCTATCACTCCCCTTGCCAATATCCCAGTGTTACCTTATACCTCAGTGGCCAAGTGGAGTTGTTCTTAGTTGTCTAATGTCCAGATCTTACAAAATGGTGAATGTGCACACTTGCTCACCTCTTCAGAGCCATCTCATGCACCCTGTTTGAAATCCTGATTTCCTCCTTACGTTGTCTCCTCAAACTATTATTCTCATCCAGGGAGCACTTTATCACTGCTGTTATAGGCAGCTGGAATAAAGTCAAATGCTGCATTGTACAGGCTTCTAGAAGCTCTCTGGCTCTGCAAAGAAAATGATGATAAGCAATGCCATCAATAAAATATATCTACAAGTATTTGTTGGCTTTACATTGCTGGCTGAAGTCCCAATACCTCCACGAGTCAATCAGAGGAAAATAATGAGACATGATGTCAGAAATGCTTCTGAAAGAAGCTATGACATTTAGACCCTCGTTCAAAGGAGGATACTGAATGGCCAATGTGATCCTTTCCAATTGATAGAACACATGCACATGTCTTGAAGAAATGCAAGCTGTGAGATTCAGGCTTGGTACCAATAAAAGCATCCAAGCCACAGAAGGCCCAGGCAAGTTGTCAAAAATGGAAGGAAGAGTAATAACCAAATCTTGAATTGTTTTTGACATATAAAACAGAGCAGATGAAAGTAAAGATATAATTGTGTCTCATAGAAAATAGGTGCAGGAGGAGGCCATTCGGCCCTTCGAGCCAGCACCGCCATTCATTGCGATCATGGCTGATCGTCCCCAATCAATAACCCGTGCCTGCCTTCTCCCCATATCCCTTGATTCCACAAGCCCCTAGAGCTCTATCTAACTCTCTTAAATCCATCCAGTGACTTGGCCTCCACTGCCCTCTGTGGCAGGAAATTCCACAAATTCACAACTCTGGGTGAAAAAGTTATTTCTCTCCTCAGTCTCACTGGTTACAGGGAGAAAATTTAACCATTTCATAATGGGGGTTCAGTAATGATGTGGATAAAGAACTGGCTGGCAAACAGGAAGCAAAGAGTAGGAGTAAACGGGTCCTTTTCACAATGGCAGGCAGTGACTAGTGGGGTACCGCAAGGCTCAGTGCTGGGACCCCAGCTATTTACAATGTATATTAATGATCTGGATGAGGGAATTGAAGGCAATATCTCCAAGTTTGCGGAATCTCCAAGTTTGCGGATGACACTAAGCTGGGGGGCAGTGTTAGCTGTGAGGAGGATGCTAGGAGACTGCAAGGTGACTTGGATAGGGTGGGTGAGTGGGCAAATGTTTGGCAGATGCAGTATAATGTGGATAAATGTGAGGTTATCCATTTTGGTGGCAAAAACGGGAAAGCAGACTATTATCTAAATGGTGGCCGATTGGGAAAGGGGGAGATGCAGCGAGACCTGGGTGTCATGGTACACCAGTCATTGAAGGTAGGCATGCAGGTGCAGCAGGCAGTAAAGAAAGTGAATGGTATGTTAGCTTTCATTGCAAAAGGTTTGAGTATAGGAGCAGGGAGGTTCTACTGCAGTTGTACAGGGTCTTGGTGAGACCACACCTGGAGTATTGCGTACAGTTTTGGTCTCCAAATCTGAGGAAGGACGTTATTGCCATAGAGGGAGTGCAGAGACGGTTCACCAGACTGATTCCTGGGATGTCAGGACTGTCTTATGAAGAAAGACTGGATAGACTTGGTTTATACTCTCTAGAATTTAGGAGATTGAGAGGGGATCTTATAGAAACTTACAAAATTCTAAAGGTGTTGGACAGGCTAGATGCAGGAAGATTGTTCCCGATGTTAGGGAAGTCCAGGACAAGGGGTCACAGCTTAAGGATAAGGGGGGGAAATCCTTTAAAACCGAGATGAGAAGAACTTTTTTCACACAGAGAGTGGTGAATCTCTGGAACTCTCTGCCACAGAGGGTAGTTGAGGCCAGTTCATTGGCTATATTTAAGAGGGAGTTAGATGTGGCCCTTGTGGCTAAGGGGATCAGGGGGTATGGAGAGAAGGCAGGTACGGGATACTGAGTTGGATGAACAGCCATGATCATATTGAATGGCGGTGCAGGCTCGAAGGGCCGAATGGCCTACTCCTGCACCTAATTTCTATGTTTCTATGTTTCTATAAAGCTCTCACTTCAGTGTAAAATACATCACAAGGACTCGCTCATTAAAGGTTGTATTGTTTGTGAAATCCTGAACCAATTGAGTGGCTACACAAGAAGAGAACTAATTCAGAAAAACACATCGAAACATTGAAAGATCAACAGCAAAACACAAGAGCAGGTGAAGAATAGCCGCGGAGAGAGTTTCAACCGCCCCGGCATGGGAGTTTCTTCTATTTGTGTGCACAGGATCACCTTCGATCGTCGGCTCCGGGGGCTTTGATCGCCCTGACTGCGGATAGTTTGACTGCCCCGACCATGGGAGACCAAGAAGAAGAAGATTGAATTTTATTGCCTTCCATCACAGTGAGGAAAATGGACTCCACTGTGATGGATATTTATGTAAACTTTTATTTTATGTGGGTGTCTTGTTGCTTTCATTTAGTATGGCTGTATGGTAACTCAAATTTCATTGTACCTTAACTGGTACATGTGACAATAAACTGACATTGAAACCTTGAATTGTTATGGGATGACAACATGAGTAGCTAAAGAAGAAAAACTCTGCATACAGGAAAAAGTGGTTGGGAAAAATTAATTCTACAATCAGCACATACTCTGACAGGACACTGGAAGTCCATGGAGTGAATGGATTGAGCCATACAGTTACAGGGAAAGAGTTGTTTTAAACTACAGTGGAACACAATGTAATTGCTGCCAAATGCATTCACTTCTGTGGCAGGAACACCAGGAGATGTACCTCGGGCAAAATGTTAGTCTAAGGGCAACTTGCGATGCTTCAACTTGACTCAGGAACAACATGTAATACCTTCCTAACACAGATTATCAATCTTGAGGCAGTGCATTTAAAATTGACAAGTCAGGTGCTGTTGAGGCAATATTGAAACAAGCTGGGAGGTGATTTAAATCATGAAAGACAGCAGATGGATCATAAAGATTACTTCAATGCAAGCGACCACTTCAGCCGTGCAACTCACATATGTATGCACAGGTGTTTTTCTTCTGAAAAGGGGAATTAAAAGGCAAATATCATTGAGTTATGGTAGCACATGTCAGGTTCAACCTGTCGTGTCTTTTTTCATCTTGACTGAATTGACTTGAGGCATAGTATTACATTTTCTTGATTTGTAGCCTCTTAATCTTCTGCACCAAATGATGTAAGAAACATAATCATAATAATACTTTATTAGCCAAGTATGTTTTGCAACATACAAGGAATTTGACTTGCCATACAGTCATAGTAACAAAAAGCAACAGAACACACAAAATACATTTCAACATAAACATCCACCACAGTAACTCCTCCACATTCCTCACTGTGATGGAAAGCGGAAAAAAGTTCAATTTCTTCGCCTCTTTGTCCTCCAGCGGTCGGGGGCCTCAAACCTTCCGTTGACGGGACAATCCTACTCCCTTAGCTGACGGAGGGGCTCCTCATCGGGGCGATCATGCTCCTGCATTGGGGGAGAATCTCAGCTCCCCCTCGCCGGGCAATCTACCTCGGGTCGGGGCTAGTCAAACGTCGTGAGATTTTGGAGCTTCCCGTCGGTCTCTCCCAAGACTGTGAGCTCCTTGATGTTAAAGTCCACCTGGTGATCATACCAGAATGGATGTATCTCTGCATTTTGATCATCTCAAGCTCAGTCTCCTCGGTATCCCTTGTGTCCTGGACAAAAGCTAGGCTGGGTCTAGTGACTACATGCATGTCTCCTGTTCCACCAAATCTTCACGATGCCTGTATCCTCAGACAATTTCTGTTCTTTTCACCCAAATCATGTTCTTTGGATGCATTAACAAAAGATTGGAGACACTAAGTGATCCTATACCCAGCCATCCACCATTGTGGGCCCTCCAAGTCTAAGATAGCAGATGATAATTTACCTAAATCTAAAAGATCTTAATAAAGGTCTGAAATGAATCATTATGTTTTGAAGATAGCAGAATATGACATCAGATTTGTGCATAATACATGTTATTAGTGCTGGATACAAAGAATCTGTTTTGTTACATGGAACTTGATGAGGAGAGCTTGCGTTTAACCTTTTCATCACACCATACTATAGGTACCACTGAACGTGACATTTGGAATCAGCACAGCCCTGAAGATTGGATGTTGGAAGGAATCAATGTAGTAAAGACTATAGTAGATCCTCTGAGAACATGAAAGTAAAAGAGGCAGAGTTAATCCATTTGAATGATAGGATGAAGGGAGAAGCAACCAAATTTGAACGATCAAAAGTTGAAGTTCAGAATGAAGTCTCATTGTGGTCAATTGATCACTAAACATAGTCTGATGCCAAATCCAGCAAAAGGTAAGTTTGTAAAGGAGATTCTGAGTCTTATGATATTACCGGCTTGAGCAAGTGGTTCCACACTGTATCCCGCTACAGGGACATGATATTTTGTGGGGTTTGCCTACTCTGCGCAGTTCCTGTCCTGCCCACAAGATGTGTGAGTCACTTGAAGAGCTGATGAAGAAGAACTTGGAATAGAGGTGTGGAGGAGCATGGGTAACCAACCCAAATTAGTCAAGGAAGGAGCTACAGGAGAGCCTGTGCTGTGATACAAAGATTTTCATTGCATTTGACAGTAATCCAACAACTTGACTAGGATCTACACTATAATGAATGAATGGATGGCACTTTATTACCACATGTACTTAAGTACAGTGAAATGCTTTGTTTTGCATACAACCTAGGCACTACACAAGTGTCTTCATGTTTATGCGCTAAGTTACAAAATTACTGTTGGATTGATATAGCTCACACATAATGATTAGGATCCAAATACTTTTATTAGCAATTCAGCATAGGTAACTTCATCTCAAGACTGAGAGAGAAAGGGAAAAATGCTTTCTATTAAACCTGTGGGTGTAGCCACAGTATGACTCATAGCACTGATCTACACCCTCCCTCTTAAAGAATTAAATGTAAATAAAAAACTATTGACTAAATAAGGCATGCATAGTAAATGATAATAAGCTGGAGGAATGTCAAATACACCCCAGGTACTTTACGGTGAGCTTGCAAACACGACCAGCACGTGTGCAAAATAAACCATTTCCGTTCTTCGCCACTGGGGACGGAGTCGGTGGTATAATTGGTGGCGGAGATTGAAACGGCATTCCCGGTGACGAAACAGGGGACTTTCGTACAGGCGGAGGAGGCGTCGCCACTGACAAAGTAACCGCTTCAGAAACAGGTTGTTGTGCTGGTACAGGCGGACCGATGATGCTGGATGTGGATAGAAGTACACTTGTACGGTCAGGATAATACGGATGCGGAGCTGGCTCATTCACAGGCAGGATATGTTGCCTATTACGTCTGTGGGTGCCTCCATCAGCATTGACCAAATATAAGTGTGGCTCAGATGGTCATGATCTATGTGGGTTTGCACACGAACCACCTGCCCCTTGGTTAAAGGTGGCAGCAGTCTGCTTGTTTTGTCATACCACTGTTTGTCACGCTTTTGTTGCAGCCTGGACCGGACTTCCGATGGTGGGACCACCTGCGGGATAATGCCTGATCTGCTACAGACACTGTGGCTCGGGTCTGTCTTGATAATAAACGTTGAGCATGTGAACCCAAGATGGGGTCGCGGAAGATGTTGCGCAGGTTTAGCAGGTCCAGGTACACATTGGAATTAGCTCTGTAGGATCATTCCATTAATTGTTTGGCACTCCACACACTCCGTTCAGCCAGTCCATTCAACTGAGGATATTCAGGGCTGCTGGGTGATGTGGCGAAAACCCCAGCGTGCAGCAAATTCTTTGAAGTGCTGGCTGGTAAGTTGACTACCGTTATCAGATAGCAGTTGACAAGGAGCTCCGTGATCTGCGGGTTTTAGAACTACCCCATGAGAAATGGGGCTACTGAGAAGATCAATGTCAAACCAGCCGGAATACGAGTCGACAAGAACCAGGTATTGCTTGCCATGCCACTCAAACATATCAGTTGCCACTGTAGAACATGAGAGGGCAGGAGCTGGGTGTGAGAGAAGTGGTTGCTTTTGTTGATAAGGTGCCAAACTGTTACACACTGCACAGGATGCCACATTCTCAAGAATGTATTCAGCTATATCAGGCCAGTAAAACATGTTTTTTGCTCATAGGACAGTTGCTTCAGTGCCTGGGTGCCCTGCATGGACAGCGTTAAAATACTTGCTGTGTAAAGAAGCAGGGACTACAGCCTTGTGGCCTTTTACGATAATACCATCTTGTAGTACTAGTTCATCACGGACGGCAAAGAAGGGCCAAACTGGAAGCGGTACATTGTAATGCTTGTCAGGCCAGCTGCTCTTAATGACAGAGGTGAGCGACCATAAGGTACTGTCAGCAGCAGTATGGGCAACCAGGTCCTCCACACAGGATGAGGGAATAAAAGACACAGTCATTATTACAAGGTGTCATCATCTGGTGAGGGCGGACCCTTGCAGGTCTTTCGGGGAGCACGCGAGAGGGTGTCAGCCAGGTGCATATCCTTACCATGTTTGTAGGTCAGAATAATGCCATACTTTTGAAGTTGAAGCAACATCCGTTGAAGGCGCCCTGGAGCGGCATGAATCAGTTTGTTAAAGATGCTGACCCGGGGTTGGTGGTCAATTTCCATCATGACCGTATGTCCGAAGATAAACTCATTATCTTGCAGGCGAAAATGACTGCTAGCAGCTCCTTTTCAATTTGGGCGTAGCTTTGATGTGTGTCAGTCATGGTGAGCGAGGCATAGACCACAGGCTTGCTGCCGCTACTGTCATCTTGAAGACATGCTGTGCCTAGTCCTTGTTGTGAAGCGTCACAAGTCAGTGTGACCGGTCTTTAGGATCAAAATAAGCGAGAGTAGGGGCATAAGACATTTGCTGCTGAAGAGTGTCAAATCCCTTCTGCTGTTGCTCATGCCAGACCCAAACAGTGTCTTTGTGGTTAAGCTGGCGCAGCGGGGTTGACGTTTCACTGAAGTTCGGAATAAATGTACTCAGGTAGTTTACCATGCCAAGGAATCTCTGCAGACTAAGCATGTTTGTGGGTGCTGGTAACTCGTTGTAGCAATGGTTTTTGCCAGATCAGTTTTTAGGCCATATTTAGTGAACTCATGGCCGACATAGTTCACCTCACTTACTCTGAATTTGCATTTTTGAGGGTTTATTGAGGTTGATTACATTGGCGCAGTCCAGGACCTTTGTTAGATTAGCATCGTGTTCTTGGATAGTTCGTCAAGCAACGAGGATATCATCTACTACAATGGAGCACGGGTAACCTGCAAACAATTGTTCCATAGCCTGTGAAATACTTCACTAGCAGAGCTTATGCCAAAAGGCATGTGAAGGAATCTGTATCGCCTGAAGGGTGTGCTGAAGGTAGTTAACTTGGAGGAGTTGCATTCCAGAGGAATCTGCCAGAATTGACTCTTGGCATCTAGTACTGTGAATACAGTTGCTTCAGCCACCTGCGCTGCAATCTCGTCTACTGTGCGCATGAGATAGTGTGGTCGCTTAATGGGTGTGTTTGTTCTTGGGATTGATGCAAATCCGTATTTCATCCTTGTTCTTCTTTGTTGCCATGACCATGGGCGAAACCCAATCCGAGGGGTCAGCGACGGGGGCCATTTGAGAGTGCTCAGAGTCCATGTTCCCATGGTTGTGTGAATTAACAGATTGTCTTGTTTGAACTCTGTTGCTACCTGAGTGGCAGTATCGGAAAAAATTGTTGCATTTTTTACAGAAGTGACAAAGCTTTCCATAAGCCAGGCAATGGTCATGGGCAGCAACATGCGAACCCTCACAATTTAAACAATTGTATATAGGTTTAACGGCAGACCTGTAGGGCACTTGAGGAAATTGGCAAGAAGCTTGATAAAGTGTGCCGGCAACATTAACATCGTGGGCAGAGTGGGGGCCATGTCCCAAGATTTTAGCATGAGCATCAGTGGTTTTCAGCAGTCTCCAGAGTGAGTTCAGTATCGCGTAGCAGCTCATCGCATAATTTATCATTGAGAATACCATAGACCAAATGGTCACGAACTAGGGTGTCACATAAATCTCCAAAGGCACATCTACTGGCAATGTGTTTCAAAGCACTAACGTATGTTTCAACCGGTTCGCCATGTCTTTGGCTTCACAAAAAAAAAAAAATGTCTCCATTACTAGATTACTACGTAACTCACATAACTGTTGAAATTTGTTTAGCAGGCAGTCGGGGTCCTGGATGAACTCAGCAGGAACAATCCGGACACCAGCCTGATCAAACCTAGCTGGTTCATAATGAAATCTTCTGGCACGCCGAGCAGCTTTTGTGCCGGCTAGGTTGAGGAGAATAGAGGCATGTACAGCTGGAGCACCAGCCGGGTGAGCTGCATGTATATAAATGGTGAAATCTTCTTCAAATATGCACCACCGTTCAGCAAGGTCTTCATCAAACACCAAAGGTTCTGGTTTTCTGAGAGAAGAGGCCATGGTAAAACATATACTGCACAATAAATAAATAAATAAATAAATGCAATGTAATTAGGCAGGGAGTGAGTCTGCGTTTTCTGACACTATGTTGGATTGACATAACTCACACACAGTGATTAGGATCCAAAGACTTTTATTAGCAATTCAGCATAGGTAACTTCATCTGAACATCCAGCTCAAGACTGAGAGAGAAAGGGAAAAAGGCTTTCTATTAAACCTTTGGGCGGAGCCACAGTATAACTCATAGCATGTGACACTGATCTACAAGTACCGAACAATCCTATCTATATTGCCTGCCTCCGCACATGACAGCAGGCCCCCAACCCCCTTCCCTGGTTCCCACTACCATCTCGGCATTTCCCCCTGTCCACTGGGTCTCCCATCATGCTCAGAGCTCCCCTCATCCCCCTGTTAAGGTTCATTTCACTTCCAACAGACAAAAACGCAATAAAATTAGTAATCAAGTAGTGAAATCTTTATTTTGCCCAGGCGGGTGCGGTCGACACTCTTACAGTATGTAAAATAGGCTATACAGAGTCACTCTATCCCCACACAAAGAGGTAATATGGTCATGCTGAAGAAACTATTTTTCTGCAGATCAAGCATTTGTTTTTTTTAACCTAATTGATGCACATTATAATCTTATAGAGCAAAGCGTAGGAGCCAAGAGTCTGAACATACCCTTGGTTGTTTTTCTCTGTTATAAACATTCATGTATTTGTGCTGTTATCTCACCAGTGTGATGGAAGAAGGGCGAAAACATTTCTGTTAGCCTTGCTAGTGTAATAGGAGAAAGGTGAAAGCATCCATTTTATTGCTTCTAAATCTACAGCTGGATCTATTTTATAACTTTTAAATCTTTAAACTTTCTCACCCCCATTGTTCTCAGCAGTCCACCTCGCTCTAGACATCCGGCTCGCTCATGGTCATGCAAGGATATCAAAGAATGTCTTGGAGCGATGATCTTGCTGAATAATCCGCCAATGCCACACATGAGCAGAGGTTTATCAGATGCAAAATGGGTTGCACACAAATCATAAACGAGCACCTTGTGTGATCTTTGGTCTGGGAAATGTTTCATTGCCAAATATCAGGAAAATGAAACATGCTTTATGATCACCTGGCAATCCCCTGCACCGGGCAGCAATGAGGTTGCGGAGATTGCTGGCGGATATAAGCAACAAAGATTTATTGAACAGAAGACATGCACGTAGCCTACACACACATTCACAGCTTTTCCCCGGGGACCGAGTTGCCAAGAATATTGAACTTGAGACAATAAAAATGGGGAGATATATTAATTCTTTCATCCTTTGACGCAGGAGATTAAGAAGCTATAAATCAAGATGATATAATGCTATTGCTAAAGTCGGTTTTTCAGACAGGATGGAAAATGACACAAAGTGAGGTTGAACCTGTCCCTTAGTGGGAGATGAATAGACCATGAAGAGAGAGACCTGATCATCAGAGGCAGAATAATAACTCTTCCCAAGCTATGACAGTACAATAAGATCAAATATGTTCATCGCTCACATCTGGAACCAGGGATGAGTAGGGAGATCAGGGACCATGTGAAGAAAAAAGAAGCATTTAAAGTAGGTCACTCTCACCGGGTCTCAGAGGGACACAAAGTGCTGGAGTAACTCAGCAGGCCAGGCAGCATCTATGGAGAAAAAGGATGACTGATGTTTCGGGTCAGAACCCTTCTTCAGACCCGCATCTTCTCTAAACCAGTTTCTGCACTTCCTTTCTACACAGGTCTCAGAGGGATCCTGGGCCAATGCTGACACAGATTGCTTTCATTCTGGATGCGAAAATGTATCTGCAGTCAAATAAAAGTAGTTCAAGTTTTGGGGAGACAAACCTTTTGAAGAACTCCCACTCATTGAAATCATTCCCAGACTCAAAGAACAGTTTTCTAGATGTAGCATCCCTGAGATGTTGATTCCAGATCGTGGGCAACAGTTCACTGCGGGAATCTTTGTGAGTTCCTAGAGGTCTGTAGTTTGATCACAGGAAAACTCAGCAATGTAAGGGACAGGCAGGCACTGTGAAGGTTATGCAGAGACTTATGCTCATTCCAGCCATAGCTCAATTCCCCAAATATTGCTTGTACCAAGTGCATAAGTGAGGAGAAATGGAGTGACCAAAAGCTGGCAGGTATGTGGGAGAGCATATTGTGGGAGAGCATATTGTCTTGACACTATATTACTAAGCTATCTCTCCTTCCTATGCTCCATCTTGTCTTCATTTGAGAGTTGGCCTGCAATATGATGTAATCTACACACTTGTTAATGGAGTTGGAGCAGGATTCCCCTCTCACTGACAACCTCTAGTCCCCAACTGTGCTCATTTGTCCTGAAAGAAGTTAAAAGTGAACGAGGTAAGACAGGGAGACCTTACAGATATGTAGAATGTCAGATGGTGAGGCTGTGGTTTTTAAAGTTGTACAGATGAATTAACTTGTGAAGAGATGGTTAATCCCAGTATGAGACGTCAAATTGGAAGTCATTCCCCCACCAGAGAAAGATTAGTGCTCATTAAGGGTCTACTGGAACACAAGGCAGCAAGGAAGAAAAAAAATCGTATTGATGTGTTTCCTTGCTGGGATTGCCAAGGATATGTGATACCATTGATCCATTCTACGTGAAAGGGCTGGCAATTCAGGGCAGTGCCATCTTATTTAACTGGCACCAGATGGAAAATTTGGGTGACCTGGTTATATCCAAAGGGAATAGGGGCCCAGCTTGCTTGCCATTCATTCCCATGGGAGGGCAGAATGAATGGTTGGCATGTTCTTTTTTGGGTAGGTCAGGCTCTGGGAGCACAGATGGTACCTCTGTGGGTAATTATGCGCAAGTGCAATAAAAAAATATTGCTATGGGATGCTGTGCAGTTATTAGTGAGGGTATTGCCAGACTGATTTCTTCCTCACTGCTCTTCAGTCCGATGCTTAACCCTGCAGGCCAAACTCTCATTTTAAAACCTGCACAGGATTATCCAAGTTCTAAATGGGGAGTCAAATATTATAGTGGGAGTGAGTTGATTTAATTTGGGGGTAAGCCATGGTGGTTGAGATCGGCCCCATGGTTTGCTCATCCTGCAACATGTGGGAGATCAGGGATATGGTCGGGGACTACATGTGCAGGAAGTGTGTCCAGCTGCAGGTCCTGGCAGACCGCATTGAACGATTGGAGCTGCGGTTGGATTCATACTGGAGCATCCATGATGCTGAGAAAGTCGTGAATAGCACGTACAGTGAGTTGGTCGCACCGCAGGTAAAAAATAAGCGGACAGAAAGGGAACGGGTGACCACTAGCCAGTGTAGCAGTAGGCAGGTAGTGCAGGAGTCCCCTGCAGTCATCTCCCCCCTAAACAGATATACCATTTTGGATACTGTTGGGGGAGATGGCTCATCAGGGGAAGGCAGCAGAAGCCAAGTTCATGGCACCATGGGTGGCCCTGCAGCACAGGTGGGGAGGAAAAGGAGTGGAAGAGCTATAGTAATAGGGGATTCAATTGTAAGGGGAACAGATAGGCGTTTCTGCGGCCACAAACAAGACTCCAGGATAGTATGTTGCCTCCCTGGTGCAGGGTCAAGGATGTCACTGAGCGGCTGCAGAACATTCTGGAGGGGGAGGGTGAACAGCCAGTTGTCGTGGTGCACATTGGCACAAACGATATAGGTAAAAAAAGGGATGAGGTCCTACAAGGTGAATTTAGGGAGCTAGGAGATAAACTTAAAAGTAGGACCTCAAAGGTAATAATCTCTGGATTCCACGTGCTAGTCAAAGTAGAAATAGGAGGATCTTGCAGATGAATACGTGGCTTGAAAAATGGTGCAAGGGGGAGGGATTCAAATTTCTAGGGCATTGGAACCAGTTCTGGGAGAGGTGGGACCAGTACAAACAGGACGGTCTGCACCTGGGCTGGAATGGATCCAATGTCCTTGGGTTAGTGTTTGCTAGTGCTGTCGGGGAGGATTTAAACTAATGGGGCCAAGGGATGGGAGCATGAGCGGAAATACAGAGGGTTGTAAAATGAGGGTATAAGCAATAGGTAGCAAGGTGAAAAGTAAAAGTGGCAGGCAGACAAATCCAGGGCAAAAATAAAAAAGGGCCACTTTTCAACATAATTGTATAAGGGGTAAGAGTGTTGTAAAAACAAGCCTGAAGGCTTTTTGTCTCAATGCAAGGAGCATTTGTAATAAGGTGGATGAGTTGAATGTGTAGATAGTTATTAATGAATATGATATAGTTGGGATCCAGGGTGACCAAGGCTGGGAGCTGAACATCCAGGGATATTCAATATACAGGAGGGATAGACAGAAAGGAAAAGGAGGTGGGGTAGCGTTACTGGTTAGCAAGGAGATTAAAGCAATAGAAAGGAAGGACATTAGCTTGGTGGATGTGGAAACACTAAGGGGCAGAAAACGCTAGTTGTGTACAGGCCACCTAACAGTAATAGTTGAGTTGGGGATGGCATCAAACAGGAAATTAGAAATGCGTGCAACAAAGGTAAAACAGTTATAATGGGTGACTTCAATCTACATAAAGATTGTGTGAATCAAATTGACAGGGGTGCTGAGAAAGAGGATTTCTTGGAATGTATGCGGGATAGTTTTCTAAATCAGCATGTAGAGGAACCAACGAGAGAGCAGGCTATTCTAGACTGGGTATTGAGTAATGAGGAAGGGTTAGTTAGCAGTCTTGTTGTGCGTGGCCCCTTGGGCAAGAGTGACCATAATATGGTTGCCTTCTTCATTAGGATGGAGAGTGACATCATTAATTCAGAAACAAGGGTTCTGCACTCAAAGAAAGGTGACTTTGAGGGTATGAGACGTGAATTGGCCAAGATAGACTGGCAATTGATTCTTAAAGGGTTGACTGCGGATATGCAATGGAAGGCATTTAAAGACTGCATGGATGAACTACAACAATTGTTCATCCCAGTTTGGCAAAAGAATAAATCAGGGAAGGTAGTGCATCCGTGAATGACAAGGGAAATCAAGGATAATTTAAAAACAAAAGATGAAGCATACTAATTAGCCAGAAAAAGCAGCCTACCAGAGGACTGGGAGAAATTCAGAGTCCAGCAGAGGAGGACAAAGGGCTTAATTACGAAAGGGAAAATAAATTATGAAAGAAAACTGGCAGGGAGCATAAAAACTGCAAAAGTTTCTATAGATATGTGAAGAGAAAAACATTAGTTAAAACAAATGTAGGTCCCTTCCAGTCAGAAACAGGTGAATTGATCATGGGGAACAAGGACATGGCAGACCAATTGAATAACTACTTTGGTTTTGTCTTCACTAAGGAAGACATAAATAATCTGCCGGAAATAGCAGGGGACCGGGGATCAAATGAGATGGAGGAACTGAGTGAAATCCAGGTTAGCCGGGAAGTGGTGTTAGGCAAATTGAATGGATTAAAGGCTGATAAATCCCCAGGGCCAGATAGGCTGCATCCCAGAGTACTTAAGGAAGTAGCCCCAGAAATAGTGGATGCATTAGTGATCATTTTTCAAAACTCTTTAGATTCTGAGGATTGGAGGGTAGCTAATGTAACCCCACTTTTTAAAAAGGGAGGGTGAGAGAAATCGGGGAATTACAGGCCAGTTAGTCTAACATCGGTAGTGGGGAAAATGCTAGAGTCAGTTATTAAAGATGGGATAGCAGCACATTTGGAAAATGATTAAATCATTGGACAAAGTCAGCATGGATTTATGAAAGGTAAATCATGTATGACGAATCTTATAGAATTTTTCGAGGATGTAACTAGTAGAGTGGATAAGGGAGAACCAGTGGACGTGTTATATCTCGACTTTCAGAAGGCTTTCAACAAGGTCCCACATAAGAGATTAGTATGCAAACTGAAAGCACACGGTTTTGGGGGTTCAGTATTGTTGTGGATAGAGAACTGGCTGGCAGACAGGAAGCAAAGAGTAGGAGCAAATGGGTCCTTTTCAGAATGGCAGGCAGTGACTAGTGGGGTACCGCAAGGCTCAGTGCTGGGACCCCAGCTATTTACAATATATATTAATGATTTGGACGAGGGAATTGAATGCAACATCTCCAAGTTTGTGGATGACATGAAGCTGGGGGGCAGTGTTAGCTGTGAGGAGTATGCTAGGAGGCTGCAGTGTGACTTGGATAGGTTGGGTGAGTGGACAAATGCATGGCAGATGCAGTATAATGTGGATAAATGTGAGGTTATCCACTTTGGTGGTAAGAGGAGGAAAGTAGACTATTATCTGAATGGTGGCCGATTAGGAAAAGGGGAGATGCAACGAGACCTAGGTGTCATGGTACATCAGTCATTGAAAGTAGACATGCAGGTGCATCAGGCAGTGAAGAAAGCGAATGGTATGTTAGCATTCGTAGCAAAATGATTTGAGTATAGGAGCAGGGAGGTTCTACTGCAGTTGTACAGGGCCTTGGTGAGACCACACCTGGAGTATTGTGTACAGTTTTGGTCTCCTAATCTGAGGAAAGACATTCTTGCCATAGAGGGAGTACAGAGAAGGTTCACCAGACTGATTCCTGGGATGGCATGACTTTCATATGAAAAAAGACTGGATAGACTCGGCTTGTACTCGCTAGAATTTAGAAGATTGAGGGGGGATCTTATAGAAAGTACAACATTCTTAAGGGGTTGGACAGGCCAGATGCAGGAAGATTGTTCCCGATGTTGGGGAAGTCCGGAACAAGGGGTCACAGTTTAAGGATAAGGGGGAAATCGTTTAGGACCGAGATGAGAAAAACAGTTTTCACACAGAGAGTGGTGAATCTGTGGAATTCTCTGCCACAGAAGGTAGTTGAGGCCAGTTCATTGGCTATATTTAAGAGGGAGGTAGATGTGGCCCTTGTGGCTAAAGGGATCAGGGGGTATGGAGAGAAGGCAGGCAGAGGATACTGAGTTGGATGATCAGCCATGATCATATTGAATTGCGGTGCAGGCTCGAAGGGGCAAATGGCCTACTCCTGCACCTATTTTCTATGACATTATTACCAGAATTAATCATTTCACATACATATAACTGCATTATATGAAAAACTAGATATTATTTCCTGTTGGTGGTCAATGTTTGGTTGTTCCTAATAATTCTCTGTCTCTGTGATTCTCTGTCAATATCACACATTCAATGTTGTTATATCAGTTATTGAGTTGTAATATAGTCGATTGTCACCAGGTGGCAAAGTGAGGTAACTGCACTCTTGTACCCACATCACTACCAGGCCTGACAGACACATACAGACACACACATACACACACATAGACACAAGTATCTATATATAGTATAGCCTGAGTCATTTTTAGACCCATAAAACTACATTTCCTGGATAATATTTCAAGTTTAGTTTCATGCAACGATCAGTCTACGCGATGGCATAATCTTTGGCACAACGTATTTCCCTGTACTGAGTCAGACTATAGCCAGACACGGCTCTTCAATGCCACCTTTTGCATTCGCTGACAATACCGGCATTGGTGGACAAATAACGGATAATGAAATCAAAGTACAGAAGGGAAATCAATAATCTGATTGAATGATCCCAGAACTTGCTCGTAACATTAGCAAGACCAAGGAGATGATTGTTCATTTCAGGACGGGAAAACTGAGATCACTGAACCTGTCTTCTTTAGCCAGATGGTGATAGAGAGAGGCAACAGCTTTGAGTACCTGGGCATGCTTACCTCTGAAGATCTATCATGGACTCAACACATTGATGCAATCATAAAGAAAGCTCATCAGTGCCTCTCCTCAGAGGTCTGAGGAAATTTGACGTTCAGAATACTATCAAACTTCAGCAGGAGCATGGCAAAGTTTACTGACTAGTTGCATCACAGCCTGCTTTGGTACTCAAAGGCCCCAAAACAAAGGAGCCTGCAAAAAGTTGTGGACATTCTCCAGTCCATCATGGGTACTCACCTTCCTCCTATTGAAGGGATCTAAAGGAAACACGGCTTCAAGAAGGAAGCTAACATCATCAATGACCCACACCACCAAGGCCATGCTCTCATCTCGCTGCTCCATCGGGTAGGTAGTTCAGGAATCCGATTACCATTATCTCCAGCTTCAAGAACAGCTTCTTCCCATCAACCAAAATGCTCTTGAACCACACTACACAAACAAACCGCGAGCTGGATCAACCGACCGCACACACACACACACACACACACACACACACACAGAAACACATCGCAAAGGTGGGGGGGCAGGGAAAGCGGGGAGCGCTGTCTGAAATTTAGAAGGATGAGAGGGATCTCATTGAAACATATAAGATTGTTAAGGGCTTGGACACACTAGAGGCAGGAAACATGTTCCCTAGGTTGGGGGAGTCCAGAAACAGGGGCCACAGTTTAAGAATAAGCAGTAAGCCATTTAGAACAGAGACGAAGGAAACACTTTTTCTCACAGAGAGTGGTGAGTCCGTGGAATTCTCTGCCTCAGAGGTGGAGGCAGGTTCTCTGGTTGCTTTCAAGAGAGAGCTAGATAGGGCTCTTAAAAATAGCGGAAGAGGGGATTTGGGGAGAAGGCAGGAACGGGGTACTGATTGGGGATGATCAGCCATGGTCACATTGAATGGCGGTGCTGGCTCGAAGGGCCGAATGGCCTACTCCTGCACCTATTGTCTATTATCTATTGTTTAAATTCACACCCGCAATGAAGAGGAAGGAAAGACGGCTGCACAGTGTACTGTGTCCTTTAGAGAGCGCGGGGGGGAGGAGAGAAGTGGAGAGAGGGGGAGAGAAGGGGAGAGAAGGGGAGAGAAGGGGAGAGAAGGGAGGGGAAAGGGGGTAAGAAGGAGTGGAGACACTTTTAAGAAATATTAAAACGTTTAGCAGGCATTTTACTTACCGGTCGGTTTTCCTGGGTCCTGAAAACTCCAATGAGCCAATCAAAATGCCAGGTTAGTGAAGGAGATTGCCTATGGCTGCCCTCGACTGCCTGTAACTAAATTGCGATCCAAATTTTACTCGCAGGAAATTTTTCAACATGCTGAAAATTTTCTGCGACCTAGCTGAGGCCACGAGTATTCGGGAACTTCCCTCGAGCATGAAGGAGAGTTCCAGTGACCTCATAGCACCTTCTAGGACCATGTGTCGACCATGCTGCGAGTTTGAGTCGAGGGCAAACTCGTCTAAACTCGCAGATTAGGTCACCACAGTGGGACATCCCCTTAAATTTGCAACAAGTAAGAATTTAATTGTTCCCTTCACGATGCATATATCAATTAAACTCTATCGACTCTTGAGCGTCATAATTAATCGAAAGCTTTCACAATGTCGCCCCTCAGTCTCTCATAGATACATAGAAAATAGGTGCAGGAGTAGGCCATTCGACCCTTCGAGCCTGCACCGCCATTCAATATGATCATGGCTGATCATCCAACTCAGCATCCTGTACCTGCCTTCTCTCCATACCCCCTGATCCCTTTAGCCACAAGGGCCACATCTAACTCCCTCTTAAATATGGCCAATGAACTGGCCTCGACTACCCTCTGTGGCCGAGAGTTCCAGAGATTCACCACTCTCTGTGTGAAAAATGTTTTTCTCATCTCGGTCTTAAAGGATTTCCCCCTTATCGTTAAGCTGTGACCCCTTGTCCTGGACTTCCCCAACATCGGGAACAATCTTCCTGCATCTAGCCTGTCCACCCCTTAAGAATTTTGCAAGTTTCTATAAGATCCTCCCTCAATCTTCTAAATTCTAGCGAGTATAGGCCGACTCTCACCAGAAAGAATAGCCCCAAACAGTTCCTGTTTAAGAAGGAACTGCAGATGCTGGAAAATCGAAGGTAGACAAAAGTGCTGGAGAAACTCAGCGGGTGCAGCAGCATCTATTGAGCGAAGGAAATATGCAACGTTTTGGGCCGAAACTTTTCTTCAGACTAATGTTTCATCAGTCTGAAGAAGGGTTTTGGCCCGAAACTTTTCCCATTTCCTTCGCTCCATAGATGCTGCTGCACCCGCTGGGTTTCTCCAGCACTTTTGTCTACCATAGCCCCAGACATTCTTGGGATTCTTTCCTGCACCCTTTCTAACTTAATTAGTGTAGCAGCCAGAAATGCACGCACTATTTCAGATGCAAACTCACCAACATGCTAAATAATGGCGGCGGAGGGCTCTACCCGGGCCAGCTGCCTGCCCCTTTTCCGGGGTTACGTCCGTGCCCAGGTGGGATTAGAAAGGGAATACGCCCTGTCTGTGGGCACCCTGAGGGAGTTCCGGGACCACTGGGCTCCGCAGGGTGTTGAATGTATCCTCAATAAGGATTGTATCATAATTGTATAATAGTTTAGTATGGATATATGTTTGTATTGTATTTATGGTGGTGGGTTCTGGCTTGTTTTATTGTAGTGTAAATATTATTTTTTAATAATTGAATACATTTTTTGATTAAAATAAAAATAAAAATAAAAAAACCATGCTAAATAATTGTAACATGGCGTCCCTGCTTTTCTATCCAATGCCCCATCTGATATTCGACATCATGTCAAACGCCTTCTTCACTGCCTTGCCTAACTGTGTTGCCACTTTTAGGGAACTATGTAATTGTACCCCAGGGTCTTTGTTTAGTTTAGTTTAAAGATACAGCATGGAATCAGGCCTTTCGGCCCACCAAGTCCATGCTGACCATCTATCCCCCTTATACTAATTCTATATTACACATGAGGGACAATTTACAGAAGCCAATTAACCTATAAATGTGCACGTCTTGGAGTTTGAGAGGAAACTGGAACATGCAGAAAAATCCACATGGTCAGGGGAGAACAAAACTTCTGCAAAACTTCCCTGAGCCTTGTCACTTGCTATGTAAATCTGGTTTAACTCTCCAAAATACTTCACACGTGCAAATTAAATCACATCTAATATTCTTTTGCCTAATTTCCCAGTTGATCTAGATCCTGTTGTAATCCTAGAAAATCCATTACACCACACCAACAATGTTGGTGTTATCTGCAAATGTACTAATCATGCCACCTGCATTCTCATCCAAATGATTAAAATATACAACAAACAACAGGAAAGCCAGTACTAATTCCTACAGCACACTATTGGTGAGAGGCCTAAAATCTGATAAACAATCTTCCACCACCACCCACTGACTGTTACCAAGAAACCACTGTTGTATCCAATTGATTAGCTCACCGTGGATCCCAAGTGATCTCACCTTACAAATAATTTTTCCATGGGGGGCCTTATCAAATGTCTTGTAAAGGTCCATGTAGACAACATCCATCCTACCCTGTCAACCCTTTGGGTCGCCTCTTCAAAAAAACACAATCAAATTCATCAGACATGATTTCCCAAACACAAAGCCATGCTGTCCATTTCTAACACTACTTGCCTTTCCAAATGCAAACTGATTCTGTCTCTCAGAATCTCCTCCAGCAAAAATTCATAAATTGTATGTTGATAAACTGAGGAATTACTGTATATGTATTATATTTATATCAATTCATCAATATTGCATATTAAGATGTCAGTTTTCAAGTCAAACATTGTTAATATTATAATATTAGAAAATAAGAAGTGTAATTTTCTCCACCCCACATATTCTAACTGAGAAACAATTAAAATGTGATTTACATGTAATCTGTTCAAGTGTATATAATTAATTGAGGTTATAATTAATGCAGCTGATTGTTTTTAGACTTTTTATACTATTGTGCAATGATGAGCACAAATAGTATAGGAGCGGCTATAACAGGAGAACACAGGCTTATGGGCCTGTCAAGTTGCCGGTAGTCGACTGAAAACCCGACAACTGGAACGGTGACTGTCAGAGTGGAATATACACACACATTGCTTCCCTCACCAGCCCGTTATGCAGGCAGGGGACAGGGCAAGCGGGGGGAGCGCTGTCTGAGTGAAATTCACACCATGTAAAGCCAAGGTGATACAGACACACATAGCGATGAACAGGAAGGTTGGCTGTAATTAAGATGGCTAAAGCACTCTAGACAGTAAGTCCTTTAAAAGAGGGAGGGAGAGGGGGGGAGAAGCAGTGGAGACAACTTTTCAGAAGCCAGAGATACATGGATGTGAAGTTCGGCGGACATTAACATTACCAGTCAGTTATCCTTAGTTCTGAAAACTACTGCTTACTTTTTTTTCCCAATGAGCCATTAAAATTCACCGGTCAGCACTGGCTACAACCTATGAGAACCTATGAGGACCTTTAACCTCCTGGCAACCCACCTACAGCACGAGAATTCTTGCTACTCTCCATGGCGGCTTAATTCGAGTCGCTGCTAATTTTTCAACATGTTGAAAAATTTGCAGCGACCATAATGAGGCCACGACTAGTTCCCAGAATGCGGGAACTCCTCACGACCATGAAGGCGACTCCCCGGCAACCACCCGTGAACATGTGGCGACCATGTGGCGACTGCATAGTTTCCTGCAGTCACCTAAAAAGTCGCCTAAGTGGGACAGGCCCCCTTGGCAAAAGTATAAGCAGGAGATTTGTTTTTTTAAACAGCAAGTGTTACAATCTGCAAGACACAGCCTCAAAAGTTTCCAAACAAAATTTAAGTAACTTCCTAAAAAGGAATTATTTATGTGCTTAAAATGGAAACACTTGTGGGGAAGGAAGAGGAATGTGGAACGAACTTAGGAACTCTTTTAAAGGTCAGCGTTATGGATTAAATAGCCTAATTCTTGGCTATCATTCAATGATTTCATTCCAACTGTGCTGAATAAAAATAAAGCATTCTTGGAGGGTGAGTAATTATGTTAAATATTAATGTGTAGGAAGGAACTGCCGATGCTGGTTTAAAGGTAGACACAAAAAGCTGGAGTAACTCAGTGGGACAGTGAGCATCTCTGGAGAGAGGTAATGGGTGACGTTTTGGGTCAAGACCCTTCTTCAGACTAAAACTGCTGGTGTGCAATATGTGAGCGGTTGGTGGTCAGGGAGTGGGATGCGAATCATTATCCAGGCACCCTCTCCCTCTGCTCATTTTTAAGTGATCTTCAACTGTATTGTCATTACAATACTCGTATGTCTATAATAGTGCAGCTGCAATTTCACGCCTGCATACCAAGATGTCTCTGAAAAACATTATGGGTTTTTCACCAGGCCACCTACATGTATGTAAGGACATTGGGGAGTTCCTTTCAGGAGATGGCATGTGAGAGTTGGAGAGTTTAAGGAAGAAAATGCCTTGATAGTTAAAAGCACCTCCACCAACAGTGGTATTTATATCTTAAACCAGGCCCTCATATGCTGAAAGACCATAAAGAGATGCTTATGTTTGTAGATTCACATCATAAGCACCGTTCAACACTTCCAGGAGTACAATAAAAGGAAAAGAACACAGCTCTGGGGTAAAGAGGCAACATCTTAATCTAAAACAAATAACTCAACAGTTCAAAGCCCTACTCAATACAAGCACTAAAGATAAAGTAAAATTTAGTCCACAGCTCTAAAATTAACAATGACACCTTTAGGTACTTTGGAACTAATGTGTGCACAATAATTCACCGAAGGCAGGAGCTGATATCCATTAGATACAAACTATTCTCAAATACAAAGCACATTAGTGCAAAATGTGAGATTCATTAATATCTTTGTGCAAAGAGGTATGGTGCTTTTGGCTTCATTATTCAACACACCTGTAACATATTCAGAGGACAACTTAAAAGGATGAATGTGTAATTTAGTTGAGAACTGGCTCATAGCTAAACAATTAATTTTGGCCCCAGAATCCATTGATGGATTGCCACGTGGTCCTTCAGTTTCTGAGAGAGCCGCTTCATCCAAAAGTGGGCAGAGCAGTCCTGTAATGAATTGTGCTGAGGCCCCACAGCACAATTTGGGGTCAATGCTGACCTTAGGTGCTATATGGAGTTTGCAAGTTCTCCCTATGGCTTTGTGATTTTTTCCAGGTGCTCTGCTTTCTCCCAAAAGCCAAAGATGTGCTGAATGGTAGGTTATTTCGCTACTGGATACAGAAGGGGATGAGAAGGTATGGTAAGTAAAAGGAATATTCCTAAAAAATTGGATGAGTATAGATAGGCGGTTGATAGTATAGACATGGTGGCAGAAGGGCATGTTTCCAAACTATATGAGAGCAAAGAGCGAATGTAGTGATCAAGAATTTGGTGTTGGACAGTTGCAAATCTTGAGACAACCATTTATGGACACAAACCAATGTATTCAATGACAACTATGCAGAGGCGAGAGCTCCACTCCCTTACGTACAAAAGGTTAATTGAGATTTACATTGATTAGAGAAATACTTCCATAAATAAAAGCAAACCAGTTTGTCAAGTGAGAGGCAGTGATTTGGCTAGGCTGTTCAACAATCATGTTCGGAAATTCTTTCTTCAGTTATAAAGGGCTTGGATGAGACCATATCTGAACTACAGTGTACGATGTTGGTTTCTTTATTTAAGAAAGAATGTTATGCCCCTGTCCCACTTAGGAAACCTGAACGGAAACCTCTGGAGACTTTGCGCCCCACCCAAGGTTTCCGTGCGGTTCCCGGAGGTTTTTGTCAGTCTCCCTAATGGTCGAAAGTGGTTTCCGCTTCTTCTATGTTCCGGCGATTATTTCAAAAAATTCAAAACCGGCCACGACTAAAAATAGGTTGCTGTTTTAAAAATCGGTAATTTTTTAGTCGAAGCTGGTTGCGATGCTAGTTGAAGGTGGTTGCCGGAGGTTGCAGGTAACCACCTGCAACCTCTGGCAACCACCTGCAACCTCCGGCAACCTCCGGCAACCACCTTCAACTAGCATCGCAACCGGCTTCGACAAGAAAATTACCGATTATTAAATTGGCAACCTATTTTTAGTCGCGGCTGGTTTTGATTTTTTGAAATAATTGCCGGAACATAGAAGAAGCGGAAACCACTTTCGACCATAAGGGGGACTGACAAAAACCTCTGGGAACCTCTGGGAACCGCACGGAAACCTTGGGTGGGTCTCAAAGTCTCCAGAGGTTTCCGTGTAGGTTTCCTAAGTGGGACAGGGGCATTACTGTGTTGGAAACAGTCCATGGAAGGTATGAGTGATAGAAGATTGGATTGAAACATAAGAACCAGAAGAATCTTCACAGGGTGAACATTGCAAGAACAATTTAATAATGGAGAATCTAAAACAAAGGAGTAGAGTTTAAAAATGTGTGGTTGACACTGTTGCAGGGGGAAGGATCAAGGCAAGCAAAATGATGATAACTATTTGTTAAATAAAAATAAAAAGGAATGTAAAACCAAGGTAGCTTAAGGTACAGATCAGTTGTGATCTAATTAAGTAGTGACATTAGATTGAGTCATCTGTTTTTATTTGGCCTCAGTATCAAAACATCACAACCCATTATTTTTTCTTGTTATACAAAACACTTCTTCATTGCAAAGGTTAATTCTGATGCATAGAAATCTTTAATATTTTTGAGATTCTATATGCAGTCTTCAACAATTATTTTCATAAAACTGAACATGGCATGGTGGCGCAGTGGTAGAGTTGCTGCCTTATAGCGCTTGAAGCGCCGGAGACCCGGGTGCAATCCCGACCAGGGTGCTGTCTGTACGCAGTTTGTACGTTCTCCCCATGACTGCATGGATTTTCTCCAAGATCTTCGGTTTACGCCCACACTCCCAAGACGTACAGGTTTTAATGTAAATTGTCTTGGTATAAGTGTAAATTGTCCCTAGTGTGTGCAGGGTAATGTTAATGTGCGGGGATCACTGGTCGGTGCAGACTCAATGGACCGAAGGACCTGTTTCTGCGTTGTATCACTAAACTAAACTAAACTAAAGAACAGCACAGCCAAAGAATGGGTCCCCGATGTCTGTGCCGAACATGCTGCCGAAACCATTACTTATCTATCTGCACATAATCCATATCCTTCCATTCCCTACGTATCCATATGCCTATCCAAAAACCTTTAAATGCCAGTAACTTAACATGCCAGCACGTTCCAACAACTCATCACCCTCTGTGTAAAAAGCTTGTCCTACACATCTGTTTTAAGTTTTCAGATTTCAATTTTGACCAACGCTCACTTATCTGCTTAAGGAATGGCAATTGCGACCCTCAGGCCTATTCCTAGATTCAATCAGACTATGACTAATCTCTATCATAAATTAATCTAGCCTTGGTTCCAATAGCTTCAACCAGCAAATATCAAGCAATCCCTTGATTTAATCTCACCAGTTTCATTGACAAAAGCTTTAAGTGCCATGACTTTTTACTATCACTGGAAATTAATCCCATCAATGTATCTGAACAGCCGAGCTCTATTTTAACATTATGGCTGCTCCCCGAGTCGTAATTCTCCGTAAAAGGTCTTTTATCCCCCATTTACTGTTAACCATTTTTACCAATGACACTGATACTCCGGTGCTGAAGGTTTCCTACGTCAGAGTAACCTCAACAATATATGACAAATGGCTTCAGTGTAATGTATCAAATATTGGTCCTGTACAATAATTATGTAAAATTTGCATCCTTTTCTGATTTTGTCAGCTAACTAGCTGCTTATTAGATTGCAACAAATATTTCTAGGAAGCTCTGGAGACAGTTTGAGAAGAGCTTGTGAATAAACTACACTCTGTACTCTTCATATATATGTCTGTACACTGCACTTCATTAGTGTTCATAGAGTTTAAAAACCCACAGTACATACAGACTGTATACAGCTGACAAGTATAGAGAGAAGTCAGAGCCATTAAAAGTGACAAGGGTAATGAATAAAAAAGTATTTCCTTCGCTCCATAGATGCTGCCTCACCCGCTGAGTTTCTCCAGCAATTTTGTCTACGTAGGGTAATGAAGACATCAGGTTACAACCAGAATACATTGGTAGATTGGCAGAGGCAAATCTGAACTACAAACAGGCCAAGGGGAAAAGTTCATGCATAGGAGCAGAAGTAAGCCATTCGGCCCATCAATTCTACTCCACCATTCAATCATGGCTGATCCATCTTTCCCTCTGAACCCCATCCCCCTGCTTTTTCCCCATAACCCTTGACACCTTACTAATCAAGTACCTGTCAATCTGCATCTTAAAAATACCTAATAACTTGGACTCCACAGCCTCCACAGATTCACTACCCACTGACTGAAAGTACATCCTTTTATTCTGTGGCTATGCTCTCTGGTTCTAGGCTCTTCCACTAGTTGAAACATCCTCTCCACATCCACTCTATCCAGGCCTTTCTCTATTCGGTAAGTTTCAATGAGGTCCATATAAACTCCAGCAAGTATAGGTCCAGTGCCTATGTTAAAACCCAATCCTCCCTCAGATCATTCTCAAAAACCTCCTCAGGACCCTCTCCAGTACATCCTTTATCAGATATAAGGTGCAATCAACGTCAGAGACCTCAGTGACGCAGCGGTAGAGTTACTGCCTTTGCAAGTTGCGCTTGCAACGCCAGAGACCCGGGTTCGATCCCGACTACGGGTGCTGTCTGTACGAAGTTTGTCCGTTCTCCCGTGACCGCGTTAGGTTTTCTCCAAGATCTTTGGTTTCCTCCCACACTCCAAAGACGTACAGGTATGTAGGTTAATTGGCTTGGTGTATGTGTAAAAATTATCCCCAATGTGTGTAGGATAGTGTTAATGAGCGGGGATCGCTGGTCAATGCGGACTCGGTGGGCCAAAGGGCCTGTTTCCGTGCTGTATCTCTAAACTAAACTTAACTAAATTAAACTAAACCCATATCACCCTGGCCATGCTCTTATTTCAGGATATCAAACGCTACAACATCCAAATAGATTCCTAACTACATAAATTTAGGGACATTATTTTTGAGAATGGACAATTGTCTATTTATTTGTTTTTTTTTTGATGTACTGTGTACTGAACTTTTTTGTTGATGTTTATCCCAGGTTTTACATAGTAATATGCTTACATGTCTGTTAGAGTCATAGAGCAATACAGTGTGGAAACAGGCCCTTCGGCCCAACTCACCCACACCGGCCAACAGTGTCCCATCTACCCTCGTCCAACTTGTCTGCGCTTGGTCCATAACCCTACAAACCTGTCCTATCCATGTACCTGTCCAACTGTTTCTTAAATGATGGGATAGATAGTCCCAGCCTCAACTACCTCCTCTGGTAGCTTGTTCCATACACTCACCACCCTCTGTGTGAAAAAGTTACCCCTCGGATTCCTATTAAATCTTTTGCCCTCCACCTTGAACCTATGTCCTCTGGTCCTCGATTCCCCTACTCTGGGTAAAAGGCTCTGTGCATCTACCCGATCTATTCCTCTCATGATTCTGTACACCTCTATAAGATCTCCCCTCATCCTCCTACGCTCCATGGAATAGAGACCCAGCCTACGCAACTCTCCCTATAGCTCACACCCTCAAGTCCTGGCAACATCCTTGTAAATCTTTTCTGAACCTTTTCAAGCTTGACAATATCTTTCCTATAACATGGTGCCCAGAACTGACCACAATATTCTAAATGCGGGTCTCACCAACGTCTTATACAACTGCAACATGACCAACCAACTTCTACACTCAATACTCTGACTGAAGAAGGCCAAAGTGCCAAAAGCCCTTTTGACCCCCTTATCTACCTGCAACTCGACCTTCATGGAACCATTCACGTACTCCTAGGTCCCTTTGCTCTACAACACTACCTAGAGGCCTACCATTTACTGTGTCGGTCCTGCCCTTGTTCGACAACCCAAAATGCAACATCTCACACTTCTCTGTATTAAATTCCATCAACCATTCCTCTGTCCACCTGGCCAATCGATCCAGATCCTGCTGCAATCGTTCACAACCATCTTCACTATCTGCAAAATCTCCCTATATGGTGCTGTAAGTAAGAATTTCATTGTTCCCTCTCGGGACATGTGACAATAAAACACTGTTGACTCTTGATAGAATCTGAATCATCCTCCAACATCTTCATTAAGACATATAAACACACCTTTCTTGTAAACAAGATATTAAGATCCAAGCATGGTGGCAGTATAACCTATTAATCAGATTCATTATGGAGGGAGATATATGGAGCCTTGATTACAGTTCATATCACCCTGGCAACATTGTGACTTAATCTGCAATGGGGTAGTGCCTTTTGTTCCTGAGTGGACAATTAATTCCCTTGTGTTTGGGAATAGTGGAGATTTTGTTATAACCAGAAATAGTTTTTCCATGTATTTTAGGGAAGACCAGAGTTACAGGGGCTTTAGAACCTTCACACGAACTAGCAGAGGAGCACACCTGTTACTTACAGTCAAGGGACATTTCTGAAGGTTACCTGGATGTAACTGGACAGAATGCTCCTGATGCTATGGTCCAGTGGCTCAGGTCTGGGCCATGCAAATCACCCCGCCTGACATCATCATTATCCTGCACTGCCAATGTCATCATATGCCATTTCATTTCTTTCTTTACTGGGTCCTCTTGCTGTTACTATGAGGCTTTTCAAGGGCCATTACAACATTTTTAATTACACTGGAAAGTACTGAGGGATGGAAGCAGAAAATGAACCTCTGAAGTTGACGTGGTTCAAAATCAACGCTTTGGCTTCTGTGGTGTTTTAAAAGAATTTCATTCGGGAAGCATATTTGCCCTTCTTGAATATATTTATTTAGAGGAAATTATAATTGAAATGTATGTGCAAGTGTACTATGAAAGCATGTTTTATGCAAGGGAATGCAGATGCTGGTTTACAAAAAAACCCACTGTAAACACTCTGCACTCTTTCCATCTTAATGACATCCTTCCTATAGCAGGGTGACCAGATCTGAGCACAATAGCATTGTAACCTTCCTCCAATACAGTACCTTCCCTCAAGATCCAGTGTTTTCCCTATTCAAAACAATCTTCAAAACAGATGCTTAGAGTAAAAACATATGGAGACAGCAGGCAACACTGCAGAGATGCTGGAATCTAGAGTTAAGTTTATAGCAACTGTGTGAAAACTGGAGTAACCACAGCAGTATGTCTAGGCAACACATCCTCTAGGGGCAATTTACAGATACCAATTAACCTGATATGGAATGGCGACCGGAAGGTACGCCGGTTCGTACTGAGCGACCTAGGAAGGGTCAAACAAAGGTCTTTGGCCTGGTTCAGTTAATCCTGGCCGCTTGGCAGTGCACCAACAGTTACTCTGTCGTTGTGTCCATTTGGGGCAGACACACTTCTAGGGCCCCAGTGTTGCCTTTGCCTGGGTGGTCCAAGGAAGTGTAAAATGCATGAAAATGATGTGAAGCACTAAGTTGGGGTCTAGACAGCAAGTTGTTAACTAAAAATGTGAGCTAAATATTAATCAAGTTATGTTAGCTTTATTATTATTACCTGAAACAATGCTTGGGGGATTCTGTTTGGGGGGTTTGGATTGGGATGGGAAACTTTAGTTTAGATTATTAGTTTAGTTTAGGTTAGTATAAAAGGCAGCTAATGTCCTTTGTGAAAACTTTGTGACCTTTTGGCCTTTGCAACACGAGACTAAGTCCAGTTAACCAACCAATGATCACCTGTAGGGGCTAGTTTCAATATGTTATCCCAGTTTCACAGACATCTAAAGACTAGGGGCAATGTCCCTACAGATACAATAATCCCCTACAAACTTGCCTGCCATATCTGTCGCCCTGAATAGTAATGAAAAGGTTAAACCTCACATTACTGCCAGCCTCCCTTCAAACCCCCTCCAGTTTGCAACCCTGCAGAAGAAAACACTGCACACAGCACTCATTCACGCCAGAATCCGAGAACTTCAGCTACAACACACTTGTGAGAATAAGGCCTACCATCAATCTTGGGCTTTCTGAGAGCAAGAACACCTGGTCGATCACGCTGAGCACACCTCAAGGCTGTGTGTTCAGCCCGCTGTTGTTCAAAAAGACTGCTGCCAGAGGGAAACTCATTTGCGGATGCAGTGGTGGGACTCATCAGCAGAATCATCTATGGAGCGCAAGGAATTTAGCATAGGCAACGTTTCGGCAGCCATAACAAACCCTTCTTCAGACCCAGAGTGGAGAGCATAAAGTTCCTCGGAGTGCAAATTACGGACAGTCTCACCTGGTCCAGGAACAACACTGGGATTGTCAAACATCAGCGACTTCACTTCCTGAGGAAACTCAAACAGGCCTCACTCCCCACCAACATCCTCAGAACTTTTTACAGGGGCACGGTGGAGTCTGTACTCACGTACTGCATAAACACGTGGTACTCCAACTGCAATTGCTCAGACAGGAAGGCTCTGCAGAGGATAGTGAGGGGAGCAGAGAGGATCATTGGCGTCTCCCTACCCTCGGTACAAGAACTGTTCCAGAGCCGATGTCTGAAAAAAGCTCTGAGAATAGCTAAGGACAAACTGCACCCCCTCCACACACACCTGGATCTCCTGCCATCAGGCAAGAGATACCGTAACATCAAAGCCCGGACTACCAGGCAGCTAAACAGCTTCCTGCCACAGGCTGTGAGGCTGCTAAACAGTCACTCTGTACTCACAGTCACCTGATTCTGCGGCTTTGCACTGACATTTTAATAACTCTGGCACTGGCCACTCAAATGAGCTGCCCTGGACATTTTAATGATTGTTTTTACTGTATTTTATTGTTGCTGTTTTACCTGCTTTTAACTATTTATACTGTTTCATCAGGGACTGGATTGTTTTTATTGTTATTATGTGTGAAATGTTTTAAGTTTCATGTGCGATGCTCCGGTATTCCCTGGGAAACGTCTTCTCATTTTGCACTGTACAATTGTTGCTTTGCAAGATGACAATAAAGGTTGATTGATTGATTGATTGATTGATTGGTTTTATTGACTGAACTAGACTGGGGGGAAGCTTAGAAAGCTTATTTACATTGGGGGCTCGTCCAGGATCTCAACGGACCCCCAAACTCAAGCTTGCGATTAAGGATGTTGAGCTGTTCCCAATCGCGAGTGCAGAATTCAGCGCCACGGTGCGGTTTTCCCATCGATTTTTGTCACTTCGCTAGTCGGAGCAGATCGATCATTCGCGGGCTTGGGAAAGGGTCCCAATGAGATCGTAGAACAGAGTCTAGCAAGCACTGGGGATGAAAGTGCCTTTGAGGTTAGAGGTCCTACTAGGGTTGGGTTAAAGGCCCTCTCCTGGGTTAAAGTCCTGAAATCTATTGGTCTAAGTTAGTAGCTGCAGCTGCTGCTGAAGCCAATCTGGGGTTGGGTTCAAGGCCCTCTTCTTTGAGTTAACGTGCCATAAAAGTAGGGTTGGGTTCAAGGCCCTCTCCTTTGGGTTAAAGGTATAGTAAATATTATCTTCTATATTAAATGTATCTTATATAATCTGTATTTAAAAGTCTGATTAGGCAGTGGGGGGGGGGGGGCTCGCAGACCATTTGGTCATAGGTCAGTTGCTCTTTCTCGATGTTTCATTCTTGTGAAGTGTTGTAATGACATGACTCAAGATTTATGGACTGTTTACACATCCAAGACCATTGGGCTGGAATAATAATGGATTCTGTATTAAGTTTGATACGTTTAATTATACTCATGTTGGGATAAGAGGGTGGACATATGTGAAGGCCGGAAGGTGGTTGGGTGAGGAATATGTGACCTTTATATGTTGGATTTCTTATGTTTATAAAAAACTGAGGTGACTAGGCTTTGAGAAAGAGATAAGGGTCTGTAGATGTAACAATCCTTTGAGAAATGTTGTCAGTGTAAAAACAAAGTCGTAAAGAGGCCCAAGGATGAGGTTGGAATGCCAACCCCTAGAGATAACAAGAAAGGGGGAAGGAGTGTGAGATGGCCACGGGACCATTATCATTAATCAAGTGGAACATTTATATGACCCTTATGTGCTGGGAAGATAGGAGATGTGAGTTTGTAAAGACAGAGTAAATTTCTATTTTAAAGTGTGTAATGTAAGATAATGTTAGTTTAAATATGATTTATAAAGCGATCATCTGGGAAATATATATTGTGTTTTAATTAGGAGTATAAATGTTAGATCCCTGTGTTTAGATCTGTAGTTTAAGAAGTTACATTATTTCCCAAGACTTATAGGTTTAATGGGAACAACACCTTGTTTATATAAATTGAGTGATCACTGTATCTATTATATTTTGAGAAGTGGGTTCTGGGAATTGTCTACTTTTCGGGGATTTCACTTTGTTGGAATGAAATCTGAACAAATAAATTAAACGCACATGGCAAGGGAAGGGTCCACAAGGAGTAATGTGACACCTACATCAGTTGCAAATGTGGAAATGTACTGGGAAGGAGGGGGTAAGTGGGAGCAAGTGATTGGCTGGTAATAAGGGAATGTTAGCAAATGATTGGATATGGAAATGTAACAGGGGTGGGGCATGCTGATTTGAAAATGGTATAAAAAGCAATGATCCTTTGTTTTGGGGGAGAGAGCGAGAGAGAGCTCCACGTGATTTGATGATGTGGGGAAAAATCAACTTTTGTTTGCAAATAAAAGTTTAAACTTCTTGAAGAATTCTCCACATGATCTGAATTAATTTGAGTATTAAAAACCACAACAGAGGCCAGTAAAACTTGGGTTAGAGGCCCACCCCAGAATTGGATATCCGATTGACGGGATATTTAAAGACAAAACTGGGTCCAAGCAGTGAAGCAGCAAAGTACTCCGTCGTTGCTCGGGCTGCAGTTTGGAAAGACGCTCTCCGAAAACCAGCATTGACTGCCAGCATGAAGAGACTACGTGCTGACACCCGATATTTAGCAGGTATGAAGGGTAGCCCTTTGCAAAGATGAACCTAGGTGGGTTCAAGTCCTCGCCTGGATCCCTGTAAAACAGAGGAAGGGGTCTCGGGAATTCAGTGATTAGAGTATAAATTGGTCAAAAATACATTAATCATTCTGAAATTTTCCTAAAGATGTTCCATACAAATTTTGAATTCGAATTTGTGTCAAAATTTCAATTGAATAAAAAGTAACAAACTGAAAATTCTCCAATTCAAATTTAATAATATTCAGAATCTCATATTGAGGTGCTGGTTAATTCCAAGTGTATAGATCTTTCTTTCCAAGTTAACTTGTGTATAAATTCTTTGTAAAGACTTGTTAATAGTTAAAATTTGTAAAGCTACCCCTCAGAAGTCTATTTAAAACTGTGAATCGATTTTGATTTAAAGTGTATATATATTTCCTTCCAGAATAATCTAGGTATAATAAAGTTTTGAAGTAGTTTAAAGTGTATTAAGATTGCCGGTACTGCATTGTATTTTCTGTGTATTGTCTTTGATTTAAATTTTGGAAGTTGGATATTCTAGATATGGGTTAGAATCGGCTTCAGAGATAAATAGTTGATTAAGACTGCTATTGTAATAGGAGTCTGAATCGTGGCTGATCAACCAGGAGTCCGTACCCCCTCTGATCGATCGTTGATTAGTACCTGATAGCGAAGAGTAACTGAGAGAAGGGAAACTAATTTTTAGTGAAAAGTAACTGGATGGGAAAAAGTACCCCGTAGTCTGCGAACTTAGAGTGGAGGGAAGGGTCACCCAATAGAAGTCTGAGCACTTAGTGAGAGGAAAAGTATCTGACGGTAAAGAGTAGCTAACTAAGAAGTAGTACCCCTCAGCAAAGAGTACCTTAGGAAGGGGAAAGTCTTCTGTATTGGAGGGAGATGTTCACTGGTTGATAGCAGCAGAACGCTGGATTGAAATATTGTGATTTACTTTTGGAACCGTAAAGTTACTGAATGCGATATTAGACCAATTATTGTGGTTTATGTAGGAGTGTGGTTGTGCATGATAATAATGTGGTGTGATTTCTTGCCTGTGTACGGTTTTGCTTGGCTGTCAGGAGGCATTAGAACAGTAAAAGGATTAAAGTACATAGAGTGAATTATTTGGCAGTAATGCCATAGTGAAAGTGCAAAGGAGTTAATAGGATTATGGAAGAAGTATTATGAGGAACGAAAGGCAAATAAAGAGGTTAGGAGAATGGCAAGTTGGGAAAAATCAATTTCAAAACTCGGAATAGAACTGAAAGAAGGTGAAGTAGATCGACCTTCAGGCAGTAGGAAGGACAGGAGTAGAGATGAAGGAAAGCACATGGAACAGGGAAGAGGTAGATATCCTGAAAGGAAACTAGTCCCGGTAAATTTAAAGTTTAGAGATCCAATGGTTAGTGCTGACTTCAAGGGGGTAGAAGGTGAATATTTGGAAGATTGGACAGATGTTAAAACTAGTAGATATTTGCAGCTCCCACCATGTTCCTCTTGTGTTCCCCAGGCTTTACTTGTATGACGTGTCCATAATAAATATCCAGAGTCTGCAGATTTTATAACAGCTCCTGCAGATTCCACGTCAGAGCAAACACTCCCGATAGCAACGACAGAGGTGCCAGAATCCTTGACTCTAGACTCTATCCACTCCACCATTAATAGATCGTCCAGGGGCTTACGGTACCAGTACTATCGTTTAGAAGGTACTGTGAACCCCATAGTGAGGCGGAAGGTTCATCTGAGGGTGAGACAGTAATTGAAGATACCAAGATAGATTTTGATTAGACAGAAAGTCTACAGTGATCAGATATCCCATAGACAATTCCCAGTCAGGAAAGTGCAAAATTGACCAGCGCAGTAGGTGAAATTAATCTCCGCACCATAGATGTCCATACTCCATGAAAGCCCCATGAAATAATAGCAGTACTAAACAAGATCCCTGATAGAAAGAAGTCACCTGCTGCCTTTATAGATTATTTAAGAACCACAATGCGTGTATATCATGCTGACTCCCGAGATCTATGGGCAACTATACAACAAATAATTACTCCAGCTGAAAACACTAAATTTCTAACAGCCCTAGGACACCCGACATATGAAACATTGGCAAACATAATAGTGGATGATAGTGCAAGAGAAGAGGCTGTTTTAACGGCCCTTGCAAACATCCTTCAGAAGCCAATTGATCACATAAGGAAAAACTGTAAGCAACTCTACAACTGACCAAGAAAAAAACCATAAAGCAAAGAACACTGTAAATCGAGGAGCTTGTTGTATCTGTAAACAATTAGGTTATTGGAGTAAGGAAACAGAATATAGCAGAGTGAAAGAGAAATCAAGGAGCAGTAAGGAATCTAAGAAAAGAGACAACGTAGCTGGTGTCAGAAAAAGAAAAAAAATAAAACTCAGAAGAACTCATATTGGCATTAGGGAAAGGAGGGAATCTGTGCAGGAGGTGTAGGGGTAAGGAATAGGAGGAATTGTAAACTTGTTTAATAACTTTTTGTTGAGTTGTTGTGCCTTCAGGACAGTACTACCAAAGAAATGCCGTTATCTGGGGAGTGAGGTAAAAGAGTATGCGAACCCATAAGAACGGGCAGAAGTCACAGCTCAGGTAGGATGTGCTATCATCATTTCCATCCGGGTAGCTCCCCAGAGACAGAAACAAACGGAAAGGAAGAAGTGATACTGTCCTGTCCCTTTAACGTCTACCATCTGGGCAAGGCCAACAGACAAAGGAGGCTGCTCCTTGATATTCCTATTCCTACAAATTTAAAAGAAGATCTACACACATACCCTAGTGCCCAACCATACCAACATAATGTAATATTTGACACCAGTTGATAGGAAGAACAAAGTCTCCAGAATTTACAAGAAATATAGACAGCCTCTAGAGACCATTGAGACAAGCTCCAACTTAAGAAGAAAATCTGGGAATGAACCCTCCTCTGTGGTGTGGGGACGCCTACTTTGCGCCTAAATTTAACTGTTAGGAATAAATTGACAAAATTCTGAATTACATCTCTACAATTGTGTGGTGATGTATTTGAAGGACTTTAAAATTTCAGATTTGGAAATGGGTTATGGGATTATTTGAAATTTGAGAATTAACCTGGTGTATTTTATTGTCTCACCCCCAGACAGACATCCAGTGATGGGAAGGATTGGTCACAGTCATGAAGGGAAGATCAGAACTTGACAAAGGTCTGGTATTGTAGAACATGAATAAATGTCTAGATAACGTGAGAGATGGTGTAAAAAGAATAGGGAATGAGGAAGTGCAAAGGACACCGCTTCCCTTCAAGAAGTCAAGGCTAACCACCTAGAGAAGAGTTGACTGGAGAAGAGTTGACTGGGTTAGAGAAGTATCAGGGGAGTGGGGACTTGTTGTCAGAGTCGATGTATTTGACCGGTGGATCAAAATTTATCCAACCCTTGATAATAAAGCGGCTACTATTATCAAGGTGTAATGAATATTGGCCCTAGATTTGGCATTTTTAATTGGCTTGATTTAAAATAATGGTCCACAACATATGGAAATTAATTGATGAAATTAAACAGCTGGGAATTCCACAGCAATTGAATTGAATTGTGTTTATCGACCACAAGCTGTGGAAAAGGGCGAGACTCAAAATAGTAAATTAAAGGCAGAGACTAAATTTGGCTGAATTGAAGTATTCCCATGGTTAATTTGAATAAGAGTCCCTGTAGGAAAAATCTGGATTGAACCCAGCTGAAACTTATATGGGGAACCATCATTAGGAATACATTGGAAACCACCATGTGACTGCGGAGATAACTGACCACCTGTTAGTGTTGATCATAGTATGGGAAAGGTCGTATCACAGAATAGTAATAGTATACAGAAAGAGGGCTTTTGGTTGACAGCGGATGATAAGAACATATGGGAAAGCATCAGTGAAGCATGGATTATAACGTACTTCATCCCAAGTTCTCTTAGGAATTATAGGTTCAACTATGGATCAAGTACAGAGGGATTGACAACACAGGTGGAGGGGATTCGTGCCCGCGAAAACTCGGGAGGTGAAGACTCATCAGACGGGAATCATGAAGTTACGCCCACGAAAACTCAGGAAGCTTGATGAGATTCTGAGAAGATACATCAGCATCTTGGTGTTAATATGATTGATAACGTAACAGTCACCAATGTATCTTTGGTTATCATAAATTATGGTTATATATATGATAAAAAAGGGAGGAATGTTAATCCTGGCTAAAACAGAGCAGTAATAGCACCAACATTTAGTCAGGACTCATGTATTGTTAGGCCATTTTGGTCGTCAGATGTGCTCTGCAGAAATAAGACAAGCTTCCAAATGGTGCCAGTAAGTCTAGGGGCCAGATCAGTGCCCCCTTCTTCCACACGCTGTGAGTGACGTCAGGGATAGGGAAGGGATGGGGTAAAAGAAACGAATGAATAATATTAATATAATATCAAGGGGGGTGGTTAGTGTGTGCGTGTGTGTGTGGGGGGTGGTTAGTGTGTGTGTTTGTGGGGGGTGGTTAGTGTGTGTGTGACACAACAGCCCCCCACCCCGCAACCACGCATTGAGGGGATGGGGCACAACGGGTCCCACTTGGTTTAGTAACTATTAAAAGTTGGATGTGTGTGTGTTTGTTCATGTGTGTGTTTGTATGTGCATAATCACATCTTCTCGAAAAAACGACACGCTATCGGTAAAATGTTTACATATTCCGGTAAAGATTTTATCACTGGAGTCCAAACTCGCCTTATCTGAAAATGTCATGCTTTATTTCTCGAGTTATTAATGAAAATCTTCAACATTTTGACAAACTTTGAAGTCTGCGCTGCAAGTGTTGTCTCCCCCTCCCCCCCAACACCTCTCCCACCTCCATTGGTTGATGCCCGCTCCCCGATGCCCGCTCCCCGCTGCTCCCCCACACTCCTCTCGCCCCCTCCCCTCCCCTCCCCTCCCCCCCTCATCTCCCCTCACCCGGCCTGTCTCCCCCCCTTCTCTCCCCCTCTCACCCCCCCCCCCCCCAGTCGCCACGCCCGCAGCATACCAGGGTGCGCAAGCAACCACGCCAGCAGCGCCCCAAGAAGCAGCAGCAGCACAAAGGAGCTGCTCAAGTGGCGGGTTGGTGAAGGCGGATTGCGGCTCTCACACTCCAACCTCAGCTGCCGCTTCTCCTGAGCCTGCTCGGGCTTGGAAACTTTCTTCGAGCACTGCGGTCTCGAGCCCGAGGTGATCAAGAACCTGGCCAGGGAGAAGTTTGCCGTTGATGCCGCCTTCAAAAGACTTGCCCTCAAGCTTCACAGCGTGAGCTGCCCAGACCCGGAGAGCGAACTGGCCGGGCACTACAGAAGTGATAGCGGCAATGAGCCGCTCCGGGTGAAGAACAAGCCCCCGCCCTCTGCCCTCTGCCATCGAGCGCAACGCCAGGGTCATCCAGTGGCTGTACGGCTGCAAGAGGGCCAAGGAGCCCAAAAGCAAGGCTCCCTCTGTCCTGGTGTAGAATTAAATAATACTGCGCCCCAATTTTTTTTTGCACTTTGGATTTTTTGTTTACTCCTGAAATGGCCTACTCCTGCACCTATTTTCTATGTTTCTATGTATACATACAAGGAATTTGCCTTGTTGCATTGCTTGCAAGTAACAACAAAATATGCAGTAGACAATTAAAAATAAAACTTTATAATTTAAACATGTGAAGAATGAAATAAAATACCAGAGCAAAAGGAGGCTACAGACTTTTGGCTGTTGAGTCGAGCTACTGCTCATGGAAAAAAGGTGTTTTTACGTCTGGCTGTGGCGGTTTTGACAGTCCGGTGCCGCCTCCCAGAGGGATGTGTTTCGGTGCTGGGCCTGTTACTGTTTGTCATCTATATCAATGATTTGATGCCGCATTTAGAGTATTGTGTTCAGTTCTGGGCACTGTGTTATGAGAAAGATGTTGTCAAAAGGCATTGAGACAATTTACGAGAATATTACCAGGACTAGAGGGTCTGAGCTATAGGGAAAGTTTAAGTAGGCTGGGACTCTATTCCTTGGAGCGCAGGAAGATGAGGAGTGATCTTATAAATGTGTATAGGATCATGAGAAGAATAGATTGGGTAGATGTACAGAATCTCTTACCAACAGAAGGTGAATCGAGGACCAGAGAACATAGGTTTATGGTGAAGGGGAAAAGATTTAATAGGAATCTGAGGGAAATCTTTTTCACACAAGGGGTGGTGGATGTATGGAACAAGCTGCCAGAGAACGTAGTTGAGGCAGGGACTATCCCAAGAAACAGTTAGACAGGCACATTGATAGAACAAGAAAGTAAGTAAAGAAAATCGTAAAGGTAGTAAAGAAAGCAAACTCAATCCAACCCCCCCCCCCCTCCCCCCGCCTCCGACTTCAAACAAGTGCGCTCAAATTGAAATCTCACATCTTTGCGAGGGAGGGATGGAATGGATGGAATCACTGGCTAAAGCAAAGGTCATTAGTACAGGGAAATAATGCCACCAGTTAATTAACCAAAAACTGGCATGTGTTGTTGGATATATGGTGAGGACATTCCACCAGGTGGAGGAGACTGTTAGTAGACAGAAATTGATTGGGTTCAATTCAAATAAAAGTTTTTATTTATTTATTTGGGTTCAAAGAAGAAATGGAGGGCCTTGAAGTCTTCCTGGTGTGGGATGGAGGTGTAAAGGGAATGGACGTCCATGGCAAAAATGAGGCAATAGGGGCCTGGATATGTAAAGTATTGAACAGTCAAACTGTAGTGGGTCCAGGTCACGACATGGTTGCAGCAGGAATCACAGAGGGAGAGCAAATGAGAGGGGCTCACAGATCTCCCGTTCGAGGGAGGAGGAGAATTTTACAAAGTAGGCATACCTTGGATTGATTTTGCAATGGAGCAATAAAATATTATGGGACGGCAGATGCTCAGGACAGCTTTCTAGTTGTTACTAGGATGGTTCAATTGCCTGATAACAGCTGGGAACAAACTGCCCCTGAATCTGGAAGTGTGTGTTTTCACACATCAGTACCTCTTGCCTGATGGGAAAGAGAAGGGGGAGTGGCCAGAGTGAGACTCATCCTTAATTATGCTGCTGGCCTTGCCAAACCAGTGTGAGGTGGAAATGGAGTCAATGGAAGGGAGGTTGGTTTGTGTGATGGTCTGGGCTACATCCACAATTCTCTGCAATTTCCCGTGGTCTAGTATGGTGCTGTTCCCAAGATGCAGCCCGATAAAATGCTTTCTACGGTGCATCTGTAGAATTTGGTGAGAGCTGTTGGGAACCTGACAAACTACCTAAGTCGCAGATCAGGTTGGTCGCAGTCGGCCTGAGGGGAGTACAAGAGGGAGCATCAGTAATTTAAGAATTGATACTTGCGGCTCGGGGAATGTTCAAGGTTGGACCCAGTCTAGTGGGGTCGGCAGCTCCGGAGGAAGGACAGTAGAGTGGTTAGAGGCTCTGAAAGGTTGGTAGGCCGCAGATCTCGATAGGCCTCGTTGGTCGGGTCCTCGCAGCGCTAATAGTCGTTGCAATAGGTCTTCCTGTCCCGCGAGTCAGAGAATGGACATGTAACAGACGATATTAATGTTAAGGGTGGTGGTTAGAATGCCTTTGTATTAGACAGTACCAAGCAGCACCTATCCCGAAAAGTGGAAAGTGTTCCTTCTCACTTTTGAACTATGTTTTGCAGATGGCGGCAAGGCCCAAGGATATCAGGGTACCTGCTGAAAGACAGTTTTTCTGTTCTGATTCTTATTAATATAAATATCTTGGATTTTGATGGCGGGGAGCTCTGTGGTTATAATGCCATAATCATCAAGAGTATGTGGTCAAGATAGAAAAGCTGGGAAAATATTGTAGTATAAATGTGCAACATATAAATCCATGCCTGAATATTAACGAAGTCTTGCTGTATGCACACACAGTCATATAGCACAGAAACAGACCCTTTAGATGCACACCCTTGCCAACCAAGATGCCCCATCTACATTACATCTACAACTACCTGCCCGTGTTAGTCCCATATACCTATAAATCTTACCTATCCATGTACCTGGCCAAATGTCTTTTAAATGTTGTTATGGTATTGGCCTCAACTACCTCCTCTGGCAGCTTGTTCCATATATCCACCATCATCTGTGTGAAAAGGTTGTCTCTCAGGTTCTTACGAAATATTTCCCTGAAACCTATGTCCCTAGTTCTTGATTCCCCTAAGAGTAAAATACTGCATTTACGCTATCTATTCTCATTATGATTCTATACACTTCTATGAGACCACCCTTCATCCACCTGTGCCCCAAGGAATAAAGTCTAAGCCCGCCCAACCTCTCCCCATAGCTCAGACCCTCAAATCCTGGCAAGAATCTTCTCTGCATTCTTTCCAGCTTAACAACATCCTTCCTATAGCAAGGTGACCAGAGCTGAACCCAATACTCCAAATGCAGCTTCACCAATGCTTCGTACATATGCAATAAAACATCCCAACTCTATTCTCAATACCCCGACTGATGAAAGGCAATGTATCAAAAGCCTTCTTGACCACCTAGCTACCTGTGATGCCGTTTTCAACTATGTACCTGCACTCTTAGATCCCTCGACTCAACAACACTCTACAGGACCCTACCATTCACTGTTAAGTTTGTGCCTAGTTTCACTTCTCAAAATGCAACACTTTGCACTTAACTGCATTAAACCTCATTAACCACTCCACATTCCACTTGTTGATGATTGATGATAAATACTTTATTAATCCCCTCGGGGAAATTCAGGTGTCCAGTAGCCAACACAGCCAGAACATAAAGCAGACAAGGGGTGAAGGATCTCCTGAACCGCTCTGTTCTACAGCGCAGGGAGAGGAGCCGGTTGTTGTTCGGTGTGCTCCTCTGTCCCTCCAAAGTTTCATGGAGGGGGTGCTCGGAGTTGTTGAGGATGACCTGAACCTTGCTCCTCATACACCTCTCAAGCACTTCCACCACAGAGTCCACTCTCCCCCCGTGCACTGAGCTAGCTCTTTTCACCAGCTCGTCCAGCTTCTTGCTGTTTTTATCAGTGTTGTTGTTACCCCAGCAGACAACAGGGTAGAAGATGACACTTGCAACAACAGTATGGTAAAAAAAGTACAGCATTTCATTGCACACATTGAAGGATCTGAGCCTTCTGAGGAAAAATAGTCTGTCTGTCCTTTTTTGTAGAGGGCATCGGTGTTGACTGACCAGTCCAGTTTGTTATCAAGGTGTACTCCCAGATATTTGTATGTCTGCACCACCTCAATGTCCACCCCTGCAATGTTAA
The DNA here is from genome assembly GCF_028641065.1 of Leucoraja erinaceus. Classification (NCBI taxonomy): domain Eukaryota; kingdom Metazoa; phylum Chordata; class Chondrichthyes; order Rajiformes; family Rajidae; genus Leucoraja; species Leucoraja erinaceus. Next base: position 37,855,377 of record NC_073383.1, read on the forward strand.
CCGGCTGAAGGGGGAGCTTGGACCTGCCAAAGTTAACAACCATCTATTTAGTATTGGTTGTATTCAGGATGAGATTCCCTTTACTCCAGACACAGAAAGCACTGGTCAAGTCCCTGTATTCCTCCTCATGTCCGTTCCTTACACATGCCACAATCGCTGTGTCGTCAGAATATTTCTGAATGTGGCATGTCAGACTTATATTTAAAGTCTGCAGTATACAGGGTGAAGAGGAACGGGGCCAAAACCGTTCCCTGTGGGGCTCCAACATTGCACATCACTGTCCCGGAAACACTTGATTAAGATCCTGCTATAATTTCTGATAAGGTGGACTGCTGTATTTACCAAGGAGTTGAAAACATCCCCATTTCTGACCTTATGAAAAAGAAGCAGCTAAAAATTCATATGTGTGTTTGACTTGATGGGTTTTGTATCCACAGATTTTCTTATGATTTCTGGTTTTGAAAATACCACACTGAAGGAACAATAGGGTTCTCCTTGTATGCAGCGTTTGTTTGTTTGGTTTGGTTTTCAATCTATTCTGAGGGAGATATATGTCTTTCTCCATAGCATTAACCCTTTCTTGGCATGGTGCCATGCAATAATCAGCATGAACAGCCTCATTAATATTTATTAGGCAGTGGAACTGGACAAAATTACAATTTTGTGCACTGGTGCATTACAATGAAGAAGCAAGAGGGGACTTCAATTTACATCGGCCTTATAGGCCATCAGAGCATCCCAAAGCACATCACTGCCAAATCAATAACCTCTGAGTGTGTTCACCCATACTATAACAAAGGCATCTTTTGATTTCTGCAGTGAAGACCTAGATATTCAACAAGGGTGCAAAACAGTAGGGAAGAGGTAAAATAAGGGCAAGGACACTCCATTTTATAATGTACGCTCAGCAATCCTACCATAATGTTTTTGAAGGTCGAGAGGTTTTTCCGCTGATTTAAAAGGCCAGTAGCGTTACTGCACCCACACAAAGCTTTAATAAGTCTTGTGAAATAAAAGCAATGAAGACCAGGAAGTTCAATGTCTGTCTCAAGTCAAGTTTTTTAATCATATACACAAGTCTGGTGAGGTACAGGTGCAATGAAAATCTTGCCTGCAACAGCATCACAGGAGGCAAATACACAAAAGCATAAGATAGACACAAAATGCTGGGGTAACTCAGCGGGACAGGCAGCATCTCTGGAGAGAAGGAATGGGTGACGTTTCAGGTCGAGACCCTTCTTCAGACTGATAGCTTGACCCATAATGTCACCCATTCCTTCTCTCCAGAGATGCTGCCTGTCACGCTGACGAACTCCAGCATTTGGTGTCTATCTTCGATTTATACCAGCATCTGCAGTTCCTTCCTGGACACAAAAGTGTAAATTACACATAAATTCTGCAATGGGTCTTAAAAGGCCATTCCCACTTAACACGATTTTTTCGGCGACTTGCCAGCACCCGTCATAGTCGCAGCAGGTCGCCGAAAATTTTCAATATGTTGAAAATCCAGCGGTGACCAGAAAAAGTTACGACTCTTTGGGTGACTACTCACCACCAAACAGGCGTCACCCCCGCGACATGTCTTCGCTGGATTTTCAACATCTTGAACATTTTCGGCGACCTGCTGCGACTATGACGGGTGCTGGCAAATCACCTAAAATAAATTGCGTAAGTGGGACAGGTCATTAATTGTTTTGACAATACCCAAGGAACTGAATATCTGTGAAGGGGACATGGGGGAATATCATTTACAAAGAGCAAATAATCATGAGTATATAAATATTGAATCTATGTCAGAAGGTTGTTGGTTTAATCCTCAATCCAGAGGCCAGTACAAAATCTATGGTAACTTTCAGAGAGGGGCTGTCTTTTGAGTGGAAAAAAAAATGATGCTCCATTTGTCTTCTGGTGGATGTAATGATACTCATGGCACTATCTGAGAACACCCGAGGCATGTGCATTGATTGGCAAGCTAAATGGCCACTATAAATTACCACTGGTTTGTAGGTAAGTGGTAGAATATGGCAAGTTGACGGGAATGTGCAAGGAATAAAATGGGATTAGAGTAGCCGGATAGTGGGTGTGGAATCCGAAGGCCGAAGAGCCTGTTGAGTAAGAGCACAAATCAGTTCTGTAACTGACCAACTGCTAGTCCATCTAAATAGATTACCGTTATTGTGATCTCCCCATGGCAACGGAGCTGCCAATTGTAAGGGAATTCCCCCATGGCAGGGGTTTCCCAACCGTGGAGGATCGCAGTTACAGTGAATACGGTGTCAGGAAACAGTGTGGAGGCCCTCATTTTGTCCGGAAATGTGGTCAACACCTTCAATTAAGATTGAAGCGCAGGGGCCCACGACTCCTCCCGTCCTTATACTATTATACGAGACAATGTTCAGTCACTAGAAAATAAAGGAAAGGCTGCTTTATCAAAGATAGATTCTGTGTGCTCCGTTTTACAGAGACATGGCTCACTCCCAGCTCCCCAGACTTAGCCCTCAGGCCAAAGGTTTCTCCCTGAACCAAACAGAGGCATCGGGGACAGGAAGAGGTAGAGGCATCTGCCTCATGGTAAACTCTTCCTGGTGCTCAGATGCAACAGTGCTGACAAAACCCCTGCTCTCCGCACCTGGAACACCAGCGAAGTGTCATCCCTTTTACCTCCTGAAGAGATTAATCTCCATCATTCTATGTTTCTATCATCATGACTACATCCCACCCCAGGCAGATGTTCATCTGGCATTGGAGGAGCTGCATGCCGTAGTTAACAAACACCAGACAGCGTCCCTTGATGGTTGACTGGTGGCATTAAAGTCCGAATTAATGAGGTGCTTTAAGAGGTTGGTTATGGTGCATATCGACTGCTACCTCAGCAAGAACCTGGACCAACTATAATTTGCCTACAGCCACATTAGATCATCAGGGGATACTATCTTGCTGACTCTCCACTCTGCACTGTACTACTTATACTACCATATAAAACACACTGCAGCTCGGAGTTAGGTACCATCATCCTCTCCAAACTAGTTACCAAGCTCAAGGAAATAGAGTGTCTGTGTAATTTGGAATTGGATCCTCAACTTCCTCATTAACAAAACACAATCAATATAAATTGGCAACAACACTTCCTCCTCAATAACCATAAGCATAGGGCCTCCTCAAGGCTGTCAGTCTCCTGCTCTGCTCACTCTCTACCCATGACTGTGTAGCCAGACAAAGCCATCTTTAAATTCCCCAATGACACCATTGTTGTTGGATGAATTATGGATAATAATGAGTCAGAGTATGGGAGGTAGTTCAATCGTCTGATTGAATGATGCCAGAATAACAACCTTGCTCTCAACATCAGTAGAAACAAGGAACCGTCTACTGACTTTGGACGAGGAATACACAAACCTATCTTCATCAATGGGTTAGTGATAGAGACAGACTTTGAGTTCCTGGGTGTACATATCTCTGATGATCTGACTTGGACCCAGCACTGATGCAATCATTAAAAAAAAAACCTAAATACCTCTATTTCCTTAGAACAATTGATGAATGTTGATGAATAATCTATTGAACCTTTGCACGTGTACAGCAGAGAGCATAGTGAACAGCCGGGTTCGGCAACTCGAACACCCAGGAACAAAGAAGATTACAATAATTGGTGATCACAGCCCGGCCCACTACCGTTCCTGATCTCCCCACCATGGAAGGCATCTAAAAGAGGCTATCTCAAAAAGGCAGTCAGCATCATCAAGGACCCACACCACCCTGGGCATGCCCTTATTTCACTCCTGCCATCTGGAACTGGTATAGGAGTCTGAAAACTGTAACATCCAGGTTTAGGAACAGCTTCTTCCCAACAACCATCAGGCTATTGCATACTACGAACTCTAACCAACCTCCAAAATATGAACTGCCTTAGCTGCACTAGGACCTTCGGCCTTTGTTGTGTTTTTGCACTATATATTTTTTTGTTAATTTATTGAACTTTTTCAGTTTATTTATTATATTATCTATTGAGTACTGTGTTTACAAAGCTGCAGTGCTGCTGCAAGTAAGAATTTAATTGTTCACTTTTGGTACAAACAGCAATAAAACATTCTTGACTTTTGTATGCTGAATGACTCCATGACCTAGATTCAAGAAAAAGCAGGAGGGGATTTTAATCAAGATCAAAATTATAAATTTAAGGGCCTGTCCCACTTGGGCAACCTAATCTGCGAGTTTAGACAAGTTTGCCCTCGATTCAATCTCGCAGCATGGTCGACACGTGGTCCTAGGAGGTCCTATGAGGTCGCTGGAACTCTCCTTCATGCTCAAGGGACGTTCCCAAATACTCGCGGAGCTAAAATTTTTCAGCACAATGAAAAATTTTACACGAGTAAAATTTGGTCGGCATGGTTCTTTTTAACTCGTAGTGCAGTGGGGTGGGGTCGCTATTTGGTTTACAGGCAGTCGAGGGCGGCCATAGGGAATCTCCTTCGCTGAACGGTCATTTTAAAATGACTCATTGGAGTTTTCTGGCCCAGGGAAAACCGACCGGTAGGTAAAATGCACTCTCTAAAGGTCTTACCGTACAGTGTGGCAGCCGTTTACCTTCCTCTTCATCGTGCAGCGTTCCTCCGCTTTCCCTGGCCCCCGCCTTTGTGATGTGTTTGTGTGTGTGTGTGTGTGTGCGGTCGGTCGATGCAGCTCGTGGTTTCAACGCGGGCGGGTCGATCCAGCTCGAGGCTTTCCAGGCGAGTGCCCTCGAGCTGGAAGGTCGAAGACACTCTTTTTAACTCGCCGATTAGGTCGCCCAAGTGGGATAGCCCCTTTATAAGAACAAAAGATCAAGATCAGAGCGGCGGAGCAGCGGTGAAGGATGCCTACAATTTTGCATGGCCAAGCCAACCCCGCAGCACCGCCTGGACAATGGACCTTTATGGCCAGCTGCACTTGATACAACTTGGACTTTAAAAATGGCACATAAAGATGGCGACTCTTGTATATTGTCTCAGTGGACTATACATTTTGCACTTGATCTAAGATAGTAAGATTAAACGAGTACTTACCAGTACGAAGTTTGATCTGTATTTTATGAGGAGTTACGATGAGGGATTACGTGAAGAACCCACCCAGCGCGCAGGCGCGGCATACTTCCAAGCAGCGGTGTGGAATCACAGATAGACACTAGTTGAAGTAAAGATAGTGAAGACCAACGAGACATTAGTCCGAATTTGATCTATATAATGAGGGTGGGAGCGGAGGGCACGTAATCCCTCATCGTAACTCCTCATAAAATACAGATCAAACTTCGTACTGGTAAGTACTCGTTTAATCTTACTATTTTACTTCGGAGTCACGTGAGTGACTACGTGAAGACTTCAAAGGTCTGTGATTTCAAACCGTGTAACAGTTATATCACTCACTGCCGAAAGATCATCGAGGGAGGAAGTGGTAGCTAGAGACCAACAAGTTTGTTTAGTTATAAAAAGAAATATTTATAATAACAAAAAACAAAACTATAACAAAAAACAAAATAGCTCCCATGGGCTTTTAAATCATAACTTTGCGGTTTTTAAAACGGTATCCGCAAAGACGTCCTGTTCCATCATCGGTTTGTTGTAAATTCGTTGGAATGTCGATTCCCTTGACCATCCCGCTGCTCTGAGGATGTGGTCGAGGGGAACCTGCATCCTATCCGCCGCTGCGGTGGACGCTGCCCTGGTTGAATGGGATTTAAAAACATTTGTGTTAATCCCTGCCATGCTGAGGACCTGTTTCAACCATCTGGATAATGTTTGGCTGGTTACCCGTCCAAAAGGCTTTCTGTGGCTAACCCATAAGGCTTTCTCTCTCCCTCTTAGCGTTTGGGTTGTGTCTAGATAATGATGAAAGGTGGGTCACCACACACAGCCTAGGTTCTGGAGGGTAAGCCCGGAAGATCAACGGGGAGTTTGATGTACCTGGTCTACTTTGTTTTACCAACCCCGGCATGGTGAAAGTAATGGTATCTGGGGTGGTCACCATGTAGTTCAGATTAAGCTGATGGAGCGACTGAACCCTTTGAGCTGAGACAAGCGCCATGAGCATGAGGGTTTTGTAAGTGGCCTGTTCCAGGCTCAGGGATCCCACCGGAGGCCAACCTCGAAGTGTGTGTGAGAACTACACTCACATCCCACATGTGAGTGTATCTAGGTGTAGGGGGTTTGGTATTAAAGATCCCCTTAAGGAGTCTGATGACTAGAGGGTGGGATCCCACACTATGCTGTTCTATCGGCATGAGGTATGCGGACAGTGCGCTCCGAGCCGTATTGATGGCACTGTAGCTCATCTTGAGATCATGGTGCAGGTGGGCCAGGAACTCCAGCACATCCGAGATCGAAGTCGTCGTGTAGGATGTCCCTGCGTCCAGACAGTACTGTTCCCATTTCCTGATGAAGGTCAGGTACTGTTTCTTGGTGGAAACTCGCAGGGATGCCGACATGGTGGTGATTGTTCTGTCTGATAACCCCAATCCCCGGTAAGGCCTGTTCAAAATCTGGAAACCAGGAGTTTCAATTTTTGGTGGCATGGATGGCTAATGCCAGTTACCGGGTGAGTCAATAATTGGGGGTGGTGTTGAAGGACCATTGGTGTCTCTACCACCATGTCGTGGAACATTGGGAACCATGGTTGGGTAGGCCAGTCGGGCACGACCAGAATGCCAGAGGCTGAGTCTGCCTGAATTTTCTGGAGTACCCGACTGATGAGGCAGAAGGGAGGGAAAGCATAGAAAAAGAAATTTCCCCAGTCCAGCGTGAAGGCATCTACCGCTGCTGCCTCTGGGTCTGGTTCCCAAGCCACATACATGGGTAGTTGGTGATTTAACCTAGACGCAAACAAATCTATATCTGGCGTACCATATTGCTTGATAATTTTAGCAAATAATTTTGGGTCCAACATCCATTCGATGTTGTCGTTGAATTTTCGTGACCTGGTGTCCGCCACTAAATTTAGTTTGCCTGGTAAATAGGCAGCTGATAGCCAAATATGTCTCTCGACACACCATTGCCAGATTATAGCAGTTAATTTGTCGCATGATACTGATTTAATGCCACCCATGTGCTGGATATAAGATACTGCCGTAGTGTTGTCGATCATAATTCTAACATGCACGTGTCGCATACCAGATGCATATGCTTTTAGCCCATAAAAGGCGGCGAGCATTTCCAAAAAGTTAATGCCCAGTGATTGTAGTAGCGATGCCTCTGAGTTAGTCCATCTGCCACCTGTGCTGTCTTTGGAGTTAGTAGCTCCCCAGCCTAAAGCACTGGCATCCGTTGCAATGGTTATGTTAGGATTGGTTACGGTGATAGAACTGTGACTGTGCCAAATATTGTCAACCCACCACTGAAGTTCTGATTTGGCTTCAGCGGGTAAATCCATTTTGCGATCATAATGCCCCCTATGAAGGCGTAATGCATGAGTCCTTGCTCTTTGTAAATTTTGATAATGCAAGGGCCCATGTTGGGCAGCCGGAAATGCTGCTACTATAGAGCCAATAACTCTGGCTACATGCCGTATTCTAGGTTGCGGTGTGGCAATTAAATGGCTACAAGCTTCAATGAGTGAAACTGTTTTGTTTCTGGGCAGAGTGACAGTCATGTGAATCGTGTCAATAGTGAAGCCTAAGTAATCCATGTTAGTAGTAGGCTCCAATATTGATTTATCTGGGTGGAGGATAAAACCCAAAGTTTCAAGGAGTTGTTTAGTGGCTAACACTCCTGCGACAGCTTGTTCCCGTGTTCTTCCTAATATGAGAACATCGTCCAGATAGGCCACTACTAAATGTTTTAGTTCTCTCAATTTCTTCATGGCCACTTTAAGAATTTTCGTAAATAGTCTGGGAGCTGTCGTTAAACCATTGGGCAAAGCTCGGTACTGCCATAGCTGGCCCCTCCAGATAAATTTCAGATATTTAAAGTAATCTTTATGAATGGGTACCAAATAGTAAGCATCTTTGATATCTATGCTTGCCATGTAGTATCCCTTGGAGATCAGTTGTCTGGCAGTGACAAATGTCTCCATTTTGAAATGTTGATACTCAACAGACTGATTGAGTGATGTCAGATCAATAATAATGCGACATCCACCATCTTTTTTGGTTTTGAGAAAAATATTTGATACAAATTCTTGCGGCTCGTGTGTGGTCCTTTCTATGATGCCTTTAGCCACGAGCCGATCAAGTTCAGCTTGTCCTTCTACCTTCTCAACTGCCGAGGGAAGGAACACCCTTTGGGGCATGTGCTGAACTGGCGGTTCTACGCCTGGTTTGAATTCAATCTTGTATCCACTAATACTGTTGAGTATAAACTGATTGTTAGTAAGGGAGCACCAAACATGCTTGAAGAACCTCAAACGTCCCCCTGTTAATACTACACCCTTTGTCTGTGTATGTTGACAGGAACCAGACCCACCTACCTCCATGTTCACTTGTGGGGTCGTTTCCGGTGGGTCTGGCCCAAGGTTGTCCGTGTTGGTGCTGCGGTGGGGCGGCGCATCTTCCCACGGCTCCGCCCTGGGCCCCGCTCTAAAAAAGAGCACTGGGGGTAGTGGGAGGCGGTCACCAGGCTTTCACCAGCTCGGTATCTGCTGGTGGCTGCCGAGGCGTGCGGCCAACTGGGTGTCTTCGCCCTGCTCGGTCCTGGCCCTGCCCTCGTGAGGCCTACTGGTTTTGCCGCCTCTTCCAACTCCTTGAGCCTTTTGGCCAGATCCGCACCAAATAGCAGCGCCTGTCGTTCGGGCGCTGGAGCTTTACAGAGGCCGGCATATGTTGGGTTGAGGGCAGGCCTGATGTTGTCCCGCCGTAGGTTGTTTAGCTCATACGTGGTGCTGCACATCAGTGCGAGGGCATCCTGCTGGGGTATGGTCAAGTCTTCATCCCCAACGGACGGACCGAGCAAAGGCGGGTGACGGCTGCTGAGTGGAGCTTCAGGACTCGCTGCATTTTGACCTCCTGAGCCCTTATGTGCTGCCCCAGCTGGTTCCAGATCTGCCCATTTACCGTCTTGACCCTCAGCGCCTCGCAATTTTCGGGCGCGATGTAGTTGTCAAGGGCCTGCTGGACAGCCTTGTCCTGCAGCGGGTTGTTGGACAGCCTGTTTATAGTTGCCGCCATTCATTCTGGGTGGCAACACCATCCCAGTTGTTGGTGGTGCCGCATATCGGCCCACTACACCCAGTAGCTCTTCTTCCGGCACGCCCGGCATGCTGACGATATCCTCCGCCTGCCCTTGGGATAGGCCAGCCCAGTCCTGGCCTCCCTTACTGCCCTCGAATATAGAGGGTACAGAAGGGTGTGGAGAGGAGGAGGCCAAAGCCCGTCCTCCTGGGAGATGCCGCATCTCCTCATTAATCATACGCTCGAGGAGCTGCCTCATGCAGCTTATCCGAGCGTCTCCCCTTTTCGGTGGGGGAGAGTGTTCCCGTTCCTCCGAATCATCGGAGGACACCGGCCGGTCGGTTTTCTGTGTCGCCTTCCTCCCTGTGCGGGGCGTTGAGATCTGCAGCACTGGGGGCGGCTCGGTGTCGGGTGAGCGGGAGCGTTGAAAAAGCTCCTCCGCTGCGAGAGGCTGCCGTCCCGCTATGGACCCGTCCTCGGGTGGAGTAGGGCAGGCAGTCCTCCTGGCTGGTCGCTTGCGAGAGGCCATTATTCTCTCTAGCGCGACTCTGTAACAAAAAAGACACTTACCTGAGGTCTCGTCTTTATGCTGCAGCTGGAGAGCCTGGCTCCAGCTGCTGCCGCTGTTGCACTGCTGACGTAATGCCGCGCCTGCGCGCTGGGTGGGTTCTTCACGTAGTCACTCACGTGACTCCGAAGTAAAATTGTGCTTATGTATAGTAATACTTGACTGAAATGTATGCAAAAATGAATTTCACTGTACCTTAGTGTGTGATAATAAAGAACTATTGAACAGAAGTTATAATAAAAAGAAAAGTCTTTCTGACAATATTATTGCACAAAATGAACATGTGCAAATTGGCAGCCGATTTGACATTTGATGGATATAAAGAATGACAGCCTGGCCTCTATAGAAAAAAATGCCTTTCCATCAGTGGCACAATAATAAACTCTATTTGGAAAGAATAGCAGCTAGAGTAACATTTTCCCAAATCAGATGAGGTCAATTACAATGCATTCACATTAATGATAGCATTCATGGGTGATACAATTACATCTATTAATGAAAATGGGTCTTTACTGTCAGAGTTTACCAGACAAGTAGACAAGGAGGAGTTTTTATGGAATATGCTTTCAATCAGAGAATGAAGATGAGCAATCTGTCCTTTAACCTTTTCAGTATAGGTCTTAAGCTATAATAGAACATGCCTGCCATGTAATGAGATGGATACACCATTGCCCCCAATGTCCACTTTTGCTTTGTTGAATTTTGATTTTGTGATTCGTTGAAGTCAGGGAAAGTGCGGCAGGTTAGCAGACCAGTAAAGTTACAAGGTAAAAAGTAACTTTACTATAGTAATTATACTATACTACACAAGCAACTATAGATACTGGCTTACAGAAAAAGGCAAGATGCTGAAGTAACTCAGCAGGTCAGGAAACATCTCTGGAGAACATATTTAGGTGATGTTTCGGGTGAAGACCCTTCTTCAGACTGATTGTAGTGGGGGGAGAGAGTTGTATGAGCAGTGGCGGTGGAACAAACCTGGGAAGTGATAGGTGGATATAGGTGAAGGGGATTTTGATTGTCAGTTGAGTGGAGAAAGGCAAGAGGTAGGAAGAGAACAATAGGCTATGACAAAAGGAGATAAGCAGAGAAGGGTGAAATGCGAAGTAAGAGGAAGGGATGTAGGTGCAAGGGGAATGGAGGAAAGGGAAAGGGTTGTTATTGGTTAGTAACCTAAAATTGGAGAATTCAATATTCATACCATTGGGTTATCAGCTAACCAAACAGTATATGCTGTTACGTTGTAAAGTTGGGTCAAGAGTCTCAATTGACCTCAGCTTTCCAGAACACGAGCACACATCCATTACTGCATTGAGTAAATACAGTGCTCTGCCACAACCTCTCTCTCTGGCACCAGTCCCAGAAGTTAATCGCCACCTGTTTTAAAAAAAAAGTTTCCTGAGTACAAATTCATACATATTAACGACACAGAAAGAAAGCCATTCAGCTATGTCCATGTCTTCAACATTATGTCAGTTTATGAGGCTAATATAAGTTTATATTTCTTGTCCTATTAATTTATATATGAATCAGAAAATCTTCAAGAGTAAAAATACTGCAAGGGTGGTGTTAAAGGGGGCCACTGCTGAGCTCTTACTCCTACTACCTCATTGGGCATCTGCACAGGCAGTCGCCAGGTTACATATCGGTTCCATTCTCTCGGTAAGCCAATTTCTCAGTATCAGAGACATCCATTTTGTATAGTGGCCCCTATTGTATTGCTCTACACTTGCTGTGCATCTTTAATTTCATTGAAAACAAAATCACACAAGCACCACTGATATTTAAACTAATGGAGGATATATTATACCAGTCATTAATTAATACCATTAACTATTTTATTATTTGTAGCTTGATAAATGCATGGAAGAATTTGCATAACGTCAGATTTTCAGAGATCAGGTCAATGATGCACAGTCCTTGTACTTCTTCAGAAAAGGCTTAAAATAAGATGACATTCCCACCATCCATGAAAATCTGATCCATTTAATATACACTGCTCATTGCATGATGATAATGCAATAACTCACAATACAAAGCTTTAAGAGAACTGTCGGACGTATCCCTGTTAGAAATAGCAATCCTCTCTCCACTGGGTAATCTCTACTGGGAGACTGAAGAAGGGTTTCGGCCCAAAACGTTGCCTATTTCCTTCACTCCATAGATTTTGCTTCACCCGCTGAGTTTCTCCAGCGTTTTTGTGTACCTTCTACCCACAACAGAATTAGATTATCTATTTTTGGAGTTGGGCATTAAGCATGGTTAAACTTAAACACATGAAAATATTCAACATCTTTGAATCCTGGAAACCTCTGGCCTACAACCACTTGATGTTGAAAAGGATCATTGGCAGTGGTGTTGAGAACAATAAGGTCACATATCAAGAACACACAGAAACCTCCTGTAAACAAAGGGAAAGAACACCCATCCCATCAGGTTCCTCCTGTCCCATCTGTGGATGTGTGTGGTTCCCACACCAGCCTCATCAGTCACCTCAGAACACACAAAGTGAAAGTTTGTCATCCCCCATCCCGAGAGAGTGCCTAAGAAGATGATGGCAACATCAATGACTTTAGCTGGAACCTGTGTAATTTCAGGCAGTTGGAAACGTACTTCAGGAAGCCCACATAACCGCAGCATCTCACATCCATCAAGGTCCATCGATAATGTCTCCTTCAGTTAGAGCTGAGGACTTGCTTTCTCACAAACCATCCAGCAGCATGGCATAGTCACAGTCACACCTTCACACTTGGCCACAATTACATGCCAGTAATTGATCAATTAGACGTTTGGGGTTATGGCCTCGACCCATTGTGGAGAGCTGAACATATATTACTCAATCCTAAGGGTCACATATGGTTAAGTTAATACCGCCCAAACCAAACATCTGAGTCTGAAGATATTAACATTAAAAAAACTAAACTGCATTTGAATGCAACCAGTTAAATAAATAGTAACAGCTCCTTACTCTCGTCACTCACAGACGTTGCCCTTCAATGGTTGGGTTATTCTTGTAGATGATGCAACCGGGGACTTGCTTTGTTGGGTTCCAGCCAGGGACACTGTTGCCTTCAGGCGCTGGGCTCACCCACGTGTAGCGGGCGACCATGCCGCCAGCTCCCTTAGAGCCGTCCCGGTGGGTGGGGTAATGGCTGTGGGTGGCTTGGCTATCACGTGACAGAGCCATCATGAGCCACGACCAGTAGCTGGGCCAAGCCCCCTCCTACATGGTGCAATGTGACTCCTTCACCTTTGGGAGCTCACTCTCTCTGAAGTATTGAATATGTTGCACAGGATGCAAAGACATGTTAGATATTGACAAAATGTATAACACCAACTGTTTCAGGTCAGCATGACAGAAGGGCCCCAGAAAACAAAGCACCTCGATCCAGGTGAAGTCAATCTCGGACAAGTAACTGCCGTAGTATGTCTGAATTAAACTTGAACTTCTGATATATGATAAGTTTTGGATTGCAAAATTGTAAATTTAAGTCAATAAGGTACAGTGTTGAACTGGAGTTTAAACCAGTCCTTAATATTAGTTCTTAACACAGGTCCATTTTCATTTGAATCATTGAAACAAATTGTTCTATATGTGCAAGTTCCGCAGAACGAAAAAGTTAATGTGGATTATCCAGGGGATGTGCTCCGCTGCAGTGTGTTTCCTGCAATGTGAATTAACGTCTCTGCTCAGCTAGCTGCAAACCTATTTTCAATTAATTTGGTGAGCTGTTGTTAAAAGTTCATTAAGATATTCAGGAGTGGGAAGCAGCCTCACTACCTGCTCTGACATTATAAGGTTATTTCTTAATGCTCAGAACAACTGCAAATGGGTTGAAAAATGAAGAACCGATTCATAAAAATGTGCTGGGATGTGCAGGCTAAATGCTTAATTGATCTATGTGCACAATGAACATGTCAAAATGAATGAAATCATGCAAATTATAAATAACCTTTTATTAATATATCATTCAGCCCTATGAAAACCATTGCATGGCATCACAAAGTGAGCAAGGAAGAGTAATGCCCCTGTCCCACTTAACCATGGCAGTCAGACCAGAGTGAAATGTCTCTGTAATCATCCAATCACCTGAGTGTGAGAGATTCACAGTAGCTCTCTCTGACAGCGCAGCTGAACTGGTCTCCAGGCAACTGCACGGGGCTTCAGCATTTCTAGCAACAGCTGCTTTAGAAAAGAACTAACAATATATCCTTTTTCAAAGTGAACCCAGTGTCACTTATTTCCTTCAACATGCAAACTCTTTCAGCCATCATAAAATAGACAATGGACAATAGGTGCAGGAGTAGGCCATTCAGCCCTTCGAGCCAGCCCCGCCATTCACTGTGATCATGGCTGATCATCCACCATCAGTACCCCGTTCCTGTCTTATCCCCATATCCCTTGACTTCTATCTTTAAGAGCTCCATCTAACTCTCTCTTGAAAGCATCCAGAGAATTGGCCTCCACTGCATTCTGAGGCAGAGAATTCCACAGATTCACAACTCTCTGGGTGAAAACGTTTTTCCTCATCTCCTTTCTAAATGGCCTACCCCTTATTGTAATCTGTGGCCCCTGGTTCTGGACTCCCCCAACATCGAGAACATGTTCCTGCCTCTAGCATGTTCAATCCCTTAATAATCTTATATGTTTCAATAAGATATCCTCTCATCCTACAAGCCCAGTCGCTCCATTCTATCAACATATGACAGCCCCGCCATCCCGGGAATTAACCTTGTGAACCTACATTGCACTCGCTCAATAGCAAGAATGTCCTTTCTCAAATTTGGAGAACAAAACTGCACACAATACTTCTAGGTGTGGTCTCACCAGGGCCCTGTACAACTGCTGAATGACATATTTGGTCCTATACTCAAGGGAGGGAGGGAGGGGGGGAGAGGGGGGGAGAGGGAGGGGGGGGAGAGGGAGAGGGGGAGAGGGAGAGGGGGGAGGGGGAGGGGGGGATATGGGGGGGGGAGGGGAGGGGGGAGGGAGGGACAGGGAGGGGGGGAGAGGGGGGGAGGGGGGGGGGGGGGCGGGGAGAGAGGGAGAGAGAGAGGGAGGGAGAGGGTAGGGAGAGGGAGGGAGAGAGAGAGGGGGGGGGAGGGAGGGGGGGGAGGGAGAGAGAGGGAGGGAGGGGGGGGGGAGGGAGAGGGGGATGGGGAGAGGGAGGGAGGGGAGGGGGGTAGGGGGGGGGGGAAAGAGGGGGGGGTCGCAAGGTTTTTATCAAATGACTTGCGAGAGGCGCAACTGGCAGCACGTTGGGTTTGCAGCGGGAGGGAGGGAGGGGGGGGGAGAGGGAAGGAGAATGGGGAGAGGATGGGGGGAGAGAGAGAGGGATAGGGTGGACCTGAACTTGGTGAGTGGGCGGGTCGGGACGGGGTCGTGGAGAGCCTCGTGTCCCTGCGATCAATGGAGGAATTTCAGGTTTCCCAGAGGGAGTAACGCCCCGCGCGACAATAACTGCCGCCGCCATGTTGAAGCCGGTGACCGGCTGTAACCTCCGGTGACCTCCCGATCTGCAGAGCGTGTTGAGAACGGGGGGTGGTGGGTGTTTGGAGCGGGTGGGCGGGGGGTTGGAGTGAGTGGGCAGGCGTGGGAGTCCAGCTGCGGGAGGCGTGGCGCGAGCGAACGTGTGCTGCGTGCGGGGCTTTAATCCACAGCGGCGGGGGCAGCGCCTAGAGGTAGGTGGGCCTGGTTTGGTCGGCATGTGGGCATTGTGACGTCGGCAGCTGCTGAGCGCCGTTTAGATTTTAAAAATTGAGTTTTGTGATCACTTTTATTCAAAATCTGGGGAAATAATTGGCCAAGGAGTGGATTTCTGAACTCATAAGTAAAATCCCTACCGAAATGGTAAAAATCTCTGCGTTTTTGCGTCTGGATTTCGAGGAGATACGTTTCACATGCAAAACCACACACACACATCCATGCGCACACACACACACACACACACACGCACACACACACACACACACACACACACACACACACACACACACACACACACACACACACACACACACACACACACAGTTTTAAAAGTATATAGATATGATGATATGATAAGATATAATATGATGAAATGATATAGATGTGCAGGACGTTTTTTACACAGAGATGTGGGTGCCTGGAACCCACTATCAAGAGTGGAGATGGAGGCAGTTATGATAAGGGCATTTAAGAGGCTTTTAGATAGGCAGGGAATGAAGGGATTATGGATCACAGACAAACAGGGGAGATTTATTTAACTTGGCATCATGTTCGGCACAGACATTATGGACTGAAGGGCCTGTTCCTATGCTATGTTCTATGTAAGTGGTGGGAACTCTTATCTGACCATTTAGCCCAGTGGGTATCATATTCTTAGTGTGAGATTTTGTTTGATAAATCTAAATTTTAATCTGTCTGGTTTCAAAATCACACGTTTCCCCTGTAATGTTTCACCATTTCTGCCACAGGTCCAAGGAATGTAGTTCAGGACCTAACTAGTAGAGGTGCTGCTGAGCCGCTCACTGTGACTGGTTTAAAGTTCTCCAGTAAGGAAGTCATCCCATGCGTCTTCCAAAGTCTTTATGTAGTGGTACTGATTGTTCAATAAAGGTAGGCTGGCAGAAAGTCTGCAACGGCATTTTCTTTTTGCTCATGTTTGATCTGATTCCATGAAATGTAATGAGCCAAGAATCAATATTGAAGATTCCTGGCACCACATCCTCCCACCCAGATCCCCAGCTGTGGAGGGACTGATCTTCTGATAGAAGAAGGCAGGAATGCTGATGAAAGAGTCAGAGACATTGAATGAAAGATGTGACTCAATGACCACATCTATGGGGCAATTGCTTGACTTGTTTGAAGAACACTCCCCAGTTTTGGCACAAAACCACTGTGCAGATGAGCATATTGCAGAGAGGCCCTGGCTTTATTTGAACTCTTGAATTCTTGTGGCAGCTTTGATATAACTGAGGACTTTGCAATGCTGTTTCCAAGGCAGTTAACAGTCAATCGTTTGCTGTGGTTATGGAATCATGGGCCAGACAAAGCAACAGATTTTACTTCGGAGTCACATGAGTGACTACGTGAAGAAGAAGGGCCGTCCGTCTGCGTGCGCATCATTACGTCTGAAAGCATGCGCACGACGGACTGGCAGGCACTGTGTCCTCCCAGCCGTTGGGATGAGCAGGTAAGGAAAGTTGAACTACTTACCTGCGTTCTTTCGGACTTGAAGCTTTTTTGTAGTTTCAGAGCCCAGATGTCGAGGAGACGGCCCGCGGGAATGTCGGCTGCCGAAGACCGCAGCATTCCAAGTAGCGGGCGACGGTCTTGTTCCCGACATTAGCGCCGACAACAGAATCGGCAGGAGACTTTGTGCGGGAGGAGGAGCTCCATGGTTGTCCTGCGGGACGTAATACCACCCGCAAGTCTAACAAACCCGTTGACTCAGATGAGTCCGGGGAAGAGGGATACCCTCCCTCAACGGAGAGCGTCTGAGGACGACTTCTCCCACATGGAGCAACTTATGGAGAAGTTGCTCCAACAATGATCTGCTCCAAGGGAGGGAGCAGTATCAGCACGGCCTACAGCAGTGCCGGTGCCGGGAGCCTCACACATGGGGCAGCCCAATGTCTTCCCCATTGGAGGGGGAACTACATATGGAAGAAACCACTCTGAATCAGAGTACAAAAGAAGAGGGGGGGGAAACCTTCCCAGGGACAAGCAGAAGAAAGAAAGTAAGTAAGTAAGTTTTACTTATATTGCACTGTTTGGGTCAACTCGCATTGACACCAAAGTGCTTTACATAAAGGGAATAATAAGCTTCCATACAAACAAAAGAAAATAAGTACTTCTGCAATCATCCAGGTTCCCCTGGGTGCTTCCCTGGATGGAGATCTAGCTAATTGACAGCCCGGGTATTATGGAGAACCCGCAGGCAGCAGCACCTGTTTCAGGGCTGCACAAATGTCTCCTGCTCTTAGGAGAGGAGCATTCATGGTCCGTTTCAGTCTGACCCAAAGCTAGAACCTCATTTAGGTCCACTGGAAGGGCCATGTCAGCACAGGTATCCTCAAGGGCCTGCGGCAGCACCTGTTTTCAGGGTTGCCCACGAATCTCGCTCTCAGTGGAGGGGAGTGTGAGTGATCAGTAGGTAACTGATCTCGAATTTAAAGTATGAACACACTGAAGCAAGCCGCCGAATCCTCTCTTCAGGTAAGACCAGAAGAAGGAAGCAAAAGCTGTCGGACCAATCTAGGTATCAACGACAATCAAAACTTCAGCAGTAGGCGACAACACACCCCACACCTCCATAGGGGGTAAGCGGTTCACTGAATCCGGTGGTAGCTTGAAAGCTGGGCACGGAAATATGATCAGAGTCGTCTTTCAAGGCAGACTCAGAATTATGGCCAGAATTGTCCTACAAGGCAGGCTCAGTATGATGAGGTTTTCAGACCAGACCCAAGCAGAGGTCAGGAGAAACATGGAATCCACACTCCTTACCAGTCCTACTCCTAATCAAGGAGAGAAAAGGATCTGCATCAGCGGCTTTTGGGCTTACCACAAGACCACCGGTAGCCATGGAGGTTCCAAGCAGACTTGGAACTTGGACTGGAGTGGTCTTCGAGGCAGGCCCAGTATTTTGGGCAGCATTGCCATTCAGGACATGTGACAGATGGAGGATATCACTTCATCCAGGTTTAACTCATATGTGCAGTATAGACTTACAGAACAGCAATTTTTGTTACGGCCTAGCAACTGTTTTATAGGAGCTTCCTATAAAATGGTCACATGGCATGCATCAACCTCAAAGATGCATACTATTCGGTGTCTATTCACTAAGAACAGGAGATATTTGAAGTTTAACTGGATGGCATGGATCTGCCAAATGGGTTGACATCAGCTCCTAGACTATTGACTAAACTACGGAAACCAATTCTGGGTCTACAAAGGTCTCAGAGCCACATAGTAATGGTATATTTGGACAATTTCATTTTGGAGTCACCAAGAATTGGGAGAAGCATCAGTCAAAGCAAACCAAAACCCTGTTTGATAGAATTGGTTACCTCATCCATCCAGTTAAATCAAAATTGACATCTACAAGGGTAATTGATTACCTAGAATTTACTATCAAAAACAGTAAATATGTTGGTGACTTTGCCTAGGGGCAAACGACTATATTAATCAAGCCTGCTATGACCTGATAGTCAAATACTAACCATCTATCAGGCAAACAGCGAGTGTAATTGGCAAATAGTAGCTGCATTTCCAGCAGTACGTACGGGCCTTTGCATTACCAGAATTTACAGCGAGCAAAGGAACGAACACTCAGATTCCATGCAGGCCAAATTGGCAAAACTATGGATTGCCAGCAGAGGCCATTGTTGAATAACTATGGTGGATAACGAACATGAGAAAGCTCAAGGTAAATTTTGCTTGAAAGCCATCGAGGGTTCTTCAGACCTATGCAAGCAGCTAAGGATGGGGAGCCACAAACACAGTCTAGAGCTGTGGGGGCAGATGGAATGAGCAGGAGTCTGTAATTCCCCAACACATGGAATCAATTACCCAGAATTGTTGGGGGCACAATTTGGACTCAAGGTTTCTGTAGCAATATGCAACCGGTGCTTGTTCAAATTCAGATTGATAACACCACTGCGGTGGCACATATCCATTAACAAGGGTGGTGTAAAATCTATATCTTACGACAGATTGTCGAACGTCATTTGGCACTGGTGTATCGAGAGGAATATTTGGGAAATCTACGAGGTAGATATAATTCGGTGACAGATGCTGGATCATGAATGTTTAATAACAACACAGAATGGATGTTGAATCAGACAGTATTTAACAAAATAACTACACGATTTGGCATACCAGATATTGATCTGTTTGCATCTAGACTAAACCATCAGTTACCCAGATATGTGTCCTGCAAGCAGGATCCAGGAGCAAAGGCAGTGGATGCTTTCTCCCTCAATTGGGGAGGATTGTTTATGTATACTTTCCGCAAATTTGTCTCACAAACCGATGCTTGACCAAAATCAAGCAAGACTAAGCCACAGGCATATTGGTAGTGCCAGATTGGCCTACTCAAGCCTGGTTCCCAACATTTTGGGGAACTATACTCCAGCCAGTTATGGCTGTGCCCAAGAGCAGGGACCTCCTAGTGAACCCAGTTACAGGGAGTAATCATCCACTACACAAACGTATTAACTTGTTGGTCTGCAGATTATGAGGAGGCCATTTCAAGGCATAGGACTGTCCGAACAAATACAACACAGTTCGGATAACAGATGTCTTGGATTGTCTATCAACTCTGTACCATAACTATAAACAAAGTTATAGTGTAATCTATAGTGCCAGAGGCGCACTCTCCTCCTATCTGATGCTGGAAGCAGGGCACGGGTCGCTAGGAACGCACCCCTTTTACAACAAAATTCATGAAGGGAATTTACAATTTAATACCACTAAGGCCAAGGTACACGGACACATGGGATGTGAGCGTGGTACTAACCCTACTTTGACAGTGGGGACCGCCTATAACTAACCCTGAAGGTGGTATGCTGACAAAGAGTCCAGACACTGCAAAAGCTACGGTTGGACCACATGACCACCAATATGAACAACATAACATTCGTAATCAGGAACCTGATAAAACATAGCAGGCCAGGAATGCCAGGGATGGAGATCCAGTTCTTGGCATATCCAGAGGACCTACGGTTGTGTGTGTGGTAACATACTAACACCACTATCTGAGAGTTACGGAGAACCTCAGAGGCTCAGAACAATCGGTCCTCATCAGCAATAAAAAAAATTAAAAATTTAAAAATTAAAAAAAAACACACCAGAAGGTGTCAACTCAAACCATCTCCAGATGGTCAAGGGGGTAATGGCGGTAACAGAGTGAACATTTATATGGTTAAACCTCACTCCACCAGGGCTGCATCTACGACGGCAGCAAGAGCTATGGACGTGCCTCTTGAGGACATCCTAGTGGCTGCAGGATGGACGAATGAAATAACGGTCCACCGGTTTTATAACAAACCTATAACCGGACTGGGGGTGTTTGCACGTACCATTTTAAGTTCTGTCCCTTAGTTTACCCCCAAGGTTGGGAGGGGAAACTAGTTTTTAAAAACTTTTCTTTCATTTAAAGCATCAGTGTCTTTACTTAACTACGTAATGCCTGAATGCTTTAATGATTACACGCATCCATGGTCAATCCATTCAGTGTGTGACGCCTGGATTCGTAACCGGCGTAAAATCACAGAGCTTTGAAATCTTCACGTAGTCACTCACGTGACTCAGAAGTAAAATAGTAAGATTAAACGAGAACTTACCAGTTTGAAGTTTGATCTTGATTTTATGAGGAGTTACGATGAGCGATTACGTGTGCTCCCACCCTCATATTATCAAGGTCACATGGAAGTTCTAGTTTTTTCACAATCTTACTATTCTCAGGTCTTCTTTGTTATCTGTGATTTAACACCGCTGCTTTGAAGATTGACGCGCACGCAGACGGACGGCCCTTCTTCTTCACGTAATCGCTCATCGTAACTCCTCATAAAATCAAGATCAAACTTCAAACTGGTAAGTTCTCGTTTAATCTTACTATTCCTTTATGTAAAGTGCACTAGTGTACTCCATAGTCTCATAGTCACTAACGTTACCTACCTTTTCCAGATTATTTAATATTTATGGTAAACTTTATAATAGGAACAAGGAAATGCGATTAAATAAATCCCTTAGCTGCAAGATTCACATTTATTTATGGCACATTCGTCCAGGCCTATTAATTATTTGTTGAAGATCATAAATCGCATGGTTTCCTGTATTTTTAGTAAATGTTGAAGCTTTCTCTTGGATCCTAATAAACACTTTATGCCACTGTCCCACTTAGCAAACCTGAACGGAAACCTCTGGAGACTTTGCGCCCCACCCATGTTTCCGTGCGGTTCCCGGAGGTTTTTGTCAGTCTCCCCACTTGCTTCCACTACCTGCAACCTCCGGCAACCACCTGCAACCTCCGGGAACAACCTCCTAAGTGGGACAGGGATATAAAGGGTTGGATTGTGTGTTTTTCTGAAAGGGAATAGCATTTTACGAGAACTTTAACTGAAAATTTTCTGGAATCATTAACTTGGGCCCTGGAAGAATTTCTGGATTTTCCTAATGGCCCATCTGCTCCTGACTCTGCAACAAAAAGAAAAACACTTCTAAACGGCTGTGAACTCACAGAACCGTGGCTCTGTTGAAATTGAATCCATACGTGAATTGTTACAAACTTCCCTTTGGCTCTTTTCCTCGAGGAGTTTAATGCTTCAGTATTTCTGTTTAATTGCCAACGCACTGAGTCGGAAATGTATATTTGGTCTACAGCATTAAGTGCTAAATTAACATTATCCACAATATTTTGTGCTAATTGTTATTTTCAACTAGTCCCTTGTCTGTGTTTCCCTGGGCAGTCAACATCCTGCCCCCACTCTAAGCTCACCAACTCTGGTAGAATTTATTAAAAAAGCGGGAAAAAAAAACGCAGATCCTAGAAATAAGAAATTAAAAAATGAAAGTACTAGAAATTCTCAGCAAGTTAGGCAGCACCTATAGAGATAGAAACAGTTAGTATTTAGGATAGACTTTATAATGGGGAACAAACAAAAATGACAGAACATTATACAAATACATTGACCCTATCTTCACAGAAGGGAAATTGAAAAGCTTCCCAAATATTATAGGGAGCATGAACAGTAGGAATTAAAGGAAATGGATATTAGTAACAAAATAATGCTGAAGAAATTAACAGCTTTGAAAGGCAATAAACACCCAGGACCTGATAATCCGCATCCCAGGGTACTAAAAGTGGAAGTCCTGGGTGCATTGGATATCATCATCCAAACTGCTGTCGATCATGTGATGGTTCCTGCAGATCAAGGTGTCGTGAAAATAACCCTAGGTTCATTTGCATTAGGATCTGATAACAGGAAACAGAGTCAATGTGGATTTAGGTTCAAGTTCAAGTTACATTTATTATCACATGCCCCAATTGGTACAGTAAGATTTGAACTACCATACAGCCATATGAATAAAAAGCACACAATACAAATTTAACATGAACATCCCCACACAGCAGAATCAATGTTTCCCACTGTGAGGGAAGGCAATAAAGTTCAGTCAACTTCCTCTTTGTTCACCAGTGGTCGGGGCCTTTGAGCCCTCCGCAGTCGCTTCTATGGCGGCCTGCTGTTTCAGGCCCTCTCAATGGGATGATCGGAACTCCGATGTCGGAACGGAAGAACACACTAAGCGACTTGGAGTTTCCGAATCGGCTGCTTCCTAACGGAGACTGTGGCTCCCGAAGTCCATAGGCCGAGCTGGATGGAGATTCAACGCTGGCAACCCTCGGTAAGGCATCGCCACGCTCCGCGATGGAATTCAGTGCTGCGCCACTGCTGAAGCTCTGGTCAGTCTCCGGCAGGAAAGGTCGTGCCAATCCAGATGGTAGGCCTCGAGGGGGGGGGGGGGGGGGGGGGGGGGTGCGAAGATGCGACTCGGAGAGAAAAGACGCATCCTCGATCCTCGATGTGATGTGACTGAGAAAACGGTTTTCCCCTTCCCCTTTCCCCCCTCCCATACCCTACATTAAAAAGATTAAGAAACCTCCAAAACCATACTTTTAACACACTAAAAATAACAAAAAAGGTGAAATGACAGTCAAACTGCTGGCGAGGCTACTGTGCGCGGCGCCACCAGATGATTTATGAAAGTAAAATTGTGTTTGATAAATTTTCTGCTAGAATTTTGAGGATGTAACTGCTGTAGAAGATAAAGAAGGATGTATTCAATTTGGATGTTGCGAAGGACTTTTATAAAGCTGCATTTGTGTAGTTTGTGTGTAAAATAGTAAGATTAAACGAGAACTTACCAGTGTGAAGTTTGATCTGTATTTTATGAGGAGTTACGATGAGGGATTACGTGAAGAACCCGCTGAGTGCGCATGCGCGGCACATTTCCAAACAGCGGTGTGGAATCACAGATAGACACAGTTATTTGAAGTAAACATAGTAAAGAAAAGGAGACATCAGTTATTAGTTTGATCCATACAACTCATCGTAACTCGTCATAAAATACAGATCAAACTTCAAACTGGTAAGCTCTCGTTTAATCTTACTATTTTACTTCGGAGTCACGTGAGTGACTACGTGAAGACTTCAAAGCAGTGATTTCAAACCGTGTACCAGTTTTATTTCACTCACTGCCGAAGTTCTTGAGGGAGGAAGTGTTATCGTAATCAACCTATGAATCTGTTTTTCGAGAAACAAAAAAGGAATTTATTAACAATAACAAATAAATTGCTCCCACGGGCTTAAATCAAATATTTGCAGCATGTAATATTTTCTCTGCAAATAAATTAGGTTTCGTCAACGGCTTGTTATAAAAAGTTCTGAATGTCGATTCCCTCAGAATATGGTCAACCGGTACGTCCATTCTCTTGGCTGTTGATGTAGATGCTGCCCTAGTGGAATAAGATTTAAATGTATTAGTATCTATTCCGGCAGCCTTCAGTACCTGTTTGAGCCATCTTGAAATGGTTTGGCTCGATACCCGGCCATAAGGCTTTTTCACTCCCTCTGATATTGTGGGTTGTGTCTATGTAATGTTGTAGATGGGTCACGACACACAACCGTGGCTCTGGTGGGTAGGCCCGGAATACCACTAGTGGATTAGCTGTTCCTGGCCTGCTTTGTTTCACCAGACACTGTATAATGAATGTGATCTGATCTGGGGTGGTCACCATGTTGTCCAGCCTCAACTTGTGTAGTGACTGGACCCTCTGAGCGGATACAAGTGCCATCAACATGAGTGTCTTTAGTGTAACTTGCTCGAGGCCGAGGGATCTGGCTGGTGGCCATTCCCTGAGGTATGTCAGGACCACACTGATATCCCAAATATGGGTATACCTGGGCTTAGGGGGCTTGATATTGTAAATGCCCTTCATCAGTTTTACCACCAGTGGATGGGATCCCATCGCCTGTTGTCCTGGCACTGGTTTGAGATAAGCAGACAGAGCACTCCGCGCTGTGTTGATGGCACTGTAGCTGATCACTTCATTGTGGTGTAGATAGGCCAGGAACTCCAGTACATTGGTGGCTGTGGCTGTTTCGTACGTTGTCCCTGTTTCCTGGCAGTACTTCTCCCATTTTTTGATGCTGGTTAAGTACTGCCTCTTGGTGGATGTTTGAAGGGATGCCGACATGGTGGTGATGGTTTGTTGTGACAATCCCAGTTCCAGGTAAGGTCTGTTCAAAACCTGCAACCCAGGAGTTTAATTTTCTCATGGCATGGGTGACTTATGCCTGATACTGGGTGAGTTAATAATCCTGGATCACTGGGAAAAACCATTGGTGATTCAACCACCATGTCATGCAGAACTTGGAACCATGGCTGTGTAGGCCAGTCGGGCACCATCAAAATACCAGAAGCAAAGTCCATCTGTATTTTGCGAAGTACCCGACTGTTGAGGCAGAAGGGAGGTAAAGCATAGAAGAAGAAATTTCCCCAATCCAGCGTGAAGGCATCTACCGCTGCTGCCTCTGGGTCTGGTTCCCAAGCGACATACATAGGTACCTGGTGATTTAGCCTTGATGCAAATAAATCGATATCTGGCATTCCATATTGCTTAATAACTTTAGCAAATACTTTAGGGTTTAACATCCATTCGATGTTGTCATTGAATTTGCGTGACCTGGAGTCTGCCACTGTGTTTAGCTTACCTGGTAGGTAAGTAGCTGATAGCCAAATATGTCTTTCGACACACCATTGCCAAATCATGTTGACGAACTTGTCGCATGATAATGATTTTATGCCGCCCATATGGTTAATATAAGCCACCACCGTAGTATTATCAATTTGTACCTGAACATGCAAGTGCTGCATATTAGATACATATGCTTTTAAACCATAAAAGGCACCCAACATCTCTAGATAGTTGATGCCCAGTGTAAGTAGTAATGATGACTCTAGGTTAGTCCATCTACCACCTGTGCTGGATATGGAGTTAGTTGCTACCCAGCCTTGAGCAGGCATCTGTTTGAATAACTAAAGTAGGGTTAGTGATGATGATAGGGCTGAAACTATGCCAAACGTTTTCTGCCCACCACTGTAGCTCTGATATTGCTTCAGTGGGTAATTTCATGACACGATCATAGTGACCTGTGTGTCGTTTTAGTGCCTGTACCTTTGCTCTTTGTAAATTTTGATAGTGCAAAGGTCCGAATTGTGTAGCTGGAAATGCTGCTACCATTTTCCCAATTACTCTTGCTACTTGTCGAATAGTTGGTCGCTCATTGACCATTAAATTGTTGCATGATTGTGCCAATTCAACCATTTTTGCCTTTGGCAAGGTAACAGTCATATGGACTGAGTTAATTGTGAAGCCCAGGGAGTCCATGATAGTGGATGGCTTCAACTTAGATTTATCTGGATGTAGGACTAACCCCAGAGTTTTGAGGAGCCGTTTTGTAGATGATACTGCTGCCACAGCCAATTTCATCACTTTTCCCACTATCAGAATATCATCCAGATATGCCATGACAATATGTCTTTGTTTTCTTAGTATTGCCATGGCTGGTTTCAATATTTTGGTGAATAATCTTGGGGCTGAAGTTAGCCCATTGGGCAATGCTTTGTACTGCCATTGCTGCCCCATCCAGATACATTTTAGGTATCTGCGATGATCCTTGTGTACTAGATAGTAAGCATCTTTAAGATCAATGCTTGCCATGAAGTATCCTTTGGAAATCAGTTGTTTGGCAGTAACAAATGTCTCCATTTTGAAATGTATATACTTAACAAACTTATTTAGTGATGTTAAGTCAATGATGATGCGATATCCACCATCTTTTTTGGTTTTAGTGAATATATTCGATACAAATTCCAAAGGTTCATGTTTGGTCTTTTCGATGAACCCCTTTGTGATAAGTCTCACCAGTTCAGCTTGGCCCTCACGTTTCTCTTTGGCGGAGGGAGAAAATACCCTTTGGGGCCAATGTTGAACTGGCGGCGATTTTTCTGACATGAATTGTATTTTATATCCACTAATGCTGTTGAGTATATACTTGTCACTCGTGACAGTACCCCATGCTTCTTTGAACAAGTGTAATCTCCCCCCTGTTAGTAAAGAACCCTTACTCTCTATATGCTGGCAGGAACCAGACCCACCCACCTCCATAGTTATTGGCGTTTCTTCTGTCTTCTCATGTTCTTGAATGCTTTGCTTGTCTGACGTGCTGGCGATGTTGGGGGTTGGCGCATTTTCCATGGGGCTGCTCTGGGCCCTGATCTAAAAAAGATCTTAGGGGATAAAATGCGGCCCCCGAGCTTTCACCAGTCCCATATTGAGGACGTCGACTGGTGGATGCCGTGGGGTGCTGCCGCTTGGGTATTGTAGGTCTTGGTTTGCTCGTCCCGGGGCCTGCCCTCATGAGGCTGAAAGTTTTCGATGCCTCTTCCATGTTCCTCAGCTGTTTGGTGAGGTCCTTCCCGAATAACAGAGCGTTCGTCTCTGCAGCTGGGGCTCTGCACGACCCAGCAAATTTGGGATTGAGGGCAGGTCTTATGATTTCCTGCCGGAAGTTGTTAATTTCAAACTGAATGTTGCACATTAATGCCAGTACACCCTGCTGGCAGGTATCCATCTCTGTGCTGTCCACAGAACGAGCAAAGGCTGTGATGGCCGACGTCAGGAGCCTTAGGATCCGCTGTAGCTTTAGTTCATGGTTACAAATGTGTGACCCCACGTGCCCCCAGATTTGGCTGTTCACAGTCAGCACTCTGAGGGCCTCACAGTTCCCTGGTGCTGTGTAAAGCTCTAGCACCTCAGCAAGCACCTTCTCCTGCAAGTGCTTATTGGAAAGATGATTTATGCTGGCCGCCAATTTCGGTTCCAGTGGTCTTCCAGCACGTGGGGTTGCTACATAGTGGTCCACCACACCCAGCAGCTCTTCCTGCTCCTGCACCCCTTGCATACTCCCGATCTCATCCGCCAGCCCCTGTTCCAGACCAGCCCAGCCCTGGTCACCAATGCTAGCCTCCAGTGATGAGGGAGCAGAGGGCAGTCCACAAGACACTGTGGAGGGGGTGCCTGACCTCCCTCCGCGAGAGCGCTCTTTCTGCGCATCCCGCTGGAGCATCTGCTCCAAGAGCCATTGAATGTGGCTCAGGCGGCTGTCTCTCCTCCGTTTAGGTGGAGACATGTCCCCGTCTGACGAACCACCGGCCGGTTGGTTTTGCTGGTGGATATTTCCCAGTCCGCTGTTCAGGCATTAGCGGGACTGGGCTTGGCTCGGTGTCGGGGATGCTGGAGCGCTTTATAAGCGGTCCTGCCACCTGTTGCTGCCCCCCTGAGATTGAACGCTCCTCTGGTGGAGTTGAGCGGGCGGCAGTTCTCTTCGAGAGTTTTTTCTTAAGTGCACTCATTTCTGTAAGCAGAAAACACAAACACAACTCTCCTTCTCCGTTAGACTCCTTTCCACACCTCAGTGTACTTACCTAACGGTCCATTTTTTAAACTGCAGCGGGAGAGCCTAACTCCAGCTGCCGCCGCTTGTTGCACTGCTGGCGTAATGCCGCGCATGCGCACTCAGCGGGTTCTTCACGTAGTCACTCACGTGATTCCAAAGTAAAATTAAGGCTGGACCTTGGCTAGACCTTGTGGGAAGGTACTAAATTGGAGTAAGGCAAATTACAACAATATTAGGCAGGAGTTTGGGTGGGTACATTGGGAGTTGCTGTTAATGGGTAAGACCACATCTGATACGTGGCAATCATTTAATTGAACGATCAAAGTAGAACAGGCATGTTCCAGTAAGGAGGAGGGATGCGGATGGCAAAGTAAGGGAAACTTGGATGATCAAAGAGGTTGTAAATTTGGTCAAAAAGAAAAAGGAAGCGCATAAAATGTTTAAGAGGATGGAATCCGGCAGGGCCTTTGAGGATTAGAAATAAATAAATCGTGAGCAATTGAAAGGGCCAAAAGGGGTCACAAAATTACTTTGGCGAGTCAGATTAAAGAAAATCCCAAAGCTTTTTATATCCACTTTGGAAACAGAAGGCTATCCAGGGAGAATGTAGAACGGCTTGATAATGGAGGAAATTTGTGCTTGGAGTCTGTGGGTGTAGGCAAAGAACTGAATTAATACTTTGCTTCTGTTTTCACCATAATGAAGGACATGGAGAACAGTGAGATCAGTGTGGAGAATATTAATATGCAAGGGCAGTTTTAGATTGAGGAGGTATTGGGGCTCTTGAAGAGCATTAAGGTGGATAATTCTCCAGAATCTGATGGGATCTATCCCAGCTTATTGAGGAAGGCAAAGAATAATATTGCGGGACACCTGACAAAGAGCCCTTTCATCTTCTCTCGCCACAGACAAGTACTGGAGGACTGGAGAGTAGCTGATGATGTTCCTTTATTGAAGAAGGGAAGTTGAGAGAATCCAAGAAATTATAGGCCAAAACCAAATCAAATACTAGAATGACATGGCTTTAAAGTGAGAGTGGCAAAGTTTAAAGGAGATGTGTGGGAATTTTTTTTTATGCAGAGGGTGGCGAGGGCCTGCAATGTGCTGCCGGAAATGGTAATTGAGGCTTAGATAATAGTGGCATTTATGAGACTTTGGATAGGCTTATAGATATGCAGGGATATGGACAATGTGCAGGCAGGTAAGAATTTGTCATGGCATCATGTTTGGCACAGACATTGTGGGCCGAATGGCCTGTCCTTATGCTGTATTGTTCAAGGCTCTTGAAACAAGGAATGGGCAGCAGATGGTGACTAGTGGATTACCGCTGGGATCAGTGCTGATGTCCCAGCTCTTGACAATATATATAAATGACTTGGAAATCCATAAATAAAAGCAGAAGATGTTGGAACTTTCAGCCGGTCAGGCAGCTTCTATGGAAAACAAGTGTTAAGATTTCAATGTTCATCAGAACAAGGAACAGCTGAAAATCAAACATGATTTTTGAATCAAAATGGCAGAAAAGGGTAGTACAATATGAATATCTTGGTATAGGGGGAGACCAAGAGATTAAATGAGATGAGTAGTGGTGGTGCTAGCTGAGGGGTACGTGAAGGTGTGTGGATTGTAGCTGAGCTTTCTAGAGCAGATGTAAATAGGAGGTAAATTAACATGTCTGAGTGATTGTACAATGTTTGCAGCAGGTTCTATAGTAACGTTCAAAATGGAGAATGCTATGTATTTGGATTTTCAGGCCTTTGATAAAGATGGATATAAAGATGTACAGTGCATTCAGAAAGTATTCAGACCCCTTCACTTTTCCCACATTTTGTTATGTTACAG
The DNA here is from genome assembly GCF_028641065.1 of Leucoraja erinaceus. Taxonomy (NCBI): domain Eukaryota; kingdom Metazoa; phylum Chordata; class Chondrichthyes; order Rajiformes; family Rajidae; genus Leucoraja; species Leucoraja erinaceus. Next base: position 37,885,427 of record NC_073383.1, read on the forward strand.
CCTTATTCTAAAATGGATTAAATTCATTTTTTTAAATCATCAATCTACACACAATATCCCATAATAAAAAAGCTGTTGTGTTTATCTTATTTGTGTGCTGCATGATACTCAAATTTCACTGCACCAATTGGTGTATGTGACAATAAAGTAACTTGAACTTGGGACCCTCTCAAGCTCTGTCAGGTTGGATGGGGAGCGTTGAAGCACAGTTATTTTCAGGTCCCTCCAGAGATGTTCGATCGGGTTCAAGTCTGGGCCACTCAAGGACATCCACAGACTTTTCACAAAGCCACTCCTGCGTTGTCTTGGCTGTGTGCTTATGGTCATTGTCATGTTGGAAGGTGAACCTCCGCCCCAGTCTGAGGTCCAGAATGCTCTGGAGCAGGTTTTCATCAAGGATCTCTGTGTACTTTGTTCTGTTCATCTTTCCCTCGATCCTGACGAGTCTTCACTTGCTGCCACTGAAAACCATCCTCAAAGCATGATGCTGCCACCACCATGCTTCACCGTAGGCATGGTATTGGCCAGGTGATGAGCGGTACCTGGTTTCCTTCAGACCTGACGCTTGTCGTTCAGGCCAAAGAGTTCAATCTTGGTTTCATCAGACCAGAGCTCCAGAAAAAACAACCTTTTTGGCAAACTCCAAGCAGGCTTCATGTGCCTTTTACTGAGAAGTAGCTTCCCTCTGGCCACTCTTCCATAAAGGCCTGATTGGTGGAGTGCCGCAGATATAGTTGTACTTCCGGAAGGTTCTCTCATCTCCATAGAGGAACTCTGGAGTTCTGTCAGAGTGGCCATCGGGTTCTTGGTCACCTCCCTGACCAAGGCCCTCTCCTCAGAATGCTCAGTTTGGCAAGGCAGCCAGCTCTATGAAGAGTCATGTGGTTCCAAAGTTTTTCCATTTAAGAATGACGGAGGCCACTGTACTCTTCGGGACCTGCAATGCTGCAGAAGTTATTTTATACCCTTCCCCAGATCTGTGTCTCGACACAATCCTGTCTTGGAGGTCTACGGACAATTCCTTTGTCTTCATGGCTTGGTTTTTGCTCTGACATGCACTGTCAACTGTGGGACCTTATATAAACAGGTGTGTGCCTTTCCAAATCTTGCCCAATCAATTTAATTTCCCACTGGTGGACTCAAGTTGTTGAAACATCTCAAGGATAATCAATGGAAACAGGATGAACCTAAGCTCAATTTTGAGTGTCAAAGCAAAAGGTCTGAATACTTATGTAAAAGTGATATTTCAGTTATTTATTTTTAATTACTTTGCAAACATTTTTTTTTTTTTTTTTTATTTTTTTTTATTAGAAGTACAGTAAATTACAGTAATACACATCACATATATCTTATTACATTTGTTGTACCACTTCGTTTTTCGTGATTTAAAAAAGGTAGAAATAAAAGAAGTAAGGAAAGTGAGCAAGAGTCGTGAAGGTGCAGGAAAATGTTGGGAAAAGAAAGCCCCTTAGGGAAGAAGTTAGAGAAGGAAGTAAAGAAAGGAAATAGACCCTAGAAAGAAAATTTAAAAAAGGAGAAACAATCGCTCTATTATAACACAAAACTCCGCAAAAAAGGATATACCAACAGTGTTTTTTTTTTTTTACCACGCATTACCAGATCCTGGTACCATTTATTTTTAAATTACTATTGCACCTTATGCTTATAATAGTTCCATAAATGCAGACCACGTATTTTGGAAGTGGTCTGCTTTGCCTGCTAGGAAGAGTCTCATCTCTTCCAGGTGTAATGTTTCGAACATGTTTGAAATCCACATTTTTATTGTTGGTATTGGAGCATTTTTCCAAAATTTGAGTATGCTTTTTTCCCATTATTAGCCCGTAATTAAGTAAGTTCTTTTGAAACACGTTTAGTTCGGGGTTACCTTCCGATATTCCAAAAATTATCCATTCTGCTTTTGGTACAAGTTTTATTTTAATTATTTTTGTGAAGATTTCAAATATTTTGTTTCAGAATTTTTTGATTTTTATACAAAAAACAAAAGAGTGCGCTATGGTAGCTTCTTGTGACTGACATTTATCACAAATGGGTGAGACATTGGGGAAAAGTTTATTTATTTTAGTTTTTGAATAATATAGTCTATGTAATGTTTTGAATTGAATTAGAGTATGTCGTACGTTGATCGAGCATTTATGCACATATAGTAAGTGTTTATCCCAGCTCTCTTTTGAAATTTTTATAGCTAGTTCTTGTTCCCAGTCTCTTCTAATACTTTGGAAACATTTCAGAACACCTGTTTTCGCTTCTTTATTCTGGGGTATTATGTGGAGATGATGAAAAAAATGAATATAATCCATTTTAAAATAAGGCTGTAACGTAACAAAATGTGGAAAAATTGAAGGGGTCTGAATACTTTCTGAATGCACTATGACAAATTAATTGGGGGTAATATCAATATATCGTTTGACAAACGGGGAACAAAGAGTAAGAATTTTATTACTATGTCAAAAGAAAAATGTACAGGGCTACAGGGAAATGTGGCGAACTGGGCAGCCTTTCAAAGGGCAGAATTAATTGCTGTGGGAAGAGCTCCTCACTGGCTCACCACATAACGTCGTGCACACGTGCAGAAGGAAAATAAGACAGAACACTTAACTGGTTTTATGTCATAAGGTAATAGCTTTGCTGACAGCAGACTGATTAGCTGTTGCACATTAAGTTCTTTAAACACCAATCCGTTAGCTATAAACTAAAAGTTATTTAGTTGCAGATTCACTTACTATACACAGAGAGACCTTTATAACTAACAAGATGCTTAATAAAAATCATGGTTCTGGAATGTAGACATGCATTGCATTAATCTTTCTGGCTCTGATGTTCTCCAGTAAATTACTGGGTTGAAGGTCAATTGGTAAATAGAGAACATAACTTGCCTTTTATGGAAGTGATTATCAAAACAGTAGGTTGAATGTGAATAGACTCAGGACACCAATATAACAATTATTGATGCTTTGAACACAGCGGTGCCTAGAAATGGGATTATGTCTTTTATTTTATGCTGCGTTGTGTATGCTCAAACACTTAAGCCTCCCCACCAAAAATTTGGCCATTGACCAAAAATCATCTGAAGCAGTAAAGATGATCCGTGCCAAAGAACAAACATAAAGGCTGAAACAAGGAACTGCAAATGTTGCTTTACAAATAAGGACACAAAGTGCTGGAAAAACTCAACATATCAGGCAGCATATCAGGAGAAGTTGAATAGGTGATGTTTCGGGTTGGGACCCTTCATCAGATTGATTGCGGGTGGGGGGGAAGAAAGCTGGTGGAGAAGAGGAGCAGGCCAAAGCCTGGCAAGTAATAGGTGGATTACTATAGGTGAGAGGGGGGGTTGATATTCAGATGGTTGGACAAAGTCCAGAGATGAAAAGACAGAAGGTGTGAGACAAAAGGATTGAAGAGTTGCAAATTGTGAAGCTAAATGAAGGAATGTCATCGGAGGGAGAGGGGGATGGGAGAAAAAGGTGCGATGCCAGGTGGGGCAGTGAGAGAGTGTGGGAAAAGAAAGGGGGAAGGGTGAAGGGGGACGAAGAAGGGTGGGGCTTGTAGTACCCTAAAATTGGAGAATTCAATGTTGTAAGCTACCCAAGCAGAATATGAGGTGCTTTTCCTCCGGTTTGTGTGTGGTCTCGTCTAGCAATGGAGGAGGCCCAGGACAGAAAGGTCAGTATGGGAATGGGAAGAGGAGTTAAAATGTTTAGCAACCGGGAGGTCCAGTAGGCCTTGACGACTTAGCACAAGCTGGTGGAAATCAATGGGTCAGGTATCTTCAGGGGAGGGTATGGACCGGCTACATTTGGGGTCAGAACTCTTGTTCTGATTGATTAGAAAATGGGGAAGAAAACTTGAAATGAGTGGTGGGGGCAAGATAAAGGTGGTTACAGGTGAGGAAGAAGTGAATTGGCAGATAGTGGAATAAGAGACTATGGCTAGAGATGAAAAGGAGACAAAAAAAGGTATCAGATAAGGAGAGGAGGATCAAAACGTGAAAAGATGGAAGGGGATGGGGTAGGGTAAGAGGGGAGTAAAAGGCAAATGGGGACGCAACGATGCGAGGTGTGTACATAGCAGGGGAACAAAGCAGAGTGACTGGGGGTAGTGGGAGATGGTGGGAGAAATGGGAGCACGCCAGTTAGGAGGATGTATGGAAAAGAAAGAGGAGGTAGAGGGGTATTACTTGAAGTTGGAGAATTGAAAGTTCATACCATCATGCTGTAAGCAACCCAAGCAGAGTATGAGGTGCTATTCTTTCCGATTGCTTGTGGCCATAATCTGGCAACGAAAGAGGCTACAAAGACAGAAACGTTGATGTGGGAATGGAAAGGGGGTTAAATTGGTGATCCTCTGCCTCACCTGGAAGTTCTCTGACCTGAAACATCTCCTGTCCATTGCTCTCACAGATGCAGCCTGATCTGCTGAATTCTTCCAGTTGTTTGTTTTTACTCAAGATTCTGTAGTTTCTTATACCTCCTTTTAGCTTAACATGCTGAAGGTGTTTCCCAATAAGCTACTTTAACCCATCTTCTCACAGACATCTTCCCTCCCCACAGCAGACCTTTGTGCATCCCTTTTGCAGTTTTGATAAAGGATTGTGGCCCGGAAATGTTAACTAGAGACAGAAGATACTGTAGATGCTGGAATCTTGGATTAAAAAATACTGGACAAAATCATCGGGTCAGGTGTGATCTATGAGAGAAAAGGACTGCCGGTGTTTTGGGTCAGGACCCCTTTAGATACTGCCTGACTCATTGAGATCCTTCAGTACCTTGTTTGAAACATTATCTATTTCTCTTTCCACAGCATTTTCTGTTTTTCTTAATTTTTTTTCCGCCACATGTCACTTTGTATCTTGAGTAAAGTGACTATTTTTTGCATTGCCTGTTCTTTTGTATCAGCCTCAAACCATACATCCAAATCTGCTCATTAATACATTTCCAAGAGGCAAACTCATAGACAACATGAATAATGTTTAACCGAGATTGCATAATGGAGAAGAAACATAAATACACTAAATACTGGATTAATGCCAGTGGAATATATTATAAATCTACATTGAACATTACCACACACAATGAACTCCTACTTATTCGCAGAAGATGCTAACTATACCAATTACCTTCTAATGTTATAGTAGCCAGTGAAATAGATGTATAGCACAGCTTCAAATGGGAACTAGTCTCATTGATTCAACAGACTAAGATGTTTCAATGTTCTTTTGAATACTAATTGCACCACTTACATCTAAATAAAACCAATTAATCATTTTTTTTTCCTTTGCCAAACAAACAATGCATTCATTTGTACAGATGGTTCAATCAATGCTATGGAACACAGAGTTTTTTTTTTAAAACCTCTATTCCTTGAGACCAATTTTCAAACTAACTGTTGTGTTTCCTATACTCAGTAAAGGCAGGACAATCTGGGTAATTACCTCCCAATCGTTCTACTCTCAATTGTCAGCCAGGTAATGAGTGGGTCATCGACAGTGCTATTCACTGATAGATTGCTCACAGCAGTCAGTTTAGGTTTCACTAGGATTACTCAGGTCCAGATCTCATCACAACTTGAATCCAAACATACACCAAGTAGCTGAATTCTATAGATGAGATGAGAGTGCCTGCCTTTGATGGTAGGGCGACTAAGTGTAACCAAGCCACACAGGTAGAAATGATTAATGGGCATCAAGGGGAACATAATCTGGTGATTGGATTCATACCGCACACAAAGGAAGATGGCTATGGTTGTCAGAAGACAATCATCCTGAATATCACTGCAGGAGCTCTTCAGAGCAGTAACCTTAAACCCACAACCCTCAGCCATTTATGATCTACCTTCCTTCCATCATGAAGTCAGAAGTGGGGGTGTTCGCTGATGATTAGAGAATGTTTAATTCCATTAGCAACACCTCAGCAAATGAAGCAGTTTATGCCGGCATGCGGCAGGACTGCGACAACATTCATCCATAGGCTGGTAGGTGGCAACTAAAATTTGTGTCACAATCTCCAACAACAGAAAGGTTAACCACATGTCCTTGGCGATCAATGACATTCCATCACCAAGTTCCCACACAATCAATAAACTGGGGATCACCAATGACCAGCCATGTAAAAACAATGGCTGCGAGAACAGGTCAGAGGCTGGGTATCTTGTACAGAGTGATTAATCTCCTCCTGACATCGTAGATTCTCTCCACCGTCAACAAGTGATGTCAGGAATCTGATGTCGCACTCTCCACTTGCCTGGAGAGTGACGCCCAATGCCTCTCAAGAAACTCAACATATCCAAGGCAGAGCAGCCAGCTGCATTGCCACACAATCAGCCAATTGAAACATTCATAGTTTCCATGCACAGTGTACATCCACAAAATGCACCAATTATACAGTGCCCTCCATAATGTTTGGGACAGAGAACAATCATTTATTTATTTGCTTCTGTACTCCACTATTTGAGATTTGTAATATTAAAAAAATCACATGTGGTTAAAGTGCACATTATCAGGTTTTAATAAAGGCCATTTTAATACATTTTGGTTTCACCGTGTAGAAATTACAGCAGTGTTTATACATAGTTCCCCCATTTCAGAGGACCATAATGTTTGGGGCAGCAATGTCATGTAAATGAAAGTAGTCATGTTTAATATTTTGTTGCATATCCTTTGCATGCAATGACTGCTTGAAGTCTGCGATTCATGGACATCAACAGTTGTTGGGTGTCTTCTCTGGTGATGCTCTGCCAGGCCTGTATTGCAGCCATCTTTAGCTTATGCTTGTTTTCAGATCGGGTGATTGACTTGTCACTCAAGAATTGACAATTTTTTAGCTTTAAAAAACTCCTTTGTTGCTTTAGCAGTATGTTTGGGAATATTGTCTTGCTGTAGAATGAACCGCAAGCCAATGAGTTTTGAGGCATTTGTTTGAACTTGAGTAGATAGGATGTGTCCATACACTTCAGAATTCATTATGCTGCTACCATCAGCAGTTGTATCATCAATGAAAAGAAGCAAGCCATTAACTTCAGCAGCCATACATGCCCAGGCCATAACACCCCCACCACTGTTTCACAGATGAGGTGGTATGCTTTGGATCTTGGGCAGTCCCTTCTCTCCTCCATACTTAGCTATTGCCATCACTCTGATATTAGTTAATCTTCATCTCATCTGTCCACAAGACCTTTTTCCAGAACTGTGGTTGCTCTTTTATGCACTTCTTGGCAAACTGTAACCTGGCCATCCTATTTTTGCAGCTAATCAGTGGTTTGCATCTTGCAGTGTAGCCTCTGTATTTCTGTTCATGAAGTCTTCTGCGGACAGTGATCATTGACAAATCCACACCTGACTCCTGAAGAGTGTTTCTGATCTGTCAGACAGGTATTAGGGGATTTTTCTTTATTATAGAGGGAATTCTTCCGTCGTCAGCTGTGGAGGGCTTCCTTGGCCTGCCAGTCCCTTTGCGATTAGTAAATTCACCAGTGCTCTCTTTCTTCTTAATGATGTTCCAAACAGTTGGTTATGATAAGCCTAAGGTTTGGCTGATATCTCTAACAGTTTTATTCTTGTTTCTCAGTCTCATTATGGCTTCTTTGACTTTCATTGGCACAACTTTGGTCCTCATGTTGATAAGCACCAATAACACTTTCTAAAGGTTATGGAAAGACTGGAGGAAAGGCTAGGTGCTGAGAGCTCTCTTATACCTGCATTAAGGATACAATTAAACACACCTGAGCAATTACAAACACCTGTGAAGCCATGTGTCCCAAACATTATGGTGCCTGAAATGGGGGACTATGTATAAACACAGCTGTAATTTCTACATGGTGAAACCAAAATGTATAAAAATGGCCTTTAATAAAATCTGACAATGTGCACTTTAACCACATGTGATTTTTTTCTATTACAAATCTCAAATTGTGGAGTACAGAGGCAAATAAATAAATGATTGGTCTATGTCCCAAATATTATGGAGGGCACTGTACGTTGCAGTAATCCAGGCTACTCTGATAACAGATCCAAAGATCTCTGCCACCAAGAAGTTCAAGGACAATAGGCAATAGACAATAAACAATAGGTGCAGGACTAGGCCATTTGGCCCTTCGAGCCAGCACCGCCATTCAATGTGATCATTGCTGATCATCCCCAATCAGTACCCCGTTCCTGCCTTCTCCCCATATCCCGTGACTCAGCTATTTTTAAGAGACCTATCTTGCTCTCTCTTGAAGGCATCCAGAGAACCTACCTCCACCGCCCTCTGAGGCAGAGAATTCCACAGACTCTCCACTCTCTGTGAGAAAAAGTGTTTCATCGTCTCTGTTCTAAATGGCTTACTCCTTATTCTTAAACTGTGGCCCCTGGCACATGGAAACATTACCCCTTGCAGATTCCCCTCCTGATTGCTGACCATACTGATTTGGAAGTATATCGTCACTGGGTCTAAATCCTGGAACTCCCTCGCTAACAGCATTATGGGAGCACTCTCACTACACAGATCGAGGTTAAACCTCAACTGTCTGGAAGGTTTATGTTCCACAAGGTTATGTTTCTGCAGGTTATAACACTCTAAGCTTCTATTCCATTCTACCATGTGTCCTTAGATAGATTTGACTGAAGTGTATTGACCCATGTCATATGTGTCTACTGCTTGCTGCTGGAGAAATGCCACCTCTTACTGACACAAATGTTTTTCAACCTCTGATGGAACAGCAATTTGTCCTGTATTAAATTATTCTAACCATCCAAGATACAATGCAATTGATTTGCAAATATTGCCAGGTCTCTCTGATCTTGTGTCCTATTTAAACACATTTGTCAGATAAAAAAATCTAAGTAGTGGATTGTATAATGGAACTAACCAATGGGAATACTGAGTCTGAAGGTACACAAAAATTCTGGAGAAACTCAGCGGGTGCAGCAGCATCTATGGAGCGAAGGAAATAGGTAAAGTTTCAGGCCGAAACCCTTCTTAGTACTGAGTCTTACAGCATTGGAGGGAGTGTCCTTCTAAGAGACATTTAAATTGAGGACCTATCTGGCCTCAGTGTTTTTTTTAGCTTAGAGAAACAGGCCCTTCGGCCCACCGAGTCCGCACCGACCAGCAATTCCCGCACATTAACACAAGCCTACACACACTGGGGACAATTTACACATACGCCAAGCTGATTAACCTTCATACCTGTATGCCTTTGGAGTGTGGGAGGAAACCGAAGATCTCGGAGAAACCCCACACGGTCATGGGGAAAACTCCATAAAGATAGCACCCGTGGTCGGGATAGAACCCTGGTCACCGGTGCAGTAAGCGCTGTAAGGCAGCTACTTTACTGCTGCACCACCGTGGCCATGAAGAACATAAACAATGGAGAGAGCCAAGTGCACAATAAAATCTCTTCTCCAACTCTTCAAGCTCGTCCTCATATGTATTACATTTAGAAATAGATCTGGGCCATACTGGTGACCTCTGATTGACCTCGAGAAGGTGGTATGCTGTTGGGAGGGAGTTCCAGGATTTAGATCTGGCCAGTGTTTGTCTTTCCGCATTTATATAAAGGATATTATAACACTTTCAGAATGTCAGACCTTGTTTTTAAAAGGTCCACCATAAGGTACCGAGTCTATTATACATGCTGGCTGAAAAGGGCAATGGAAGCGCCAAACTGATGAAGTAAAGTGATTTTTTCCATCGCTAGAAGGAGCTAGAAAGCAGGACATAGGCTCAGGAGTTGCAGCTGGGCTCTTTACCTCCGAATCCTCCAAGATCATTTTCCGATCCAGGGTCCGCCAAGTGGAGCAGGATGAGACGTGCTCATGCTTCTTCTTCCATAAGGTTCACAGGGGGAGCTCTGTGATGAACAGCCTAAGGGAGGAGGACGGCTCGGTAACGTCCTTGCAGAAGGACATGCTGAGGATCTGCAAATCCTTTTATACGGATTTGTACGACAGAAAGGCCACAGACAGCCCCACCTCCCAAAACTTCCTGTCCTCTATCACGAAGGTCTTGGAGGACAGCAAGCGGGTGAGTCTGGACCAACCACTGACCCTAGAGGAGCTGACTGGCTCCAGTGACATGCTTCTAGCTGGCAGCATGTTAGACTCTATGAGGAAGGGCAGCATCACCCTAATCTACAAGCAGAAGGGGGAGATGAATGATATAAGCAATTGGAGATCCATCACATTATTGAATGTTGATTACAAGATCCTGTCTAAGGCCATCGCCAACCGAATCAAGTATGCTCTGGGATGGGTGATCCACCCGGACCAAACTTGTGCTGTACCTGGCAGGAAAATCTCGGACAGCCTGCCGCTGCTGAGAGATACCATTGCCTACGTGCAGGACAGACGGATGGATGCCTGCTTAGTCAGCTTGCACCAGGAGAAGGCCTTCGACAGGATATCGCACGCTTACATGAGGGATGTGGTCTCCAAAATGGGCTTTGGGGAGGGAATAAGGAATTGGATCCAACTGCTCGACACCGATATCTGTAGTGCAGTCCAAATCAGGTGGGAGTCAGACAGCTTCCCCGTCAGGTCTGGAGTCAGGCAGGGTTGCCCTCTCTCCCCTGTCTTGTTTGTCTGTTGTATTGAAACTTTTGCCAAGTCCATCAGGAGGGACACGAGCATAAGAGCAGTGACATTGATGGACCGGGTGCGACGGGCCACAATGCATAAGTCGGCAGACAAAGGGGGTAAAAGCGTGCCCAACGTCGCTCTCGCCCTAATGGCCACCTTCGTGTGTGGCTGCATCAGGCGGAGCGTAGAGCCAAGGCACGTGAGCACCAAGTGTCATTACCTGTCCCTGGTTTTGCAAAGGATGGGCCTGGTGCAGATGCCACGCGATGTGCCAGTCAGCTGGACATTGCCGCACCATCTGTCACTCGTGGAAAGGTTCTTCCGGACCAATACCTTTGACCACAAGTCCATCGGGCAGTGGTCAGCACGGAACATCCTGCAGGCACTGCAGGGAAATGACCCATGGATCCTGTGGTGTGGTTCCTGGAACAGACTGCCCAGCTTGTCTGGCGAAATGCCTCATCGCCAGAACTCACCAACAAGCACCAAGACCTGGCTTGGCTGGTGGTGAGAGGAGCCGTCCCAGTCAGATCCTTCCTGCACCATCGGAACCTCAATACCAGCACACGTTGACCTCGGGACGGCTGCTATGGAGAGGAGACGGTTGCCCACCTCTTTGCAGAGTGTGGATTTGCAAATCGAGTCGAGAAATGTTTGCAAGGGTCCCTGTCACAATTTATTCCGAACAGCTCTGTCACATAGGACTCTGTGATTTACGGATTGTTCCCAGGGACGCATTCAGAGACTGACATTGAGTGATGCTGGAAGGTCATCAATTCAGTGAAAGACGCTCTTTGGTCTGCCTGAGCTTTGTTGACCTCCTAGCGGAGTGAGATTTCCGTCCGGGAATGTTGCTGACTGGCCCGCTGCAGTCTGCAGGAGTACGTGCTGAGGGACGCACTGAAGCTTGGTGCAGCCAACGCCAAGGCTCGGTGGGGGAGGACCACCATCTAAGTTCCTTCCGCTGCTGGACATGGAGGGTAGGGTGTGGTGGAGATGCCCCTCGAAAATAAGGGAAGGGATTCCACGCCAGTGGGCCACATGAATGGCAAGGGTGGGGGAAAAAATCTGTTGTGATTTGTGTAAACAGTATTGACTGTTTGTATAGCCTCCGAGCATGTCGGATGAATTTTTTGCACGGTTCTTGTATTGTATATATTTACTGCTGGAATAAAGTCTATTTTGAAATGTAAAAAGAAAAGCTGGATGTGCCACAGGAGTGCTTGCTGTTAACGATGTCTCACTTTGCTCCAAAGGCACCCTGCATTGTGATGAACAAAGGAAAGCAATCAAGGCAAAAAAACGCCTGTTGATTCTGTGATTCCCGCTGTCAAGTAAAACACTTTTGATTAATGCATTATCTCTCAGGCAATGATAATTTACCAAATTATCCCTGCTTTTTACTTTTACTTTCCTCACTTGCTGGAGACTTGTCTAACAGTTCTTTTTTTTTACAATAAGAAACTGGAGCAGCAATAGGGCACTCAGCTGTGTGAGATTCCTCCACTATTCAATAAGAACTTGGCTAATCATGGCCTCCATGCTGCTTTCCTACAATTTCCACTTACCCCATCACTCCCTTGTGGTTTAAATGTTTGTCAGATTCTGCTTGTAGTTGCTGGTCTCCATGGAAAAACGCAGAGTCACAAAATATCAACTTGTTTCAGCCATCAAAAGTTTCCTTCTTGTGAAGGATGGAAACAGCTCTTTCAAGGTCAATGGAAACAAGAAACTAGATGATGCAACAACAGACGCTGCTCCAGCCACCAAACACACATCTCCACTAATCCCAGAATACTCTCCATCATTCTCATCAATGTCCCCCAGAACCTACCACTCCCCTCTGCACCAGGGGCTAGTTATAGTTGCAAACCCATGTGTCTTTAGGATGTGGGAGAAACGCCTGGAGTAAACCCACCACATCACAGGGAGAACGTGCACATTTCTCACAGATGGCACCGGAGATCAAAATGGGACCTCGGCCATTGGAGTTATGAGGCTGCATTTCCACTCGCTGCAGCACTGTGTACTGTGTAGGTGGAGTTTCGTAAAGTTTGGAGTTGCTGGAGAAGAAAGGTCCATGACATGTTGTAATACATGACAAGTTAACAGCAGCTTATGGTGGGCAATGCTAGAACGAGCGAAGTGAGTTTGGGGAAGAGTAGAGCAGGGACAAAATATACTGCAAACTTTCCCCTCCTCTGATTCTTCGTATGCACCTCCTGGAAATGGCGCTTTTAAGCTGGAAAGGGTGCAGAGATTTACGAGGATGATGCCAGGACTTGACTTGCAACACTGGGGGGATTGGGAAGGGTCTTGACTTGGGAAGAGCTGACCACAAAGTTGAGAATCGCAAATATAAGGATTTGGTGAAGAGGAATGTAAAATTGGCAAGTGGAATAGGATAATGAGAATATAACTATTGATCAGCTGACATGTCCAAAAGGTGTTGGGATATTGGCAAAAAGAACATTGGACTAATTAAGTCTAGATGTGATATTAATCTACCAACAAAACCAATTAGGGATAAAACCCTAGAATAACTAGGGTATATACAGCAGTATTAATCACAACAGTTTAATAACATTGCATAAAATAATACTCTTATTTTAAAAATCTATACTGATAAATCTATATCTATTTTTAATTCCAGTGCATTTTTCAGTATCTCAGAGGCCCAAGAGGCGAGCGATGAATCCTTTTCGAAATTCACATTTCTCTCCCAATACCTCTAGAGATAAATCTTCCTAAATTAATATAGAAACATAGAAACATAGAAATTAGGTGCAGGTGTAGGCCATTCGGTCCTTCGAGCCTGCACCGCCATTCAATATGATCATGGCTGATCGTCCAACTCAGTATCCCGTACCTGCCTTCTCTCCATACCCCCTGATCCCCTTAGCCACAAGGGCCACATCTAACTCCCTCTTAAATATAGCCAATGAACTGGCCTCAACTACCCTCTCTGGCAGAGAGTTCCAGAGATTCACCACTTTCTGTGTGAAAAAAGTTCTTCTCATCTCGGTTTTAAAGGATTTCCCCCTTATCCTTAAGCTGCGACCCCTTGTCCTGGACTTCCCCAACATCGGGAACAATCTTCCTGCATCTAGCCTGTCCAACCCCTTAAGAATTTTGTAAGTTTCTATAAGATCCCCTCTCAATATCCTAAATTCTAGAGAGTATAAACCAAGTCTATCCAGTCTTTCTTCATAAGACAGTCCTGACATCCCAGGAATCAGTCTGGTGAACCTTCTCTGCACTCCCTCTATGGCAAGAATGTCCTTCCTCAGATTTGGAGACCCAAACTGTACGCAATACTCCAGGTGTGGTCTCACCAAGACCCTGTACAACTGCAGTAGAACCTCCCTGCTCCTATACTCAAATCCTTTTGCAATGAAAGCCAACATACCATTCGCTTTCCTCACTGCCTGCTGCACCTGCATGCCTACCTTCAATGACTGGTGCACCATGACACCCAGGTCTCGCTGCATCTCCCCCTTTCCCAATCGGCCATCAATATAAGATGTGATGGATGCAGGAACAAGAAAATAAGTCTGTTTTAACCACATAGTCATAATTTCTCAAAACGAATAATCCACCCAACTGTACAACTTTAATATTGGTGATTTCTTGGTTTGCTGAAGTGTGCGATGTAGATAATTGCAGATGGCCCTATACCTGGAGGTACCAGCATAAACCCCAGCATCTAACTGAACCAGGCACAGATAGCCTTCCCTGTCAATTCCTGCACCTGTGCAACTAATCAAAGGAAGTGCTTTGTACGAGGGGAACACATCATGTTTAAATGCCCTGCTTTTTTTTCCCACTCTGTGCAGAGGTTTATTTATATTTAATTCTTGGAGAGATGGCAACACTAACTAGATGCTATGTGCATTGGAACTGGTTTACAGCCTCAGTTGTTTTGTTCAGTGCTTACATAGCTCTGACATCCTTCCCACAGGCTTGACAGGTCAATTTCATTTATGTTGATGGGTTGTCTGGCAGTGTTTTCCTTTAAGAACAACCTGACATGCAACATCCTCTAAACGTGAGATTTATTACACAGGGGACCATTTACCTGATAGGAGTTCTCGGCAGGGTTGTAAAATGCTACAGTAGATGCATTAAACTCTGTTACTGTCCTATCCTTTGACCAATGTAACATGCTTGTTATTATTGATGATGTATTAGTGATGTTGCATGCTAGGTTGTGCGCGTAAGGCAGAGCTCTTTAAAAACTCTGTAGGTCAATCTTTTGTATTAGATTCCAGCATCTGCAGTTTCTTGTGTCTCTGAAATGTCCATTGTTTCTTTTTCCACAGAGGCTGAACAACTAAAAACCAAAAATAATTGCAGCTACTGAAAATCTAGAAAATAAAATGCTGGAAATACTCGGCAGCCTCTGTGGAAAAAGAAACAATGGACATTTCAGAGACACAAGAAACTGCAGATGCTGGAATCTAATACAAAAGATTGACCTACAGAGTGCTGGAGCAACTTGGCAGGTCGTGCAATATTTGTGGAGGGAATGGACAGGCGTTTCAGGTCAGGACTCTTCTTCAGACTGATTGCCTGAATGTAGGGAACTTTAAAAAAGAGGCATGTTTTCAGTTGATAGAGGGGAAGGGGTAGTGAGAAACAATTGATAGATTGTAATACAGTCACAATCAAAGGTGAGTGGATGGAGATTGGTGTCAGCTCAAAGAGGGTGAGGCTCGAACTGTTTATTGCAGATGATCTGCCTTGAACATGTGTAAAAAGAGGGAGAATAGAAGAAAGGAATATAAAACACTGCCAGGATCAATTGACACAGAATGCAGCAGTTGCTGGTCATTTGAAATAAAAATGGCTAGTCAATGATAATTTGTGCTTTTTAAAAAGAAAGACTGGCATATTTGCAGCAGCACATATGACCACATAAATGCTTATATACTATGGCCTCTGTTATGTAAATCTCGTTGTTGTAATACAGCTCAAATAACATAGTAAATTCACCCACGTGCATTCACATGAATATTAGAAAAACATAGAAACAGAAAATAGGTGCAGGAATAGGCCATTCGACCCTTCGAGCCAGCACCGCCATTCAATGTGATCATGGCTGATCATCCACAATCAGTCCCCCGTTCCTGCCTTCTCCCCATATCCCTTGATTCCACTAGCCCTAAAAGCTCTATTTACAGTAACTCTGGTTTGAATGCATCTAGTGAATCGGCCTCCACTGCCTTCTGAGGCAGAGAATTACGCAAATTCACAACTCTCTTGGTGAAAAAGTTTTTCCTCATCTCAGTTCTAAATGGCCGACCCCTTATTCTTAAACTGTGGCCCCTGGTCTGGACTCCCCCAACACCGGGAACATGTTTCCTGCATCTAGCTTATCCAATCGCTTAATCATTTTATATGTTTCTATAAGATTCCCCTTCATCCTTCTAAATTCCAGTGAATACACGCCCAATCGTTCCATTCTTTCATTATATGACAGTCCCGCTATCCCGGGAATTAACCTCGTGAGCCTACGCTGCACTCCCTCAATAGCAAGAATGTCCTTCCTCAAATTAGGAGACCAAATCTGCACACAATACTCCAAGGGTGGTCTCACTAGGGCCCTGTACAACTGCAGAAGGACCTCTTTGTTCCTCAAACCCACTCGTTATGAAGGCCAACATGCCATTAGCTCTCTTCAATACCTGCTCTATCTGCATGCTTATTTTCAGTGACTGATGTACAAGGACCTACATTTATCCACATTATACTGCATCTGCCATGCATTTGCCCACTCACCCAACCTATCCAAGTCACTCTGCGTCCTCGTAGCATCCTCGCACTAAACTAAATAGTGGGGGTGGGGGTGGGGTGGAGACAGCCTGGAGATATAAGAATAGAGTTAAAGGGAAAGAGAGTATAAGAAAAGTTAAGAAAGACACCAGAATTAACGGGGCAGAAAGCTCACGAAGGGATAGGAGAGTATGGCCAAGTTAAATAGGAATCGATGTGAAAGGTGAGAGGAGTAATGAATTAAAAGTATGATATATGAATGCACGAAGTATAAGAAATAAAGTGGATGAGCTTGAGGCTCATTTAGAAATTGGCAAGTATGATGTTGTGGGAATTATAGAGACATGGCTGCAAGAGGGCCAGGGCTGGGAACTGAATATTCAAGGGTATACGTCGTATTGAAAAGGCAGACTTGGGGGCAGAGAGGGTGGGTAGCTCTGTTGGTGAGGAATGAAATTCAGTCTCTTGCGAGTGGTGATATAGAATCAGGAGATGTGGTCAGTATGGATAGAACTGAGGAATTGTAAGAATAAAAAAGACCCTAATGGGAATTATCTACAGGCCCCCAAACAGTAGCCTGGATATAGGGTGCAAATCAAGTTAAAATTGGCATGCCGCAAAGGTAATGCTACAGTTGTTATGGGAGATTTCAACATGCTGGTAGACTAGGAAAATCAGGTTGGTGATGGACCCCAAGAAAGGGAGTTTGTGGAGTGCCTCCGTGATGGATTCTTAGTGCAGCTTGTACTGGAGCCTACCAGGGAGAAGGCAATTCTGGATTTAGTGTTGTGTAATAAAATGGATTTGATAAAGGACTTCGAGGTAAAGGAGCCATTGGGAGGCAGTGACCATAATATGCTAAGTTTTAATCTACAATTTGAGAGGGAGAAGGGAAAATCGGAAGTGTCAGTATTACAGTTGAACAAAGGGGACTATGAAGCCTTGAGGGAGGAGCTGGCCAAAGTTGACTGGAAAGATACCCTAGCAGGTGACAGTGGAACAACAATGGCAGGTATTTCTGGGAATAATACGGAAGGTGCAGGATCAGTTCATTCCAAAGAGGAAGAAATATTCCAAGGGGAGTAAGAGGCGACCGTGGCTGACAAGGAAAGTCAAGGACAGTATAAAAATAAAAGAGAAGAAGTATGACATAGCAAAGATCAACGGGAAGACAAAGGATTGGGAAACTTTTATAGAGCAACAGAAGATAACAAAAAAGGCAATAGGGGAGAAAATATGAGGTTCGAAGGTAAGCTAGCCAAGAATATAAAGGATGATAGTAAAAGCTTCTTTAGGTATGTGAAGAGGAAACAATTATTTAAGACCAAAGTTGGACCCTTGAAGACTGAAACAGGTGAATTTATTATGGGGAACAAGGAAATTGCAGATGAGTTGAACGGGTACTTTGGATCCGTCTTCACAAAGGAAGACACAATCTCCCTGATATACTAGTGGCCAGAGGATCTAGCGTGACGGAAGGAAATCCACATTTGGCAGGAAATGGTTTGGGTAGACCGATGGGACATCCCCAGGGCCAGATGGTCTGCATCCCCAGGGTACTTAAGGAAGTGGCTCTAGAAATCGTGGACGCATTGGTGATCATTTTCCAATGTTCTATAGATTCAGGATCAGTTCCTGTGGATTGGAGGGTAGCTAATGTTGTCCCACTTTCTAAGAAAGGCGGGAGAGAGAAAACGTAATTATAGACCATCAGTGGTGGGGAAGATGCTGGTGTCAATTAAAAAAGATGAAATAGTGATGAAGGGATTAAAAGTAACATTAGCAAATTTGCAGATGACACAAAGTTGGATGGCAGTGTGAACTGTGAGGAGGATGCTATGAGGATGCAGGGTGACCTCGACAGGTTGGGTGAGTGGGCAGATGCATGTCAGATGTAGTTTAATGTGGATAAATGTGTGGTTATCCACTTTGGTTGTTAAAACAGGAAGTCAGATTATTATCTGAATGGTGTCAAGTTGGGAAAAGGGGTAGTACAACGAGATCTGGGCATCCTCGTTCATCAGTCACCGAAAGTAAGCATGTAGATACAGCAGGCAGTGAAGAAAACAAATGGCATGTTGGCCTTCATAACAAGAGGAGTTGAATATAGGAGCAGTTGTACAGGGCCCTAGTGAGACCACACCTGGAGTATTGTGTGCAGTTTTGGTCTCAAAATTTGAGGAAGGACATTCTTGCAATTGAGGGAGTGCAGCATAGGTTCACAAGGTTAATTCCTGGGATGGCGGGACTGTCATATGTTGATAGAATGGAGCGGCTGGGCTTGCATACTCTGTAGAGGGTATCTTATTGAAACATATAAGATTGTTAAGGAATTGGACACGCTAGAGGCAGGAAACATGTTCCCAATGTTGTTGGAGTCCACAGTTTAAGAATAAGGGGTAGGCCATTTAGAACGGAGTTGAGGAAAAACATTTTCACCCAGAGAGTTGTGAATCTGTGGAATTCTCTGCCTCAGAAGGCAGTGGAGGCCAATTCTCTGGATGCTTTCAAAAGAGAGTTCGATAGAGCTCTTAACGATAGCGCAGTCAGGGGATATAGTGAGAAGGCGGGAACGGGGTACTGATTGTGGATGATCAGCCATGATCACAGTGAATGGCGATGCTGGCTCAAAGGGCCGAACGGCCTACTCCTGCACCTATTGTCTATTGACTTGATGTTTCAATCCCTGTAGTAAGTCGGCACTCTTGATATTGGCAATAGGATTGGAGTGGTGAAAGGTAGGCAAGGTACGTCATCGGGGTCACCTTCTTTGATGTTTCATTGATAAGCCCACAAGGGGGGCTCAACGGGGCCAGGGCTCAACGGTGATACCTGGCGTCCCAGGTACACCCCCCCCACAGTTCCATACCCTCCTGTCTTCCATACCCTCCTGTCTTCATCTTGCAGCCCAATTGTTGTCTTTCCTTTTAATCCAAAGCCAATTGCTGCTTTTTTCTGCTGAATATGACAATGACTTGATTGCTTGTTGGAGGGAGCATCCCCTCGCCCCAGTTTCTTCAATAGACTGGTCGTAGATGTAGCAACAAATCCCCTGCATCCCACTTCTGCAGGGAAAATCTTGGTCTTTCAGCCATTCTGGGCAACTTCAGTTGCCAGTTCAGAGTCGTTGGTCTTTTTCCTCTCATAAGCTTCTTCAACACCCACTTCCCATGGAACTGTCTATTCCACAACGTATGCCAACTTGGCTGTTTTGGACCACAGGACCATGTCTGGCCGGGGTGTTGTAGCCACAATATCTGGGAGAAACACAAGCTTCCAAGTCCACGTCCATTTTCCAATCCCGAGCAGGCTGCAGAATGCTTGCATCCTTTGATGTTATTTGGAGGTTGGCCTGCTGGTACAAATGTTGCGAAGTGGACATTTCCTGCCGATGTTTGTGGGGAAGCAGTTGTGGTCATTCGCCTCTGTTCCAGGATTAATACCAGCTGTTTGAGAACTTGGTTATGACACCAAGTGTAACGCCCTTGGTCGAGGCTCGTAGTGCATCCTGTTAAAATGTGCCTTAGTGATGCAGGTGCTTGGCAAAGGGAGCAACCGGGGTCTTCTCTGAACCACTGTTTCAGTTTCTGGGATGATGGTAGAACGTCATAAGTGGCTCTGATGACAAAACTTAGCCGAGATCCCTCCATTTGCCAGATGTCACACCAGCTGAGTTTCCTCTTTTCCAGGTTCAGGCACTCCCAGGCAGTCCATTGGCCCTGTTTGGCCATTGAGACGGCCTTGGTGTGTTGCTCTGCCTCCCGTCTTCTCATCTTCGCCAACACGAGCCGTCTCTTCTGCACTGATGTTGCCTTGTGCCATTGAGGAGCTTTTGGGACAAGCCCGAGTCCGGCTCTCCCGTGTTGGACTTGGCCAACCACATCCCGGAAATGAAGAGTAGACTTAGCACTCAGGATTGGCAGCTCAGTCACTCAGGCCTGGCAGCTCAGTCACTCAGGCCTGGCAGCTCAGTAACTCAGGCCTGGCGGGCTGGCAGCTCAGTAACTCAGGCCTAGCGGTCTGGCAGCTCAGTAACTCAGGCCTGGCGGGCTGGCAGCTGAGAAACTGCCAGAAATTCTGCTGAAAACAGGTGACAGTGTGAGAGAGAAGGGGGAGAAGGGTGGACAATCAATTTTAAACATTGTCATATTTTGGAGGAGGAAAGTCTATCCTTGCGTGGATCTCTGGAGCGCTAGTATGTGTGTTGTGCGCTGAAGCGACTGGTTTCCAGAGGGCTAGTATGGATATTGTGGACTGAATGGATTCTTGGACTTGCAGTTCAGTGAGTCATGGCTGGTGGGCTGGCACTTCAGTCGCTTACAGTTGGTGGGCTGGCAGTTCACTTACTCATGGCTGGTGGGCTGGCAGTGCAGTCACTCACAGCTGGTGTGGTGGCAGTTCACTCAGTCACCCCCCCACTCTGCTCCTTGCCATTCCCCTCCCCCCCCACACACATTCAGTCCATCTCCCCTCAACCTCCCCGATGCACCCTTGATGGTTTTCCGACAGCGCAGCCATTCCTGCCTATTAGGTTCCCATTGTGATTAAGAACACGCAGGCATTGCAAGTGGAAAAAGGATTTATTAAAGTTTAAAATGTAAATTACTTAAAATATAACAACAATTTAAATGTTAAAAATGAGATTTATTAAGTTCTTTCTTGTGTCTCTTGTGTTCTGCTGCTCACTGCCTCTTGATGTCTCTTTGCTGTTGAGAAAAAACAAACCAATTTTAATATAGAGAGATTGAGCGGTCAAATTTTAACAAAGAAAATCTGAGAATTTACCTCAAAAGTCATCATTCAGTGCAGGTCTGCAAATCCAATCTCACAGCACTTGAAGCATAGTGCAGGCCGCAAATCCAACCTCACAGCACTCCAAGCAGAGTGCAGGAAGCAAGTCCAACCTCACAGCACTCCCAGCAGAGTGCAGGCAGCAAGTGCAACCCCACAGCACTCCAAGCAGAATGCAGGCAGCAAGTCCAACCTCACAGCACTCCAAGCAGAGTGCAGGCAGCATCTAACCTCACATCACTCCAAATAGAGTGCAGGCATCAAGTCCAACCTCACAGCACTCCGGCAGAGTGCAGGCAGCATCTAACCTCACAGCATTCCAAGCAGAGTTCAGGCAGCATGTCCAACCTCACAGCACTCCAAATAGAGTGCAGGCATCAAGTCCAACCTCACAGCACTCCGGCAGAGTGCAGGCAGCATCTAACCTCACAGCACTCCAAGCAGAGAGCAGGCAGAAAGTCCAATCTCACAGCACTTCAAGCGGAGTGCAGGCCAGCAAATTCAAATTCACAGCATTTCAAACAGAGTGCACACACATACTCACACACACAGACACTCACACACACAAAGATGCACACACACACATAAACACAAAGACACACTCACAAACACGTACACACTCAGACACTCACACAAACACACTCACAGACAGACACACACACAAACACACACTCACATACAGACACACTCACACACACACTCACACACAGACTCACACACAGACACTCACAGACAGACACACACACACACACTCACACAGACACCATACATATGGCAGTAAACATTTTTGAATATTCAAACGGCTGAGTGCGGCATCTCCACTATGGGGCTTCCGCAGTCAGCAACAATTCCGCTTTCAGCACGACCTCTGCACTCACCGGAAATTACGCAATCAGCGTGACCTGTCCACTAAGCGGAAATCTCGAACTGAGCGGGACTTTTGCAATAAACACGGTCAGACCTAATAAAGCGTTTATTCATGTCAAAGCCACAGAGTTGCAAAAGGCACAGTTGCAAAGGGCACGCAGTTGCAAAAGGCACGCAGTTGCAAAAGGCACGCCGTTGCAAAAGGCAGAGATGCAAAAGGCACGCAGTTGCAAAAGGCACGCAGTTGCAAAAGGCACGTAGTTGCATTAGGCACGCAGTTGCAATAGGCACACAATTCAATAGGCACGCAACTCTTAATAGGCACGCAACTCTCAATAGCCATGCAACTCTCAATAGGCACGCAACTCTCAATAGCCACGGAACTCTCAATAGCCACGCAACTCCCAATAGCCTCGCAACTCCCAATAGCCACGCATTTTCCAATAGCCACGCATTTTCAATTAGCCACGCATTATCAATCAGCCGCACAATTTCAATCAGCCACACAGTTTAGAGGCACATAAAAACATTTATTTCCTTCCCAACACAGTTCCAAATAAACCACATAAAACCACTCAGTTTAGTAGACATGTGTTCAGTTGATTCACAGCAGACTGAGAGTCGGGGCCTCTCTCTCCCCCATCTTGCAGCGACTGAGCCACGTCCACACTTCCGGGTTTTATAGTCCCCTCCCCCCCCCCCCCCCCCCACCGGAAGGGGTGTGGCCTTCATGGCTTGATTGACAGGAGAGAGAAGCTCACCATTTTTTAAACATTAATAAGTCTTTTATTGTTCATCGATGGGAAATAATCGATTATTTCCTGATGCACCTGATGAGCGGAGGGGGACTCTGAGTAAGATGGCCAAAAATCACAGCCGTAAGTGGTATCGTTTTTTTTTTAAATCAATATACAGAGCAAACAGGAAGTGGTCAAGTTTAGACTTTTAATTATATAGATAAATAGCTACGGTCCCAGCACCGACCCTTGCGGCACTACACTAGTTAGACTACACTACACTATACCTGCCATTCTGAAAGGGACCAGTTAATTCCTACTCTTTGTTTCCTCTCTGCCAACCAATTTTCTATCCATGTCAACATCCTACCCCCAATACCATGTGCTCTAATTTTGCCCACTAATATCCTGTGTGGGACCTTATCAAAGGCTTTCTGAAGGTCCAGATACACTACATCCACTGGCTCTCCCTTATCCATTTTACTTGTTACTCAAGGAATTCCAGATTAGTCAAGCAGGATTTCCCCTTCATGCTGACTTGGACCGATCCTGTTACTGTTATCCAAATGGGCCGCTATTACATCTTTAATAATTGACTCCAGCATCTTCCCCACCACCGATGTCAGGTTAACTGGTCTATAATTCCGTTTTTTTCTCTCCCTCCTTTCTAAAAAAGTGGGATAACATTAGCTACCCTCCAATCCACAGGAACTGATCCAGAATCTATAGAACATTGGAAAATTATCACAAATGTGTCCATGGTTTCCAGAGCCACCTCTGTGAGTACCCTGGGATGCAGACCATCAGGCCCTGGGGATTAATCAACCTTCAGTCCCATCAGTCTACCCAACACTATTTCCTGACCAATGTGAATTTCCTTCAGTTCCTCCATCACACTAGATCCTCTGTCCCCTAGTATTTCCGGGAGATTGTTTGTGTGAGATTATTGGATTGTTATCCAATAATATCTGATGCCTCTCTACATGTAAATGTATTATGACATATAACCAAAGTCTTGGTCATAAGGTGGAGTCTAAGGATTCCTTCGATGAAGAAAAGAGAATTTGAGATGCAGAATTCAAGGGAAGAAATGAGAGATTGGATTTAGAGTCAGTCATATGGCACAAAAACAGGCCCTTTGCCCAGCTTGCCCTTGCTAACTATGTTTCTCCAATTTCAGGTAGTCCTTGCTTTCTCCCTTCTTCCCCTCCTCCAGCTCTCCCACAGCCTACTGCCTCCGCCTTCCTTTCTTTTTCCTGCCCCCACGACATCAGTCTGAAGAAGGGTCTCGACCCGAAATGTCGCCTATTCCTTCGCTCCATAGATGCTGCCTCACCCGCTGAGTTTCTCCAGCTTTTTTGTCTACCATGCTAACCAAGGTGCCCCATCTACACTAGCCCCTCCAGCCTGCATTTGTCCCATATCCCTCTAAACCTTTCCTATCCATGTATCTGTCCTAATGTATTTTAAATGTTGTTATAGTTTCTGCCTCAACCTACCCTATCCATGTACCTGTCTAAATGTTTCTTAAACGTTGGGATTGTACCTGCCTCAACTACCTCCTCCTGCAGCTTGTTCTATACACCCACCACCCTTTGTGTAAAAAAGTTACCCCTCAGGTTCCCTTCAACTTAAACCTATGTCCTCTGATTCTTGACTCCCCTACTCTGGCAAAAGACTCAGTGTGTTTACTCGATCTAGTCCTCTCATAAGTTGACTGTGAAGGAAGGTGAATTGCTTATTTCTTTACTGCAAAATGAACTGATTTAATAACTTCAAAGGCTTGATTGGTCAACTCAATTTAAGCAATACGAGTGCTGTTGTTTAAATAGTAAGGAGCTACCACAAACAGAGCTGGGGGGGGGGGGGGGGGGGGGGGGGGGGGGGGGGGTGGCGGATTGATACAGAATGAATGAGTCTACAACAGCTTACAGATAAAACTACATTTTATTGTTTTCCTTCAACAGTGCTTTCCCAGTGATTTGCCCAGACCCCAAGCATTGAACAGTCTTAACTCTGGAACAAATAAAAGTACATGATTTGATAACGAGCATATTAACAAAGAATGAATTAAAGCATCTCAATACTGGCACAGCATGCCTCGAATCAAAGTACGCACACGTATTTCATTATTCATTTCATGTTAAAACAAATCGAGTGTGAAACATGTCTAAAGCAAGATATAAAATAAATATTTTTATTGAATGAGCCTAATTTAGCATAATGAACAGTTAATGTAACACAATATAAGCGAAGCTAGCAGAGGGAGGTCATTATAAAGCAATTTTTATAGTGATTAATTTAAACAAACTTTGACCCAGAGTTTTAATGTTATTCACATTTTTTGAGCTGGTGTTACATTTTAATAACTTTTTTATATCATTTTTAATCAACAGCACATGGAGGAACATCAATTTACAAAATAAATCAACTCCATATTTATATATAATTCTACTAGTTCTCAGCAACTGGAAGCAGTTCAAATGATTTCACACAGTTAATCAGCCATGCAGAATGGGTAGTCCACACTTTCCCCAGCCTGGTTTTCTTAGGCTTATAGTCACTGTCTTTGTCATAGATGATGTATTGTGTACAGAATGACTGATCGGACCCAGGGGTTGCATGGTAGGCCACAGTGTTGATGCTCTGAGTCACGTCACTATCAGGCTTGGGTTGCCGGGCAAGGATCTGGCCCCCACCAGTCTTGGCCATTTGAACTAAATCTTCTCTCTTGCAGCTTTTGAACAAGCCCATGAAATAGAAATGGCAGCCATCAAACAGCTTTGGAAGCTGACGATAAACAAACAAAAACTATGATTACAACCAGATAAAAGCATGGGATACCAATTTGTTACGTATTTCAGGATTAGGGCCAAGAGTTAAAAAATAGACAACATTTGGTGCACTGTTACAGCAAAGTCGCTAAACTCACACAATGGTATTGAATAATGACAAACAAATTTATTTAAATTTGTTCAAATAGTCAATATCATAAAACTCCAACAAATGTGAACCATTGGAATAATTTTGAATGAATCAAAATAGTACTTCACACAAAACATTGAGTGAAAGCGACAGCGGATGGGACTATGCACGTTAAGGGGCTGTCCCACTGCGGCGACCTAATCCGCGAGATAAGAAGAGTGTCTTCGACCTTCAAGCTCGAGGGCACTCGCCTGGAAAACCTCGAGCTGGATCGACCGTCCACGTTGAAACCGCGAGCTGGATCGACCGACCGCACACACACACACAAACACATCGCAAAGGCGGGGGTCAGGGAAAGTGGGGGAGCACAATCTGAAATTCACACCCGCGATGAAGAGGACGGTTAAGATGGCTGCCACAGTGTACTGTAAATCCTTTAGAGAGCGCGGGGGGGGGGGGGGGGGGGGGGGGGGGGGGGGGAGGGAGTGGGGGGGGGGGGGGGGGAGAGAAGGGGAGAGGGGAGAGAAGAGGGGAGAAGGAGTGGAGACACTTTTAAGAAGTTTAATAAAGTATAGCGGGCATTTTCCCTACCGGTTGGTTTTCCTTGGTCCTGAAATCTACAATGAGCCAATCAAAATGCCCAGTCAGCAAAGGAGATTGCCTACGGCTGCCCTCGACTGCCTGTAACTACATAGCGACCCCACTCACTACTAGTTAAAAAGAACCATGCTGACCAAATTTTACTCGCGGAAATTCTTTCAACATGCTGAAAATGTTTCCGCGACCTAGCTGAGGCCACGAGTATTCTGGAACTTCCCTAGAGCATGAAGGAGAGTTCCAGTGACCTCATAGGACCACGTGTGGACCATGCTGCCAGTTTGAGTCGAGGGCAAACCTGTCTAAACTCGCAAATTTGGTCGCCGCAGTGGGACAGCCCCTTTACTATATTCACTAACTTAAGGCCCTGTCCCACTTTCCCGAGTTACTCACGAACTCTCCCGAGTTTTCCCCTTGATTCGAACTCGAGGAATGTCGGGGAATGTCCGTAGCGAGTCCATATGAGGCCATAGGAGTCCGTTGATGTTTCGTAGCGGCTCGTAATGTCAGCCATAGGAACTCGGGGCATCAGGTAAGTCAGGACGTTTTTTCAACTTGTTGAAAATTTTTCACGATTGAAAAAATAGCCCCGACTACCTACGAATGGCTATTACCGTACTTATCCAAGTTCGAATCAAGGGGAAAACTCGGGAGAGTCGTGAGTAACTCGAGAAAGTGGGACAGGGCCTTTATGCACAGTGAACAACACAGAATTAGGCTAATGTGTATAGGGGCCGGTCCAAGCATCCACATGACCCTCCTTCCTTCTTATACTCTAAGCATATCCTTTCAATCCAGGTTATTATCAAGCTTTCCCTTAAATCCATCAACACGTTCCCCTCAACCTGGTGAAATAGCACCAGTGTCTGAAGCAACACCTGGACGTCTGTAAACTCAGAATGCAAGGTGCATTCACAACTAGAATTTCCCCATGTGCCCTGTGCCCCTCGAGCAGAGCGTGCTTGCTCAGCACAAACACTCTCCCCAAGCAAAGCATAACTAGCTGAAAATGAACAACAGTTGCAGGATCTACACTGGTTGCTTTACAGGAACAATTATTAACAACTTGTTCACCCAGACGGCTACAGCCAGCCAAGGAGAAAGGAAGACAACCGTAAATATTCAGGCACCCACTAGGTGCATGCACAGCTGCAGAGAAGCACAATGCCACAAGAAGACTCTTCATTAAAAATTACCAGCAACACAAATCCCTCCATCCCAAGCAGCTGTGCCAGGACTCATTCAAACGTTCTTGGCAGTGGAGTCAGCATGAGGATTTAGACTGAACAGCTTCCTGAGAGTCCGGGAGGCAATTGACAAAAGCATTAACGGCACTCATGATGGCCACTTAAGAGCCAACGGTACAATGGAGCCATGTTACAGTACCTGGGACCTATAATTGCAGCAAAGGGCACTGCATACAACACATACATGACCGCTCACTACAGAAGGGTGCTCTTGCATGGTTGAGGACCCTGGCGAGGCTAACGCCGGCCTTGTATTACGCTTACTAATGGTAATGGACACAAGAAGACCTCAACTTGGTAGACACGTTGGCATTCTATTCACTGTCAAGGTACATAAGTTTCTCCTGAATTCTCTAATAGATTCATTACTGACCATCTCCTATCCTGGATTCAAGATTTAGACCAACCTAAAAAGGAAACAGTTTATTTGAGTGCAATTATCAAATCCGTGATTATTTTGAAGACCTCTATCAGATAACCTTAACAGTCTATTACGTGGTGACCACAACAGTTCACAGTACATTAGGTGTAGTTCAATCACCGTTTAAAATATTATCACATCTTCTTTGAGTTTTTATACTATTCCTAAAAAATAGTGACTGTACCCATTTGGACTTTGTTATCTATCATTAAAAAAACATTTACATTACCTGCCGCTCTCGATTGAGACGTCCACGTTTGGGACCAGTCATGCTATTTATCTCATAGGCTTCTTCAGAAACTCTGCCCTTGCACTCCAGACAAGCAGTCACCCCTAGACAATTGAGAAAAGCATTGATGTTAACAACTTAACTGCATATGGAAACAAATCCCTCATTTTTTTTGTATACAGAGATGATGTACTGCTGATCCTGACAGCATACCAAAAGTGAGTTGGAACAACAAGGACATGTCATGGGAATATTCAGTGTTAAATCTCTTGCTTTCAAAAATACAAACATGACTTACACTTGACCTTTGTGATGAGATGAAGTAGGAAGGCGAATGGGCAATAGTGTTTACTTACCTTCCCACAATTTAGTTTAGTATTATTGTTATGTGTACCAAGGCAGTGAAAAGCTTTTGTTTGCTTGCTCTCCAGTTACAAAAAGCGACTATACATGAATACCATCAAACTCTCCACAGTGCAAAGTTAAAGGTTACAATATAGAATGCAACGATATAAGTTCGATAAAAGAAAGTTCAAAGATCTCCTGTGAGTTAGATGGGAGGTCAGGACCACACTCTAGCTGATGAGAGAACCGTTCAGTTGTCTGATAACAGGTGGGAAGAAACTGTTCTTGAATCTTGAGGTGTGTATTTTCAAACCTTTGTATCTCCTGGTGATGGGACAGGGGAGGAGGGGGAGTGACCTGGGTGAGACTCGTTCTTGATTATGCTGGTGGCTTTGCTGAGGCAGCGGGAAGTATAGATGGAGTGAATGGATGGCCTGAGCTACAACCACAACTCTGCCATTTCTTGTGGTCCTGGATGGAGATGTTCCAAAATCAGGCTATGCTGCATCCCAATAAGATACTTTCTATATTGAATTTATAGAGGTGGTGAGGGTTGTTGGAGACATGCTGAACTCCCTAACCTTTCTAAGAAAGTAGAGGTGTTTGTGTACTTTCTTGGCCATAGCTTCGATGTGGCTGGTCCAGGACAAATTGCTGGTGATATTTATTCCTAGGAATTTGAAACTTTTGATTATCTCCACTTCGGCGCCATCAATGTAGATTAGGGTTTGTGTGTTACTTCACTACCTGCAGTCAATGATTATCTCCTTTGCCTTGCTAACATCGAGGTAGAGGTGGTGACATAACAACCCTCATGTTAATATTACAAGCTAACCACAGTTAATGGCTGAGCGGCAAGGCTAATATTTCCCACTTTCTTTACACCAGGAGTAATATCATATTCTTAATGTAAATGCTGAAATA